>NC_090930.1:687489890-688109808 GCF_040938575.1 Ambystoma mexicanum
ATTAGCTCGTATGGTGCTAATAGTTTGGCAATCCAGTAAACTCTTGGAATGTATGGGAATCGTTCAAACTGAACATTATACCAATGCTGCGGAGTATAGAGGGTTTGACAAACTGGGAATACTATGTTGCTGGTAGCGTGCCTATGTGTCTGCATAGCACCCAAACACCATTCTAGTAGTGCTGGATTATTCTTCTATAAACCCGCCATTCTAGGAATTGCAGATTGAGTAAAGAATGTGTTTCTACAGGCCCTTTCTGATTAAATGGTATGTTAAACCGTTTTGCTTTTATTATTGAAATTACATTTTGAATTGGTTACGATTTTAAAAAGTGAAAGGTTCTAAGAATTTGATTTGGCACCTAAAATGTCACCTAAAATGTTGCCCTGGATGGCAATTGCAAAACGTTAGCTTTCGACCCCTGGGAGTGTAAAGGTCCAGTCTTTTTACTCCCTTGCTCGTTTAATCGTACTGTTAATTCTCTTTAAAAAAAAAAATACTTAAGTTTGGCAAGCACAATCTTAAGCACAGTTTACAACAGCAATTATTGCAGTATTAATGCTGTGGTCCAGGTACAGTGTTTATCCCCACACTGTCTTGGTCAGTAGCCAGGAACAACTCCCCATATGTCCTTCGGTTGGGAGCAATACAGGTTGGAACGTTAATTCTGAGGCTTGTGGAATCTGCTTAGATCACATGCTCTGCATAGGCCGACATCTAGTGGAAGCTGTGGAGTATTAGTTGTTTTTGAAACTCGAAAAGGGACGTCGACAGGGTGTGCCAGTAATACTATCTATCCCTAGGGTGACATCCACTGTACCCATGATCCCTCACTCATTGAGGTCCCTCAGATTGATTTTTTTCCACCATTCTAGATGGACACGTATAGCGGAGCTCCTCTTTCGGCGTGAAGCCACTTATTTAAATTACCGATAGTTCATCTTTCACCGATCATTGAGACATCACGCCGGTGAAGGCAAAGAGACTGCGCGTCGAAAGACTACCCCGACGGACTGCTCGACCTTGGAAGGCTGCCCTGGGCCTCAGCCCAGACAGTATAGAGAGAGGGGGGAAGGTAATTCTAGGATGTAAATGCCCCTTTCAGGAATTCAAATTTGATTCTTTGTGAAGTCCATGGTCTAACTGACATGTTACAGGGACTGCCATAAGAGTAAGGGGATGGAGTTATACCCTCTGATCAAGGAAGATAAGGACCCAAATTGACATTAGTCCTTGATAAAGAATGTAAATTACTTTAGGGCTGGCAGAATAAACAACGAAGCAAATGGGCCAGACCATTGTCTAAGTTTGAACAAAAGAAATGTAATGTGCAATTGAAGATAAAATATGCATGCCATTACTTTTTACATAGGATTATATGGAGGATCATACTTTGGCCATTTGCTAGAGAACCATACCTCTCACCGAAACTATTCAAATATCTATGAAAAGATAATGGCAACTTCATCCAATGATTCAACTCGCATACATATTTGACCTTGAGAACTGAAGTTATAAGCCAAAATGTGATGATTGCTTCTCAGAAATTGTCCCAGAGTTGAGATTCAGGGATATGATAGCGTATTCAATTAGGATCTGTATAAAAAATCTCATGATGATGGCTGTCTGTAGAATAAATTACAAAAATCACCCATTCGAACCTGCGACACAGTGCTGACATCGGACACATTTAATATTCTGATAGGATCTGACACATTCAGACATAATATTTTATGATGCGTATTTGTACATTGAAACAAATTGCCATGTTGTAGATTTTTCCTGCAACTGTAAAATTGTTCAGAAAGATAATTCAAGGGGGTAGAGTCATAACTCCTAAGATTGAGGCTTTAGTAACTAAGGAATCCATCCAAAGAGGAGAGGTTAGATCTTGTTAAAAGGGAGGAAAATACATGTGCAATCGGAATTAATGGCCAATGAGCAGATCTCTCCTAATTTGGATATTTTGGGGAGTGGTTAAAGATTTATAAGTAGACGCACAATGGGAAAAGGGGCGAGCTGTCTGGAATCTGACGAAATTGCTGGAGAGCCAACATTGTCTGGGAGGTGGAGGAATCCAGGGAAAGACGGGGGCTGGGATCCATACAAGGAGTGGCTAATCAAGTGGGATTGAAGCTGGAGGCAATCCATGACTGAGGTTGGACTTAGGCCAGAACCCTATCCGTTCCCCATGACATGATCCAGGAGGTGGTGTCTTTTCCGGAGCACAAAACCCAGAGATATTTTATCGATGCAAACTTGTCAAACCAAACCAAGTCTTGTGGGGATCTATTTGATTTCATATCTTGCCCTTATTTAGTGGGGGTGCTATGGAAGTCGATCCCTAGCATTTTCTTAACAAGTAATAATTAAATTAACTCCCCTGTAGCTAACTGACAGGGTGATTTTGTTGCATTTCGAAATCATCATTGCTTCCAGTGTGGATAGAAATAGTCTGTTAAAGTAATTGGGTACTCTGATTTCTTTTTGCCAACCCCAAAATTCCCTAAATTGGAGGGATGCCTAAAAAACGAAATTCCCAACTGTTCCCCATTCCCCCAGACCCTGCCTCAAAGCAGAGGGGTTTCCATAGTTAACTTAATATCTGGGTTTGTGCTGGGGCAGAAAAGTGTCTTGCCAACTTAAGTAGAGTGAAGTCCCTGATTTGAAGGCATGCCCTCTGCAGAGGGTGAGAAAGTGACCCGTGATGAGAGAGATTCTTCATTGCGTAGTGGTGGGGGAAAATGGGTTCCATCTATCTAAAAAGTGTTTTGTCTATAAGGTTGTTGTGGCCAAACACGACTAGCATTGCCAAGTGCACAGGGAAATTAAAAATAAAGAGCACTGCATGTATTAGAGACATATTCAACCATCCCTCTTAACGCCTTGTCTTGCAAGACCAGTCAGCCCAAAAATAGAAAAGTTGTTCAGGCCTGTACCCACTGACCCTCGGTACATTAGGGGCCAGCTCAAACTGGATTCTCTGGTAGTTACTACCACCAGAAAAAGGGCCGGCACTCCCTTGGTGTCGGCAGAAGCACCGTCGAACAAGGAGAGTAAAACGATCAATACATTTGGAAGAAAGGTAGCTTCCTCGCAAACAGTACAACGTTTTTAGCTAGTTACCCATGCTAGAGACCCAAGCAACCCTCCTGAACATGCCAATAGAGCCGAACATCTTATATCTTCACTGGCTCAGAATTGAAGAAAGAGTCTACTTTAAGGCCATGACGATCGTTCACAGATGCCTACATGGCACGGCGCCAGGATACTTCAAAGAGAAATTTGCACTCTACACACCTAGGAGAAACCTGAGATCAGCCGACACAGGCCTCTTAGTTATCCCTAGGGTGAAACGAGCAGCAGGGGGGGCAGAGCCTTTCCATTCAAAGCAGCCACATTTTGGAACACCCTCCCAGGGAATCTAAGATTAGAAGGAAACTATGGTAATTTCAGGAAATTACTGAAAACCCACCTTTTCCAATAGCCTCCGGACTTTTCAGGATCTCCCACTGGTATACATATGATTACCAGCCCTTTCCTGAACTGTTTTCAGTTCCTACTGTTTTCACAAGACTCTTTTCTCAGGTGTTCTCCGCGCCCTGATGCCCACGGGCTGTCGGCGCGTTATAAACACATAGACATAGACATTCGGTAAGGCTGTGGAGGACGCCCAAAGAGTGCCAAGGACGAGTATTACACTCTTGTCCCTTGGGCAGTTGACTAACAGACCTTATTCCCAACAGGGTTCCCCCACACAAAGATATTGTGGGGCCAGAGTGGCCAATGCTCCTCAGGCTACTCTCGGGGAGGACAGTCCGCGTCCTGGAACCAGTCTCAAAGCCAAGGTTCCTTTTCTAGCTTTCAAAGGGGGAATAAAAGAGGCAGAGGTAGAGGTAGCACCTCACCTGGGAGAGGGTCCCGTTTCAGGTCCCCTCCCATGCCACTCCAGTAGGAGGCCGACCCATTCAATTCACCCACGCATGGGAGGGGATAACATCGGACAAATGGGTGTTGTCCACCGTGGCAGGTGGGTACTGCATTGAGTTGCTTCAGAAACCACCTCATCACCTGCCAAGACCAAAAAAACTAACCGCAGAAGAAACTGCCGTACCGCAAGAGGGAGATCAAGGCGCTGCTGGAAAAGGACGTGATAGAAACAGTCCCTGGGAACCAGATAAATAAGGGTATCTATTCAACATACTTCCTTGTGCCAAAGAAAGACCTTACCATGCGCCCGGTACTAGATCTGCATGACCACGTTTCAGGAGGCGATTCCACTCCTGAAACAGGGGTTGGGGGGGGGGGACTACTGTCATGACCACTGTGAGGGGGCACAAGTTGTGCCACAAGCAGGCTCCCACCAGAACTCTCAGGGCCTTAAAACCACTGCAAAAGGGCTCCTTTGGCACCAGGCTCATGTGTAGGAAGGAAGGGCTGTTCAAACTAGGTCCCATTATGTACATGCGCCTTTAAATCCAACATGGAAGCACCCACACAGTCTAGTTCTAAGAACCGAGCCATGCGGTCTAGTGTTTTGGGTGTGACAGGCCTGGTACTACTTTGCCTGGTACTACTTTACCTGGGCTATATAAACCACACCCTGACTGCAGAACACACTTCGTGTTATTCTGCAACCAGCAGCGTGATGCTCACCGTGTCCAGCTTCTGGTCTTCAGCATCTTCCTGCAAGAACAAGATTATTCTGTTTTACCTCAGAAAACACCATCCAGCACTCAGCATCTCAACTGGGCTGCAATCTGTGGAAACCGAGAGAAGAAGAAACATCACTCACCTGTGAGTACTAGCTTGAAGGACTTCCGGTGAATCGCTACCACAGCTGCTGTTCAAACATTGCGACCTGCAATAACGAGAAAGGGAAAAACAAAATTAGAACACGCGCTTCCAAAAAATCAAATTCCAGTATGTCTTATCTGAATTCCTTCGCGCTACGCCACGCTTCCATGCGGAGCACGACAGCAACATCTGCAGAGGAAAAAAGACATATTCAGGTTCGCTTTCATTATTAAACAACTGCACAGCGCTGTACTTACCTTAACGAATTCTGGGGGCTTGTTTTTCATCGTGCTCTCATCCACCCGCAGCACCACAGCGGCCTGTGAGGAGGAGAAGAAAACACAGGTTAGCTTTAAAAGACAATGAAGGCGCTACGCTTCACGCTTTCTCTTACCTAGAAACGTGCCTCTCCATCTGGCACGCCAGCATCAAGACCTTCGCACCTGAAAAGGAGATAAAGACATTAACGAATTCCCACCATAAACAGAACAAAGACTTAAAATTAACAAACCTACCTGCCTACCAGCAGATTCGGGATCACAGCAGGCCTGGGCCCAAGGAAGGCGTACTGCACCAGTGAAGCAACTCGGGCAGCTCGCCAACAAACGTCAGGCGCCCCTGCACAAGAAACGCAGGACGGATAGCTCACCCTGCAAATAACTAAGGTGAGAAAAGAACCCAGTGGGAAGGGAATTGGTCAGAGGGAGGTGGGAGATTCACCCATTAGAGACAGTTATCACAAATCCTCCCTTCTGTAATTGCAGATTCATTATTCAGCACTGGGCAACTACGCATCCAGGGCGCCTGATCTCAGAGCCTTCCAGACGCCTCCGGGGATATCAGGTGAGCGTAACTACATGGGGACATTGGACATCAAAGATGCATACTTTCATATTTCAATGCACCCTGCGCTCAGAAAATACCTGCGTTTCAAGATGGTGGGAGTACACTACCAGTTCAAAGTACTCCCATTCGGCATCACCTAAGAACCAAGAGTGTTCACCAAGGTGCTTGCAGTAGTGGCAACACACCTGCGCAGAACATCCATCCCAGTATACCCTTATCTGGACGACTGCCTGATCACTGGAGAATCTCCTCAAATTTTCAGACTAAATACGCAAAGAACTATAGACCTCCTTTTCATTTGGAGTTTCTCCATCAATGAGAAAAAAATCAATTCTAATCCCCAGCCAAACAAAACAATTTCTGGGAGCTATTATATACTCAGAGGAGCTAGCATTCCCCTCAAACGAGAGAGTACGAAACATGCTGCTGCAGGTACCTCAGTACGAGGTTGGTCGCCAGATAGCGGTACGCAAAGCAATGCGCTTGCTACAGTTGATGGCCTCTTGCATTTGCCTAGTTCCTCACGCGCGCCTGCCCATGCTTCCAATGCAGGAATGCTAAACAAATCTGTGGTCTCAGGCAAGTGGACAGTGCGGCGATCTAGTGGTTGTTTCGCTAACCCTGGTTCATGCTCTTCGTTGGTGGTCCAAGGACAACCTGTTAAAAGGAAAGGCCTTCCGCGCCCCACCAGCCCAAGTGATCCTAACTACAGACTCCTCACTCGCTGGTTGGGGGGCATAGTACCTCCACCACACAGCCTGCAGACAGTGGTCTCCCACTACTGCCCAAAGACACAACTTTCTGGAGCTCTTGGCAGTCCTCAATGCTCTTCAAGCTTTTCAGCAACATCTGCAGCGTCAGACAGTGCAGGTCCTCGCAGACGGCACCACGGCCATGGTCTGTCTGAACAAACAGGGAGGCACATACTCTATAAGTCTGTCCAGACTGTACCAGAAGATATGAAGGTGGGTGCTCAAGTGGAACATGTTTCTAACATCCCAACATATTCCTGAGGAACTCATTTCGAGGGGATTGGTTCCTCCGACGTATTCCATATCTGACAGGCAATCACCACAGCTGTGCTGCTTTGGCAAATTTTCTGTGTCGATGACGTCGATACGCTGTCCTCGAGGGCCTCCGTCGAGCCGACGTCCCCGGAAGTTATAAGTAGGACGCCCAACGCCCGTAGCCTCAGTTCTGTTTTTTCTGCGAACGTGTTCGCTTCGGAGATCTCGGCACGCCTCGGTTCTGAGTTATTCTATCGGTTCTTCAAACCCGTTTGTTTGTGAAGATTTCCTGATGTCTTCGTCATCTTCTACCCCGTGGCCAGGTTTCAAGAAGTGTCCGGACTGCGGTTCCAAGTTGTCGCTGACAGACCCACACAACGCCTGCCTCCAGTGCCTCGGTGCGGACCACGCCACGGACGATTGTGACGATTGGCATTCGTTAACATCGAAGGCCTTGCGGGAGCATAAGAAGAAGCTTTCTGTCGGTAAGGTGTCCAAGCACCGGAAGTCGAAATCCACTGGGCTTTCGACCGACGATTCGAGGGGCGACTCCGCATCATCAGCGTGAGTCCAGGGGGGGGTCTCGGTCCCGGAGTGGGTCCCGCCATTCCTCTGCCTCTTCGAGGCACTCTCGGAAGCGCCGTCACCTGTCGCCTTCCCCATCCTCGTCCGAGGACTCCGCCCGTCGGCGGGTTGCTTGTCCCAACAAGCATTCCTCTCCTGCGGAATGGGATTAATTTAGTAAGGAGATGTTGGTGATTTTTCAGTCGCAGGGCTCTGTTCCGTCTGCGCCGTCGAAAAACGCCGGCAGGGAACGAGCTCGGGCGGTCAGCGCGATCACCGGGAACCTTCGAGGTCCCGGTCGGACAAGGTGGATCGCTCTAGCATGCCCGCTCCAGGTCCAGGTCCCGGTCCTCGACGTCCTCAAGACCGTCGGATCCTGTGAGGTCTTCAAAGAAGACGTCGACGCCATTGGCACCATGTCCGTCGAGGGACTCTCTCGAGGTTCCACCTCTGAGGAAGTCATCGGCGCCGAGGCTGTCGAAGGACACGCTCGGGGCTCCGTCCTCGAAGCCTGTGTCGAAGCCATCGGCACCACGCTCGACGCCGATTCCGTCGATGCCTTTTGAGGAGGCTTTATCGGAGGTGCCCCGTAGACCGGCGGAAACTTCGAGGAAGGCTTTGGCCAAGTCCAAACACGTGCCTTTTTCTGTGCCCTCATCCAGGGATTTATTCCAGCCTCTTGATTATATTTCTAAGGTGGATAAAGGGTCTGATGAAGGTCTGGTTCCTGGGGAGGTTCCTAATGACCCATTATCTGGTCATAGCCAGTTAGAAGACCTGCTTCAGTGTTTGCACAACGCCAGTGGTCTGGACACCTCCCCGGAGGTTGTTTGGCAGGCCTGAGCTGGGTACGCATGCTGAATCCTCGTACTGGTGCCTCCTGTCGAGGGTGACGGAGTACTTGGGGTGGTCTGCGCCACCAGGGGATTTTCTGTAGGACGACCTGACAGTTATCTTGGACCAACGTCCACCAACTGACCCGGTACTGCCATTCCATGTGGCCTTGCAAAGAACGGTGTCAGCGGCTTGGACTGCTCTGGAGAATCTCCCGGCAGTGGGCAAGTCTTTGCTGAAAAAATACTGTCTAGCGAGTAGCGACCCCAGTTACTTGACTATGCACCCCACTCTGGAGAGTTTGTTGGTGCAGGCGGCTACCGCCCCGGCAAAACAGACATCATACCCTACCATCCCTCCTGATAGGGACGACAAGTGTTTTGATGGCTGGGCGAAGAAAGTGTTTTCTTCAGGGGTTATGGCTTTACAGACAGCCAACTCCGTGTGGGCCTTAGCATGTTTCACTCATACTCTGTGTGATTGTCACTTTGGCGGCTGAGCATATTCCCGAAGGGGAGGAACGGGATGGCTTTCTTGCTCTTGTTCAGGATGGCAAGGATGCCATGTGTGAATCCGTTCAGTCGGGTCTGGACATGGCAGATTGTGTCAGCCGGTCCATGGCGGCGAGCACTGTGATGCGCAGATTTGCATGGTTGCGGAAGTCGGGTTGACTCCTGACCCGCACCTGGCTTCGACGCAACGACCTTTGAAACCGGTGACCCTGTGCATTGTGATCTGATGACAAACGTACCCCTCCACTCTTACATGTAAAATGTACATAATGTATTTACTGTACATAATGTGTTACCTTTCCACCCTTACATGTATAGAATGTACATAATGTAATTACTGTATACAATTTGTTACCAACAACCTGTAATATGCAACCTGTAACCAAGTTCTAAGCATTCTTGTTATTCTGTGCGCCCAGCTACCCAAGGGTTTTCTGGTGCCCTATAAATAAATAAACAAACAAACGTGCAAGCCCGGCTTCTCAACATGCCCTTTGATGGGGTACATCTTTTTGGCAGCAAGGCTGACAATAGCCTTGAGAGGTTGCAGACCTCAAAGGCTGCAGCGAAGTCGTTGAGCGCTGCAGTCCGTCGACCTCCGCCTTTTCGTCCTAGTCCTAGAGGACAGCAATGGAGGGGAGGTTCCTTTCGATGCTACTCTTCCTTTGGTATATCGAGAGGGGCTGCAAGTCAAAGGCGCCACCGTAGGAGTGCCAGAGGTGGAACACAGGGTACTGGAGGTGCCAAGGCCGCCCAGGCAGTTGCCTCTTTACCCTCAGGCAATGCCGCAGCCGCTTCAGCTCCGTCATAAGGCCATGTCCCATGGATCGCCAGTTGGGAAGGCTGGTGCAGCATCTTGTAGAATGGCATGCCATTACTTCAGATGTGTGGGTTTTGGAGATCATAGCCCACAGCTACTGTCTTCCTTTCTGGCAGAGGCCTCGCGACAATCCACCAGGGAATGTCTCTTTGAAGAGTCCGGATCCACTCCTTGTGCAGGAAATCAAATCCCTGCTGGAGAAAGGCGCCATAGAACTGGTTCCTGTAGCGGAGAGGAACAAGGGATGGTATTCCCCTTATTTTTTGATCCTGAAAAAAGACAGGGGATTGAGACCATCATGGACTTGCGTGGTTTGAACAAGCTCCTCAGGAAGGACAAGTTCAAGATGGTTGCTCTCAAGTCCTCCAGGCCCTTCAACTTCAGGACTGGTTGGTCTCTCTCGACCTCAAGGACGCTTACTTTCATGTGCCGATTCATCCCAAGCACAAGAAGTTCCTGAGGTTTGCGGTTGGCGACTCGCACTTTCAGTTTTGTGTCCTGCCGTTCGGATTGACCTCCGCCCGAGGGTTCTCACCAAGCTCATGGTGGTGGTGGCAGCGTATCTCAAGAAAGGGGGGGAATCACGTCTACCCCTACCTGGACGATTGGTTGATCAGGGCGCGCTCTCCCGAGCAAGTCCTGGATCATCGGTCAGTCACCTGCCACTCCCTTCACAGGCTGGGCTTCTCCCTCAACTTAAAGAAGTCCCACTTGACACCTACCCAGCGGCTCCAGTACATCGGAGCAGTGCTCGACACATCCCCAACAAGTTTCAACCTGCCCAGAGTCTCCCGGCATTCGACTTCTTGAGGTTGCTCAGCCTCATGGCATCCTGCATTCTCCTGGTGCCAGAGGCCAGGCTGCGGATGGGATCTCTGCAGTGGGCTCTCAAGATGCAGTGGTCACAGTCCTCCGGCAGGATGTCGGATCCCGTTCAGGTGCCGCTCTCGGTCGCCCAGGATCTTCTGTGGTGGGCCGTCGAAGGCAATCTGATGAAGGGGGCTCCATTTTGGCTATCGTGGCCGGAGGTGGCGATCGTGACGGACGCATCCCTCACGGGATGGGGAGCTCATGCCAACAAGTTGACAGTCGGCGGTCGTTGGTCTTCGTCGGAGTCCAGGCTCCATATCAATCTGTTGGAGCTGAGGGCCATCAGGCTAGCTCTGAAGGCTTTTCTGCCGACTGTGTGAGGGAAGAATGTCCTGATTCTGACGGACAACACAGTGGCCATGCACTACTCAACAAAAAGGGTGGGGCAGGGTCACTTCCTCTGTGCAGAGAGGCGATGCAGCTCTAGTTCTGGGCCAGCAGGAAATTTCGATCTCGGCAGCTCATCTGGCCAGAGACGAAAATGCGGCGGCGGACCCTCTGAGCAGGAAGAGCACGGTCTCTCACGAGTGGGAGCTGGCTCAGGACATTCTCCTGGAGATCTTTGCTCTTTGGGGGACCCCACAAGTGGATCTCTTCGCCACCAGTGTCAACCGGAAGTGCAAAAGATTCTGCTGGTGGGAACGTCCTCCAAGAGGAGCCTTAGGGGGCGCGTTCGTGGTGGAGTGTTCCTTCCCGCTGCTGTATGTGTTTCCTCCAGTCCTTGTCATTCCGCAAGTGCTGTGGAGGTTAAGGAGGTTCGGTACCCGGATGATCCTCATTGCTCCGGCATGGGCACGGAGAACGTGGTACCCGGACCTTCTCGACTTGTCCATCTGCCCTCCACGCCGTCTTCCCTACCAAGACGATCTGCTCTCACGGGTGGGGGGTCAGGTTCTCCATCCAGAGGTCAGATGAGTGGCAACTCAACAGTTATCCTGGACAGAATATTCTCACTATGGGGTCACCCCCCACTAGACTTGTTCGCCACAAAGCTAAACGCTCCATGCCCAGACTTTGCGTCCAAGGGGAATGCCCTGTGAATGAACAGGTCAGGGAAATATGCTTATGCTTTTCTCCCCCCGACACCACTCCTGAGCAGGATAATGCACAAGATGCACCAGCAACAAGTAAACCTAAGCCTGGTTGCTCCTATGTGGGCGAGACAGCCTTAGTTTCTGCATCCAATCAAGCTCCTGTGCCCGTACAACATGTTGACACAACACACGGGGCATCCTTACACCCACAATCAATTAACTTGGTAGCTTGGCTCCTGAAGTCATAGTTTGGCCACTTAAACCTTCCACAAAGATGTATGGATATCCTCAAGGAGGCACGAAAACCCGACACCATGCACTGTTACTTTAATAAGTGGAAGAGATTTGTGATCTGATGCACATCACAATCACTAAACCCATTAGAATGTGCTCCAGCTAACATTCTACATTACATGCTTAACTTTCTAGACTCCGGCCTAGTATCCTAGTATCCAGTTCCTTAAAGATACATCTGGCGGCCCTATCATCTTACACCACTTCACAAAACAAGGTGTTCTGGTGGAAAGTCCCTGTCAAGGCATTCATGGAAGGGGTAAAGTAGCTATACACCCCAATTTCCAAGTCTCTCCCGTGTTGGGATTTCAATGTTATGCTCTCCAAGCTCATGGGGCCGCTCTTTGAGCCTATGCACAAGGCCAGCCTTGAGCCTATGCACAAGGCCAGCCTAAAGCATCTCACCTATAAAACTTCATTCCTGGCAGCTGTCACCTCCATTAGACGACTCACTGAGCTATGGACTTTATCGGTACAAGGCCCCTTTTTCATCATACACAAGGACAAGGTTGTCCTCCGAACACATCTTGCTTTCAAAGTTCCATGTAAACCAGTCCATAGAACTTTCCACCTTCTTTCAGAATCCCTCAAACTCAGCAGAAAGAAGCCTCTGGGTGTCGCATACACTGATTATGCTGACGACCCCCAGATACTCATACCCATCACAGGAGATTACACTACTGACTCTCTTGCTGTCAATTCTATCTACCAAGTCATCCAAGCCTGGGTGGCGCACCACGGACTCTGTCTGAATGATGAAAAGACAGAGCTCCTCATCCTCGGCTCTCACCAAAGACTCAACAAACTAGACCCATTGTTTAATTCCTTCACCATTGATGGCAACACCATCAAGGTCTCCAAGGATACCAAAACATTAGGTATTTACATTGACTCCACTCTATCCCTAGCCAGACAAATTAATGCAGTCGCCTCCGCAGCTGCCTACACTTGCAAGTTAATTACTGCCAGTCGTCCTTTCTTACCTCCAGCCAACTGCACTACACTAGCCAGGACTCCGGTGCTGCCAAAAATCGATTACTGTAATGACTTGGATGACTTGGTAGATAGAATTGACAGCAAGAGAGTCAGTAGTGTAATCTCCTGTGAAGGGTATGAGTATCTGGGGGTCGTCAGCATAATTAGTGTATGCGACACCCAGATAGTCCAGAATATCAAATAATGGCTTTGTAAACACATTTTACAAAGTGGGGGAGACACACGATCCTTGTGGTACCCCGCAAGTGACTGACGAGGGTATGGCTACTGCCAAGGGGGGAAAAACCCGCATGGATCGGTTATCCAAAAATGATCTGATCCAGGCAGATGCTTAATCCAAGAAGTGTGCAGCTAGTTTAAGGTGTCGACACAGTATTTGGTGATCTACAAGATCAAATGCCGCAGAGAGGTTGAGCAAGTTTACTCTTATCTTTTAGGTCTTCAATCTGTGTTTTTAGATCGATGAGGGCAGTTTCAGTGCCGTGCCGCGGTTGAAACCCGTATTGCCTCAGTCCCAGGAGTTTGTTAGATTCAAGGTATTCTTGAATCTGTAAGTAAGCAGCTCGATCAAGGATTTTTAGTAAAAAAGGCACTGTAGTGATGGGCCTGTAGTTAGTTGGTATGTTAGCATCCAGTGTAGGTTTTTTAAGGAGCAGGATAACCCAAGCGTCCTTCAGATTGTCGGGTACAATCCCAGAGCTGAAGGAAGAGTTAATGAGAGTGGTAATGAACGCAGCTAAGTCATGGGAAGCCTCCTTAATCATCATCGCAGGGCCTAGGTCCCCCTGGCAGTTAGAGGGTTTAAGACTTGACAATGTTTTCCACCTCAATAACGGAAAGGGGTGAAAAGCTGAATGGTTTCAACGAATCAGGGCTAGGGTTATTTTTGGTCAAGAGAATGTTAGGTTGCGGGTTGAATTGTAAACAATTTTTTTTGTCATTGATTTTGGCTTGGAGGGTGGTTATCTTTCCAAGGAGTGCGTTTTGAATATTAGTGCACCAAGTGCTATCTTTGGTGCAAGTGTCAGGTTCCGTGACAGGGGATTCCAGTTCTTTCAGTATTCTGAACAGCTCTTTGGTATTAGATTTGGCTTGTTCAGTACGTTTGTTATACGCGTCTTTTTTTGCCTGGAGTATGGCTTCCTTATAATTCAGAGTTGCAAGAATAATGCTAGCTTTATTAGTTTATGTGGGTTTACTTTTTCAGCGCGCTTCAGAGTTTCGTTTTTCTTTACATAAAGTTCTAAGCTGGGGAGTAAACCAGGATTTAAGGATGTGAAAGCAAAAAGAGAATATCGAGGCGGTGTACCCCTAAAGGGAATACACCAACACGGGTTTATAAAGATACACAGATCTTTATTCTACAACTGAACAGTTATCAAAGGACAAAGTAACAGATAGCTATCAGGCCCTCAGTACAACACAGCGAATACCAACCCTGTTCGGTGTGTGAAGTGAGTGGGACTGTACATTAGAATGTTCGTGCCTTTTATACAATATGTAAACTGATGTCCAGCCCATTTGCTGGTTAACCATTTCTCAGGCTAGGGGTTCATGCCGAGTTTGTGCCTAATTTATGCATCTATACATTTATGGATCATCCTTAATACATACTCCAATAGGTTACAATAGTAACAGTGTGTCTTTGGATTCAACATTAAGCCTTCATACATATTTTACACAATATAGTCAAACGAGTGTTCACATTAAATGCTCGAACAGTATTGTGCATAATATACGTTCATGGATTAGTAACTTTGGCACAGGTAATCCTCTATCCACAGGTCAATGAAGGACAAGGTCTCATTACATGACCCTAACATTTGGCCTGCGGGCAGTTTAAGCATTAACATGTATACAGAGGTCAAGACGACCATGTTACTAACTGTCCACCATTTTAGAACACAGGTTGACTTTGGAGTGAGAATCAAAATGGCAGATGAACCTAAAATGGCGGCTTAATAGATCTACGGTCAGAACCTTGAAGTGCGGATTTCTTCGCAGAGCGACTGGGCTTAGGCCAATATATAGAATAAAGGAGGCACAGTATGATTTTCCGTTCGACAAGGTGAGCTCAGGGCCTAGGTCTTCTCAGTTTAGAAGAGGCAATGTGGTCAAGGGCTTTTAGCATAGTCTGATTGAAGGTGTCGACCAGGACAGTTGGGTCGGTGCATGAGCGTGCATGTTAAAAGAGGGAGGAGTTTTTCACAGGTTATGTCACGCTTATTTCTAGTGGAAATAGCAGGTGCGACATCTGAAGTTGTACTAATAGTATTAACTAGGATGTTAAAGGTGATGAGATTATGGTCAGTCCAGGCACAAGGTTGGTTAGATTCCACATTGATTTCACAGTTAAGGTCAGCTATCCAGTCAAGGATTCTGCCCTTATAATGTGTAGGTTTATTAATATGCTGAGTGAAGCCTAGGCTAGTGAATGCATTGTTAATAGGAAGGGCAGCGGTATCATTAGTGTCAGAGAGGCCCAAGTTGAAATCACCTAGTGCAATAATTTGAGAATTGATTTTAGTGTTGTCTGTCAGAATGTTGGATAGGTCTTTAGAGAAGGTGGATAGAGGTCCTGGGGGCCTATATATTAGGTGTAGAGTGATGGTGTGGTTGGGGGTAGGAGCAAGTTTAGCTGTTAGCACTTCTGCCGATGAAATTTGAAACGCAGAGGCGATGCAGAAGTTTATGGAATTTTTATGGATGATGTCAATGCCACCTCCTTTGGATTGGTTTGTATTGCGGTCATGTCTAATAATGTTATAGCCTGTGAGGATAGCTAGTGAGAGTAGAGGGCCTGAGGCAGCGTGAAGCCAAGTTTCAGTGATGGCGATGAAGTCGAGGTCATGAGAATAAGATCAGCCACATCTAGGGCATGAGCCGTAAGGGATCTTGCATTAATGAATGCCCCTTTGATTGGAAGTTTGGGAGCGGTAGTGGTGTTCATATCGAGGTTCTTGGCTACAGTGGGAGTAGTTATAGTTAAGTCATTCCTGGCTGTGGCTGTAGGTGGTTTTTGTGTCGAGTGGGAGTCATATAGTGGTGCGAGGCATGGGTAAGTCTGGCTCTCAGTCTGGAGTTCCTCACTGAAGTCGTGCATGGTTGGTTCAAAGTAGGTCTAGTGGTGAAATGTTGAAGCCATAGGGCGGAGTTATTAAGGTATGGGTTAGTGTGAGGAGAGGTAGTGGTCATGATTGTAATAGTGTGATGAGGAAGTTAGGTCGATAAGGCAATGCTGCTGTTATGAGCAGATGCGGTGTGGGGGGTGAGGTAGAGAATGGATGCCACCACTAATGCGAATATATTGAGGAGTGAGGGTAGATGGGAATGAATGACTGCTGAGGACAAAGTATGCCAGTGCATAATGACTAGGAGCATAAATGAGACCGCAAGTGGGTTAGGTCGCGGTATGGAGTAGTGCCGAGGAGGGGCTGATAAGGAGAGGGTTGG
Organism: Ambystoma mexicanum; assembly: GCF_040938575.1. Taxonomy (NCBI): domain Eukaryota; kingdom Metazoa; phylum Chordata; class Amphibia; order Caudata; family Ambystomatidae; genus Ambystoma; species Ambystoma mexicanum. Next base: position 687,505,918 of record NC_090930.1, read on the forward strand.
GGTGCAATTTCACTGAGGTAGTATAGAAAACAGTTGCAGCTAGGATACAATCTACTATAGTTCCAGCAAGGAAAGGCTAATAAGCAGTTATGCTAGTTAGCGCAGGGTGCGGTATCAACTAGGATGGCATGGGATGCAGTATCGGCTAAAGGCAGTATTTTGATGCAGTTCCAACAGTCCATGGCTATTAAATTGTTACACTGAAGTATCACAGAGTGCAGTAGGCTAGGTCACGTTTTTGTACAATTCTAGTAGCATTCCAGCAGGGATAAATTAATGTGTGATGCTTGTTAATCTGCTTAGAATCACATGCTGTGCATATGGTCCGACATCCAGTGGTAACCGCGGCATCTTGTCTTTCGGGGGACCGAAAGGGGACGTCGGCATAGGCGTGTCTGAAATACTATCCCTATTGTGACGTGTCTAGTACCCAAAATCCCTCACGTGCCGAGGTCCCTCAGATTGTTTTTTTCCGCTAAGAGAACTGGTCGCCCTATAGCGGAGCTCTTCATGAGACATTGTTTATCTTACCGAATTGTCGGTTTAATCCCCGTTAAGTCACTTTGCCTATCAAGAACGTCTTCGACGAAGGCTACGGGGGAATCGTCTACGGCTGTGGGTTCCGGTGCCTAAGATCCGGCGTTTGGACTTCCACGTGGTCGGGCCGTCTGGCCAGCCTACACAGTAGGGAGAGTGGGCTCGGGGTTTGCCATACTGTTATGTCTTTCCTCTTTTCCACTGCTTTCCTTTTTGGTCTGGTCACCCTTCCCTTCTGCTATGCAAAGGACTCCATTTAGATTCTGCCCTGTGTGCAGGGTCAGATATCCGTGGAAAGGCAAGCACACGTCGTGTAACGCTTGTCTCCCCCTAGAGCACAACGAAAAGGGGTGTTCGGCATGTGTAAACTCCTTAAACCTAAAACCCTTAAGGAGCGCCGGTTGTAGCGGTGGGCCGCGTACGGAATGTCACGCATGGAGCCTCCCTCCCCTGCCGAAAGTGACGGGGGTACATCGGATGACCAAACGTCCAACGCAGACGTTATAGACCTTGAGGCAGACTATTCTAGAGCCACCACGCCCTTCCCCGACCCTTCCAGGCTCGACTCTGGTCTTGCTACAGGGACCACACCCGGTGACGGGGGTGTACAATCGCACCGCACAAAGCACACACCCAAGCGCCCTGCTCGACGACTTCATCGAAGAAGGCGAAAGCACCCACGGATCAGTCTGATCCGAAGCCTTCCCCGCATCCGCAGCAGTGCATGACGACTGGGCATAACGAACATAACAAGGGCGCTACTCCCCAAACTACACACGCCGATGTTTCAGAACAAGAAACTTCAACGGTTTCCAAGGCCCCGTACAGGGCCGAAAACTACGAGTAGGCCTCTACCCGAGAAGCCATCCGCTGGTCCTTCTGGAGCCACGGAAGACCTTTTCACTGCCGACACATCATCGGAGGCGTTGTCTCCCGAAGATTCAGTGACTATCCGTAAGAGCATCAATAGGATTGCTACGGCGGTGGGCCTAGTACCGGTTCCGCCCACAGTTATGGGCCAATCCGCCGAAAAGTTTTCCACGGATTTGGAAGACGATTCCGAAGACTCTTACGAAGAAAGCCAGATACCCCTCTCAAGCACCCTGGAGAGATCCTCTCAACGCCTTAGGGCGGAGAACACGGTTCCTACTCAGCTAGGTCCATTTGGGTCATCCAAGTGGACCACAGAGCAATTCGAGGGGTGTATGGATCGGCTGGAGCAGTTTTTCAGGGTTTCTGATCAACCTCAGCCGAAAAAAGCTCGGGTAGACCCTAACCCTCAAACACAAGATGCCCAACACCTAGATGTCCAACACCAAGTTGACTATCAAGAAGATGTCCAGATGGACACGTATAGAGACATCTATACAGAAGAAGAGGAGCTTTTCTGGACAACTATGGGGAAGATCAAGGGGCAACGGACAACTTGGAGGACACCCAGCAGGACGATCACAACTCTGATATTGTTTGCCTCGACTCTCCCCCATCCACCCCGATTCGACAAGCTTCCCCGGGGGATGATCAAATGGCTTTCAACAACATGTTGAAAAAAGCAGTGGAATTCTCTAAAATTGCCACGCTTGAAGCCTTTCCCGAACAAGATTTCGCGGAGGACATTATTAATGAAAAGCCTCCGGCAAGCCAGTCTATCCCTCTCTTGAGCTCTGTAAAGAGACGGCTGGCCCCTTCCTTACTCGCACCCGCTCAGACTAGGGCTGTGAACCCAAGGGTCGAAAAACTTTTCCGGCCCTCCCCCACCGACCCGCTTTATATCAAAGGACACGCAATCCCAGACTCGCTGGTGGTGACCAACACTCGCAAGAGAGCAGGGGTTCCCCTTGCCATGGGAGAGTCACCCCCCGGACAAGGTGTCCAAAAGGTTGTATGCCTTAGGCAGACGGGTTACGTCGGCGGCGGCCTATACCGTCAGGATTGCCAATAACACAACGTTACTGGCAAGCTATGTCGACGCCCAATGGAACCTACTCCAGGAAGGCCTTCAGGTGGTTCCGGAACCAACCAGAGCCAAGCTTCTCGCCATTGTCTCGGAGGGCAAACTTGCCAATCAGAATGTTGTAAAGAATACCCTGGACACCGCAGAAACACGCGTGGCTGCGCACGTCGGGCTTCAGACCCAGGCATCCATTATGAACAAACCCATCGAAGAGGCCAACCTCTTCGGGAAGGCGGTAGACGATGCGTTGGAGACAGCCAAGAAGGAGCACGAGACTATTAAGTCGCTGCACCAGATTTCCCAAAAACCCTCTTCACAGAGGGGCAGTAATTCTCAGCGGTCCTTTCGAGGACAAGCCCGCGCCGCTCAAAACAATTTCGGCACGGGCAACTTCAACTCAAGTCAACCTGCTGCAAGCCCCACTTACTACCCCCAGAGGGGTCAGAAGCGCAGAAAGAATAGAGGCAGAGGCTCCAATTCCAGAGGAGCGTCAACTTTGGGTCAGAAATGACCACCAAGTCCAGGTCCCCTCCCATGTCTCCCCAGTCGGGGGGGCGATTAACATCTTTCCTCAAGGCATGGGAGGGGATAACTTCAGACCAGTGGGTCTTAAAGACGGTTACCCACGGTTACTGCGTGGAATTCGCCCGACCTCCACAGTTCAGACTGCCAAAACATCGACGCCTTTCACCGGAACATCTGCAGATCCTGATCCAAGAGGTGGAAGCGCTGCTGGGAAAGGACGCCATAGAAGCCGTCCCGATTCTTCAGGTAAACAAGGGTATCTATTCAGTGTACTTCCGTGTACCCAAAAAGGATCTCCCCATGCGTCCTGTTCTAGACCTGCGCCCAGCGAACAAGTTCATAAAGCCCCAGAAGTTTTGCATGGTAACACTGCAAGAGGTGATCCCATTGCTAAAACAGGGGGACTTAATGACAACATTGGATATGAAAGATGCATACTTTCATATTTCAATGCTGCCAGCACACAGAAAATTTCTAAGGTTCGTGATTCAGGACAAACACTCCCAGTTCAAGGTACTCCCCTTTGGCATAGCCTCGGCGCCAAGGGTGTTTACCAAGGTCCTGGCAGTGGCAGCGGCACACCTGAGCAGACTTTCATTTCCAGTTTACCCTTACCTCGACGATTGGCTCATAACGGGGGACTTGTTCGACGTTTGTTTTTCGAACACCCAAAAAACATTAGACCTACTGTTCAGCCTGGGATTTTCTATCAACAAAAAGAAATCCAGCTTAATCCCCAGCCAAGTAATACAGTTCCTGGGGGCTCTAATTCGTACGGAAGACGGTCTAGGCTTGCCTTCCAGCGAGAGGGTTCAGAACATGCTCTCTCAGGCTCCTCAGTATGTAGCCAGTCGAGAGGTGACGGTACGCAAAGCTATGCGTTTGCTAGGGATGATGGCGTCATGCATATACTTGGTTCCCCACGCGCGGCTGCGCATGCGTCCCATGCAAGTTTGGCTCAACAGCCAGTGGTGTCAGGCCAGCAGACAATGGGAAGATCTGTTAGTTGTCTCGCCAGCACTCGTTCTCTCCCTGCAGTGGTGGTCGAGGGGGAACCTCTTGAAGGGGAAAACCTTCACCACCCCTGCAGTGGAAGCAACTCTCACGACAGACGCATCTCTCACGGGGTGGGAGGCGTACCTGCTTCAACAGACAGCGTACGGAGTGTGGTCCCCTCAGGTAGCGTCCAACCATATAAACTTACTGGACCTACTAGCGATGTTCAAAGCATTGAAAGCCTTTCAGGAGCAACTGCCAGGGAAGGCAGTGCTTGTCCTAACCGACAGCACAACAGCAATGTATTACCTGAACAAACAGGGGGGCACTCACTCTCCAGGGCTATACAAGCTGTCCCAAAACATCTGGATATGGGCTCTCAAACACAAGATGTTCCTGATATCCCAACATGTTCCAGGGGAACTCAATCTGCTGGCAGACGTACTCAGCAGAGATTTTCCTCTGCCAGACGAGTACGAATGGCAACTGCACGAAGACATTGTATCCAATGTCTTCGCAGAATGGGGGTTTCCAGAGATCGACCTGTTCACTACTCAGGAGAACGCCCAATGCCAAGATTCTGTCTCCAGATACCCCCAGAACCGATCCAAGGGGAACGGTCTCTGGATAACTTGGTCGGGGAAATTTGTCTACGCTTTTCCCCCAACTCCCCTTCTGAACAAGATAGTACACAAGATGCACCAGGAACCAGTCACCATGTTTCTGGTGGCTCCCATGTGGGCCCGCCAACCTTGGTTCGCGCACCTGATGGAAATGTCCCTCTCCCCACCAGTCAAGCTGCCCTGCCCGTACAACATGTTGTCTCAGGACAGGGGGGAGACTCTGCACCCATGCCCACAAACTCTGAACTTAGCAGCCTGCCTCCTGAGGTCTTAGAGTTTGGACATCTGCAGCTCCCTCAAAGATGCATGGACATATTGAGGGAGGCAAGAAAGCCTAACACAAGTTATTGCTATGCCAGCAAATGGAAACGTTTTGTCATCTGGTGCAGTTCCAAAGGCGTCAATCCCACCGATTGCTCGCCTTCACACATTGTGTTATATCTAACCCATCTGTTGGACTCTGGGTTAGTCTCAATTCCTTAAAGGTTCACCTAGCGGTGTTGTCAGCCTACACCACGTCACAGCAGAAGGTGTCGTGGTGGAAAATGCCTGTGATTAAAACCTTTATGGAAGGGGTTAAAAGAATTTATCCCCCATCACTCACCCAGCCCCTGGGTGGGATATAAATGTGGTTTTAACTAGGCTCATGGGACCCCTTATTGAGCCTATGCATAAAGCTAGTCTGAAAGACCTGACTTACAAGACAGCCTTTCTAGTAGCTATCACTTCTATCAGAAGAGTTAGCGAACTACAGGCCCTCTCGGTTTTGGACCCCTTTGTTACAGTCCACAAAGATAAGGTAGTTCTGCGCACACATCCCAGATTTGCGCCAAAATGTATTTCAAAGTTCCATGTAAACCAGTCAATCGAACTACCCACGTTCTTCCAGAGACCTACTAACATGGCCGAAAGAAGCCTTCACACACTAGATGTGCGCAGGGCAGTCATGTTCTACATGGATAGAACTAAACCACTGAGGAAGACTAAACAATTCTTTGTTTCAGTGGCAGCTGGTAGAGAAGGGGATCCTGTCTCTAAATCAGCAATATCAAGGTGGATTGTCAAATGCATCACACTGTTACACTCTTGCAAAGAGAGAACTGCCCTTCAAGCCTAGAGCACATTCTACTCGAGGCACTGGGGCATCAATAGCATTCATTACAAAAGTTCCCCTAGAGTCCATTTGCAAAGCGGCAACCTGGAATTCTGTACACACCTTTACAAAACACTATTGCCTAGACACTCATTCTAGGGCTGATTCTCAGGTGGAACAAGCAGTACTAAGACATCTTTTTTCTACTGTTCCGTCTCACAACCCACCTCCAACTCCGGGTGCTGCTCGCTAGTCTATGCACAGCATGTGATTCTAAGCAGATTAACAAGCATCAGAAGACATGCATTACTTACCGTAAAAGCATTTCTGATGATTGTATCTGCTTAGATTCACATGCGCCCTCCCTGCCTTACCGCTCGGGGTTGAAGGAACATAGACTTCTTACTACTTTCTCTCTTCATGTACTCACTCACTATAGCCTTGGGCTCCCTCGTGGCAGAAAAAATACAATCGGAGGGACCTCGGCGCGTGAGGGATTTTGTGTACTGCACATGTCACGATAGTGATAGTGTTTCAGACACGCCTATGCCGGCGTCCCCCTTCGGTCCCACGAAAGACGAGATGCAATATTCTGCGGTTACCACTGGATGTCGGACCATATGCATGTGAATCTAAGCAGATAAAATCATCAGAAATGCTTATGGTAAGTAATGCATGTCTTGTAATTTCAATAGTTAGTACAGGTGCAGTTTCGGCTAAATGGTGTTGTCATGCAGTAACAGCAGGGGTAGGCTAAATTCAGTTTCAATAATGTGGAACAGAGAGAAGTAGCGACTGAGAGGCAACAAATGCAGCATCAGTTAAAATGGTATAACATGCAGTTATAGCTAAATGGTGTTATCATGCAGTAACAGCAGGGGTAGGCTGAATGCAGTATCAGTAACGTTGCAATAAGGTTTCAATAACGTATCATAGAAAGCCAATGTTGCGACATCATGTTCTGGTTTAGATCCGACTCGGAAAGAGGCTGGAATGCCAATGCACTAAGTGGCACAGCGAGCAGACGCCGCAAACAACTATGGTGCAGTTCCAACAGAGTGGCTAGAATGCAGTTACAGTGAATAGCACACAATGCCATTACAGTTAGATGGTAGAGGGTACTATAACAGAATAGCAAAATGGGTCAAATCAAGCAAAATGGGTCAGAGTAAGCTCATTATTCATAGGTAATGAGGCAAGCAGATTCGATCAGAGTGCAAGTGGTATTTTGGCAAGTAACGTTCACAGGCAAACGGTGTTCATAGACAATAAGGCGAATAGGGCAGCTGGCACTGCTCCTGCAGTCAAAGTGAGCTACAGCGGCGCTGTGTGGGATGTAAGGGTTGGGACTGTTATGCGAGTTAGCGGGCTTCGCTAAGATCCGCTCGTGAAGGACTACGGAAGCGCTCTGGGGGATTGTCCTTGGCGATAGCAGGCACTAATGGCCTACCGTGTTGGATATGAACTTGGAGATGCATACAACTCTGCTATTCCCTATCCAGCAAAGTTCTACCTTTTACACGGTGCACTCTACCAGAGGTACAAGGAGCTACCTTAGCTTTCATTGCAAACGTCCCTCTAGACGCCATATGCAAAACTGCTACATGGAGTTCCATCCGTACATTCACACAACATTACTACATTGACACACATTCTAAAGCAGATTCATAGGTGGGACAAGCGGTCCTAAAACATCTTTGCTGCTGTACCGTCTAACTTCCCACCTCCTTCTCCAGATACTGCTTGCTAATCTATGCAGAGCATTTGATCTAAGCAGATCCACAAGCTCCAGAAGGGATACATTACTCACAGTAATCGTATTTCTGGTGCTTTTATCTGCTTAGATTCACATGCGCCCACCTCCCTCCCCTACTGAGTAGAAGGCACATAGATGTTTTCTGGAGTTCTCTGCTTTACAACATCTGTACTCACGCTATACTTCATGCAACCTCATGTCAGAAACCGTCTGAGGGACCTTGAGGCGTGAAGGACCATGGGTACAGTACATGCCACACTAGGGATACTATTACTAATCGCGGACTGTCATCAGTTTTCGAGTTTCGGAAACAAATCTTGTAATACTCTGCGACTTCCACTAGATGTCGTACTATGTCTAACCTGCAACCTGTCCATATAGCAGACTCAAACTTGCGTGTTTTCTCCTGTTTTTAAAATTGCACTGTGAACGTAGTGCCGTTCTGTGGCTTTGCCTCCTAGCAAAGCACTCATCTAGCGAACCTTTCTACCACTACCTAAGCGCCTGTCGTCTTGTGCAATTGTCAACTTGTCTCGTCTGCTTGCTCCTTGCCGTGTCTTTCCCTTCCCACTCCCTTTTCTCCTCTCCCTACCTGCTCTATGGTGCTGTTTCTCCTATATTTTCTAACTGCTTCTTAATCGACTATCCTGCTCTCCTCACTAAATCTGGTAGGAAGAATTTTAAAAGGACATCCTGGTCTCCAACCCAGGCCTCCCTATGCTGACACCTATACCAGTGCCTCCTCCAGGCAAACTTTCACCGACATCCTCTTTGTTGTTCCATTGCCAGACCTACGCACTCTACATATGGTCTATGTGCTCTCTCCCATTAATGGTGGCACCCGGTGGGAGGCCCTCCTGGCCTCCTTCCACTCCTCTAAGGTCATCATTAATGTTTACTTGAATGGTACCGTCTTGGTACAAGGCCCTCAAGTCAACCTTCTCCTCTTTGATAAACTTCTGCCCCCTCCTCGGGCTGCTTCTACACCTCCGCAGGGCGTACCTCTGATATGTACCCCTCCCCGGAAGTCTTTCAAGGACAACTGTCTCCATATTGCCACTCTAAACTCTGCTCAGCTGTCGAACACTCCTCTGACATCTGCCGCCTCCTGTAGGAACTTGACCTCGATGTTCTCGGTCTCACCGAGACATGGTTCACGGCCAGCTCTGTCACAAGCTTTGACACTCTCCTCCCTGAATGCTACAAGATCCTCTCTGCTCCCAGATCCAACCTTTCCTGGGGTGAAGGGTTTGGGAGGTGTAGCCCTGATCTTCCCTGAGTGGATTCCTGCCTCTTGTCATTCCTACACAAGCCTATTCCTCTTTTGAATGCCTCATCTGCAGTCTCTCTCTCTCTCTCTCTCTCTCTCCCTCTCTCCCTCTCTCCCTCTCTCCCTCTCTCCCTCTCTCCCTCTCTCCCTCTCTCCCTCTCTCCCTCTCTCCCTCTCTCCCGCTCTCCCGCTCTCCCGCTCTCCCTCTCTCCCTCTCTCCCTCTCTCCCTCTCTCCCTCTCTCCCTCTCTCCCTCTCTCCCTCTCTCCCTCTCTCCCTCTCTCCCGCTCTCCCGCTCTCCCGCTCTCCCGCTCTCCCTCTCTCCCTCTCTCCCTCTCTCCCTCTCTCCCTCTCTCACTGCCACTGCCTTTTTGTGGCTACCATCTACCTGGATGCTTCCTGTCCTTCCACTGGACTCTTTCGTGACTTCGGCGCCTCTCATTCTATATTCTCCCCCTCTGCCCGACTCACTCTGCAGGGCACACTCTGGATGCTCTGATCTCTTCAGACCTTCCCCTTTCAATCCCTCGCACCAACCCTCTCTCCTGGTGTGATCACTTTCTCCTTTCCTCTAAGCTCACCCTCTCTACCCCTCAGGCCAATCCAACTCCAGCACTGCCACCTACCTTCTCGGTTATCCGACCCATGAAACATGTGTAGTTGAGGCTTTCGCCGCCACTTTCTTACCCGCCCTCCTACCCCTTTGGCTGACTCACACCCTGACACAGCTCTTTCCATGCTCCACTCTGCTATAGATGATACTCTCGATGTCCTTGCCCCTGTCATGAGGATACGCTCGAAGCCCAAAGCCAAGTGCAGCTCTTGGTACGACTTAGACCGCGCCACCCTTAAACGCTAGTGCAGGGTGGCTGAGAGGAAATGGCGTGCTTCTACTACATCCTTTGACAAACTGGCCTGCCACCTGCTTCACAGGCAATACCGGTTCTCCACCCGCACCATGAAGAGAGCCCACATCCAAGCCTGCGTCTCTACGGCATCTAACAACTCCGCCGAACTCTTTAAAATCTGCAAGGAGCTGGCCAATCCTACTGCTGTCTCTACCTCTCCTGTCCCCTCCCAGGCCCTCTGCACGGTCCTGGCTTTCCATTTCATCTCTAAAACTCACTTCCTCGCCCCCTCCTCCCTCTACTCCCTGCTCTTCCTCTGGCCCTTCTTCGGCCACTTCTCTTCCCTCTTTCTCTGCCTTTCCCCTGTTCTCCTCAGACGAGGTTTCTAGACAAGTCCGATCTATGAAAGTCTCGTCAAAACAGGTTCACCCCTGTTCACCCATGTTCCTCCAAAACCATCAAGGACCACATTGACACCCTGGCTTCTGCTACCACTCCTTTGCCACTGGAGTCTTCCCCTACCCTCAAAGCACTCCCTTGTGCACCCTCTTCTTAAGAAATCCTCTGCCGACCCCTCCTGCCCGGCTAACTATCGTCCAATCTCCATCACTCCTTTCCTAGGCAAACTCCAGGAAAAGCTGGCCATCTCCCAGCTTAATCTTCACTACGAATCTGTTGGTTGTCTCCATGACCATCAGTCTGGCCTCAGAGCTGCCAGAAGCACAAACTGCTCTCCTGAACATCCGTGAAGACCTGCTCTCCAACCTCGATTCCAACACCCCTTGTGTCCTCATCTTACTTATCTCTCTTCTGCCTTTGACATGGTCAACCATGCCATCCTGCTCAACCATCTCCGTGATAACCTGGGTATCACTGATCCGGCCCTGGATTGGCTGACCACCTTCCTCTCTGTGTTCCCCAGGGGCCTAACCTCTCTCCCTGGCTTTTCAACCAATGCCTGGCACTTCTTGCCCACCAGATTGCCGCTCTCTGCCCCAACTTTCAGTGCTATGCAGATGGCACTAAACTCATTTTCAGGCTCCCTTCTGCCACCTCTTCTCCTTCTCTCATCTCGGGCTGTCTGTCCGCCATCCAGGAGTGGTGTGACGCCAATAATCTGTGCCTTAATGCCAGTAAGACTGAGATTCTCCTCATCGGCACACCTGCTCCCTCCTTTTCTGTCACTCTCTGGCCGGCCTCTCTTGGCCCTCTTCCTGCTCCACATGTGGGACTAAAAACCTTGGCATCATCTTCGACTCTTTCCTTCTCTCCTCACATCTCTGATGTCTCTAAGAAGTCACATTACCAGCTGTACCTCTTCAGAGGTATTCCTAATTTCCTCGTTCCCCCAGAAGCTCACTGTCTCCAGAACTCTGGTTCTCTCTAGGCTGGACTACTGCAACAACCTCTTTCCTAATCCCAATGGCGGTGAGGATGAAGTTCAAAACCCTCTGTATTGTCTCTGAGGTGAGGCCTATACTAAAAGGAAGACATGACGCGCATCAGAGCATCCCGACAATCATGCAGAGTAAAGGTGACTCCGCAGTCCCACTCCGACAGACATGAGAACACGCCTGATCCATGTCAGTGGGACGGCGAAAGGGTCCCGGGATGGAGATGGAAAAACGACTTCCAGAAAGAGGGGGTTGAGGGGAGGAGTCGAGAGATTGGGGTCAACTGATATTAGGCACTACTAGCGGCATACTATCTGTTATATGCATTAATGTTTAACTCTGTGAATGCACAACTGATGAGCTGGATTGTCTCATATTGATATTGATTATGCTCATGTTTATGTCTGTTTATGTTTGAAAATTAACAGAGTATGAAAAAAAATAAAACCCTCTGCATTGTTCACAAGGCCTTCTTGGGCCTGGGACCTCTATACCTTCAACTTTCTCTTCCAAAATATCTGCATTCTCGAGCTCTTTGCTCATCCGCCTCCAACTCCCTCGGGGTTAGTCGCTTCTCCAAGCAGCGAGTTGGTGGTAGATCTCTTTCTTTGACTGGGGCCTCTCTCTGGAACAGTGTCCCTGCCTCTCTGAAACTTGAGGAGAACCATCTCTGGTTCCGGAAGCACTTCAAGACCTTCCTCTTTGCTTCTTCTTTCTCTCCTCCTCTCCCCTGCTGATCGCTTGACTAAATCTGAAACTGCACTGGTTACCTGGCTACCCTCGGATCTCGGGCTCAGGTCCCCTCCCCCCAAGTTGCACACCTGCACTGCCCCCCTTGGCAACCCTTGCACTCAGGGACTGTTCTGTATCCCTACAGCCCCTACTAGCACTTGACACCTGATGTCTGCACTTACCCTTGCACTTGCCGCCAGCTGGCAGCACTTTGATTTGTCTATATTTATTTTACTGTATCCTATGTACTGCACTGCCCCTTCCCCCCCTGCACTTCCCCATCCCCTGCACTTGCGCAATCTCAATGTCACCTGGCCTAGTAGGATCGTTGCCTGTCTTCCCTCTGTTTCACCTCCCTTGCCTCGTCACGCCATGAAACACTTGTGTATAGGCACGTTATAAATGTCCTATATCATTTGCAGAGAATGTGAATCTAAACAGATACAAGCACCAGAAATACGATCATGGTGAGTAATGTATCCCATATGGACATACTACTTCACACGTTTGCGTTGGGCAACCTTTTCTGTACATCAATGCCTATTTGAATTATATTTCTACCTTCATTCTCAGTAATATGGCTGTCATAAAATTCATATCTCAAAGCCGTAGATAATATCATTGAAGATCCAGAAATGCAATACGCCAAGAAAGGATCAGCAGCAATGTTGTCTATAAAACATGTTTAAGGGCTTTTTTTTATAGCTGCCATATGAAGATACGCATTGGGTAAGGAGATGTCGCGTATTTTCTAAAATTGAGTTTGAATTGCACATTCTGCAATCGCTTTTGTCTCTGGGAATCCCTAGCCTCGAACCTGCTAATATCGACAAAGAATGCTGGTTTGAGCGCATTAGCATGATAAATCTATGTATTTTGGAATATGGGGTCACAATTAAATATCTTGGTTGAAGATGTAATTTAAATGCTTGAGTTGCTTATTGTGTAAACATAACTTTGGTCATCAAGCACTCAATATTAGTTCGCCAATCCCATAGAAATGATTTAGTAGTAAGATCTTTAATCAAATACCCCAGAATTCGCTTTAGATTGCTATTCTATGGTTGCATGGAATTTAACCCGCTCCTGTACAAAGGCTCTCAAGGGTGTTTAGTATTTCCTTAAGTTCTGAAACATCTTCTGTTAGGAAAGATTCCCATTTATGTGTAATTTTCCCTCCAGTTGTGTACCCACCAACGTTTTGCTGATGTTAAACACCATAGTTTGACTTTACCAGAGGAGCCCAGCCTTCTGCTGCATTCCTCTGGGCTTTTTGCTCACTTTTTATGGGGAAACTGACATGCCCTTAAGACAGTCCATACTGGAAGACTTTGTTTCCCTTAGTCCTTTCCAATTTTGCAACTTTTCTGCAACATGTAACAAGTGTACAATATACCTATCAGTACAGTACACTTGTCTATTATTCATTTCCAAAGGCCCTAGATACTCGAAGGATTTTTTAGGAGAAGTGCAGATGTGCCTTGGACAGGGCTGGTAGCAGCTTATCATTTTGTATATTTTTAACCCTATCTTGTGTGGGGTCATGTAAGTGCGGTACAGCACATTTAGCTGTATCAGTTTGAAACTGTGGTTTCGCAACACTGCTTTGGGGTAGCTCAGTGCCCTCTCCCAGTCTTCTTCCGTTCGTGTTGTGCCCAAGTCTTCTTCCCACTGTTCTTTTAGCGCTGTGCTCTTGGGGTTGGGTGCGTCTATGAGCATGCTGTACAGTCTTGAGACTGGACGCCAGCCGTCACTGAGGTTGTACATCAGAGTGAGAATTGGTTCCGCCTAAGGCTCCTCCGGCCAGCCCACCCAGCTATCCCTGGCCACTTTTCGAACCCGTTGGTACCACAGGAACTGTGCGCCCCAGACCCCTTCCTGTTCCTGTATTGAGCTGAACTCCCCGAAGGCCCCCTCGTCATAAATGTCCCCCCATGTGTATACCCCGTTCCCCTCCCATCTCCTTAGCACCCCCAAGTCTGTGCTGTCCTGGCATGTGCCTGCCGCTATTGGTACTTCTGGGGAGTACGGGTGCATGGTTTTAATAGAGCTTGTGTCCTCTTACATATTTTCCTTCCTAGTGTTATCAGCATTGGAGTGTGCTCCGGCGCCCCAAGTGTTACCCAGAGTACTACTTTCAGCGTGGTGGGCGTCGCCAGCTGTTGAAGCAAGTTAGTTTCCGAGGTGGACTCATCTGCCAGCCATTTAACCACGTGGCTCAGTTGGGCTGCTAGATAGTACTTTTCCAGATATGGCAGTTTCACGGCCCCCTGGTCATATGGCAAGTGTAATATTTGTAGTGAGAGTCTGTGGCGAGCGGCACCACACAGTAACCCCCGGATCTGTTTCTCCAATACTCAAAAAAAGGAGGCTTTGATGTAGTAGTGCACATTATTAAAGAAATATAAGAATCGCGGCAGGATAATCAGGATCTTCGGGCTTTGAACAAGACTCTGCAACGCCTGAAGTTCAAGATGCTCACTCTTCAGGAAGTCATTCGGTCGGTACAGCCGAACAAGTTTCTGGCGTCGTTGGACTATCAGGAGGCATACTTCCAGATTCCCATGCATCGACGGCACCGCAAGTTTCTGCGGTTTGTCGTAGGAGAAGATCATTACCAGTTTCAGGTCCTCCCGTTTGGTTTAAAGTCGTCCCCCAGGACGTTTACAAAATGTTTAGCGGCGTGGCTCTGACGAGAGGGTCATCAAGTATACCCGTACCGGGACGACTGGCTGGTACGAGGTTCGTCGCCAGGGGAGGCGCAGGAAAGTCTAGGGGCTACCATGCAGCTGTTGCAACGGCTAGTCTTAGCCATAAACTTCGAGAAGTCCTGTCTGTTGCCTTCCAAGGACTTGGCATTTCTGGGGTCCGAGTTTCGGACTCAACTGGGACTGGTGAAGACCTCGGGCGAGAGGGTCATGGAGCTCCTGCAAAGGGCAGCAGAGTGGAAGGTCGGCGCAAGGGTGTTGGTCCGGACCTACATGTCGCTGCTGGGGGTCATGGCGTCCTGTATTCCACTGTTGCCGAACTGTCATCTCTTCATGAGGCCGGTACAAGATTTCCTCGTGGACCGGTGGGCTCAGAGACGTGGCTCTTGGTCAGACAAGTTGGTCATTGACGGCGCTCTGGTGGAGGCTCGTCGCTGGTGGCAGTGCTCGGACAATCTGGTTTGGGGCATGCTGGAGCTGGAACCGTAGTTCCAATTTACGATTGTGGCGGATGCGCCTCAGACAGGATGGGGGCGCCCATCTCGGCGGCTCACAGGTTCAAGGCCTGTGGTCTCGAGGGGCGTCTCGGTTCCACATCAATGTGCTCGAGTTAAGAGCGACCGACAATACCACCACGATGTTTTATCTCAGGGAACAGGGGGGCACGCATTTCAGGTTGCTGTCGAAAGAAGCACAGGAACTGTGGCATTGGATCTGTTGCACGACATTGGCATTGTGGCGTTTCATCTGCCGGGAGTGTTGAATGTTCCGACAGACGCGCTCAGCAGGGATGTAGGCCAGCTCCACGAGTGGCAGCTGAAGGAGCAGCAGGTGTCCATGATCTTCCAGAAATGGGGCCATCCTCCATTGGATCTCTTCGCAACGAGGGAGAACAAGCAGTGCAGGGAGTTCGCCAACAGGTGGGCTCGCTCCGAGTCTCTAGAGGATGCGTTCCCGTGGACAGGTTGGTTTCTTTATGCATTTCCTCCGTTTCCGCTCATTCGACGGACCCTCCAGTAGATTAGGAGATACCCATGCCCTGTGATTCTGGTGGCTCTGTTCTGGGCCAGGCAGCCGTGGTTCTCGAATCTCCTTCATCTGTCCTTGGCACAGCCTATTCGTTTGAAAGCAACACCAGACCTTCTGTCTCAGGACAAGTGCGTGCTATGGCACCACAATCCAGACTCTCTCAGCCTGATGGCTTGGCTCCTGACTACTCTGAGTTTGGCCTACTAAGGCTTGCCAGTGACTGTCATCGAATTTTGGAAGCGGCAAGGGCGCCGTCCACAAATGTCTCCTATGCGTGTAAATGGAAAAGATTTTGCGTGTGGTGTAAGAGCCAGCCGAGGGTTCACCCTTTGCAGTTTGTCAAGAAAGTGGCTTTTCTGGTGGCCATTACTTTGGCCAGAAGGATATCGGAGTTGCAAGCATTGGTTGTGGACCCTCCATACTTGAGGTTCTTGAAGGACAAGGTTAGGTTGTGTTGGCTACCAATCCGCACTTTATCCCAAAAGGGCCAACAACATTTCACAACTCTCTTCTATTGTGTTGCCCTCGTTTTTTCTTCAGCCTCCACGCCTGCAGAACGTGCTTTGCATTCGCTGGACGTGAAGAGGGCGTTAAACTTTTATTTGAATCGTACTCAAGATTTCAGACAATCTAAACCGCTGTTTGTGGTTTATGGGCCGTCTGTCAAAGGACGGGCAATCTCAAAACAAGGACTTTCTCGTTGGGTGTCCTCTGCTATTTCGCTCTGCCACACTAAAGCTGGAAAGCCTTTGAGGAGGGATCCTAAGGCTCATTCGACGAGGTGCGCGGCTTTGTCGGAGCATTATGGTCGGGGATTCCGCTGGTGGACATTTGCCAGGCGGCCTCCTGGGCGGTGCCGCATACCTTTACCAGGCATTACTGTCTGGGCCAGCAGCATGGTGATGATGTGCAGGTGGGACGGGCGGTCCTGCAATACCTATTTCAGTAAGGTAAGCCCCGCAGCTTCGGGTTGTTTGTTTTGAACTTGATCACTGTATGGTTTATTGGTCTCATATATATATGATTTTCTGTATTGGTTTGCCTTTACACTCCACCATGCATGATTGGTACTGCTATGTAATCTATTCACAGCATGTGAATCCATGAATATCCAATGCTGGAGAAGGGAGTAGTTTCTCACCTGTAACTCCATTTCTCCAGCCTTGGTATCTTACATGGATTCACATGTGCCCTCCGGCTGCCCCTGCAGGCTAATCTGGTTTGGGTTCTTTCTACTTTGGAGGTTAAAATCTGAAGGGAAGCCACAAGGGCAGGGCTCTTTATAGCCTACGTCCTATTGGTGGGGACTAAAGCACCCAAAAAGGACGTTGATGGGACACTAAAGTGTCCATAGGAAAACGCTAGGTTAAAGTGATCGAGGTTCCCAGCCTGACGGGGAATATTCACAGCATGTGAATCCATGAAAGATTCCAACGCTGGAGAAATGGAGTTACAGGTAAGAAACTACTCTCTTTGCTTTTCCTTGAGAGTTCAGCACACCCCACCCCATGTTGAGTGCTGGTGGCTTACCTAGTACCCCCTTTCTCTATGTTCCTGTAACTTTTTGGTTACAGTATCAACCCTAATGGACGTGTTCTACTGACGTTTGTGCAATGTTTCACTGCAGGCTGTATACACAGCTGCAGCTATGCACAGGAGGGTTAGCTATGTTCCAACATGGTGGCTCCTTTCTCCTTTCTTTTTTCTCCGTTTCTTGTGTGGTTATTTCTTGGTTCTTCTGCCATCCTAGGGGGTGGGGGCGAATGTTGTCTCTGTGGGATCCCTTTCTGTAGCCTGCCGAGGCTCCATTGCGCCTGCTAGGACAGGAAGCATGGGAGGATCCCAAATCTCTATCCTTTGTCTGCTGATGTGCCTGTTAATGAACCAGTTCCCACTGGGGATCTGGCTGTCCCAATTGGACAGCCACCCGCCCGTTTTCTGTAAACTGCAGGGAGAGTTTGCGGAGGATGAGTGTGAAATCCTGATAAAAGGTGAGGTGCCTGAGGCAGAAGGCAAGTCGACCACTGAAACAGAAGATACTAAGACAACCAGAGACGGCTGCAGCCCCTCCCAGTAACCACAAAAAGACCACTGCTCTCCTGGCCCCGTTTCTGAATCGACAGAGGAGCTCCGAACAAGACTCCTCCTTACCTTTTAGCTGGTGGGACTAACTAGCCATAAAGCAACCTGCAAAACGAGCCATCCCCAGATATGCTGTGACTTTCCTGGGCTGCAAACCACCAATACCAGGGGACCTCTGACCCAATTGCAGTGCATCATCTTTCAGTGAACAAATCCTCCCAGAACTTTGGGGAGCTCCAGTTTCACCTCCAGAGACGAGATCCCTCTCAAAGTCCCCTCACCAGAGTGCAGGACCAAAGAAGTGAGGCAGATCGACCGGGCGGTAGACGTTCGCTCTTGAAGCCTGTAAAAAAGGTGCCAAAACTGCAGCCCCACATTGGGAGAACGAAGAATTCCTGTCAGTCCCTTCTCTCGACTGCTGCTGCGACATCCCTTCCAGATCCTTTCCAGATTCCTTCATTTTGTCACCACGACTAAGGAACGCGAGACTGGGTCCACTGCTGCTACACCGTGAAAGAATCCAGCTGTATTTTCTTCAACCTTCCTAAGGTACTATGGGGCTCGGGCAGAACCTACTTCAAGTAATTTTGTCAATCCTGTGTTAATGGAGTGCTCTATCCAGTTCATGGGTATTCACCCATACCATTTGCCCAGGCCTAATGCTAGTGCGCCTATAGGGAGTCTTTCCGATGTCCCTGATATCTTTTTGACCAACAAAAGCATCCTACTGACTAATAATCAAAGTATACTTTACCTTCTCTGCTACTGTGTCTGATCTGTATTCCCTCCAAACTGACTCTGAAGAACTCACAACTAGTTGGGTATGGACTGATAAAGCCCTGTGGCCTATGCAAAGTATAGGTCTATGGAAATATTTAATTGCTATTGCTGTTGCTAAATAACCCTTTTTATTCCTACAAACGAACATTTTCTGAGTGGCTATCATAAGTGATTTTACTTACCATTGAACTGTACATTTGCTTACTATTGGTTTACTCACCTGAAGTATTGCTGATGTTTCCTATGGTGTTTAGTTTAAATAGTACTTATTTGAATATAACTTTGCCGTGTGTATATAAAATTTATTTCCATTTTACTAGAACTACAAATGTTTGAGAGTTTCTTTGTGCGTATGTATTTACTGAGTTCATTGTACTTAGCTACAACTCGCATCCTCCTCCTGAAATAAGCCTGGCTGATCTGCCAATTTACCAAACCATTGGGTAGTAAAGAATTATACTAAGTGTTTGGGCCTGTATACCAAAGGGATAGTGTTAGTCTCACCTGCTGGTAGACTTCTGGAAAACTCCTACAGAATTTTGTTTAAATCAGCAATACATATGTTGCACGCTGCCGGAGCGAGCACACATCCCTGGTTAAGTACTCTGTTAGTACAAATAATCGGTTTGGAGAGAGTATGTTCTGCATCCAGTCTAATTTGGACTGATATATCCGAGTAGAAGTACCAGATCGCCTTGAGTGAACCATTAGGAATTTCCCATTTTAATTGGCTTCAGACCTAATTTATTACGATTCATGGTGTCAAATTGTTCTGTAAAATCAACCACGGCAATATAGAACTTGTTTTCTTTTTGTCTTGATAATTTGTATAAGCTGTTGAAGGTTTGTAAAATATTAATGAGCGTTCCGTAGCCTGCTCTGAATCCTGTTTGAGATTTGTACAAAATGTGTTTTTTCTCTTCCCATTTTCTTAATAAAAAATGTGCGCACAGTTTGCTGGCAGAGTCTAACATGGCAGAAAGTAGGTAATTGTCTGGGTCCGGTCTCTCTGCTTTTTGGTATATGGGGATTATATATATTGTATTGTACTGTATTTGGTTATTTATATAGCCCTCTTTCCTCATTTGTATGGCCTCAATGTGCTTTTTTCGGTTGGTACACCCTCGGTGACAATAGTCAATGTACTGGAAAGTTCTAAGAAGTTTAGATTAGGTGTTGCATGTGTACATTTTTGCTGGTCTAGGACTTGGGTGGCTGGCTAGGCTCGACTAAGCAGCCCAAAAAGAGGCCAGGCACATGGGTGGGCGCTGTTGGTGGTTGTGATAGAGTGCTATTGTTGAAGAGTCGATGTGTGGCCAGCTATACCACATTTCTTTTCGTTGGTAGTTGTGTGCTAATGGCAGAGGTGTTGAGGTACGCCAGGTGTTTGTGTGGACGGCTATATGTGCTGCTAGACCGGAAAGCATAGCCATAGCTGCATTCTCTGGTGCATGGATGCTTGGCTGTGCCTGCGGCCTTTGTCCACAGATGTGGTGTAAGGTATACGTAGCGCAGTCTTCAAGGTTATACGTACTGTAGTTTTCATAGTTGTTCGGCTTCAGCGATCTTTGTCCATTGCGGACGGCATGGTCTCGTTATTCATGGCCTCTCTATTCATGGCCTCTCTATTCATGGCCTCTCTATTCATGGCCTCTCTATTCATGGCCTCTCTATTCATGGCCTCTCTATTCATGGCCTCTCTAGAGCAAGGGTCTGAGCATGCACTGAGCATGGGTGAGTTTATTGCGGTGTGCCATAGCGAAGGCTGCTTGCTTCACTGGTATATTGTCAGGTGGGAATGTTGTTGTGCATGGGGCGATAGTGTCAGGTGAACCGCTGCAAAAGTTGCCGGCCACTGTGTTGTAATTGGTGTAAGGGATGTTGGTTTCAGCAGTGTAGTCCCGGGGTGCAATGGTTCAGGGGAATATTGGGAAAAGCCAGGATTTTAGATCCTTTCTGAATTTGTGGTGGTTTTCAGTGTTGCGAATGTGTAGTTGTAGGGAGTTCCTCGCGATTGGCGCTTGGACGGAGAAGGAGCCGCCCTACCTGGAGGAGCTGTGAGATGGGATCACTAGGCGAAATGCTGCACAAGATCTGAGATTCCTAGGGGGTTGGTAAGGAACAATTTTGTCTCGGAGGAATTCCAGTCCGTTGTTGTGGACGGCGCAGTGGGTGATGCACATGGCTTTGATGGTAGTATGTCGACCAATCTGGAGCCAATCGAGGACTCTTAGAGTAGGGCTGATGTGTTCTCTGGCGGGTAGGTTAATGAGAAGGCGTGCTGCTGCGTTTTGGATTCTTTGGAGTTTCCTTAGTTGAGATGTTTATTTCATGATGTGGGAGTTTGCATAGTGGCTAAGATTCTATTAAACATCTGCCAGAGTATCATGGAAAAGCACCAAAGGCCATTTTTCAATACCGAATTAGCGAGTCAGTCGGGACCAGGAGCTGTATAGAGGTTACATTTTTAATCACGTCTATTATATCTTTGATGGTGTATTTGAAGTTATAGGATTCATTGAGACACCACAAATTTCGCATTCATTTTATGTCTTTTTAAAAATAAATGTGAGCCATCTATACTTTTACGCCAATTAGATTGATGGTCATCAGATTTCCTATAGACCAGAATTTCTTTTTTCTTTTGTTGTTGTGCCCTATACATTATAGTCCAACGTGCCGATTGATTTATAATTTTATATCCAATTCCTGTAACCATTTTTTTATTTGCGTTCCTCCGCCAGCCTTATGTAACTTGGAATTGTCATATTTCTATTAATGGATCTTATCGCTTTCCGTAATAGTTTCTTTTTGGCTGCTTCACAGCATCATATGGAATTATTTGTTTGTTCTCCTTAGTGCTCCAGATATGATTTAAAGTGCAAGTATTTTACTCCCTATTTTTGAAAGTTGGTAGTAAAACGATTTTTGGGCAGTAAAAATCTGAGTCCATTGCCCAATGGGAGTATTTTATAAGCGAGTAAACATTACATGGGAAACCGAAGATGCTTCTGTAATCATTTCTTTGCACCTAGTTAATCATGTACATTAAAAGATACGGGTTTACTTCCGATCAGGTAGTAATAATAGTGATTTCTTCCTCTTGTACTACATGCACTACTGGTCCAAACATATCCATGGAGCTGTGTTGGTAAAAGCAGGGGCACATGGTCCTACATGTCTGGTTTTTGTTTTTTGTTGGGAGTATTTTTGGTGTGCATTTGCCTATTTTTACAGAGTAAAAGTGTCTGATACACCCCTTATGGTTCTCCCTGGCAACCCTTAGATGTCTAAAGATTCAAAAGTGTAGAGTGAGTGAATGACTTGCATGAGAGCCGGAACATACAACTAGGTGCATCATGCTTTTCTGATGCCATACAATATGATTGCATTTAGAGGAAGTGGTGTAAACGCCTTGCAGTTTACTTATGGTGGGTTCTTATTCTATTTGTAGAGCCAAAGACAAGGTGACATGATCATTTAGGTCATTAAAAATAACCTAAGGGGAGGGGGTGGTGGGGTGGCACTAGAGAGCATGAACAAGATGGCAGCATGGTCTGCAACCTTTGGCTCCCAGATGTGTTTGGACTACCATTCCCATGATCTCCTGACATTGACTATGCTGTACAGGCCGGATGGGAATGGTAGTCCAAACACATCTGGGAGCCAAAGGTTGCAGACCCCTGACTGAAGCTCTGCATCATGAAGGTAGTCGCGACAAAAAAGGCGCCACAGCGACATTAGTGCACCGATCTAACTTGCTCAGGATGGAGAGCTAACTGCAGTGAGCTGGCAGCTGCGATACCAGAGCGAATGCCTGCTTTGATCTGGAGTTCTCTGCAGCGTCTTATGAGGCCGGACTTGGTGGCAGAGTGAGATGGCGGAGCTGCGGGAGTACACTCCTGGTGCATGCCGATCGCACTGGGTGCGGGCGGCTTGTGCATTACATCGCCTGGTGCATGGAGCCACTCGAACCTGGTCACTTGCAGAGGGCCGGAACCCCTGTTACACGGCCCACTTGCCGCAGCTCCCGATCAAAGTCAGCTGCTCGGCAGGGACACAGCTGCTACCCGGACCAACTGAACAGCGTGAAGCGGCCCTGGAGCATCATATGGCGGAATGCAGAGGAGGGGACTGCCTTGGGGCCATCATAGTGAATTGCAAGCATTTTGTGGCAGACCGTCTGCCGATGAGCCGTTGGGGCATCGGAATCACACAGTATGGAGGAAATGCACATAAGTGTTGAACATAGCAGCACTCGGTGCAGATTTTCAGTTGCCTCTTTTTGCCCACCATCCGCTGAGGGTGCTGGTTGTTGTGAGGTGGAGGATTGGCTGGTATTCAGAGGGGCCCCGAAATCTGCTTCCAGGCGGAGCTAAAGGGTCATGGCTTCAGGTAAGGGGAGGGAAAAGGCCATAGCGGAGGACGTTGACTTTATTTAGGCCCCATAGTGGGCTACTTGCCGGGGGGGGGGGGGGGGGGGGAAATCGTTGCCTCAAGATCTCGTTATGGCGGCGCTGGGGCGCATAGTCCAATCAATGTCTCGTTTGGAAGGAAAACTAAATCAAATGACGGGTGGCCCAACTAGACACAAGAACCTCTACATTAGAGCAGAAGACCAGTGAGTTGGACCGGCAATGTGTGCAAGCATTCCCTATGGTGCAGAAACTCGGCCATGAAATGGAAGCAGTGGTGAAAGGCAGTGGAATGTTTGACAGCAGGCTTGAGCTTCTCGAATGCGGTGCGGGACTCGCATCTGTGGATAATCAGTCTCTAGTTGTAGCAACGTGGCTGCCAGAACAGCTTGAGCTCGATTTGGAGGAGGACCCCATATATTGACAAATGGTACAGGCTCCAGTCAGCTGGTTCCAAGGCATATCCCTCAGCAGAGGTTGGCCCCACATGCTGGTGTGCCTGTGACACTCCCGTGATGGATCCTGAAGGCTGTAGCAGCTAAGAAATCACTGGACTTGAATAACCATAGGATCCATCTCTTCCCAGATTTCTCCTCGGCCACTGAGCAGGAGAGAAGGGCTCTAAATGTCATGAAGAAAGCCTTTCTGGACCACGGGGTTAGGGTGGGCCTGCTCCGTCCGGCTAAACTCATGCTGACATGGAATGGGAAGGAATACCTTTTTTGGAACGTAGAGGGGGCAGAAAAACTATTAAAAGCTATTCCTGCTGAGAAAGCTCTGAATGGGGACACTGGATGAGGGGCGTGGGGACAAAGGAGTGTGATTTCCCTTATGGTTATAAATGTGGCTCGTGTTCCTTCCTACATAATATGTATGGTTTAAAAGTTGCTTCCCTGAAGTTGTTCATTCTCCTACTGAGTGCAGTGTCAGATCTTTGAGTCTTTTCAACATATGGGTGGGGAGTAGAGCAATTACTCTACTCTGGAAAACCCTGTCGCTCAACGCTACCTTACCTCAGAACTGTGATTGTTTGCCATGCCACACTTAGTCAGAATTCTGAAGATTAGTCTGCGCCAGACCCAGACAGGATTGTGATTGTTAGCTATGCCATACTTAGTTAAAATTGTAACCAGCCAGGATTGTGATTCTTAGCAATGCTGCACTTAGTTGGAATTGTGAACATTAGCCTGCGCCAGACCTAGACAGAATTGTGAATTGTTGGTAAGGCCACGCCTAGTTAGAATTGTCAACATTAGCCTACGCCTTACCCGGACATAATTGTGAATGTTGGCAATACCACACTTGGTTAGAACTGTGAACATTAGCCTGCGCCAGATAGGATTCAGATGCGACATGAATGTTAACAATTGCCACACTTACTTACATTTTGTCGAATATTAACAAATCCCACATTTAGATGGAACCACAAACATTAGCCTGCGCCAGACCCTGATAGAATTGTGAATGTTAGCAAATGCCACACTCTGTTAGAACTGTGAACATTCGTCTGCATCACATCTAAGCAGGATGGTAAAATATTGGCAAGTGCCACACTTAAAAGAACAAATATCAGTAACCTCAACCTAGAAATTGCTCCTGCTACATTGGCTCATAAACCCACGCAAACACTCTCATCCCATTTCATTACGCTTACTCTCTACTCTACACCATCACACAGTTAGAATACAGCTATACCCCTGATCAATTAGGCCTAGCTGTTCACATACGAACATTACGCCATGAACAACTCATCACTCAAATAAACGAAGCTATCCCATGACATTCTGGCCTAGCTGCTCACGTAAGCGTCCTACAGGCCTAACGCAGCCAGAACCCAGTCTGGGTGTCTACCCCCCCCAGACTGCACACATTCAACTGATATCTTCTCCACCTAACGCTAGGATGCAGCTACCATCTGGCAATTACATCAGCTGCACACAACTGGTGCACCCACGCACCCTACAACACTTTCTCTAACGCTGACCTGGATTGCGGTCCCCGAGGGCGTTCATCCTACCGCTGCTTTGAGCGCTATATAAATGCCAAAATAACATAACTTCTGAGGCATAGGCCGACATCTAGTGGAAGCTGCGGAGTATTACAGTTTGTTTTTCGAAACTCGAAAAATGGGTGTCGACACAGGGCGTGCCAGTAATACTATCCCTAGTGTGACGTCCACAGTACCCATGATCCCTCACGCGTCTAGGACCCTCAGATTGTTTTTTTCCGCCATGCTGGTCGGAAGCACTGAGCGGAGTTCCCTGACTTAGTCAGATTTTGCAAATATTGTTATATATTTCCCCGTTTATTCCACCTATACGTCGAGTCTCCGAACATCGACACTCGACGCCGGATCTGAGAAAATTCAACCATCGGACTACAGCGACGGATTTGGGCCTCGGAAGGCCTCTGGCCTCGGCCTGGGCCTCGGAAGTCCCCTGGACTCAGCCCTGCAAGTAGGGAGAGTGGGGGGTGGCACATATCCTACACTCTAATTAATATAGGTACATTACTTATATTCCTACACTCCCAGCCCGCTGCCATAGGGTGCGTATGGAGGGTACCCCCTTTCAATTTTGCCCCAAGTGCAACCGCAAGTATCCTTGGGTTGACAGACACGCCACGTGTAACCTCTGCTTGCCGAGGGACCACCCGAGGCGAATTGCAGAGCGTGCAGTCGGTTTAAACCAAAGACCCTTAAGGACCGTTCTGCAAAGCGTTGGGCCCACCACGCCAGGCGACAAGAGGCGATGGCCGCAGAGGGTGCCTTCAGCGATGGCAGCAACGCCGTACTTTCGGACGGCGAGGGCAATGTGGCGTCGATGGACAGCCAAGCGCAAGTCCCGACCTCGGAAGGTTGTCCGGCAGGGCAGCTATGGGGAAGACCCCCGGCGACACGAGCGCTACCCACACCACTTCCAGCAAACAAAAGTCCAACCGAGACTCGACGCGCAAGTCGAGTTCTCGGAAAGAGGCACGTAGAGAGCGGTCCACCGAGTCGGTGTCCTCTGGGCGTTCGCGTTCGAGATCCCCTCATGTCACCAAGCAACCCTCCACTGTTGCTAAAAGTGCCTCGCTCTCCTTAGTGACTGAGGTTCGGTCGTCGGAGGACGACGCCGACCTCTACCCCCAAGCCGCACTCCAGGAGTCGGCGTCTGCAGGCAGCGGTAAGGCTGCTACCGAATCCCTTACACTCTCCAGAGACAGGGACTCTACCCCCAAATTTCTACGCCAGGCATCGAAAAGCTCTGATGGGGCCCAACAGTCGGGGGAAACACTCTTCCACCCACGGGGAGGGGGGAAAACAACGAAGTAAGCAGTCCCAGCCTACTTCCATTCCTAAACCACATCCTACTCCAAAACAGACGGACAAGTCTCAGTCCCCTGTCCATAAGGCCCCTGTTCAGGTCAGTAGGTCTAGCCAGGACAAATCTCAATCTGTTGTCCCTAAGACCCCTGTTCAAACCAGTAGGTCTAGTCAGGATAAAACAGGGAAAGCACTCCAGGAAAGAGTTATTCCCAGTTCAAGGGAATGGTCCAGTAATGACATAGACAGAGTAATGTCAAGGATGTCCTCTTTGGCAGATTTCTATGCCAAGAACCCGGAACACTTTCTCTCTTATACCCCAGAAGGGTCAACTCCCTCAGGCTCGAAGGATCCAATACCCCCAAATAGGAAATCCCGGAGTGAGGCACAATCTTCAGACCCCTTCTATAGACTGCCCTATTCTCAATACCAGGAAGATCCATCCCTTGTTGAGGATCCAGACGTGGGCATGTTCGAAGAACAAACTGGGACAGGCTATTATGGGGATGATGAGGAGGAGGAGGAGGAGGAAGAGGACGACCCAGATACATACAGGGTAGATTCCCCGGTAGAGAAAGAGCCCGCGGTTACCGACTCCCCTGTCGACAACCAACCTCTCCTGAATGAGGTCCTGTCCAGAGCGGCACAGCACTTCCACATTGACACCCAGGGTGCTCAGGAAGAGAGGGACTTTGCAGAGGAACTGGTGGGAGAAAGGAGACCTGTTGCTCAGGCCATCCCTATCCTTAAGTCAATACAAAGGAGGATAGACCCTTCCCTTGTTAACCCCAATCTCACTAGGGCAGTAAACCCCAGAATTGAAAAGCTTTTCAGGGCAGCCCAATCTGACCCACTATACATAAGGGGACATCTCAAACCGGACTCCCTGGTTGTTACAAACACCCGTAAGAGGGCGGGAACACCCTTGTCATCGTCCGAAGCTCCCCCCGACAAGGAGAGCAAGAAGATTTATGGCTTGGGCAGGAAAGTAGCCTCCACTTCCGCCTACCAGGCAAGGATTGCAAACTCCACCACCCTGCTGGCTAGTTACAACTCCCACCAATGGGATAAAGTCACGGCTCTCATAGACTCCGCCCCAGAACCCTTAAAGAGCCAATTGCCACGAGTTTCGGCAGAGGGGAGAGCCGTGTCAGGTTGCATTTTAAAATCAACCTTTGATGCCGCGGATAACGGCGGCAGATTAATTGCTGAAAGCATGGTCATCAAGAGGCATGCTTGGCTACGACAGTCTGGTTTCAAGGCCGAGACCCAAGCATCATTGATAGATAAGCCGGTGGAGCCGGATCTATTGTTAGGAAAGGCAGTCGAGAACGCGCTAAAGAATGCCAAGGACGAGTACGAGACACTCAAGTCCCTAGGGCAACTAACCAACAAACCCCCTAACCAGAGAGGGAATGGCAATTTTCGTCGGCCTCGCAGACAAAACTCCCAAAGAGGCTCAAACTATTCCCAAGGCCAGGGTACTACATGGAACACTAACCAGCAGTCTACCCAGAGTTATGGCAGGGGCAACAAAAGAGGTCGTGGTGGGTGTAGGGGTAGAGGCAGTCCCAATAAAGGTGGGGACACGCCTCCACCAAAACAGTGACGCTCCGTTCAGGGTCACTTCTCACGCATCCCCAGTAGGGGGACGCATTTCCATCTTCACCCAAGCTTGGGAAGGGATCACATCAGACAGATGGGTGCTGTCCACAGTGTCCGCAGGATACTGCATAGAACTCCTAGAGCGTCCCCGAAACCACCCTCCACGACAAAGAATCAAAGAATACACTCCTTAGACCACCAGAAGATCCTACTCGAGGAGATCGAAATTCTTCTTGCAAAGGACGCAATAGAACTCGTCCCGGGATACCAGGTAAACAAGGGTATTTATTCAACTTACTTCCTTGTGCCAAAAAAAAGATTTGACAATGCACCCAGTATTGGATTTACGGCCTGCAAACAAGTATGTCAAGCCCCAAAAATTTTGCATGACTACTCTCCAAGAGGTAATTCCCCTCCTAAAAAAGGGGGATTACATGGCAACATTGGATATGAAAGATGCCTATTTTCATATTTCCATGTTCCCAGCGCACAGAAAATATCTGCGCTTCAAGGTGGACAGTCAGCACTACCAGTTCAAGGTACTGCCCTTCGGGATAGCCTCGGCTCCAACGGTATTCAACAAGGTACTGGCGGCACACCTACGCAGGGAGGCAATCCCAGTGTACCCTTATCTGGACGACTGGCTCATCACGGGGGAGACCCCAGTAATTTGCATGACAAACATTCAAAGAACTATCGACCTCTTCGAATTGGGCTTCTCCATAAATGAGAAAAAATCAAGTCTGGTGCCCAGCACCTCCAAGCAGTTCCTAGGAGCTGTTCTAAATACTCAAGAGGGGTTGGCTTTTCCTTCAGAGGAAAGAATTCGGAATATACTACTGCAAATTCCGCAATATCAAACCGGTCGCCAGATAACAATATGCAAAGCAATGCGTTTGCTGGGCATGATGGCGTCTTGTATTTACCTGGTCCCCCATTCGCACCTGCGCATGCGTCCCATGCAAGAATGGTTGGCGAAACTGTGGTCTCAGGCAAGTGGTCAGTGGACGACTTAGTGGTCGTTTCGCCAACACTTGTACAAAGCCTCCACTGGTGGACAAGAGACAATCTATCCAAGGGGAAACCCTTTTACGATCCCGAGATACAGGCGGTAGTCACGACGGACGCATGTCTGACAGGATGGGGAGCTTACCATCTCCACCACACAGCTCAGGGTCTATGGTCTCACACAGTGGCCAAGAATCACATCAACCTGCTAGAGCTTCTGGCAGTTTTCAGAGCACTTCAAGCGTTTGAGCCCCACCTACTGAACCTGTCGGTGCAGATCCGAACGGACAGCACGACAGCCATGTTCTACCTGAACAAGCAAGGAGGGACTCGTTCGCCAAATCTGTCCAGACTTGCCCAGAAAATTTGGATATGGGCACTCAGACGGAACATCTTTCTGTCATCTCAACATGTTCCAGGGGATCTCAATTCTCTAGCGGACGCTTTGAGCAGGGATCCCCTTCCGGAGGAACACGAATGGTGTCTACACAGAGATATCGTAGATGATCTATTCTCACAGTGGGGTTTCCCCACTGTAGACCTATTCGCCACAAGCGAAAACAGACAGTGCCCAGGATTCGCATCCAGGTTTCCCCCAACCAGACTCCCTGGGGAACGCCCTGTGGATGAACTGGTCAGGGATGTTTGCATACGCTTTTCCACCAACTCCTCATCAGGAAGGTGGTGAACAAGATGAACAGAGAGTCGATGACGCTCGTCCTAGTTGCTCCCATGTGGGCAAGACAACTGTGGTTTCCACACCTACGCAGACTTTCGGTGTGCGATCCCATCAAACTCCCGGGCTGGTACAATCTTTTGTCCCAGAACCAAGGTCAGAAGGTGCATCCTCTGCCCAACTCAATGAACCTAGCAGCATGGCTCCTGAGGTCATAGAGTTTGGACATCTCAATTTACCACAGAGATGTATGGACATCCTAAAAGAGTCTAGGAAACCGAACACGAGGCATTGCTACTTCGACAAATGGAAGAGATTTGTTATCTGGTGCCAGAATAAACAAATCAACCCAGTTGATTGCACTCCTTCCACAATCGTGACATACATGCTCCACCTGCTGGTCGCAGGTTTGGTTTTCAACTCACTAAAGGTACACCTGGCAGCACTGTCAGCGTACACAACCTCACATAGCAAGGTGTCGTGGTGGAAGGTACACGTGGTTAAAGCATTCATGGAGGGAGTAAAGAGACTTCATCCCCCTATATCTAACCCACCACCAGGATGGTACCTGAACGTGGTGCTATCTAAACTCATGGGCCCCCCATTAGAGCCCATGCATAAGACAAGTCTCAAACACCTGACCTATTAGACTGCCTTCTTAGTAGCCATTACATACATAAGAAGGGTCAGTGAAATTCAGGCTCTGTCAGTGCAGGATCCTTTCTTTACTATTCATAAGGATAAGCTGGTTTTACAGACACACCCTAAGTTCTCACCTAAGTTTATTTCTAAATTCCATGTAAACCAGTCAATCGAGCTTCCAGCTTTCTTCCAAAACCCACAAAGCTCGGCTGAGGTTAAACTACACACCCTAGATGTGCGTAGGGCGGTCCTTTACTAAGTAAACAAGACCGGACCGCTTAGGAAAACAGATCAACTGTTTGTCTCCGTAGCCACAGGCAAAGAGGGAGATTGCGTCTCTAAGGGTGCCATCTCCAAGTGGATTGTCGACTGTATCCAGTTGTGTTACTCTCTTTCTGACAAAACTTTGCCTTTTACGCCCAGAGCCCACTCGACAAGAGGCATTGGGGCCACTCCGGCTTTCATTGCAAATGTTCCCCTTGACACCATTTGCAAAGCAGCTACTTGGAGCTCTATTCACACTTTCACTCAGCACTACTGCATTGACACCCATTCCAAGACAGATACTCAAGTGGGACAAGCGGTTCTAAGATATTTATTTGCTCATGACCCTTCTCAAATCCCACCTCCTAACACTGCTCGCTAATCTATGCACAGCATGTGATCTATGCAGATTCCACAAGCCTCAGAAGGGATACATTACCCACCGTAATTGTATTTCTGATGCTTGTATCTGCTTAGATTCACATGCGACCCACCCTTCCTCCCCTCTGAGAGAAGGCACATGGATGCTTGTAGTCTTATCTATCTTCTATCTGCTTGGACCATCTGTACTCGCGCTACTCCTCATGCTACCTCATGTCAGAAAAAATACAATCTGAGGGTCCTAGACGCGTGAGGGATCACGGGTACAGTGGACGTCACACTAGGGATAGTATTACTGGCACACCCTGTGTCGACGCCCATTTTTCGAGTTTCGAAAAACAAACTATAATACTCCGCAGCTTCCACTAGATGTCGGCCTATGCACAGCATGTGAATCTAAGCAGATACAAACAAGCATCAGAAATACGATTACGGTGAGTAATGTATCCCATATATGCAGCGCCAGAGAACGGTCCTGTTTTGCAACATGCATGCGGTTTTTACCCTGGGCTCCACTTGTTAATGGGAGTGGTTGCCAGAGATAAATCACCTTACCCACTATCAGTGAATGTGAACTCAAGGTTGTTGCCCTGTTAAACTCAGCGTTTTAAGGTGCAGGAGCTCCCTACTTCTGTAACATTGTAATGTTCTTCTTTGCAAGGTTGAAAATTTATAAAATATAATTAGGGTGCTGGGGTGCGGGGGGGAAGAACCTGATATTCTTTTTTGATTTTGACCTGAACAGTTAAAACAGACTTTTTTTTTTATTTTATTTATTTATTTTTTTTATTTAGAAAAGAGTGTGCTAGCGTGGTGAGCATTACGCCAAGTCGGGGTTGGGGTTGCATCCCGCTTTAACAAGCTCTCAACATTAAACCGTTTGTGTTAACATAAAATCACTCCATTTGTCACTCCATTCCTCACACACCTTTTATATTAGGGGTGTGGGTAAGGAAATGTATTTCTAAATCGCATCCTGCTCATAGTTTGTATATCATGCGAGTTAAGGTTGCCGCCCGTTGATAGATGCATTGCCTATCTTTTCCCTCCAGCAACATATATTTTCCAATTGTTTTACAAGAATATAATTCTTTCCCCTTCCACACGGCAGCATATATACATTAATAATGAGCATTTTCTTTTCCTAGTTTATATTACAAATGTCGATTTCACAAAATAGTATACAATCCTTGTTCAATGTCCTAGTGTATTGTTTAATTTTGTATCTATTTTTTTTTTTTTTTTACTCCTGTCACTGGGCAACCTGTCATACCTTCCTGGCTATACGCTGGATTACGGAGAAACATATATTATCTCTGAGCCAGATCTCCTGAAGTAGTAATGGATCATGTTTTTTAAAAATATTATAAACATTGTTTCTATGTGTAAAATGTGAATGCCCGCTTGTATTACAAGAAAGAAATACTATGTGGTGATCAAAATATCACATTTATTTCACCATCCTCTACTTGAAAAAACTCTTGGTATCCAATGCCACGAGGGACTGTGCCGTTCCAAATCTACTTTTTGAACGTGAATTTTGAATGACACATGCAGTCCATGTGCATCTCGGATAATTTTGATTTTCTGTATTTCGACATTAGACCATTCATCTACTTATGTGCCCTTTCTATTATAAGGCCCATTTAATAGTCCATAATCAGATCTGCAACATGCGTAGGGTATAGATGGATACATGTTCCTGTGCGAATTAATTCAATGAAGTTCACAGCAGCAGAGCTGATCACACGCAGCTGTGGTGTAATGCTCAGTATGTTCAAAATAGCAAGTTTAGGGGTGATTTATCCCCCCTCCCCCCAGCAAAGAGAGATGTGGCCATCAGCGAACAGGATTTTTCTTTCCCCTCTTGCACATTTATTTTCATTTGATCTGGCCTTTCCTCAACATACTCTCCTTTATCCTCATTAGCTATCAGTTAGTGATCTCTTGAGGTGTCCGTGATGATGAAACCTGTTGGGATGAGCTCATCTTCTAATTCTATGAGGGTGGCATGTTCAATCTCTGAATCAGTGGCATCCTTGTGGTTGTTGAGTGTGGAGCGGGTTGTTTCTTTCTCTGTTTCCTTTGTTTTTTCGTTGGGTAATCGACTTCACAGATGTCATAAGTATCATTTGGAGGAGTCAATTCTCATTTTGTTGTTTGCAATGAAGTCTTTTGTTTCTTCACTTTGTTCCTCTGCAATTCCTCCTTCCGCTTGCCGGGACTCTCATTACGCATTTCTTCCAGTGGTGGTGCATTCTTTCTACCTTGAGTGGGATCAAGGGGGGGAGTGAGGTGGTAAATTAATGTTGTCCGTCTGATTATCTAGAAGTTGTATTGTGTGTAATCAAGACCACCACTTCCTGGAGGGAAGCCTCTTCTTCCCTCCAGTTCCTTCCACATATACATGCTAATTCATGGTTTTGCTTAGCACAGAGGTTTCTACACGCTTTATGATGGCTTTATGCTCTTGTGCCACTTTACAGTGGTCGCTGCAGCACATAACTGTCTTTCAATAGTTGCATCATGCCCGAGTTAGCAGCACAGCTAGGGGAAGCGGATGTAAAAAGTCTCACTTTCATATGAATCACCAGCATAAGACATGTTAAGATTAGGGGATGCAGATAGATTGGTTGAATGTATCATTTCCAGCTCGGTGTTAAACGTCTCCATTGGCATTTTATTAACATCTATAACCTCGTTTTGAAGGCTATTTCATTGGTTAAGCAGTGACTTGTTACCGATTAATTTCTTCTGCTCAAATGTCTTTTGCATCTTCATCTACTTCATTTCTTTCCCTCTTTTTTTTCCAACAGACTCATGTTGGTTCCTCTGCTGCTTGTTGTATCGGGTTTCTAAGATATTGGCGTTTATGACCTTGTCCACAGCGTTTGCTTTAAAAAAGGTTATTTTCCCACAATGTTTATTTGTCCTTGTATCTAAGTTCAGAGCCTCAATTAGCGAACTAGTGTCTGCCACTTCAGTTTCGTTGTGTTGAGAGCTTTCGATATACTGGCAAGATTGTAGCACATTTGTTAAAGGATGAAATAGACAGAAATATGAAGCAATTTGCATACTGCTTTTTCCACTTGTTTTTCTGTCTTGGTCAGCAGACTGCACTTAACTGCACTTTCTCAGGTGAAGTACCAGCCCGGTTTCCTTTCCTGGCACTGCTTTCTCACAGCTCCTCATCTCCTTTGGTATATTTGCTCCCCTCAGTCCTGCAAGCCCTGGAAATGTCACAGCAGGTATGGACTTCTCAAGCACCCACGGGTGAACCCTATTCACGAGAAGGACACCAATACACATCCACTAATTTGATTTGTTCTCCATCCTGGTGTGGACACTGGGCACCTGTTTCACGTCCCTGAAGGGGTTCTCATGGCATGCAGGATCCCCCAGCTTTTTGTTTCTTGGGAGCATGTTCAATCAGAGTTTGTTCCTCTAACTTAGGCATTCTTGGGGTAAGGCTCTGTTAGATAGAATTTCCTTTTTGAGTTTAATTCTTCCCACTTTGCGAGTCCCCCAGCACCTTTTGCTGGACTCTTGTTTTTTTTTATAAGTCTAATTCTCCTTAGTGAGTGGGAACCTTTTTCCACACTCACACATTCTTTTACTCTATCCTTGGGAACCCTTTTTATCTCTCTTTGATACATTTTAATTGTAGTTATGTTTTCATCCTTGTTTTCTTGCATCTACAATGTATTATTGTAGCACACAGCATTTTCTGTGCAGTGCTGCTGGGAGTTCCTTTAGCTCTTCTTTTTATTTTACCTGTGTTGGCATGTGTTACCAGGACAGAGGGACATCCCTGTTTTACCTCCTGTATTTTATTTTGTGAGATCAGCAGACCCCACCTTGTAAAGGATTCCAATCAGCCGTCACGCACCAGACCATGACTCTTGCCCTTAGCCTAGGATGTAGCGCTCAATTAGAATACTTTTTCTTTATTTTCTACAAATTCGGATTGAGCTGCCACACAACCAGTTTCACACTCCCTTTTACAAATACCCTGGGTCAAAATGGACCACGGACCAGGCCGGTGGGTGGTAATACAATATTTATTTATTTTTATATTCAAAGAAAATCACACAGTTTGAATATTGGGCAGCAATAACCAATGGGGTGATAGTTACAATGTAAAACGATTAAATACACTTGGTTGACCTTCTCCTAGAACATATCCAAAGCACAGATGAATAGGAGCAATTTTACTGTTTAGGTAGATAGCACCCGAGTTAAGATTTCCCCCAGCAATGCTCCCTCAAACCCATTTCAATCGAATTTGGAGTGAATAGAAAGGAGCAGCAAGGAGTTGGGATAGTAGGCAGCAAACAGAATTAAAACCCGACCTTCTCTCACAAAATAAGAGGCAAAACCCGGATTTTAAAACCCTTTGCAATTGCATAAAATGACACTCGTAATTGGTAAATAATTTAAATGTGCGGTTGAATAAATGAGGTAAATATGATTTATCACAGTATCAGGGATATAATATCACTAGCAACTACAAGGCAAGGTATCAACAAAGGGAATACAGTTCAGAAAGCAACTTGAAAGTAAGAACACAGTGCAGTGTTGAAAAGTTACATTTTCCTCTTTTTGCAGTTTTAAATGTCAAAAAGTTAAAAAAAAAAAAAAAAAACGGGTGAAATAGACAGAATCGGAATGCGTTTTGTAGGCTGGGTGATAGATGCACATCACAGGGATAATATAGAAGTGAAAGAATGGCTCTAGCTGAATACCTGGATGAGATTTTCAATGTGGAAGGGGATTCGGTTTTGGGAAAATAAACGTAGTTAACAGAGAAAGTCGGTTTGGAAAGAAAGGACAGGTTTTACTTAAACTAGATTATCAAGACTAGATTGTTAAAGAAAGACACGGTACGCTCCAAGGTTAATTTGCAACGCTAACCTTTTCACCCTGCGTTCAGCCCTATGTGGGAATTACTTAGTCAAAATATGACTAAGGATCTATGCAAGACAGAGATGAATAGAAGAATGGCGCTAATGCTTAGAGATCAAGGACATGATGCACAGAGAATTCAGACAGTTTTAAAGAAGTTACCAGGGTATGGATAGGATTACTTGGAGAGTGGAGCAAAGACAAAATATCAAGATGGGGTATGTTATGTGTGGCTATGGGATGGGGAAATACTCGCAATCAACGCTTGAGTTCATAATTTGGGACAGCCAACCGGGTTTCTGGATTCAAAGGCTCTGGTCACAGCACGGCGGGCTCTCCTAACAGCAAACAGCTGGGCCTGAGTGGTTACTGGATAGCAAGGGTACAGCTGGCATGCAGGTAGTGCGGCAAAAAGCCGGTCTGGTCACAGGATACTCCCAAAAGGGTACCACAGATTTTCCCCATAATTATTGGGATTTTTTAGTGGGGTTTCTGGATCAATGATCCTGCCTGGATAGGGTCAGCTGTGGTCTGGTAGTAGAGTCTGAAATCTTGCACAGTGAAGTGGAATATCTGGATACGCAAGTGCTGGAAAATTCAGAATAGTGTCCTGTCTCTGTGAGCTTCCCCATTTATAGAAGGCGGGTGACATCACAAGTTTTATTTTTGGGCAGAACTATGCTAGACCTACCCCTCGGAACTGTATAGGTCAGCCTATGTTGGTCGCCTCCTCCAGGAGGGGACTCGGTTTATGGGGTTGTTTTATGAGGTACAAAGCCGACCCACAGTCCTTTTTGCCAGAAAACAATTGACATAAATCGTTCCTTTTTACAATTGTGGCACCTTTGAAAATTACATAGGCAGATTACATATTTCACACAGAGCATGGCAGTCCAACATCCAGGCCTGTATGACATTGTTACGCCATTCTAATAATTTTTCGCGATTTTTAGTGGGAACCGATTCACCCAAAATTCCACTATTTTAGTTGTGTACATATTATCATAGAGCGTATTTCCATTCATTTTTAATGTTCCCCCATATGTACTTTTCCCATGATTCACATTTTCCTGGCATTTGCGTCCCATACATGGTATGGATGGCCATGATATCTTGTTTTAAAGCCACAAAAATGACATTTAAACTGAAACTTTTACATTACTGTGTTGTCCGGTTGTAGAAATAACAGTTTTAAAGTTTATTCATCCAAATAGTCTTTTGAGCCAA
The DNA here is from genome assembly GCF_040938575.1 of Ambystoma mexicanum. Taxonomy (NCBI): domain Eukaryota; kingdom Metazoa; phylum Chordata; class Amphibia; order Caudata; family Ambystomatidae; genus Ambystoma; species Ambystoma mexicanum. The sequence continues at coordinate 687,542,674 of NC_090930.1, forward strand.
ATGGGCTGGCCTCTTTCACCAAATGTCAGTTTAGCCCAGGATTGCCAAGGAGTTTGTCTTTGGAGCTCCTTAGTTTGAGTGGATGGGAGGTGTCACTTCCAAAAGTAAAACATAGGTGTCCCAGAATCTTTTCTGTCAATCCGGAGCCCAGACAGAAAGTCTGACGAGCTTGTTACATTCTCCCACTTAGTCCATTCAGAGCTTCCAGATGTTGACCCCATTGGGGGGATGCAATGTCCTTTGGAGCCATGACAGAAAAAACCTGTTTGGCTGGTTCCCCAGTACAGCCAATGCAGTTATTTATTTAGTTTTCCTGAGCCCAAAAGGCAAGGCTGTTGGAATAAAACATTATATTAGATTTTAAACAAACGTTTACATTTCTAGGCAAGGACAGGGCCATATTCAACATTACACTTTTAAAACAGATATATTTCTTGTTTGCAAAAGCACATTTTGACACGTGGTGAATTCTGCTGGGATGTCCCTTTTTTTAAATTCGGTTTCCTCTTCCATCTGATTCCAAACATTGTTTGCAACCGTAGTCAGTTTATCTTACACAGAAATCTATTCAAGGCACAAGTCCACTGAAATTAACATATGCACAGAGAGCTAGGGTTTCTTTTGAAGACTTTGTTTTGACATTTTGTAGCGTAAAAGTCAAGCGTTTTTCCGTACGGCTGAGAGTAAAGTTTCTGGAGATTTCCCAGATCTTGCCTGACCCAGCCTGTCATTCAGTGAGAAATGCTTTATTTTGCTAAAGCACAACTGGAATATGGCTCGGCATATTTGGGCCTTACTGGATCAGAACTGTATATTGTTTAACAGGTGAAAAGGAGCATCAGGGCGCCATCATTTTAAATGTAAAATATTTCCTTTTTCAAAGGGAAATTTTGAGCTAGCACCAAAGCAGCGCTGCTTTTCAATTCTCTTCTTTGGTGCACCTAAGAAAACACACTGGCAGCCTTTCTCAGTGTGCTCCCTGTTATAGGTGCTTGGCAAAACAGTGCAGCCATCATTTGGTAGCCGCAAAACGCAGTTTTGATGCGAGGCAATGGTGCTCAAAGGAGCCAGCGCAGCCATTCTGCTGGTGACTTCTGAAGTGCAGCTTGGTGATGGAGGGGAATTCTGCTGATTGAGTAAATGTATCCCCACAACCTTATGGGGCGTACTGAGGGGAAACAGTCTCCCTTTTCTCACTATTCAGTAACTTTTAGTTACTGTTAAAAGTTCATCCGGCTGGTGAAAGTGTACCCTTTTCATGACTTTTGTCGCAGGCTACCTTCGCCGCTGTGATAAGGGACACTAGGGTCACCATGGTGGCTGTACTTTATTTTTTTTTAACATGTTTTATTGGTTTTACAAATAAATAGAACTTTCAACAATTGCTTCCCTCCCTCCCCCCCTTCACCCACTTGGTGTGGAGTAATTCTTTAATTCGGGCTTGGTGAGAGTTAAACAATGTCCAAAATCCTGATGTTGTGTGGGCACCACTGGAGCATGTAGTCGCTCTGCAGGTAGGTGAGAACGTGTCCCCAGTCTTTCCTAAAAGCTTTGGGTGATCTTTGGAGTCTGTAGGTCATCCATTCGAGAGACACATTTCCATACTTTTTGCAGCCAATGATAGGTTTTGGGTGGGGATTTTTGTTTCCAGTGCTGGGCTATTGTTGGCCACACTGCTATTACCAGGATCATTGCTACCCTCTTTTGTGGTTTCGTGTGGGTCTTCTGGCCCGGTTAACACTTTCCCGCCATCCACACTTTGTCCTGTATTTGGTCTGACTGTCGATCCTTTTGTGCACTTGTGCTTTTACCCTCCCTCTACCGCCAAACTTCTGAAGGTTGCGGGCAGCTCCACCAGATATGCTTCCAGTCCCCTTTCATGGGACATCCTCGCCAGCATCTGTCGCCGGTATACAGGTAGATGGTGTGGAGTCTCTCCGGGGTGTAGTGCCATTGTAGAATTACTTTCTGTCACTTTCCCTCAGTTGTATTGAGCGCATTAACTTGAGAATTATACTACATACGTGTTCCCATTGTTGGCTTGTGATGAGTTCGCCCAGTGTTCTTTCCCATCATTTCATGTAGTTCGATTGTATTTCTTCACCTTGGTCATTCAAGAGTTTGAGATTGGAAACAATTTTCCTTGATCCTGTGTCTGTTATCAAGAATTTCTTGGACTGTGTTAATTGTCTTGTGGGTGTTTATCCAGTGCTTAAGTTGGATGTATTGGAATTCCTCCTTGTTTGTTATCCCAAGTGCCTGCTCGCATTCTTGATATGATTGTATAGTTTGCTTCACGTACATGTCTGGAATCTTGCAGCAACCAGCATATATCAATTTATTGTACATGTTCCATTCCATTCCTGTTTGGAATTTTGGGTACCCGAACATTGGTGGGGGGGGGGCGCTACAGCCCTATCTTGTCTGGTCCAGATGTGTTGGGGTGATTGTGCTACCCACTTTATAATCACTCTCGGTTGTGCTGCCTCGTAGTACCTCCGGAAGTTGGGGAGAGCTAATCCTTTCTTGGTGTTCTATGCTGTCGGGGTCGACATCGCTTTTCTTGGGGGTATGTGTTTCCATATAAAGGCACTTAAACCATTTTGTTCAGTGACCTAAAAATGATCTTGGGATCTTCACCCGCAGTGTTTGAAAATAGTATAGTCATTTTGGTAGGATGGACATTTTTATCACTGTTATAGTCTTCCCCACCATGAGATGTTGAGGGGGTTCCACTTGAAGTCTGCTTTCAGTTTAAGTAGGAGGTTCAGATAGTTGGCGTTGTACATTAGTTCGATTGATGGTGTTAATGTGATCCCTAGGTTTTTGATCCCATTCTGGGCATTGTTCAATTGGGTTGTTTTGGTCAAATTGTCCACTAGTATGGGGTCTTCTGTTAAGTTTAATATTTCAGATTACTGTTTGTTTATCTTTAGACCGGATATTTAGCCGAAGTGGTCTAGTTCAGTTATCAGCTCAGGTAGTGAGCATTCCGGTGTCAATGCGATCAGCATGTCATCCTCAAAGGCCATTGTTTTGTGTTCAACCGCCCCCCTACCCACCGCCACCATCGTAATACCCTTCTCCTGCTGTGCTTCCCGGATCCGTATCAGTAATGGCGTGAGTTCCATTCAGGGATATTTGTAGCGAGGGTGTGTTGTAGTTAGCCTTGATCATTTATAGGTGGTTCTTACTGAAGCCCATACCTTCCATGGTGTGAAAAAGTTGTCCACTCTGTCGAATGCCTTCTCCGCGTCAAGGGATAAGAGGATGGCTGGTATTCTGGGGGTGTTGTCTGCTATTTGTCTTGTGGGTACAAATCCTGATTAGTCCATGCCTATTAGTGTGTGGAGCAGCTTTGTGAGTCTCTGCGACAGGATTTTCATATATAATCTTGGGTCCAGGTTAATTAAAGTGATCAGGTGGTATGATTTTGGGATTGATGGGTCTTTTCCCGGTGTGGGAAAGATCAGCAGTTTTGCCTCATTCATGGAGTCTGTTATATTCCCTTTGGTCCGGAAGCTGTTGAACAGATTTGTTAGTTTTGGGGCCAGCACTTCTTGATATTTCTTGTAAAAGGCGTTCGTGTATCCCCCCGGTCCTGGCGCTCTATTAGTGCAGAGTTGTTTGATTGCATTGCAGTCTTCGTCCAGTTGTATGTCCCTTTCTAGAATCATCTTGTCCATATCTGAGAACTGGGGAGAGGATTTTCCATAGATATTCCTTCTGTTTGTCTTCCCTTGATCGTCTGAGTTGTATAGGGTCTGATAGTGCCACATTATTTTTCCCCATTTCTTCATTTGATGTCCGAATTTGCCCATTCTTGTCCTTAAGTTGCAATATTGTTGTCTTACAACCGTTTTTAACGTAGCGCTCCTGCCAGGAGCTTGTGCGCCTTGTTGGCGGTAATGTAGTATTTATGTTTTAGGTGTAATAGGGCCATTTCCGCTTTTTTGCTTTGCAGCAGACACAGCTGGCCTTGTATGTGTTTCAGGGCTAGCTTCGTTTAGCTGCTGGGGTTGTTCACAACCTCGGTTTGTAGTTCCTTTAACTTTCCTTCAAGCTCTTCCTCCCAATTGTTACATTGCTGTTGTCTTTGTGCTTTTATGGCAATTAAGTTGCCTTGTAGTACCGCTTTAAAAGCATCCCAAACGGAGATCTGTGGGGTGGCCCCTTTATCATTTTCGGTGAAATATGGTTCGATCTTGGTTTTTATTATTCCTACCGTTATGTCTTGTAGTAAATCTGTAGGGAATTTCCATGTTCAAATCCCACCCCGCATCTTGTTTGTTAAACATTGCCATTATCGACACATGGTTTGATAGGGCGATTAGCCCCCGGTCTATATAGCCCAACTTTCCCACTAGGCCCGTGGAGTCCCAAATGTAATTTATCAGAGATTGGGAGTTATGCATCTGCGAGAAGTGGGTGAAACCTCTCTGGGTGAAACCTCTCGAGTCGCCAAAGGTCATGGAGCGCTAGTGTATCAAAGATTTATTTTAGGGCCTTTGAGGGGGCGTTTGTCCCCATTTGTATCTTGGAGTTTCTGTCCATTTTGGGATCCCGCGCTAAGTTGAGGTCTCACCGTGTGATTTCCCCTGTGGCAAACCCTTGAAGAGTCATTGGGGCCCCTTCTATAAAACCGTCTTGTCCCGTATGTGTGGCATAGATCGAGGCTAGTGTCAACTGTTTGCCTCCTGTGTTTATATTGAGGAATAGATATTGTCTCTCTTTATCTGCTAGGAAACTTTGGACGCCTGCATTTAACCTGCCTTGTAGGGTTATGAGGACTCCCGCCCTTTTACACAGCATTCGCCTGGTAGATTTGAGATGCCCCTCAAATTCTGATTTGGTTCCCGTCGGCCTTCTTGATATGTCTCTTGATACACAAACATGACAGTGTTATATCTCCCTGCTTGTCGTTCTAGTTTCTTCCTCTTAATTGGTGTGTTCATCTGCCTGATATTGTATGTCAAGACTTTCAGTGATATTCATGTTTTTCTAGCTATATACCATTACATTTGTTCCTATGTCCCAATGACTCCACCACCTGTTAATTCTCTGCTTTCCCCTTCCTCCGGCCCTCTGTCCCTTATTCTCTTTACACACCCCAATTAGTTCTGTTAAGGATAATGAGTCTGAGAAGACAATTTGGCTCATATCAGGTGACTTTTAGCAACACAACAGTAAGACTACAAATGTTTGAGCAGAAAACACACACTTACACATAATGCAGGGGCTGCTTTTCAAAAGGGAGAAGCATAGACACATGCTGCAGATAATATATGTTCCTTTAATAAAAATGAATGAGTGGCCAGCAAAGAACACACACATAACCTGCTGCTGGGCTGTAGTGAAAGGCAAGGAACAGGAAATGGTACCTTACGCCCTCCAGCAGAAGAAACCTGCCCACAAGTGGCAACTTCCTGTCTTAAATGGCACACAAGAGTTGCCTTTCTTTTTTTTACACAAGTTTGGTCTGATAAGACAGCAAGCACCAATAGATGCCTAATACATGCCCACAGTTAAGAGTGTGTGAAAGCAAGTGTCGCTCTTTAACTCCTCAGAAGCTCAGTTACTATAATGGAGTTTGAAGTTGTGTAGGAGCACATGACACACTTTGCTCGTTCCCCGAGTAGAAACCCAGTCCCTCTAAGCGAGACAACCAGTGGTCACAGACAGCGCCTATTTGCTTAAGTTTGCACATAGGAATGTAGTATGTGCAATCAAAGCAAAGGAACGCTCTTAAGCACTAGGTTTTAAGCTCCCTTATGGCAGGATATGACTCAAGTCTGATCCCTTTTTTACATATAAAAGGCGGGCTAAATGGGCAGAGGGGAGGCAACGCAATCGTCGGAACTAGAGCAGTGGGGGCTTGGAAGAGAGTGAGCATCGCAGGTCCCAGAGCACAGAAGACACAGGCCCAACTGACAGGAAGCCGTGCTCGTATTCGTATGCAGCACAGCTTGTCCTAAAGCGTGAGTTTAAATGTGGAAGTATTGCTGTGTGCAGATCGAGACTAAAGGCGTTTGGTATGTTGCACGTTGGCATGTTACACAATACCATAAGCATATCACAGATCAACATAACATATATCCCATGTCACTCACTGTTGCTAAACCAAAATGATAACTTCTTCTCTCTATTAATGTAAACCATGCACTTAGCTTTTAGCACAGTTCTTCTCATATGTATGGTGATGTGCTATGTCACAGTTGCTTTTGTTATAGCTTGTGCAATGCAAATTAGAGCTTGTAGAAATAGCTGCAATGTAAAAAATAGATTAACCTGCTATCCTCATTGTCGGCTGCACATTTTTGAGTAATGCTTATTAATGGTGTCTGAGTCCCAAAGAACTTCAAAAAATGTCCTGGCTGTATTTTTGTTAATTATGCTAAAGGACACAAACTCACAGCCAACTTTCCAACTTCCAGCCAACTCACTTTCCACAGCCAACTAAAGTGGAGGGAAGAGGGCAGAAATCAAGCTTGACCAACAGGCAATCAAGTCAGTTCTTCATCTTTTCCTGCCTGATTTCCTTTTGTCTGTTTTCCAGCCTTCCAGTTAACCTGGGCTTTTTGCTCATGCCTGGAACCGTACCTCGTCGCTGTCGGCGTCCTGATGTATGTTTAAGATTTGTTCCCCCTCTTCACATGTTGTGATCCTATGTTGACGCCCCTCCCATGTAAATAGTAGCCCAAACGGGAACGTCCATTTCTATCTCACTTGGTTGGTCATTAAATGCTGGACTATGGGCCCCATTCTTCGTCTTCTTTTTTGGAGGGTCGATTGTGCTAGGTCCTGATATAATTGAACCTCCATGGCTTTGACTCTGTGGGACCGCCATTCCGGCTTTGCTCAAGATTTGTTCCTTATGGGTAAATGAGGTGAGTGCGGCTAGCACATCCCTAGGACGTGCCCCTGGCTTGGAGGATCTTTTTGGGCTTACACAATGCAGTCTATCGACCTGGATTTGGCTATCTGTGTTCCCTGTAAGGACTTCTGAGAAGAGTTGGAGGGCCGTGTCCGTTAAGTCTTTGTTTTTTACAGATTCCGATCGATTTTTAACTCTGATGTTTTACATTTTTTGAGTATTTCCCTTGGGGTGGTGGGGGGGGGGGAGGGGTGATTGTGCTGGGGTCAGTTTTTTGTCTGGATTTTGACATTAATGCTGTTGTTGCTGCGTTTCTTGTTTCACCCTCCCCATGCTGTCTGTCTGGTTGTGATTCCCCACTTCACTCTTGTCCTCGTAGCCCTGTCCGGTCCTTTGATCTATTCACAGGGTGGGGGTTGGTGTATGGTTGGTTAGAGGCTTCTTTCTTCTGCTTGGTTAGTAGGTTGTGATTGAGGGGGGTCCCTCGTGATTCTCTTATGGTGGTCTTTCCTGTAGGTTGTGTGGAGGCACAGATCCTTGCGCTTCCCTTAGTTATGGTTTCTGCCAGTTACCATTTCACCCATTCTGAGTGGAGCTGTGATGCTTGTGTATTGCAGGGGGGGGGGGGGCGTTTGTAGTTCTCTAGTGGGGTTTGTGGTTTTATGGTGGAGATTGGTCTCCTTCGTGCCTGTGTTGTTTTGGCTTGGTGTCCCCCCTTTCTTGGTGGTGAGTTTCTTTTCAATTGCCCTCTTTTGCAAACTGTAGTTTGACCCTTAATTATTAAGGGGATGCGTTTCTGTGTGGCTGCGTAGTTTACTTGCTGCTCCTTTACAGAGCCTGGTTCTGGGAGTGCCCCCTATGCGCTGCTTGCAATTTGTACTTACTGCAAGTGTTCAACGCAGCTTGTGGCCTTCTGCCGAGTGCCATGCGATTATCTGCTGGACCAGTTTCTCCTTCGTTGAAGTTCTTCGGTATGCTGTTGTCCGCTGGGAGTTCGTAATTGCTTTGAGCGTAGAAAACGTTGAAATTCAATTCGGTCCTCATCCGGCGAGGTTCCTCCTCTATGTGGCAGGCCGCAGCCATGCCCCATCGGATGTTTGTCTCCGGAGCGCCTTGTGTTCCAATGTTTATGTGAAGTTTCCTTCTCTGGTCCGGCATTGTTGTTGCCGCTTCCTCCCGCCCTGTTTCTCTGCATACTGCGCCGTGTCCCCCTTATTAGCTTGCATGCCTGCTTCTCTTCAGAGTTCAGGGGAGAGCGCGGGGGCTGGGCCATTTGTGGAGTATCTCGGCTTCGCTCCTCTTTTATGTGGAGATGGATGTATTTTATGCCCGCAACGCGGGGAGAGGCTTGGCTCTGGCGATTCCGGGGCCCGGGCTGCTGCCTTCTGCTGCTTTGTTCTCCTGAAAACCCTGTAGGGTTGAGGGGGGCCCTCGCTGCTCCCGTCCCGTGTCCCACCATTGGCTCTCTTCGTCTGGATGGGGTGTCTCTGGGGCTCGCCCTAGCGATCGGGGGTTTTATTCCCTTTGGAAGGTGCCTTACCCGCTCCAATCGGTGCTTCACGGGGGGGGGAGGCCCCCGCTGTTCCCTCTTGCTTCGTTCCACTCGCTGGTGCCGTCCCGCTCCACGGCCTTCAGCAGGGGTCATTTCTGTCACAGGTCCATGGGACTGCTCCCTGTGGTTGTGTATTTTGCTATTGGTGAGGCGTTCTGTGGGTTATCTCCTTATCTCCTTCGTCAACGTGTCCCCACTTGCTGGCTTGTGCTACTTAGCGATGGAAGCTAATAGGAATTGCTTTATATTGGTGCTTATTAGTGCAGCATAGCGAGGAGAGGCACCTACGCACGTCGTCCTCCTGGAATCCCGGCTGTACTTTTTAAAGCCCTGTTCATGATGACTTGTTCTTACTTGAGCCGTCTTCTCCCTTCCTGGTTGGGGAGGTCTTGATAAATCTTTTGTCTTTGGCGGGCTTCCCTTGAAAATCCAGGCAAGGCTTTTAGTCCCTGAAAGGACAGGAAGTGGGGGAGATGCCCAAAAATCCACTGGTCCTTGTCCTGCAGTGTGCCTGCCTGGACCAGCTTGAACTGGGAGGCTGGCTGTCCTCTTGGCAGCCACCCTCCCCAGACTTGCATACAAGGCTTGTCTGGTGATTTGTGCGCTCAGCAAGTTTTCTTGCATAAAAGGCAAGGGTCCTGGTGCTGAACCTCAGTTGACAAATGGACTGAAGATCCGAAGAGGAATTCATAGGACGCCCCAGCAACTTCCAAGCGACCACCAGAGCCATTGATTGACCGTTGAAGACCCAACCCTGAATTACGGGTGGCAGGGAAGATCTCTTGAAGATGACTTCCTTCTGTGGACTAAGGGCTTAAGCAGTCTGATGACTACCTGCATTATGCACCATCCCACGAAGAGCTGCAACCTTCCCAGGCTCGCCTGAAACCTTGTGCACATCCTCCTGGGCCTACATAGACTCTTCAACTGTGACACGCCCCCCTCAGCTGAGTTGTTGACAGAGAACTGAAGAGAAGTTGACCGGACGACAACCGTCGCTGACCTGAAAGCCTGTAAAGGGCTCCAACAAAGCAGTGCTGCGAAGATCCACTGTTGGATGAGACGCCCATCTGTTTGTTCAAAGTTTCCTCTCCAGCCATCCAGGCAAAGCAATCCGAACCGGGGACAACTGTCGCCTCTCCTTGGGTACCAGCCTGCTGCATCAAGTTCTTCATTTCAACGGTGCTGTCCTCATCCTAGGTACTTACCTTGGTCTTGTTGTGTTCTTGGAGGGCTGTAGTTAAGCTGTTACCTGTCCCCCCCTCATCCCCTCACGGCACCCTGTCCCATTGGGGTGAACCTGCCATTGGGCCCGATAAAATGTTACTTAACTGAAAAGCTGAAGAAACCTTCATAGACTGCTCACATGCCTCTTTGCTCCTCAGCCCTTGGTCACAAGTTCCCCCCTTCACTGTGTGAGACACACCTAGTATAGGTTTGGACTTTTAAAGATAGGTTAAGCAGGGGTTAGTTGAAGTTAAGAGTTAATCTAATGTTTGCGTATTAAGTGTCAATAGTTTTTCCCATGTTTGTGTTGCTTTACCTTTGATTTAAAGTGTGCTATCTTTTATTCTGCTGTGATATTGTTGTGTGAACAGTACTTTACTGCTACAGGTCTAGTGCATATAAAGTAAATCACTATTTTTATGTAACTTCTAGTGTGTCTGTGTTTCCTTGAACGAAGTGTATGCTCTAAGTACTGTGTGCCTTTCCACAGCCCGTTGCATGCCTTGGACTAAGCCTGGCTGCTCAGCCATAGCTACCAAACCTTTGGTTAGTACATGCCTAAACTAAGAGGTGTAACCTCACAGACAGCAACTTGTGTGAAACTCCATAACAGTCTTGCATAACCTACATGGGCCTGCACTTGATGAACCCCAAACTCATGGGCCATGTTTAGGGCTCCTATAACACAAGTATTGCCTATGCTCATGGCCATACCAAAGATGGAATGGCCTCAGCTCAAATAGAAACTTGTAATATGGTGTTCACAAAAGGACATTGGTGTAATCTTGCAGCATGATTTATATTGCATTGAGACGACCTTGGATCAGGGCAAGCTCAAGGACTCAGAGGGAGCATGTGCAGCTCCCACTATGCTCGGACTCTAGGCAGATCATAGCTTTGATGATACTTCCCCATTAGACTAGCCCTTTGAGTCTGGGTTCTGACTTGGTTAAATTGCATAGCTAAAGACTTTCTAGGCCACAGTGTGAAGCTAATTCGAGCATTGGGATTCAGCTGTGCGCAGAACTACTTGCCCTTTTGCAACTTATAACCTTAACTGGTCCCTATGGTTGTCCTACGGCCTCCATCAATAAGGGCTGGAAGGGGGCATCAAACGTCTGCTAAGAAAGCTCCACTTGGACACTTCGTGTTCAATAAACATCCCATCACTGCTCTACTTCCCAATGTTCTGCAAAGGGGAGTGGTATAACAGGTGCGATTTCATCTAATTTATCTTTTGTAACGCGCTTAGTACCAGAGACAGTCTCTAATGTGATGAGTCCTGCAGAGTCATCACAGAATCCCTGCCTAAAGTCTCCTGGCCAGCGGAAGGCAGCCGGTACCTAATCCTAACCCTGGAGGTGGTCTTAGCTGGAGTTGATCACCTGGGAGGAGAAGAACCCCAAGGGAATGGGATTACTCAGGAGAATAATGGTATTAATGCTCTTGTGTGGTTCCTTTAATACCATAATACTTAATCGCGTGTTGTCATAGTAAGACTTCCCTTCCCTCCTTTTCTAAAGATAGACATTCTGGAAACCCCTATAGTTAATGTGGAAATGATGCATGTAGGGACCAGGAAACTAATACCACCTCTTGTGATGAATGTATAATTCAAACTCTGGTCGGAATTGTAAATTCAAGAATCACGCTTCTGTTCCTTTAAAACCTTCTTCTGAAAAATATATTTTATGAATTATTGAATCGGAAGGAATTAAAGTATGTAAAAAGAAACCAAAACATTACGGACTCCAAGTCCCATAATACTCTAGTTACTGGGACGAGGAATAAGAGCTCAGAGGCATAGAACTGCAGTATGCAGTCTAGTGGTTCTGATGACGCACATCTGAGCTGGACATTTGAAGACCTAAAACCACTTCAGATTCCAGAATCTCAGAAACCAACAGAAGAAGCAGGTGTTCCAGCAGCAGCGGTTCAAGCACATGCCTAGTGAGAAAGCAGTGAGTTGGCCTTTGTTAGGTTACCCTGGGGTGCGCCGTAATCAACCGCTGGCTTTTTGCTTGAATACCGAACTAATGATTTAAAGCATTTTTTGAGTGTTATTGACATTGGGAAAGATTGAATGAAAACTGTATCCTTTATGACCAAAATAAAGAGGGGGCAATATTTGAACCAACACCCCGCTCATTATGCCACACAATATAGTGAGTGGGGTGTTGCGGGGGACACCCCGCAGTCTTCTTTATTTATTTTATTTTTTACTTACCTTCAATGCTGCCATCAAAGGTTCAAACTTTTGGTGTTCGAACTTTTGGTGGTAGCATTTTTCGGTCTTTTTGTACGATCGGAACTTTTTTTTCGGTCTGATCGTACAAAACCGCCTACAAGACCAGTGCCTTCTAACAAACATGGATGTGCCTGACCACTTACTAACCGGGATACTGGCTATGAGGGTGTAATTTAGGGAGCAGTTTGACAGATTGCGACTTCTTACCATTCGTCATAAACGGAGATAGAGGCCGTAAAATAACTGTGGGATGAGCTGGAAGTACTCAAGGTGCAAAACGCAAAGTTTTTTTTTTTTATTTAAATATATTTATTGTTTTTTCCAATACAATACAACCAGTATCATCAGTTTAATAATCAGTTTTGTGTCAATAATAACTCCCCCCATCGCTCCCCCCCCAAATTAAACCAAGACCAGGATGTTGTGCTGTCGACCATTTGCTCTAGGGTGAGCCTGGGCTGTCCAGGTCCTCGCCGGAGGAGCTGTCTTCTTTGGTGCGGAACAGAGCCACTGTGAGGGCTATCCACTGTAGAAGGTTCTCAGAGTCACCTATTTTTTGTTGTCGCTGCGCCAGCTCCCAGGCCCCGGTTTCGGCCACAGACCATCTACGGAGGTCTTCCCACCATGCTGTGACGCTAGGGGCTCTGGGGCATTTCCAGGCCACGGCGATACGTCTTTTAGCCAGGATGTACATTAAATCCTTGAGTCTGTTAAGAGGCTTGTTCTTTTTGCCTCTCGGGTATGAGCCCAGATTGCAAGCCCTAGGGGACTGCACGTCCAGTGTTATATCCGCTTCTGCTACCTTAGCTTGAACTTGGGACCAGAAGGTCTGTATGGCCGGGCAGCCCCAGAACATGTGGGTCATTGCGGCAGAGGGTTCTTGGCACTTGGGGCACGTCGCCGCACCAGTGCCATTGAATTTCGAGATGACGTCTGGGGTAAGGTAGGCTCTGTGGATAATGTAGAATTGAATAATCTGAAATTGGGCATTCCTGGATACTTTTTTATGGTAATGTGTGATGGCCTCCCATTCCGTATCTCCAAAGTGCAAAACGCAAAGTTAAAAGAAGCCCTTTCTGCTTTAACTTCCACAGCTCTAACAGAGGACTCAGTGGGGCAATCCGGGGCCATGAAATAGGATGGTGATCTACAGAAATTGAGGGTGTTTTGTTATAATGGTGCTGTGCAATTCATGTTCCGCTGCACACATTTAATAAGTGATGAAGCCAAAATCTGATATATCCTTGGCTATTTGATCAGAAATGCCTGTGCATGGGCTACTCCCCATGTCTCGGCTCATAGTCCTTTGCTGTAGAACTTTTTGAAAAACACAAAGGCCTTTTTTGAGGTCTTCAAATCCCTAATCGGGTAGCGCAGACCAGAATCGATTTGACATTAAACAAGGCAACCAAGATCTTGTTGCCTATATCGACTACTTCAAACAGCTTGCTACTGAATTATTGTGGCCAGAGATTACTCAATTGACCTTGTTTCACAGGGGGATTCCTGGTGAGTAAAAGTGAGAGTTGGACCATGTTCCTGAGACCATCTCTTTACAAGGATTGATTGATCAGGTGATCTACATTGATCAGTTTAACTGAGAGGCATACGAAGGGAAGACTGCTCAGGAGTACGTGCTGCTCCCAGTGTACCTCCCGCATTGCCATTGGCGATTACAGAAGATCCTGCCCCTGAACCAATGCACATTTATGCAATTTGTTGTCCTTTAACAGAGGTAGAGAGGGGTAGGTGGAGAAGAAATCATCTTTGTATGTACTGCGGAGGCCCAGGTCACTTTTTAGGAAATTGTTCAATAAGTCCTTCGAGGTTTGTGTAAAACTGATGGGATAGCTACCTGAGAGGATGGAGCTAGTTGGCCTCCATCCTGTGTATAGATGCCTTCCCTGCAAAGCCATACAGCCATTGGCCACTATCTTGTTTGCTTTAGAAATCCAGTTGGTATGAGGCACCGGACTAGAGAAGTCAATTTTATTTCCCGCTTTCTTGGATGGCGAATCTTCTGAAAATGACATGCACTAAGACTTTTGTTCATTGCAAGAGTATTCCTGTGATAACCAAAGACCAGGTAACCCACATACAGATGATCGACAGAACTCCCTTGGACTTGAAACCAATTTTAAAGCAAACTGCAGTTGAAATGTCTATAAACCAACACTGTAAAATTCTAGCCTTTGTTGTTATACAAACTACTACATATCATATAGTACTTGGCTTACCCTGATTTACTGTCCATGACGCTAACATCACTTACAATGAGTCCTTGTGTCTTGATATTTGGTGCTGACGAAGGAACACTAGGACGGTTATTGCATATCTCAAAACCAATCTGCAACCCTTGCCTTGTCATGTTTGTCTGTTGTGTTGCCTTCAGAATATAAAGTCTATTAGGATCTGTGCAGGGAACCAGAACACAAACCATTGCCTCTGCGTCATGCTTGATTGTGAAGTCCACCTACTTCCTGATCAACAAATGCCCAACGGTTGTATATATTCCCTCACTCAAAAGGAAAGGGCAGAGCTGAAGAGATACATAGCTGAATGCATGGAAAGCAGATTCATAACCCCATCACCTATGGTGGCTGCCTTTTTTTCCCCCCATACCTAGAAAGAGGGAACCCTACTGCCTTGTATAGACTAAAAGCAACTGAACGAAATCATGCTAAAAGACGGGCCCACTGCTGTGATCCGTGACATTTTGTAATCCTTACGGGATGCCAAGATGTTCACCAAACTGTATCTTTGTGGTGCTTACCGTTTGGTACACGCAAGACCAGGTCGCGAATGGAAGCCTGTCTTTAGACACATTTTGGGCACTAAAAGTATAGGGTAATGCCTTTCGGTCTTAACAATGCACCAGTGTTTCATGGACTTAATCTCCTGTCTTCTCAGACCTGCTTGGGTTGTTGGTCTGGATATACTTGGGGAATATCTTGGTATTTTCCCCCACTTAGGAGGTGCATGTGTTGCAGATACAAAAAGCTGGAGCACATGTGGGAACACCATCTGTTAAGCGGTAGATGGCATGATATCCTTGGGTACGTGATCAGTTCAGAAAGTGGCTACATAGACCCCATGAAGATGAAACCATTGTGAACTGGAAGTAACTGCGTGATCTAAAGTGCATCCAGCATTTTCTGGGATTCGCCTATTGGTATCAGTGGTGTTTTCTTTATATCTGACTATAAACATCTTTCCTAGGACTTGGTTCAGCTTTTACGAGCCAATAAAACGTTTTCTTGAGATAATGGGCTGAAGCAGCATTCTGATCCCTAAAACACGACTTCCTGTCTGCCTTTATCTTGCAACGTCCGGACAACACCTTGTTTCATTTCGGAGACCGATTCCTCAGATGAAGCAATGCAGTTCTCCTACATTTTAGCAAGACCACACAGAAAAAACACCCAGTTGCCTTTTAGTCAGGAAATTAACCTCCTGTGAACAGAATTACTCCATAATAGAGTAGGAGATACTGGTTGTGTTGTGTTATTGAATTTCTATAGCGCACAAGGTACCCAAGGGCTTAAGGGCGCTGTAACAAAAAAACGATTAACTTACAGTATAAAACATAAAAGAAGAAAAAATGTCAAGACAGGAAAGTCCCAAGAGGGCCAGATCGTTTAGGCGTGGTCAGAGTTTAGGAAGAAAAGAGCAGTTTTCAACCCCTTCTTGAAAACCTCAGTTGATGTAGTAACTCTTAACAGGGGAGTAAGAGAATTCCAAGTCTGAGGCGCTACAGATACAAAAGCGGCATCCCTAGACTTCTTGGTCTTAAAACGTGGAACCGTGAGAATATTCGATCGTCAGATCTGAGGGTTCTGATATCGTTCTTGGGGATAATTAACTCCTTAAGATAGGTGAGCATAGTTACATGTACACATTTATGTGTAATGAGAAGTAACCTGAAGGAGACCCTAGCCTGAACAGGGAGCCAATGCAAACCTCTGCGTGCTTCCGACACATGGTCTCTTTTCGCAAGACTTTTAACCATGGCTCCATTTTGTATAACCTGAAGGCGATGAAAATCTGATAGGGGCACGTCTACCAGGAGGCTAGAACAATAATCTATCTTGGAGCCAATGGTGGCCCTTGCCAGAGTTTCTGAAAGTTTTTCGGATACAAAGGGTCTAAAGCAGAACAACTTGATAAATTAAGATGCTGAAGAGATTGAGCTATTGACCTGGGCCTTCATATTTAGATTTTTGTCTAAATAGATATCTAAAGTTTTTACTTTGCTCATAGCGTCAATTTTACAATTATCAGTAATAAAGTTTTTATAGGTGGGACCCAGCTTCTCAAGTTTTATCTCTGACCCAACTAATAGGAGCTCGGTTTTAGAGCTGTTGATGGCTAAACCATTAGCCACCATCCAATCCTGGATTGTTCGGTAGATTTCATTGATGAAAATGTCATCCTCCATATAGGAGCCTGAGATTGGGATAACACACTGAGTGTCGTCTGCATAGTTTGCAAATATGATCCCTTCCTTGTCCAGCATCTGGAAGAATGGGATCATAAAGATGTTGTAAAAGCAAGGCGATACACAGGCCCCCTGTGGAACACCATACATAAGTGTGAAAGGTTTTGCTTCAGCACTATCGCTGGCCACTCTGACTTGCCTCCCCACCAAGAAGGAAGTAATCCAATCTACTGCTGCTTGGGAGAAGTTAGCATTATTCTTTAACCTGGTGGATAAGATGGAAAGATCCACCAGGTGAAAAGCTGCTGAAAAATCCTGAATCAAGAGAAGCGATATATGACCCCCATCCATCCTGTGAAGTAGGTGGGACTTAAGAGCCAGCAGAGCAGTCTCTGTTCCATGGTTTGTTCGGAAACCCGACTGATAATCATGATAAATATGATTCTGTTCCAGAAAGGTAGAAATCTGGTTGTATGCAACTCTATCTAAAATCTTCAACAGGAAGGTGGTATTTGGGATGGGTCTATAATTCAAAGCAATCCGAGGGCAGAGAATGGGCTTCTTAATTGGGCTTCTTAACTAATGGAGTGATCCATGCATTCTTGATGTTATCTGGAACCTTGTTGAAAGGAAGAATTGACAATTTTCGTCAGAGCAGGGATAAGAATGGGGGAGCATTCTTTAATTATGATCGAGGAGCAAGGATCTCCTTTACAGCTGGTACTTTTTAATTGCGTTAGTATTTTGGCCGAATCTTGTTCCGATATTGGCTGAAAACTAAAGGTGGATTGGTTGTCAACCTTGTTAGTAGAAGTGTGTAAATTAGCTACTAGAACCTGTTCCGACATATTGCGCTTTTTTTCCTCAATACCTTCTCTAATTTTTTTGAGCTTGTTGGACATGGCATGTTGAATTTCCGTGCACCATGGTGCGTCTTTAAGAATGGAGTCCTGCATAGGACTAGATTGCTCCTTCAAGATTTTAAAGAGTTCTCTGCTGTCGTACTTAGCATTAGCAAAGAAGAATGGCAGCAACACTGCAGGGTGGGATACACAAAGTAGAGGGGTGTACCGGTCATCACAATCTACAGTATCTTCGGTCAGTACAGTGCCGGAGCAGTCGGCAAGCCAGCCAGGCCTTCTTTTTTATGCATTATGATTTATTTGATCACATTTGTATACGAAACACATAACTATAAGGTGGATACCCTATCCCATTCCTTACAGAGGAGGTTGAAGAAACAGATACCCAACTACAGCCCGTCACCAATCGGGCATTTCCCAACTGCTGTAATAATTCTTCTGGAAGAAGTTTAATAATGTACAACCATTGAGCCAGTTTTGCCATGACTATAACAAACAGCAGAGTACTTGGTTACATTTCTCTCCTCCTAGCCATCAAGCGATTATAGGTTCGCTCAACAGGCCCATCTATCCCCATCATGTTTAACTTTTACGTCTGTACCCCTTATACGCCTCATCCACTGATCTGACATGGCCACTCATGTGATCTATTTCTCTGCATATGCATGCTTGGACATTTTGAGGCTATACGTTTCGCTGAAGGAGGTTACGAGTCGAGTGTGGATGAATAGGCTCCAACTTAATACAAGAATAATCATTTTGGCAGCCCAGCTGCTCTTTGGAGACTGCTTCTCTGAACAGACCTCGCCCCTCTGACCATTGCTGCCTTTGAGAAAGGGGTGGAGAAGAGCGGTAAAAGTAGAACGAGTGAGGAAGGGAAAAAAGGGTCAGCTGGAGAGAAGTAGCTGTTAAATTAGTCAACACGGATGCCCAGGAAGTATTATCAGTGTCTGTGCAGAGCAGTTATTTTGCAAGAAAATGAGCCCCTCAACCACGCTTGCTGTTTATTTCACAAGGAGAGTCTAGGTGTAGGGGACATAGAGTGGTAGATGTCATTCACACAAATAATTAGCTGATTAACCAGTGTGTATCTCTGGTGAACATGCTTCTAAATTCACACAAAAAATAAGCCAATGCTGATCCACTGTGTTTTTTGTAGTTGGTGGCACCTCAACTGGAATTGGAATTACAACAACTGGCATTGGTAGTTTTGGAGTGAAGCCACTTGGAGCTACAACAACTGCTGCAGCAACCATTAATACAACCGGTGAGTAATAAGCTCACGTTGTGCTGCATGAACTTGTATGGCAGGTATTACATATAGAAGACAAAAATATTCCCGAAAAATTATTATAAAATGTGTAACTTCAGTGTCTCGATCTGCCATCTTTCTAAGGGAATTGTATTCTAGGTGGAAGGATAGTGTAGTAATAGCAATCATAAATCCTGTGTCTGGTGTATAGTACATGGAGATGTGAAAATTAGGGATCTATGTGCAATGTTCAGTGAAAACAGCAGTGTTGTTTAAGTTCCTCCTGCTCTGCTTTAGCAGAGTAAACCTCTTGGTGCAGGAAGACTCGGCTGTAGATGAAGGGTCCTGGATGCAAGCACCGCCATGGTATCTGTAGAGTATGGTCCCAGGTGCAAGGAATGCAGAGGGAGCTGTAAAGCATAATGGTCTGATGGGAGCAGTAAAATAATTTTATTATTAGTTGGTTCTGCAAATTTCAGGTCCAAATCTGATTTTCACGTAATGGCCCTAGATTTGCAATGCCATTTCACTGATTTTTCTGCTTTTGATTTTAGCCAAATAATAAAATATAATACAATAATTTTGAATCAAATCATCTGTTCCATCATCAAGTAATCGAAAAAAACACATACTTTTCTCAATATGCCTCAATATGCTATGGAAGTGTAATGCCGACAGACTTATCTTATCTCGCAGGTACCAGTGCTATTTCCACTCCTGGGTTTTCTCTGGGTCTTAAACCACTGACCTCTATGGGCACGTCTAGTACCCTTGGTAGTGTGACTGCTGCCAGTACGATATCCAGTATAGCCAGGTAAGTCTATTTTTGTTTTGGAATGCTGCTTTGATTTTTATTTTATTTTTGGAATCGAAAAATGTACAGACCATGCCTCCAGTCTAAGTTGTGTATCGTCTTGTATGCCATTTGGCTCTACGTGTAATTATTGTCAATTGCCGATTTTGTAACCATGAATATGCATATTCTTGTTATGCGCCCATATACCTCGGGTGTGGTGTGCACTACAAATAAATAATTTAATTATCAGTGTTTTCAAAAATATGTAAATAAACTAAGCCATTCCGAATAGCAACTCTGAGCAGTTTTTGTTAACTGTGTGGATTCCATGTGAATTTAATAATTCTTCCCGCACATTTCACATTTTTGAAATGTCTACAGTTAGACAGGAAACTGGCATTTTCATCCATCGGCTGCTTGAGCTCAGAGTGGTGCTGCATTGACACTTGAGCAGTGCTGCATAGGTGCACCACAACTCCATAGACCTACCACCCTCAGCCATGATGGTAATTACTATTTCCACATTCAGAGCTCTTTAATATAGAGCTGCTGAAACCGTATTGGATAAAGTAAGGGAGTCGGAGAAGGATACTGACACAAAGGTGTCATGATTTTGGTTATAGACCTTTATTTTTAAGTGAAAAAGATCCTTGCTATCCCTAATTTCTAAGAAGGATTTCCCTGCCTCAAAAATAATACTCGGTCAGACCGTCGGTCAACGTAAATTCCACCGTCCTGTGTCCTAGCTATTTCTATCCCTCACACTACAATAACAAAAAGCTCTTTTTAAGGAGAAATGCAAAAATACTAGGGGGAATAACTCCCTTCCCCTGGCTTGCAGGTATCAGACCGTCTGAACACAATGTTCTCTCCAGGAGAATGTCTCTTCTGGTGTGGCTCTGTACAATTTCCAATAAAACCAGAGGGAATTACCCCCTTCCCCTGGTCTCCAGCTCAACTCTCAGTTCAGGACCAAGAGAATGCCTCCCTTGGTGGAGGAGGTGGTTAGATGCACTCTCAACCCTTCAGGAGTCTTTCAGTGGTATGCCTTGTACGAAGCCGGGTAAGGATTGCTTGCGCACCTCTGGCCTTTGGCTCTCTGGGTCTCCCATATCACCCTCTACCGGTTTTCGGGCTTCGGTATGTCACTCGGGCTTTCAGGGATGGGGATCCATCTTCTCGGCTGGTAAGGACCTTGGAAGCATCTGTCTGGTGGATTAACTCTTTATTGAAATTGGGAACCGTCAGGCTCGCTACACAGGATGTGTTTCAATGTATTAAAGCTAGACTGATCTTGTTTCTGCCTCCTGAGTTTTTGTGGCTCAGCACTTTTCAGTTAATCATCGAGGCAAGATGTTATGGCCGTTTAGTTGGGAATAAACCTCTAGTAATACTCGGTAAGCCCCAAAAAGGCCCTTGGGTCTCTTTTGGTCTTTGAAGGGGGTGTTTCCTGCAGAACCATGCCCTCTTCCAATTGGGGTTGGATTAGCCCATTACCCACTTAAAATCCTAAATATTTACCAGCGACTGGGCTAAACGGGTGATCTCATACAAGTGAAGCATGTGCTCCTCCCAGGTTTTGCTGTAGATCACGATATTGTCTAAACAGACTCTGCAGAAGTGGGAAAAGGGTTGCAGTATCTGGTCATCAGCCGCTCAAAGGTTGCTGAAGCCCCATGAAGTACAAAGGGAACAACTTTGAAATGAAATAATCCTCTATGGGGTGGAGAAGGCAGTCTTCTTTTTAAAAAAAAAAAATACCCTAAGGGTTCAGTGGCACCTGCCAATAGCCCTTGGTTAGATGAATTCTGGAGATGTAGCTAGCCGATCCCAGTCGATCAATGAGGTCATCATTCAGAGGCATCGGTACGGCATTCAACTTCCAGAAGTCGATGCAAAACCTCCACTATTGATCAGGTTTGGCCACAAGAACTTTTATCAGATAACCACGGACTTTGGGACTGTTCAGTGATGTCGGCTTATGATGTCTTCTTCACTTCCTGGAGGACTATCTCCTTTCTCACCTGCAGAATTCGATAAGGCCTCAGATAATTGCTTTGCCTTGGGGGGTGGAGGGGTGCAAATGTAGTGTTTAACACCTTTCACTCTCCCGGGTTCACTATTGAATACATCTGGGAATTGATCCAGTAAGTCATGTTGTTGCTCAGGGAGACCAGAGAGAACCAGATTATACTCTGCTTTTTCATCAGATAATGAAGTAGCCAGTAGGACAGAGAAAGGCTCACAATGGTCCTCCTTTCGCTCCTTTAGGATGTTGATGTTGTAGATCTGATGTTTAAACCTTCTGTCTGGTCGAGCGACCTTAATAATTACAAGGGCCTGTTTTTTCTAAGATTTCATATGTTCCATACCATCGCAAAAGCATTTTGTGCTTTGAGATGGGTAAGAGGATCAAGACTTTCTGTCCAATAGAAAAGAACCATGATACTGCCTTCCTATCATAATGAGCCACTAGGCTGTTTGGGACATAAGTAACCCTGCTTCTTCCCTTTCTTCCCAGGTCTCCTGGAGCATGTAAAGTGCATCTTGTAAGCAGATTCAATTCAACACTACAGCTAAGTCAATGCCTAGTCTGGGATGCTGAGGGAAACCCTTATTGATATATTTTTATATCCAGTTCGTTTACTCTGGATGACAACCCTAATATAAGACCCCTCTCTCTTAGAATCCCCCTGACCCCACTGAGCCAAGAAGTAGGTTTGTTTTGCAAATTAAAAGGTTTATTTGAAAATTAAACAATCTATCACACTTTTATAATAAATTAATATTTGATATCACACTTGAGAATATGATGTTGATCAACAATGGATAATGTTGTAGTGGTACACTTTTCTAATGGCTTAGAAGTTGATATATAGAGGATAAAGTAGCTGAGAATGCTTTATATGGTACAAGGAAATGCAAGGTGGAAAAGAAGCAACACAGGAATAAACTTGATATGATTTCAGCAAAACATAATCACTTTTCCCCTTTTGGCAATTCACCCCCCTCTATGCAATGTAAGGAGGTGGAAGGAAAGCACACAGTTCTCAGGAATGCAATCAAATGTAATTCAGTTCCCCTCCTAGCAAGCTTAGAGGAAAACAGGTAGAAGTTTTAAACACAAGCCCAAAATGCTTTGAATGTGACGATGAAGTGAGAAATGTGCCAAAATTTCTTTTAATTCGCTATAGGAGGTTCAGGGTAGGTGATAGATATTTGGAATGAGTTCAGGTCCGCGCTACAATGATTAATGAGGGATTATTAGGTTGGAAACGGATTTCAGGGATGCAAGAAAAGACAAATATTTTTACACGTGGCTAAAATGAAGCAAAATTCCAAATCGCGGCAAATTTTTTGAGTGCGTCGGGCGCGATTACAGAGGCACTATAAGGAGGTTTTAGGCTTGTTGGAAAGCTTAGAATCTTAGCTTTAAGATGACAGTTAAAACTCGTTCCTAGCACAAACTGTTCCGGAGATGCGGACGATTTTGTGTAGGTAGCTTTTCAGAAATTAAATCAGTTTCAGAATGACAGATGACAGTTTTCAGCTTTAAAGATGACAGAATGACACGATTCTAGGAGGCAGTTCTAATAGGTTAAAATAGTTGGGATTAGATTATTTTAAACTGAGATTGGTTTTGGCACAGTGCTAGCTGGGTACTCACACTAGATTTTGGACAGGAATGCGACTTCGTCACTGATCGGGTCAGGATTGGACTGCGGTTCCCTCGCCACGGACGGTCTCTGCCTGGTTCTCCTCACTGGATAATTCTGCCTTCTGGGTCTGTCAGGCACCGGTTCTGCTCACAGCGATCTGGGTCAGCTCTGCTAGCGGCACTGCACAGCGGTCTGGATCTCTGGTTCTGGCAAACGTTCTTGGCAAAAATTCAAACGGCTCGCCCCGGCTGTTGAATAGTTTGCAAATGATTTGGAGGCCTGCTGAAAAAGGATTCAGCTTGTGGATTCAGGCCTCTCTGCTACAAATTCTGGAGTTAATTTCTGGTCTCTAGAGATTGATGGATTTGAAGTATGGATGTGGAGTTGTCTGTCAAAATGCTCCGCAGAAAGTGACAAAGAAAATCCTATCTGGCTTCCAGTGGCTCTTTTTGTGTGTTTTGAAAGTGGGTGGGTCAGCTAATTATGCATGCCCAACCCTCTCAAGATTTGATAGGACAAAGGATTCTTTGGTCCCTGATTTGAGAAAGGATAGTGTGTCAGAGTGATGTCAGCCATTTACGATCTATTGAAGAAACGCCCCTTTGCTTTTGCTTAGAAAATCATTTTTCATAACTACACATACTTCCCAGATACACAGTTGTTTGACATTACATGTACATATTACAGATTACTTAAGGTACATTATGGCCCAACTCTGATCTTCCTGGGGGCTTGCATTAAAAAATGACAACTTATTTTCGTTTTTAGTTGATTTACCAATATCGGACGTTTACCAAAAATGGCACACATGTACACCGCCTTTCTACCCCATATTCCATTAATTTACTAGGTCTCTAGCATAAAACCAGTGTCTGTAATATCAATAAATAGCGGGGTTTTGTCCTAGAACATGGTACAGAGTTGAATCAAGTCTTGAATTGTGGGTACATTTCTTAGATTAAGGTTCTCCAAATTGCACATTTTTGTGAGCTTAATACAATACAATATTTTAGAAGCATTTAACTTAAACATATATTTGCTGCAATATGATTCCACAAAAGTGTCTGAGTCCACCCCCAGAAACTTGGGAGTACCACATGTCTCTCCTCTCCCAGGCAGGGCTCTGTTTACAGTCCACACTGAAAATCAACATACCCCATTCAAGGGAAAGAGTCAATTGTGTTGTGTCCGGCAGGCTGAGGTCAACAGACCAGGGGGGGCCACTCTGCATTTGATTAACAGAAACCTGTGATTTCCTGGGCTGTTGTGTGGGTCTCTGAGGTGAGAAGGTGTCCCAGCCTCTTGGCCTGTTAATGCAATCAGATTGTCTCTGGGAACAGCAGGTGGTGAAGAGTTTTAATTAACCAGCGGGCCTTTTAAGTTTCAAGCTGTCTCAGGAGGCTGATTAGCTTCTGAAGTAGCAGTTCTCCTGTCAGTTTATACCGCTAGCGCCGGTTTGTGGACAAAGCTGGTACTGCACCCCCATGATTTTAGCAACTTTTTGACATCAAGAAAATTAATTCCCAACAGCTCTGGGTTGCTTTTGGCAATCGGCCTTGCCATTCCCAATGGTTTCAGGCTACTGTGTGTGTAGCCCAATGGTGGTTTTAGGCAGTGCCCTCCTGTGCTCACAACATAGGCAAAAATGGGTGGCAGCCTATTCTTCATGTTTTCCCTGTGCATTTTCTGGGGAGTTCTGGCCATCATGATGTTTTCAATGCCAGTAATGCACAGTTTCTGTGGTAGGGCTCGGTTGCATGGGTAAAACATCCCACAATCTCAGGAATTGAGGTTATAAAGGAGCTCAAAAGGAGAAAACCCTAAAGAGGCCTGGGGGGGGCTTTCTGATGGCAAAAAGGGCCCAAGGGCTCATTGTGTCCCAGTTGCGAACATCTGAATGGTACACAGAGGTGTGTAGGGTTTTTATCTGTAAGATCACATTTACTTTGCCATTAATTTAGACATATAGGTACTCCCTTGGTCGATCAATTTTTCTTTTGGGAAACCTACCTGTGACAGAAAAGGGATTAAGTGTTTAAGAATCTGTTGTGAGGTTTTATTTTATTTGTGTTTTCATAGTTTTAAGGTTAAAACCTTAACACAATTTAACAAAAACGTGTCACAATATATTTCATTAGTTTACACTCATTAAATCACTTAAAAATGTTATTTCATTAACCTCATAAAATGACTTGCAAAAGAAAAAATCATAAATCATAAAACATAACATTTGAAATATTAAAATCCTAAATTGTCAAATTGCCTACCTCTCCAACCCTTTTACATACAACGGCATTTTTCTTCCCAGATTGGGGTTTGACCTATATCAACATTATGTTTTATAAGATGTTTCAAGGTGCACATAACATTTAATCTGGAGATGAATTTACCCAAAGACATTCCCAAGGGTGCAGGATTCAATCCTGGACAAATCTTCCAAAATATTTAATTCGTAAGGCTTGCAGCTTTATACACTCCACACGCAAATGAAAAAGGGGTTCATAACTAACGCACACAAAACTGACAGAGTGGATTTTCCAAGCCCCTCTACCTTCCATTTCACACGATTTGCAGCAATGAGTAACACATTTAGTTGAAACCTAAGAATTGAATTTGCAAATCTCCAGGATGGATATGTCATCAGATACCTTGCCATGATGCCCGGCTTATGCTTACATTTCAGCAGGTCTCTGTATCTCTTGTAGCCGTTAACTGTATTAAAGGTAAGGCACCAGTCTTGTTTCCAAAGGCTCTTTTTCTCACTACCCAGTGATATTTCTACCAAGCTCAGGTTATGTTTCTTAAGTTGTACTAGTTACCACTGGCTTTGCTATTTTGGAAGAGTTCACGTCTCAAGAGTTTTTCTTCCCTAGAATTTTAGTATTCAGTGAGCTTAAAGCTTGTTGGCGTAACACCGATTGGACTGCTTGGGAAATCGCCAAGGCGCCTGCCATATTTTCCCCTCAATAATGCCTAAATTAAAATCCTCCAACTGGTGGTGAATCTCTAACTCGTATCCAATTTCTTGAATGATTTTCAATTCATAAAATGTAACCAGTGACTTCAGTGAGAACTTCCCAAACCTGCTCAAAAATGTTTAATCTGAGCAATCAATGTTTTCACTCTGAGCAACAAGGAATGAACAAGCAATTATTTTCCTGGCCTTGCTAAAATTTTAAAGCCTAGGTATTTCAATTCTGAAACTTCTGTAATGTGCTCAAAGTGCGGCCTGCTGATCCGTTTTTCCAAAGATCAGCTTTTTTGTTTTTGTCACATTTATAACTAGGTTATTTGTATCAGTATATTGCGTGAAGGCTTTCCATAATCTGTCAATCCCCACTTTATAACAGTCTAATAATAGGATGTAGTCCACGGATGTTACCCACAAGATTTGTTTTGAAAATACTACTGATGAGATGAAAGTGGCCCTCTCCAGGGCCTCCCCCATATCTGAATTGAAAAGAAAGGGGGCCAAGACACATCATTGACGTAGTCCATTTTGGGTATGCATTGCTCTTGTTGTGTCTCCAGCTTGATTAAGATAAACTCTTGTAGTATTTGTGTGTTTGCCGCAGGGCACATTTCTATTAACCGTATCGAAAGCTAGCGACAGGTCGACACTCGCCACATAGATTTTTGAGACCATTCCCTGCCATGTTAATTGCTGAACATATTCGATCACAATTCCTGCCGTGGTGGTGCTGACCCCCGCTCTAAACCCAATCTGATTTGTTTTGATTGCTCCATTGGACGACGCCCATCTCTCAAGATCAACCACGCAAATAATTTTGAGTGGACGTCCAGCAAAGCTGTCAGACGATAGTTTAGTGTGTTGCTCTTATTTCGCTTTTTGTAGATTTGCATAAAATTTGCTGTAGACCAATGAACTGGCATTTTATGTTGGTAAATTATTTCTCCAAACCGGTTTGACCATATAGAAGCCCAGAATGGGGGGGACGAAGGGGACCTTCTCTATGTGCTATATTTGGCTCTCCATGTTCCAATTCTCTGTTTGGTCAAATATTGCCTTAGTTGTGTTTGAGGGGGGGGGGGGCTATATATTACCAAAATGGTTAAACCATCTACTTTCTGGTATTGGATTTTTTTTGGGCCCAGCTCTGAAAGTGTTTGCTAGAATTTACAAGTTTCCATTAGCGGACATCTGATTTCGGTATCAAGCTACTTAACACAGCCTGGTCCTTCCCGTGGTGAATTGACAGTTGAGATCTGACTCTTTCCTCTTTTTCTTGTTTGAACAAATTTGATCTATACGTGGCATCACCACTATCTCTCTTAATTTTCCTTATGTTAAATCTAACTTTGAATCGATTGTGTCTTCCAACGTATTCCTAATCTTATGAGCTCTCCAAAATCCAGCTTCAGCTGCTTCTGAAAAAAAGATTGACAGAGGGCGCTGTGCATCGATGCCTTTGACTTGATGTCCCTCAAGGGTTTCTGTTTCGAGGATGTCATCCAAGGTATATATAGCACACGCAGTGCCAGTTGGCTTCAGTTCTGTTTTTCAGAGGTAAGCTTTCACTTCGTGAACTACGACGCACTTCATAATTTTCTTTGAAAAATGACAAGACTGACGCCAAGATGTCACTCACGGACTGACATCAAGTGTGCTTGTGGTATCTCTGTGTGGAGCGCAAGATGTCGGGCTATCGGAAGTGTCAGTCGATGACCGGAAAAGCTCTGAAGGAGCGTAAAGCGGAATTTGCAGTAGGTAGACTCCCCAAAAATTCCCCACTTCGACTACCCCGCCGAAAAATATTGTTCCGTCGAACGACTCTCCTCGACAGAAGAAATCTAAAGAGGTCCAGGTCACGAAGTGGCTCTTGCCACTCGTCGAAGAAAGGGCATCATAAATCGCCTACTTAGACTTCCTCGTCCGACTTTTCTCCCGAGACGAGCATGTCTTTCCCCACTAAGGCCTCTACTCCGGCTGACTGGGAATCATTCAGGCAGGACATGCTAAAGCTATTCGGGAGCCAGAAACCCTCAAAGCAAGTAGGCCATGCTTCTTCTGTGCCTTCTACAGCTGGTAAGGAAAGGGCTTGAGCCAAATCCCACACACCCTCAAGCTGGGGACAAAGGCCTGATTCTCAGAGGGAGCCGTCCAGGCCTCGACACAAGGAAAAATCATTGAAGAAGCCTTCATCTAAGTCGAAACCATCGGCGCCGTTGACGCCATCGGTGCCATCCACGCCCAAGGCGTCTTCATCAAAGACATCGACGACTCCATCGGTATCTGGCTCGAAACCATCAAAGCCATCAACACCTTAGCCAGTAATTCAGAAAACCTTCACTCCTTTGCCTAGGAAGGATTTCTTTAAGTCACTCGCATCCATTTGTGAGGACAATGAACACACTCTGATGACAATGATCCACCCTTTGGATTGCAATATGGCACTCCTAATGTCCCTGATTGCTTTATATCAGAACAATGTAGGTTGCTGGACCTGCGTGGTGATTTACCAACTGCCAGTGGAGTGGGCACTTCACGGATTTTGGTAAGCCAGAACCAGATGATCACGCAGATGCGTCTTACAGACAGTTAATGACCAAGGTCACAGATTATCTGGGATGGAGCAAGCCTGCCCTCCCTTTCTAACCGGATGACCTCACAGATATCCAAAGGTCCTCAAAGGGATCCAATTCTATCTTTTCATGTCGCTCTACAAAAGAGAATAAGTGCTTATTGGGAAGCACCGGAATCAAATCCGGCAGTAAATAAACATGTGACAAAAAATAGGCAGTCAAGTAGTAACTCCAGCTACTTGTCTAAACAAACCCATAACAGAAAGCCTGGTGGTGCAAGCAGCAAGAGCTACCTCCAAGCAGGCTGCCTATCCAACCAGGCTGCCTATCCGACCATCCCACTAGATCGGGATAAGCATATAGATGCCTTGTCAAGGAAAGCATTTTCCGCCGGGCGCATGGCTCTCAAATCAGCCAAATCTACATATGCCCTTGTGAGATTAATCTACACCCTGTGGGACTGTGTATCCATGACGGCTGAACATATTTCCGAAGGAGCAGAAAGGTTTGCTTGGTTGAATAAGTCTGATTTTACACCGGGCGTGCAGTCTAGACTCCTCAATATGCCTGTTTTATGGGTCTCATCTTTTTGGCAGCAAGGCTGACAGCGTTCCGATGCTGCAGACCTCGCTGGCGGCAGCCAACTCTCTAGGTGCTGCTATTAGGCAGTCTCAGCCCTTTCACGTCTTGGAGGGGGTTAGATCCTCTTGCTACTAGTCCTCAGTTGGAAGAGCAAGCAGAATGGGTGGTAAAAACAGGCTAAAGAAGATTCCCTCTTGGTGGACGAGGGAGAGGTGCAAAGCCTACCCAAGCAGCGGCATCTTTACCATCAGCCACTGCTTCAGCCGTCTCAAAAGCTCTGAGGTCTTGACTCAGACACCCCAATAGGAGGCAGGCTGTCTCAGCATCTGAAATAATGGCAGGGTATTAATTCAGATGCTTGGGCACTAGAAACTATAGCCCAAGGTTAGTGCCTCCCCTTTGTTCAGAGACCTCCAGATCATCCACCGGGGAGCCATTCGTTAAAGGTTCCAGATCTGTTCCTTGTGCAGGAAATGTTGACCCTTCTAAAGAAAGGTGCTATAGAACCAGTAGCTGTAATTGAGAGGAACAAAGGATGGTATTCCCGATATTTCCTAATATCTAAGAAGGACGGAGGACAG
This sequence comes from Ambystoma mexicanum, assembly GCF_040938575.1. Taxonomy (NCBI): domain Eukaryota; kingdom Metazoa; phylum Chordata; class Amphibia; order Caudata; family Ambystomatidae; genus Ambystoma; species Ambystoma mexicanum. The sequence goes on from NC_090930.1 coordinate 687,572,290, forward strand.
AGACCCATCTTGGACTGGAGATGTACTTCCTCAGGAAGGGCAATTTCAAAATGGTCACACTTTCTCAGATCCTTCAGCCCTCCAGCTCTAGGATTTGATGGTGTCATTGGACCTTCAGGATGCTTACTTTCATGTGCCAATCCATCTCAAGCACACAAGGTACCTGAGGTTCGCTGTTGGCTGTTCTTGTTGCCTTGAGGGTATTCTGCCCTGAGGGTATTCACCAAACTGATGGCGGTGGTGGCCGTGAGTCTTAGGAGCAGGGGGATTCACGTCTACCCTTACCTGGACGATTGGCTGATCAGGTCGTTTTCTCCCAAACAGCCCCTGCATCATCTCAGCATAACCTGTCACTCTCTCCACAGACTGGGCTTCTCCTTCAATTACAAGAAGTCCCATATGATAAAATTTCAAAAGCTCCAATTTATCACAGCTGGACTGGATACATCCCTGGGAAGGACCTTGCCACCTGAGGTGAGGGCTCAAGACTTTCTGCAGATGGTCACCAAATGTTAGAGTGGCCAGCCTCTCCCGGCCTTCGACTCTTTGACGTGGCTCAGCCTCATGGCTTCCTGCATTTTCCTGGTGCCACAGGCTTCTTTGAGAATGAGATCCCTTGAATGGGCTCTCAGGACACAATGGTCTCAATTCTCGGGCACCATGCCAGACCTACCTCAGGTTACAAACATGGTTGCACAGGATCTCCTGTGGTGGGCCTGCGAAGACAAGATTCTGAAGGGAGAACCCTTTTGGCAACCATGGCTGGAGATGACTGTAGTGACGGACTCCTCACTCACGGGATGGGGAGCCCACGCCAACGATCTGACAATCGGCGGTCGTTGTTCTACATGGGAGTGCAAACTACACAGGTATCTGGTCTTTCCATCTAACGCCTTTCCATCGAAAATTATTCATTGAATTGCCTTTCCATCGAAAATCATATATAGATTGAATAATTTTCGATGGTTAATTTCTATGGATGGGGTTGGGGGCAAGGGTTAGATTAAGGGATATGGTTAGATTAAGGGATATGGTTCGATTAAGGGTTAGGGGCTAGGGTTGGATGCATGGCTAGGGTTGGATGCAGGACTAGGGCTGGATGCAGGGCTAGGGCTGGATGCAGGGCTAGGGTTGGCATTGGGGATAAGGGGGGGAGTGGGCATGGGGATTCAGGGGACTGTGGGGAAACCTCCCCACCCCCAAAATAATATACAAACAAAACATTAAAATGTTACAAGGAGCTGACCACTGCACATCAATCTTTTGGAGCTGAGAGCAATCAGACTTGGCTGAGGGCTTTTCTGTCCTCTGTACGGGGAAAGAATGTCCTGATAATGACGACCAAAACAGTGTCCATGTACTACCTTAACAAGAGAGGTGGTGTAGGGTCACTACCACTGTGCAGAGAGGCAATGCAGCTCCGGTTGTGGGCAATACAAGAAAGAATTGGCAGCTCACCTAGCCGGAGAGAACAGAGCGGCAGACGCTCTGAGCAGCCAGAGCGCAGCCTCCCACAGGTGGGCGCTAGCTCTGGAAGTCCTTCAAGAGATCTTCGCCCTTTGGGGAAACCCCAAGTGGATCTGTTTGTGACCAGTGTCAACCGGAAGTACAAACTGTACTGCTCCAGTGAATTTCCCCCAAGAGGAGCTCTAGGGGACGCGTTTGTGGTGGAATGGGAGTTTCCACTCCTGTACACGTTTCCTCCAGTCCCCGTCATTCCTCACGTGACCAGGAGGTTGAGAAAGTTTGGGAAATACATGATCCTAATTGCCCCATATTGGGCCAGAATGGCGTGGTAGCCGGACCTTCTGGACATGTCCATCAGTGTTCCAATATGTCTTCCACAAAGAGAGGACCTTCTCTCGCGAGAGGGGGTTGTCGCGTTCTCCACAGAGGTCAAGAGACTCAGCATTCACGCATGGTTTCCGAGAGGCTGAGGTACAAGGATTGGGACCTCCAGGACAACCTAATGGAGATTTTGCTTTTGCCAGAAGGCCAGCAGCGAAGTCTTTGTACAGCTGCCGTTGGAATACATTCTGCAGCTCGTGCAGGGATAATAATGTGAATCCCTTTTCTATGCAAAACACTGCAGGTGTTAACTTTTCTACTGCATTTAGCCAATCTCGGGCTCCAGGTTGGAACCATAAAGGTTATTTAGTGGCGCTTTCCATCCTCAAGCGCTCGTCTGAGGAAACGTCATTTTTTAAAATATTTCAAAAAAAGGTAGCAGGCGCTCCTCTCCAGACAGTGTGTGCTGCAAACTCTCATCTCAGAACAGGTTATCATGCCATGTTCTTTCTGGAGAGGGGCGCCTGCTACCTTTTATTGAATCATTTTTAAAATACCTTTGGTGATACAATTTCTAAAGGGACTCACTATGTTCCCTCCATCTTCTTTTCTGGTTCCGGTTTGGGACCTTAATCATCTTTTAAAGTTTATAATGTGTGCACCATTTGAAACGCTCCATTCATGTCCCTTAAGACTACTAACATTCAAAACCATCTTGTTAGTAGCACTGACATCAGCCCGTAGGGTGAGTGAGTTGCAGGGACTATCTTCTAAACCACCTTTTACAGTCTTTCTTAAGGACAATGTTGTTCTTGGCGTCAAACTTTAATTCCTACCTAAGGTCATATCAGATTTTCATTTGGTATAAAAGATAGTATTACCTACATTTTACCCTCCACCTCATCCTGGCAAGGAAGAGGAGAGACTCCACAGACTTGACCCAGAGAGGGCTCTGAGTTTCTACATTTCAAGGATGTCAAAGTTTTTTCTGGATGACCAACTGTTTATAGGATCCACTGGTCATAGGCTGGGACAGGCAGTAACCAAACAGACCTTGTCCAGATGGATTATTTTAGCTGTTACTCAATGCTATAGGATGGCCGGTAAAGATCCCCCAGACGGCTTGAGAGCCCATTCCACTAGGGGCATGGCTACTTCTGCTCTGCAAAGAGGTGTTTTGTGAGGCAGCCACTTGGTCTACTATTCACACTTTTACAAAGCATAACTGCCTTGATTCCACCTTAAGTAAGGATGGAAGCTTTGGGAAAGCAGTCCTTCATTTGGTTCACAACCCTTGATGACAAAATTCTTACTCCCACCTCCAAAACAAACACTGCTTTGGGAGTCTATCAAAAGATGAGGACTACATGGGAGGACACAATCCATTTGAAGAACAAGTTAGGTAGCCCTGGTACCGTTCGTTCGACTGAATGTTCTGCCCACATATTCCTCATTGCCCCTCCCAGCCTACCCTGCAGTAAAATGTTCATGTTATTGTAGCGTATGCTCCTTCAGATTCTAGTATGGTCTAATACGCTTTAATGCCAGTAGTTCTACTGTAAGAATGACATGAAAAAACAGAACAGAAGCTAGCTGGTGCTGCGCATGCTATATATACCTTCAATGCATCATCCTCGAGATGGAGGCCCTAGAGGGACACTGCATCGACCGCATTGACGCACAGCGCCCTATGCCGAATTTATTTTCTGAAGCACCTGAAACTGGATATTGGAGATCTATATCAAAAGATGAGGAATACTTGGGAGGAACATCTAGTCGAAAGAACGTTACCAGGGGTAAGTAACTTGTTCTTCTCTTTTAAATATTAGAATTTCTTCATTAAATGGTTTAGTTATTTGCGAGATTGAGAAGGTGGTGATTCCACGATATATTAGAGATTTGTGGATAAACCTTGGGAAACTGATAGGGGTGCAGGGTAGCGTCACCACTTTTCACAATCGCTACTCTAAATTTAACAATGATGTTATCGGGCCAAATGAGATGTTTTTTTTTTTGTAGTCTCCCCTCTCTCACCCAATACCTTTTGGGCATGCTTCTCCTACACACTGGGACTTTAAGCCAAAAAAGAAGCCTGTAAGTATCTGATGGTCACTAGGTGCCCTGTTTTTATTTTTCAACTGGCAGGCTTCCGGATACTTGGTTGCATAATCTAGAATATACTTATTTTCTATTTTGGATGACTCCAATAGACCCACAATATCATACCGATTCTAGAAAATGGTGCCTCTATTATAGGAAGTGGTTGGAGTGGTGTAGGGTAGAGTGGAGTGGGGAGCGGTTTTGTGGCATAGGGAACTGTTGGGGAATTTTACAAAAGTCCACCTTCGGTAGGACTTGAGAAGACTCGGACTTGAGACCCAGAGCTCCAACTCTCAGTATAGGCCTGAAGCACACAAGTTTTGTTGGTAGCAATGGCTGAACAACCAGGCCCATTTTAGGAGGGAGGAAGGGCTGTAGGGAGGTACAAAAGAACGTACAATATGCACATAGGGCAAAGAAACACTGACCCACTCTTATATAAAAATGTTTTATTTTATATTAGCAGGTTTACCCATGTGTCGCACAGTAATTCCTACTTCAGTCCTAGTTGGACGTGTGCATAATGAACTAAACCAATGCTTTTTTGTAGACAATATTACTAGTCTTTCCTCTAGGAGCTAGTGTGAATAAATTGTCATTATTTCTAACTCTGGAACAAGCCACATAAAGCGGACCATGAGAAAAGCATAAATCCCATAAATCGATTCCAGCTACTTTGAGTTGGAGCGTTGAGATTGCACCATAACATTATTGGTGTCCTGATCTACAGCCGAGGCAGCAGCGACCTCAACATAGGTACCGTACGTGTACGGCTGATGCATGTAAGCTTTGTACTGTTGAAATGGCATACATTCATCAACCTCTGGGGGAAATTAAGTTTTTGTAATTATGAGAGATTTGCCACGATGTGACGGACAACGTCATTTCAGACACTATTGAAGAGACATGCACTGTTTTCTGTCACCCGCATTACTATAAAGCACCGTTTTCTGTCACCCGCATGACTTCAAAGGTGAGTGCTGTTAATGTCAGTTATAATGCTGATGGTGTGTAAAGTTTAAGAACAATGAACTGTTGAAGTTTTCATGAACTGCTAAACTTTGGGAACACTGAACGTAGAATTACAGCAGAACTACTGCACGAAAAACCTTATAGCAGGAGTAAGCTTTGCAAACCGCTTAAAAAAAAAAAGCATTTTCCGAAAATTGTATATTTTATACTTGTTAGATTGTTTACACCATGGAACCTACCCACATGCCCATTTTCGGGTTTGTAGCATGTTGGGAAGTGTGCTGAACATTTCGAACAGACACACACACACACAAAGTATCCCACATTTCCTATGGATATATACAATAAGGTAAAGGTGATTCTTCAAAAAGCTAAGTACTATAACACACTGAGTAACTTGAAACAACTAATGCAAACTTTACAATAAGTAAATCACTTTTGTAATACTTGTAGAATGTTGGTAAGCAATTCAAAGTTAAGTAAAACACTTTGATAACTTTCAGAATATCTGTTTCAGGTACAAATTAATGAAACCAGGCCAACATAAATCGGGTAAATACTTGTAATAATTTCGGAGGTCTTGGGCTTTATTAGTCCACCCTATCCAGTTATCAGTATCTCGGGTCAGATTGGAGGGTTAAACAAGCCAGGCACAAGCTGTAAAAAGTCAAATGTTTCAGAGGAAGTCTTCAGTAGCAAGTAACACGCTTGGCTGAAGAAAAGGTTCAGGCACCTCGAGGAAGGCTCCCTGAAGGCACACAGGCGTTAGGCGTGGGCGAACGTGGGTGGGCAAACTCCCAAACACATGAATCCGCTCTCCAGCAACACAGGAGCAGCAAAGTAACTAGTAGTACCAAGATTCCCACAGTACCTTACGTGAAGAAGAGGATGCAGCATGATGCCCCCATGATGCAGCAGCAGCAGACATGGTCACCGGATTCTTGGTCAGGCAGACGAAAGAAGGGACACTAGAATGGAACTCTGAGTCGAGTGAAGAGGCTCCAGAAAAAAGATTCTTTGTGGTTCTGTGATTTTGGTGCCTTTTCAAAGCACCTGTGAAAAACGGTTACCACCCAGTAAATTTGCCTCGCTTTCTCGGTCCAGCGCTCTGGTGAGGGGGACTTCAAGGAGTGGAATCTTGCCTCTGGTGGTCTGGAAGGAGTCAACCAAGGTTTCGTGAAGATTTGATCTTTGGAAGCCAAAGCACTGCACAATGGCCACAGGTCCCAGGGTATTGGTGGTTGGCAACCGGTTAGGGTCGTGGGATGGCTCAAAATGCAGGTCGTCTTGAGACTGATTGCCCCCCCCCCCCTCAAGGGAATGGAGTCATCCTTTTTGGGACTCTCCTGATGCTTGGAAGAAGGGGTCGGACAGCAGCGATTACTCAGAAGGCATCTATGGTCATCTGGAAGTGGCTGCAGGTGTCTCTCCTTCCTCTTCCTCGTCTATTCTTCAGTTCCAGTGGTCAGCTTGTCTTCAGCCTCAGGATCCATGCCTCTTATGCAGGAACCCAGCCTATCCGCACCCATGGACTATTCAAAGTGCGTGAGGTAAGACAGCCAGCCTCCCAGTTTTAACTGTTTCCAGGCATGTACAACAAAAGGCTAACCCAGCGCTGAGTCCTCCTCTGTCTCATGTCCTCACAGACAAACTGGCACCTTGGAAGGCTTCACAAACACATCCCGCTTAAGACAAAAGTCAAACCAGGACCTCCCCACCCTGCACGGCAGAAGGACCAGAAAAAAGGACAAGCCATCTTGAATTGGCGAAAAAAGAACGCAGTCATCATTTTGGGTCAATGGGTGACACAGCCTGGGAGTAAAAATTGCACAAGTCTGTAGGATAAAAACACTGCCACCAACTATACAGATTAGCTTGTCAATGTAACCAAACAGTTACAGGAGCAGTGAGGGATACCCCTAAGGCGGGGTGTTCTGATCTCACAATAGAAAGATAGGAAGGATACTAAATCCCTCTCCCCTTGGGAACATGTGTTCCAAAAAAGTAAATAGAAAATAAAAAGGGAAACCCAAAGGGGCTCGCAGCAGCACTCTACAGAGAGTGCTGTGTGCTGCAAAAGTCAGACAGATGGCACAAAACTTGGAGGAAAGCATGACTCCAAGAAAAAGGTATAAAAAGAAATATAAAAGGAAATATAAAAGGATCACAAAGAAAGGGTAAAAGGTGAGTGAGTGTGGAAAAAGTTTCCCACTCACTCGGAAGAACTGACCAAAAAGTGCTGGGGAACTCATGTGAAGGGGATTTTACATAAAAATGAAAATGTACCTACAAGGACAGGTAGCTATGAAGTTCCTAACATCCGCATATAACCGGGCCAGTAAAATCTGTTGATAATCTGCCCCTGTGTTTTGGCCGTCCCCAAGTGTCCTGAAGTCAGATGTGCATGAGCCATTTCAAGGACAATTCTTCTATGACTTGTAGGCACAACATTCTAAGTCCTAGTTCTGTGGTAATGTTGCCTCTATACAACAGGCCGTGTTTTTAAGGGGAAAAAAAGCTTATCTTTAGAGCTTCCATCTTCAGACATTGCTTTTGAGAAGGCTTCTCACAGAATATGATAATTTTGCTTAGCGAAAGCTAGGACAGGAATTATTTGTCCCTTCCCCTGTAGTCCTTGGTGTTACAATAGAAGGTGGTTCTTCATTAGCTTCTCTGAAATCCTTAGTGACACTTTCTGTGAGCTCTTGTTCCTAAACCTCTGTGGGTTTAGGAAAGAGGGCTGCTTCTAAAATTCCCTGGCCAATTTCTCTCCAGTTTTTACACAGTAAGTGTGTCCCATTATTCTGTATTAGTATCTTTGTCAGCCCCTGTAGTCTGCATCTGTTACTCCAGCCGGTTTTGGTTGTTTTGACCGAATCTAATGGTTCGCATGAACCATTAGATCTAAAAATAAAAAAATGGGGGCTGCGGGGATGTTCCCCGCATGGCCCCGCTCACTATACTTAATAGTATAGTGAGCGGGGGTGGCGTGGACACCCCGCAGCCTTCCGTTTAAAAAAAAAAGAAAAGGACCCTGTGGCACCGGTTCCCGATCACAGAAGTGAAAGAGAACTGGCGCTGCAGGAACCCAACGTGAAGAAGGTAAGTGGGGTTTGTTTATGTTGGGGGTTGGGGTGTGCTGGGGGTGACAGTGGGGGTGTGCTGAGGGTGTGGGTGGGGGGTGTGTTATGGGTGTGTTGTGTGAGTATGTAAATGTGTTCACATGAGAAAGGTGGAAACCTTTGGTAGTTCGCACCTTTCTCATGCGAACCTTCCGGCCGCGGCAAATTCAGCCGCAGTCGGATCACTTAGAATCCTCCAGCCATTACGCCCAGACCATATTTCCAGGCTTAACTGAATTTGGTTACTAGGTTGGATGTAAGTACCCTTAGGCGGTGATGGAATGAATCCTATGGCAATCATCTGGAATTCTCCTACTCAATAGAGATATCCTGACTAGTATGTAAATCAAAGTGATTCCCTCTTGACCACTGTGACAAGGAAGAGTTTCTCGAGAGTCCCACATCCTTCTCTTGTAACTAGTGGATTTATCTGTGCCACTATAATGAGGAGGACTTTCTCTATGCTTTGGTTGACTTTTATATTGGGGTCCCAGACCCTTCTTGTATAGCCAGTGGTGTTTTTCCCCACTGTTATGGTGGATAGGGTCCCAGACCCTTCCATGATGCCAGTGGGCTTCTCTTCCCCACTGGTACAAGGAGGTGGTTGGATGCACTCTCGACCCTTCAGGAGTCTTGTCAACAGTATGCTTTGTACGAAACCAGGTTGGAAGTGCTTACGTGCCTCTCTCTGCCTGCCTTCTGTGGCCCCGCCTGGTCTTCCATTCATGCTTTACCTGCTTTCGGGCTTCGGTATGTCACCGGGGCTTCCCGGGATGGTGGTCCATCTTCTCGGCTGTCTCGGCTTTCCCCGTCTGCTTCTGCAGCCTGTCCAGCTGTTGGGCTGCTTGACTCTTTTTTTTTTTTTTTTTCTTTTTTTGAAAACTCTTTTTATTGTATTTTGCAACATAACAATCAGAGTAAGAAAAATATTCCCCCCTCCCTCCCTCCGTCTCTCCTCCCCCCCCTAACCAACTAGCTTAAATGTCTTGATTCACCCTCCACCCGAGCTGCAACTCTGTGTTCATTGTAGATCCAATAATCTCAAACGTTGCGGGCACCACATCACCCTAAAGTCGTCCTTAAGCACATTCAGAACGTCCCCCCAATCCGCCGCAAAGGACTGCACATTGTCATTCATGGCGTAGGTCGCCCATTTCAAGGCTATCATTTCCCAAGTCTTCCAAAGCCAGTCTTGACATCTAGGGACCTCAGGGCCTTTCCATCTTTGCGCTATTAACAACATCGCTGCCAAGGTCAAAATTGCTTTCACTTTCTCCCTTCCTCTGGTTTCCCCCCTGACCCCGAGGTGCCCCGAATGCCTAAGAGGATTTGTCCTGGAGTTCCCACTGACACCCCCCCTGCCCCCCCCTCCCCCCCCGGGCAAAAGCTTGTTCCTGTGCCTCCCGTATTTCTCCCCAAAAACCTCGAATCTTCAGGCACTTCCATATATGCTCCGCAGTGCCTGTCATTCCGCACCCCCTCCAACACACCCCCAATATTGTAGGGTAAATCCCATGAAGCCGGGCAGGAGTATAATGCCACCCGAATAGTATCTTGTACCATGCCTCTTGTAATTGGGAAGCCCTGGCCAATTTAGGTATTCTCCTCCACAACTTTTCCCACTCAAGCCTACCAATCGCTCGTCCCAGTACTCGTTCCCATTCCCGCATATAAGCCCATTGAATTCCTGTATTTGCTACATCTAAAATTTTGTAAATGTTGAAAATAAGACCTTTCGTTCCGTCATTAGTGAGGAGGAACTTCTCAAATTGGGTTGGGTCTCATGTGGCCGACAATCTGACCTCTGGATGTAATACCCAGTGACGTATCTGCGCATACCGAAACCTTTTACCCTCTTGTATAGCGAATTCCCTCTTACAGGCAATTCCCCACCCCGGAACATGTCACACAGTTTCCTACAGCCTCCTTCCCACCATTTTGCAAAGGCCCCCCTCTCCAAACCCGGGGTAAAGTCCCCATTTCCGAAAAGGGGGGTGAAGGGGGACGGGAATGTGGTGATTCCCCTAGGACCTGACAGCCTGTCCCAAGTATCAGCCATCAGTTTGGTAATAGCGCTCTGGTAGAGATGATTGGGTCTATGCGCCTTCGGGAACCACAACACTTCAGCTAGATTATGGTGCGCCACCGCCCTGTCCATCCTCGCCCATAACTTATCTTGTGTACCTTCTTCTCCCTTCAGCCACTCCCTTATGATGCGGAGTTGTATTGCTTCGTAATATCGCTGAAAATCCAGCAGTGCTAGGCCCCCCTCGCCCCTAGGTGCCATCAGAAGTCTGGCCCCCACCCTGGCTCTTTTCCCCTCCCAAATGAATCCCCTAGTCAGCGTTCCCAGTTCCTTGAAGAAGCTTGCCGGAACCGGCTGAGGAATCGCCTGAAAAAGATACAACAGCTGTGGGAGCGTGACCATCTTGACCGCGGCTATCCGTCCCAACCATGACACCCTCAGATCTCTCCACCACAGGAAGTCCCTCTTAATTGCCTTGAGGAGCGGGGGGAGGTTTGGTGCATACCATCCAACTAAAGTCACTGTGATTCTCACCCCCAGATAACAAATCCCCCCCGGGCTCCACAGAAAGGAAGTGTTCTCCTTTAGCCTATCTCGATCAACTGCTCCTAACGTTAGGCTCAGAACCTCTGACTTGTTAGTATTAATTTTTAATCCCGAGGCTTCCCCAAAGGTCTCCAGCAGGGTCACACTAGTCTGAAGTGACTCCCTTGGTGTTGACAGCATAAGCAGCATGTCATCTGCAAAAGCTGCAACCTTCTGTTGCTCCCCCCCAAAGGGAATGCCCCGGATCTCCGAGGAGTCCCTGTTTGCTTGCAACAAAGGCTCTAGATAGATCGCATAAAGTATTGGGGAGAGCGGGCAACCCTGTTTAGTCCCTCGCCGCAATTGTATTCGTCTAGAGGCTGCCCCATTCACCATCACTCTGATCATAGGGGCTTGGTAATTGGCCCTAACCATTGTCATAAACTCCCCGCCCAAATCCCATCTTTTCCATAACACGGAATAGGAAAGTCCACTCCACGCAGTCAAAAGCCTTTTCCGCGTCTAAAGCCACCAAGGGAGTGTTTGTTTTCTGGACTTTTTCAACTATATGGGCAACTCGCCTGATGTTGTCAGCGGTTTGCCTTCCCCTAATGAACCCGGCCTGATCGGGTTGTATTAGATGTGGGAGGATTGAGTCAAGTCTTTTCGCTAGAATCTTAGTGTAAACCTTGGCGTCAATGTTAATCAAGGCAATGGGGTGGTAAGACGTTGTCTCTTCTGGGTTTTTATTTGGTTTAAGGATGAGGGTGACCTTAGCTTCTTCCATGGATGAGGCAATCCTACCTGATCGACGGAATGAGTTGAATAATGACGTCAATTGCGGGGCCAACTGTGAAATGAATGACTTATTAAAAGCAGCAGTATAGCCATCCGGGCCAGGGGCTTTATGTGCTGGGAGATCTCTCATTACACCTCTCCCATTTCCTGATTCAGGGCTGCCCTCGTTTCTCTACTGATTTCCCCCAATTGCACCTTACGCAGAAACTGCTCTTGCAGCTCATTGCCGGGATGATGCGAGGCGTACAGGGATTCATAATACTCCGCTAGAGCCTCCTGTAAGTCCTCCTGCCTTGTGACCTGGGCTCCTGAGCCTGCCTTCAATGGTGTAATCGCTTTTCTCGCCTTTTTGCCCCTTAATAGACGCGCCAAGAGAGCATCTGATTTACTGGCCTTAGCATAGTACTTTTGCCTCACAGCTAGTAGGGCTCCCTCAGCCTTTTTCGTATGCAGGAGCTCCAGCTGCCCCACTGCTTTCCTGTAATCCCGCATTGCTTTCCGGGAGGGGGGTATCACCCGCCGCCTGCCTAGCTGCTTCTACCTCAGCCTCCAACTGGGCTTCTAGTGCCTGTACCTGCTTCGCCCGTTGGGCCAATATAGCAATACGTTCCCCCCCTGAGAGTGGCCTTGAATGCATCCCATCAATGTATATAGAAAGACAAAGCTAGTATGTAGATGCTAGAGATTTAAAAACCTTTAGGAGTCAGGAGGGGGAAGGACCAGTCGCAGTTAAAAAGATACAAATCAATTTTAATAGTCAGTTATAAAGATTAAAACACATAATTAAATTTGTGGTCCACAGTTTAGTACTTAACATCCAATATAAAACAGGGGGTACGTAACAGGCTAGAATAGCAAGTTAAAACAAATTCACAGAAAAAACATGCACAATTGGTACTGTTAAAACAAATAATAGTGTACCAAGTTCTCATAGAATTAAATGTATCTTAGATTTAGGTCTCTGTTTTTAGTCCAGAGAATTGTCTCGACATGTTTCTGTTTTCAAAACAAGGGTGTAGAACATTCATCAGGAGAAAGTAGTTATTACGATATAACCTAATTCTTATTGGATTGTGATTGATAGCAGCAATTGTCTCATAGCATCTGTAGGGTTAAAAACACATACAACAAAGGGTCAGTTTGTAAATAACTAGATACTTTGAGTTCAATTGAACTAGGGCACCAATATATAGGTGGTAATTACCTTATAGGGTGCTAGTGGGGGCTCTCTGCTTCCGTCAGTCAGTAGGTATAGGAGGATGAATCAGTCCTATTAAGTATATTTAACATTTTAAGCATTATAAATTGCTTGAAACAATAAAAGCCTAATGTGTGCTCTAAACACAGTAACAGTATAGGTAGACTATCTCGCAAAGATAGGCATAGTTGACAGTGGGGTAGTGTGGCAACTGTAGTAGTTTAACTGGGGAGTGGTGGAGAACCTCCCTATGGTTAAGAGGTGGTGTAGTAGCTTAGTATTGATTAGGATAGCTTATAGCGAGACCCCAGGATCCCTTAAGGCGTAAGTATTCAAATAGATGGTGCAAAATATTGCATGTTATAAGAGTCAGCGCTGATGGTGCGCGTTAGGCAAATAGCGGAAAGATTCAGTCACCAGTGTGGTAGTTAATGGTGGGAGTATCTTTAGTAGATAACAAGTTTGAAAGAAAACTTAGCTTGCCCGTTAGTGTCATCGTTAGCATAATAGCCCTTATAGGAATTAGGGACGTACAGTAAAGGTCTAACCTGTAGACTGTCCCATCAGGTGTCTGGTCGTAGAAGGGTAGCCATAGAGACCTCCGCTTCTCAAAGTTATGAAAGATCAGGATGGCAGTAATACGGGAGTGGATCCCTGGCTCGTCGCTGTAAAAAAGCGCGAGGGAGCGAGTTAGTTTAGGGAGGCAGGAATTAATCTTTGCAAGAAGGCAAGAGTGCGCACGTATCGGGCGGGCTTACCAGTGAATGAGTGACGGTAGCGTGCAGCGTGAATGCATCCCACCTTATACCCTCATCAGTATCCTCCTTTCTATTAATCTCGAAAAAATCCTTGATTTCCTCTTAGATACCCCCCGCATTTCTGGGTCTCTCAGTATGGCTCCTGGTAATTTCCAGCCCCACATTCCCTTTACCCTCCGACCTAGCCCCATCACCAGAGAGACCGTTTTGTAATCCGCAATCCCAATTGGACCAGTAAAGACCTCCTGAATGTTCCCCATTAAGCTTACCGACACCCATATATAATCAATCCTAGATTGTGATCCATGGACGCCTGACAGAAAAGTGACCCTCCTCCTCCCCCTTCAATTCCCTCCAAACATCTCATAAACCCATCCTGCCAATCCTTTCCTTCAACTCTGCCGACATTACTGCTTCCCTCCCTCCCAGCTCTGTCCTTCTCCCTATCCCAAGTGATATTAAGGTCCCCCATTAAAACAATCTGACCCCAACTTTGATCCTCTAATACTTTGAGGACTCGTTGCAGAAATTGCTCTTGACCGGAGTTGGGAGCGTACACTATGGCCAGTGTATACAGGGCCTCTTGATATTTCCCCCTGACCACGATATATCTCCCTTCCTCATCTCTAGTCACGTCACAGACTCTGAAATCCACCGTGTTCCGGATAGCCAGGGCCACCCACTTTGTTTTATTTTGACCTGAGGCATGGAGAATCTGGTCGAAGCCACGCAAATCTACCTTGATCTTTATGCATCAGGTGTGTTTCCTGGAGCTCCATAAAATTCAGGTTTTCCATCCGTGTAAAATGTTCTTGCTTTTTCCTTTTAAGAGGGGTGTTCAGCCCCCTCACGTTATGCGTTAGCCACTTGAAGTTACCCATCAAAAGGAGTTACCCATCAAAAGGAGTTACCGCTGCCCACGCTCCAACCACTGCTAGTTGCCGTCCCCCAACTTCTCCCCCTCTTCACACCCCCCTTACTTTCCCCCTATCTCCCCCCTGAAGGTTAACACCTTCCCACTCTCTCTCCACTCCTAATACGGGCATCGACGCCCTTTCCGATTCCAACATGTTTGCTCCCTCTGCGACCCCAAAGCTTTCCTCCTTTTTGAGGCCCACCACCCCTGACTTTACCATTTCAGTTTAGGGCTTCGTCATAGTCTCACAACTCGGTGTACTGAGTTTTCCTGAGTACTGAGTTTTCCTTTACTCTGCGGATCACCATTACTTGATCCTCTTCTCCTTTTATCGCCGACTGTCGTCCATTCCCATGGTCGGGGCCTAGGTCGGCCACTCAAACCTTTCTGGCCTGAGCTAGAGGGGACATCCCCTAGGTCCAATCGCAGAAGATCAGCCCCTGCCTGTAGAGAGGTAATCCGCCTCTGGGCCCCCTCACATTCGAAAGTCAAGCCAAACGGAAAGGTCCATTTATATCGGATTGCCTTCTCGTTGAGGACCTTTAGCAGTGGGCCCATTTGTTTACGTTTCAGGAGTGTGCTGCTCGCCAAGTCATGAAAGAAGGCAATCTGTTGACCCTCAAACATAATGGGTTCTTTTAGTCTTGCTGCCCTGAGTACCGCTTCCTTCTGGGCGTATCTGGTAAACACATCTCTCGGCCTCGCTGTCTGACCTTTGATCATTCGCCCGGTTCTGTGTACCCGATCTAGCTCCACCACCCCCGGGCTGTCCTCTTCCACGATGTCAGCAAAGATGCCCTGAAGCACCGCCTTCAAATTCTTGTCAGGTACTGATTCCGGCAACAATTTCACTCTTATATTGATCCTGCGGGATCTGTTTTCCAAGTCTTCCATCTGAATCTCAAGATTTCTAGTGGCTACATCCAGCCTTTCTATAGCCTCACTGTTAGCCGAAGTATCGTTGTCCACTTCCTGGAGGCCTTTCTCCAGCGCATCCGTCCTCTCCCCTAGCTGACGCATCTCTTGTTTCATTTCCCCAATAGCTTCATTCAGGTCATTACGCATCAGCTGGAATTGTTCCTGAAAGGTCTTTGCCAGGTTTGCCTGCAAGGCGTGTAGCTCCCCTAGAAATTCCTGTCTGGGCATGGGTGCCAAGTCCTCTACTTCCCCTTCAATGGTTTCTTCTCCTGTCTTCCCTCGGGCGGCCCCGGACCCTTCTTTCAAAGCCTGTGCCGGCCACATTGCCTGAAGGGTGCCCAGAGTGTCTCCCGAAGCGTGGGGCGATTTCCCCCCTTTCCCCTTAATTTTTGTGGACATGCTGCTTACTTCTCACCTGCGGGAATGCTCCCAGGCCAATCGCCTCGCACCAGCCCTCCTCAGCGCCCGGTAAGAACGGGCGAGATACTGATATAACTCACTCCCCCTGAGGGGATGGAGCGTTCGTCCCCTCAGCAGACCCCGCAGGCAATCCGGCAAGACCCCTGGTTGCTACTTCTCCAACGGTCCGCTATGAGGGGTCGATTCAACTTCCGTCACTACCCGGGGGAAAACTCCTGTGGCGATCAAGGCCTCTCTAGGATTTCCCCAACATGCGGGCCAGCCCGTCCCGCGTCCCTCCTCGGGCCCCTCCACCTCAAATGATCCTCCAACAGAAGAACCTTCAACCACCAGATGCGTGGCCGAAGTCCTGGCTCTCCTCCCAATCGCTGGAGCAGGGGAGTGTGAGCGCCAATCTCCTCGATATCGCAGCATTAAGTTATTAAAAAATATGCCACTCTGTGGTCAGGGGCCCCCCGCCATCTCCCCTGCCCGCGCACCTTCCAGCACTCCAGGATTTGTGCCGCTCAATGCAGCCCACCGATGGGTGAACACCTGCCGGGACCGGCTCTTCTCCACATCGTGCACGGTAGTTCGCCGAATGCGGCTGGCCTCTCTTATTCCACCTAGGGAGCTCCGCCGGGGTCTGCACTCGTATGGGTCTCCGCCATGGCCCAGCCGCCACCCGACCGCTGCTGGAGATTCACCCCCCTCTCCTTGGGGGGGACCCGCCGTCACAGAGCTCCTAGTTGTGCGGGGAATGCTGGTGGCGTGAGCCGCAAACGAGGCAGAGTCCACTGGTGCCTCCACTGGCGCTGCTGATACCTCGCTCGCGCGCAGGCTTGGTGTTGGGTCTCTCCCGGGGCCGTGCTCGCTAGGGCCTCTCCTACGGAGCCGGGCCGCCAACAGTCGCTTCTCCAAGGGCCCCCCTTCTGCAGTGCGCCTTCTTGGCAGAAAAGTCCTTGGAGAGAGCACAGTGCCGCAGCTCTCTGCCTCTCCTGGGCACGTCACTCCCTCCACCACCTGCACCAGGAGCGATGTCGCCCCACAGAGACTCCTCAGCCCCCGGGCGCTCCCAGTGGCACGTGCTCCGGACTGCTTTTCCAAGCTGGCTGGGATTACCACCAACCTCGCGGGGGGACACGCGATGCTCGCAGCGGGTCTGTTGACGGGGTGGTGGGCACCTTTCATCAGGCAGGTCCGGAGAGCGCCGTCGGCACATCTACACAGTGCCGGCGGCCATCTTGGAATCCCTGATTGACTCTTTTTACCCTTGACGTCATGCACGCGTCTTTCTGTGGAACCCTGTGAGGACTCGTGCGGCTGACCGCCAGCATCCTCGGTTTCACTTCCCTCGGGTCTGCAACTAGATTTTGGATTTCCTGTGCCGAACACTCTCTCCATCCGTTTCTTCTCCTAGCAAGTGCTGCCGCTGACCTCCGCACTGGGGTTGACGACCTTCCAAGTCCATTGTCTGTTTTTATACAATGTATCCTGTTCTGGGGGGTGGCGTGGTGGCTGGCGGGCTTTCAAAAGTCCCTTGTTACTTTTGACAGGTTGATCTCTATGCCTCCTCGTGCCACCTCATCTTAGTACCTGTATTGGGAGAAAGAAGTCGTGTTTTCTGTGTTCTTGCTTATCTTTGTGTTTTCAAAGCCTTTTTTCTTTTGTATCACAGTAGTAGGTTTCTGCTTTCAACAAGACGGTTCAGATGGAAGGATGGGCTACAGAGTGTGGAGATGTTTTTTTATTGACTGGGCTAACCCCAAGATGGTCGTCCTTGTCCACAAGGAGGGAGTGCCTCCTCCATGAAGTCCTCCCCTATTAAACCACCTCTATGGGAACTATTTGTAGCGGTCTCACCTCCCTAGCTTCATGAAATGGAGCTCCCCCTTGGGGAGAAGCACTGACACCTTGTGAATCACCACAGCAACCCTTTTCTAGCTTACTGGGATATTATCCCTGAAGCACACTCTTTGCGTTGAAGCCATATAAAGTCTGCATGCCCCAGATGTCTCTTACAACCCCACACCACATGTAATGCTGGTGGAGGTCAAATAAAAGGACTAACCATGCAGAATATTTTGCCAAGAAATGGCAGGGGTACTGCGAAGTGGGAAGCTAAAGTCTTTGTAGTGTCTCGCTGTGAGAAGGGCTACAGGTTTCACTCCCTACCTTTCAGTCAGTCAGTGCAGCACTGTCTGTCTCAGGAGCCAGAAACTGAGAAAAAACGGCCACTCCAATCTTTGACCATGCTATAGCATGGGCACTTAAGATGGCTAATGTGAGATAGAAACCTAAACTGCAACTTTAGCGAGAGGCCAATGTGCTTCGTTTTACTTGGTTCACCTGACTTTTTCCCTGTTGATCTAAGGACTCCTCGAGGACGCAAATCTCTAATATGTTCCTGTGGCGCCTTATGGCTGTCTGTGTTAAGGTACCCCAAAAGGCACTTTCGAGGGGATTGTGTCCTCCGATGTATTACACATCTATGACAGGTAATCACCACAGCTGTGCTGCTTTGGAACATTTTTCGGCTCCTGCGTCGATGACGTTGATACGCTGTCCTCGAGGGCCTCCGTCGAGCCGACGTCACCGGATGTTAGAAGTAGGACGCACTACGCCCATAGCCTCAGTTCTGTTTTTTCTGCAAATGTGTTCGCTTTGGAATCTCGGCGCGCCTCGGTTCTTCTCCTGATTGAATCGGTTCTTCGTTCTTGGTTTTTGTGAAAAATCATGTCTTCATCTTCTACCCCGCGGTCGGGCTTCAAGAAGTGTCAGGACTGCGGTTCCAAGATGTCGCTTACGGACCTGTAAGAAGTCTGCCTCTGGTGCCTCGGCGAGGACCACGCCACCGATGACTGTGACGATTTGACTTCAAAGGCCTTGTGGGAGCGGAAGAAGAAGCTATCTGTAGGTAGGTTTCCAAACCCCGAAAGTCGAAATCTGCGGGGCTTTCGACCGACGATTCGAAGGGTGACTCTCCGCGTCGGCGTAAGTCCAGGGGGTCTCGGTCCCGGAGTGGTTCCTGCCATTCCTCTGCCTCTTCTAGGCACTTGCGGAAGCGCCGTCACCTGTCGCCTTCCTCGTCCGAGGACTCCGCCAGACGGCGACTAGCTTGTCCCAACAAGCATTCCTCTCCTGCGGAATGGGACGCATTTTGTAAGGAGATGGCGATTGTCGAATCACAGGGCTCTGTTCCGTCCGCGCCTTCGAGAGAAGCTGGCAAGGAACGCGCTAGGGCCACTGCTCGCACACCTTCGGGCTTGGGCGGTCGGCGCGATCATCGGGAGCCATCGAGATCCCGATCGGACAAGGTAGATCGCTCTAGCCATGCCCGCACCAGGTCCCGGTCCTCAACGCCCTTGAGACCTTCGGAGCCTGTGAGGTCTTCTAAGAAGATGTCGACACAATCGGTGCCATGTCCGTCGAGGGACTCTCTCGAGGCTCTGCCTCTGAGGAAGTCGTCGGCGCCGAGGCCCTCGAAGGACACGCTCGGGGCTCCGGCCTCGAAGCCGTTGTCGAATCTGTCGGTGCCTAGCTCGGCGTCAACGCCGATTCCTTCGACACCTTTTGAGGAGGCTTTATCGGAGGTACCCCGGAGACCGGTGGATACACCAAGGAAGGCCCTGAGTAAGTCAGTGAGGCCTGGGTTTGAGCCTTTTTCTGCGCCCTCATCCAGGGATTTGTTCCAGCCTCTGGATTAGGTCTCTGAGGTGGATGAAGGGTCGGATGTGGAAGGTCTGGTTCCTCAGGAGGTTCCTGATGACCTGTTGTCTGGTCATAGCCAGTTGGAAGACCTGCGTCAATCTTTGCATGACGCCAGTGGTCTGGACACCTGCCCGGAGGTTGAATTTGGCAGGCCTGAGCCTGGTACTCGCGCCGAATCTTCATACAGGCGTCTCATGTCGAGAGTGACAGAGTATTTGGGGTGGTCTGCTCCACCCGTGGATTTTCTGCAGGATGACCTGACAGTTATCTTGGACAAAGGTCCACCCACTGACCCGGTGCTGCCATTTCATATGGCCTTACAAAGAAGGGTGGCGGTGGCTTGGACTGCTCTGGAGAGTCTCCCGGCAGTGAATAAGTCGTTGCCGAAAAAATACCGTCCAGCCAGTGGCGACCCCGGCTACTTGTCTTTATACCCCACTCTGGAGAGTTTGGTGGTGCAGGCGGCTATGGCCCCAGCAAGGCAGGCATTGTACCCTACCATCCCTCCTGTTAGGGACGACAAGCGTTTCGACGGTTAGGTGAGGAAAGTGTTTTCATCTGGGGGTATGGCTTTAAAGGCAGCCAACTCAGTTTGTGCCTTGGCAAGATTCACTCACACTCTGTGGAATTGTATATCTTTGGCGGCTGAACATTTTCCCGAAGGGGAGGAACTGGATGGTTTTCTTGCCATGTTTCAGGATGGCAAGGATTTCATGTGTGAATCCGTTCAGTCGGATCTGAACGTGGCAGACTGTGTCAGCCGGTCCATGGTGGCGAGCATTGTGATGCGCAGGTTTGCATGGTTGCGGAAATCGGGATTTGCTCCTGATGTACAGTCCTGGCTTCTCAACATGCCCTTTGATGGTGACCATCTTTTTGGCAGCAAGGCTGACAAGATGCTTGAGAGGTTGCAGACCTCCGCAGCGAAGTCGTTGAGCGCTGCAGTTCGTCAACCTCTGCCTTTTCGTCCTAGGGGACAGCAATGGAGGGGAGGTTCCTTTTGATACTACTCAACCTTTGGTAGATCGAGGGGAGCTGCCAGTCCAAGGGGCCAAAGTAGGAGTACCAGAGGTGGAAAACAAGGTACTCGAGGTGCCAAGGCCGCTCGGGCAGTTGCCTCTTTGCCCTCGGGCACTGCCGCAGACGCTTCAGCTCAGTCATGAGGCCATGTTCCATGGTTCGCCGGTTGGGGGAAGGCTGGCGCAGCATTTTGTAGAATGGCGTGCCATTACTTCAGATGTTTGGGTTCTGGAGATCATAGCCCACGGCTACTGTCTTCCTTTCCAGCAGAGGCCTCACGACAATCCACCAGGGAAGCTCTCTTTGAAGAGTCCGTATCCGCTCCTTGCGCAGGAGATCAAATCCCTGCTGGAGAAAGGCTCCATAGAACTGGTACCTGTAGCAGAGAGGAACAAGGGATGGTATTCCCCATAGTTTTTGATCCTGAAAAAAGACGAGGGATTGAGACCCATCATGGACTTGCGTGGTTTGAACAAGCTCCTCCGTTCAAGTTCAAGATGGTTACTCTTTCTCACGTCCTCCAGGCCCTTCAACTTCAGGACTGGTTGGTGTGTCTCGACCTCAAGGACGCTTACTTTAATGTGCTGATTCATCCCAAGCACAGGAAGTACCTGTGGTTCGCGGTTGGTGACTCGCATTTTCAGTTTCGGGTTCTGCCGTTCGGATTGACCTCCGCCCCGAGGGTCTTCACCAAGCTCATGGTGGTGACACATATCTCAGGAAAGGGGGGGATTCACGTCTACCCCTACCTGGACGATTGGTTGATCAGGGTACGCTCTCCCGAGCAAGTCCTGGATCATCTGTCAGTCACCTGTCACTCCCTTCACAAGCTGGGCTTCTCCCTCAACTTAAAGAAGTCCCACTTGACACCTACCCAGCGACTCCAGTACATCAGAGCAGTGCTCGACACATCTCTGGGGCAGTGTTTGCCTCCCCAGGTGAGGGCTCATCACGTTCTGCAGATGGTGGACAAGTTTCAACGGGCCCAGAGTCTCCCGGCGTTCGAGTTCTTGAGGTTGCTCGGCCTCATGGCATCCTGCTTTCTTGTGGTGCCAGAGGCCAGGCTGCGGATGAGATCTCTGCAGTGGGCTCTTAGGATGCAGTGGTCTTAAGCCTCTGGCAGGATGTTGGATCCCGTTCAGATGCCGCCCTCGGTCGCCCAGGATCTTCTGTGGTGGGCCGTCGAAGGCAATCTGATGAAGGGGGCTCCATTTTGGCTACCTTGGCCTGAGGTGACGATCGTGATGGACGCATCTCTCACGGGATGGGGAGCTCATGCCAACGAGTTGAAAGTCAGCGGTCGTTGGTCTCCGTCGGAGTCCAGACTCTATATCAATCTGGTGGAGCGGAGGGCCGTCAGGCTAGCCCTGAAGGCTTTTCTGCCGTCTATGCGGGGGAAGAATGTCCTGATTCTGACGGACAATACAGTGGCCATGCACTACCTCAACAAAAAGGGGGGGCAGGGTCTCTCCCTCTTTGCAGAGAGGCGATGCAGCTCTGGTTCTGGGCCATCCAGCAGGAAATTTCAATCTCGTCAGTTCATCTGGCCGGAGACGAAAATGAGGCGACAGACGCTCTGAGCAGGCAGAGCACAGTCTCTCACGAGTGGGAGTTGGCTCAGGAGGCTCTCCTGGAGATCTTTGCCCTTTGGTGGACCCCATAGGTGAGTCTCTTCACCATCAGTGTCAACTGGAAGTCCAAAAGATTTTGCTCGCAGGAATTTCCTCCGAGGAGCCCTAGGGGACGCGTTCATAGTGGAGTGGTCCTTCCCACTGCTGTTCGCGTTTCCTCCAGTCCCCGTCATTCCGCAAGTACTGCGGAGGTTAGAGGTTTGGTTCCCGAATGATCCTCTTTGCTCCGGCATGGGCAAGGAGAGCATGGAGGGAGGTCGGGTCCTCCATCCAGAGGTCAAGTCTCTCCACCTTCATGCTTGGTTTCTGAAAGGTTGAGGTATAAGGATTGGGACCTCCCTGAAGACGTGATGGAGGTGTTGCTTTCAGCCAGAAGGCCTGCAACAAAGTCCCTGTACCGTTTCCGTTGGAGAAAGTTCTGCGACTGGTGCAAGGTAAAGAATTTGGATCCTTTTTCATGTGCCATTCCTGTGGTTCTGTCTTCTTTGCTTTCGTTAGCCCACAAGGGCCTGCAAGTGGGTACCATTAAGGGGTACCTGGCGGCGCTGTCCATATTTAAGCGCTCGTCTGAGGAGTGTTCTTATTTTAAGATCTCTTTGATTTCTCAGTTTCTGAAAGGGCTAACTCATGTGTTTCCACCGTCGCCTTTCCAAGTGCCGGGATGGGATTTGAATTTGGTTTTAAAGTTCCTCATGGGAGCTCTGTTTGAGCCCTTGCACTCTTGTCCATTGAGACTGTTAACCTTTAAAACTGTATTTTTATTTGCGGTTACTTCCGCACGCAGATTGAGTGAGTTGCAGGCACTTGCAGCCAAACCACCCTTCACTGTGTTCCATAAGGACAGGGTTGTCCTTAGGGTTCGTCCTTCTTTTCTTCCGAAGGTTGTGTCGGAATTTCATTTGAGCCAGAAAGTAGTTCTTCCGGCGTTCTATCTTCCTCCGCATCCTGGTAAGGAAGAGGAGAGACTCTATAGGTTGGATCCTAGGAGAGCTTTAAGTTTCTACATCTCACGCATGTCCCGGGTCAGAGTGGACGATCAGCTCTTTGTTGGATACGCTGGAAGGCGTTTGGGTCAAGCTGTTACTAAGCAGACCTTGTCCAGATGGATTATCTTGACAATCTCTGAATGCTACAGTCTGGCTGGTAAGGACCCTCCTGTAGGCCTACGGGCCCATTCGACTAGGGGCGTGGCTGTCTCTGCTGCTCTGCAGAGGGGTGTTCCCATTCGTAACATCTGTGAATCAGCCACATGGGCCTCTGTCCATACTTTTGTAAAACACTGTTGAGTAAAGACTATGCTCTAAACACAACTGCAGTCTTTGCTCTCCGATGCAGACAGAAGCCATGACCATATGGCACCATCCTTCTCATACTTAACCTAGTAGAGCACAACTTTCTGCTCTTGGACTAGGGACTGGATTTTATAGTGGTTCCTGATCGAAATACCTCTCGGGTACAGCAGCAGGTATAGGAAGTGTTTCCCTCTCCTTTTCACAGTGCAGCGCAAGCCAGCACTCAATTTTACCAGGAAACACAACAGTCCTGCTGCAGTGCACTTGGACCTAGAACTTGCCTTCAAGGGATCTGTATCACCCTGCAAGTTTTAAGGTTGCCTGCACCAAAGGCATAATAAGATTGCAGCGCACACCAAATCATAAACCGACCTATGGAGTACCCTGCGATGAATCCAATGGAGTCCTCAAAGATTCCCCGGCAGTGACCTCCTCCCATGTGGCCAGGGGACGGGAGCCGCTACCTGATCCTGACCCTGGGGACAGCTGTATAAGTGAGGATCACATGGGAGGAGAAAACTACCAGAGAGATGTCATGACTTCATTGTGCGATATGCAGTGTCTACCCCCTTTTCCATGAGGAAGACCATGGTAATGCACAAAGTCTTAATGGAATATTGTCAGGTATTGGTTCTCCCTTGTAGAGGGAATAAATAAACCGCCCCTCAATATCCCTGTGGTCAAACCCCCACCTATGACCTATACATACAAAGCTCCAGCACAACGGTTTTTGCCTTTGAGTTCTATTATGTAAAATCACTAAAGACAACTGTTTAAACAGCATATGTCAAATGACACCTATGGGCACTAACTCCCAGAATCATCCACGTACTGAGATGAGGAGGATGAAGGCGTTTGTACAAGGTATTGAGCGCTCGAAGCGCAACATGGTGTAGTTGTTTTTCCAAATGACCTGTGCGCGGGACATTCAACGATGGCAACCGCACTACTGAGTGTGAAGGTTCAGGAGGAGAAATTGACTTGTATGCAGAGGCTTGTTAGCATGAGAAACACGTACCAGTGTGGAGGAGCGGTGTGTGAGCAGGAAGTGCTGTGCAGACACTGGGAACAGCGAGAGAGTTCCTGGGCGCTCGGCAGCTCGAAGAGGCAGCGTTCTCCACACCGATAACTGAAGGGACCGCAGAGCCGCAAAGGTAGCAGGTAGGATATCTGCGCACTCCAGAGTGGGAAGTGAGTGAAAGCCTCACCACAGAAGTGCGAACCGGACCGGAAACCCTGCCTGGAGAGAACCGGTGAGACAACCCGAAGCCAGTGGGGACCCAGGGGTGTTCTGCAACTGCGGCAACAAGTTAAGACTGCGGCAACAAGTTAAGTGTGATAACATTGCTAAAACTAAAAAGTTTGTTTGAATGCAGAAAAGGCAAAGTACAGATTCAATCCCCATTAAGCTACAGATTCATGAGATGCAAGTGTTGGGCAGAGCTTGAGCAAACATTACCACAGACCTATTTACCAAACCAAAAACAGCACATACAATTTTGGTGCTACAGAGGAACTGTGAATCTCATCAGAAGTTCTGGCAAAGGAAAGAAACCAGGCAGTTGAAACACATAAGTCCTGGCAGAGGAGTATAGCAGGTAGTGAAGTCACAAGAGAAGACCTGGCAGAAGAATGCACAAGGTAGTTGGAATTGAATGAGGAATTCTGGTAGGAGAGTACTCCAGGAAGTTGGAATTGCATAAATAGCTCTGGCAGGGGAGTATACTAGGCGACAGTGTTTACTAAACCGAGGAAAAACTTGTGTTTGAGATGCTGTTACAGAACATGTTGCATAAACAGGACCCTTGTTAATCAAGGAGACACACAAAGGAACTGTTAGTAAAAGAGTCAATTACCATTCTACTTCAGAATCCAGGAGACGGTCAACACCCTCTGGATCCAAGATCTTTCACCTTGGAGAACATTTTTGTTGGAGCTATTCTCATTTTCGGTTGTGAACACTTTTTTTCCCAATATCAGGTTGAAGACCTTTCCTTGCACCCTTTGTTTTATTTCTAGTGTGAGGGTCATGGTAGGACGTTTTGGACACAGACAGTTTTTCAGTTATTGACTTCCTGATGCAGACAGATCCTTAGTTTTTGGCTTTGAGGTAGGGATACTCCTCTTTAGAATAGGGTCAGAGGCATTTCCCCAACCCATTTTTGATTTAATAAGTCTTTAGCCATAACATGACAACCTTGTGTCCGACTCTCATTTCCGCCTCCTCACAACCCTACGCATATTATTAACCTACACCACTGCTTATGAGGACTTTCTCAAAGCTTACGATTTCAGACTCCATGGGGTAGATCTTAAAAGCCATGTCCCGAGGGCCACCAGGGCATGCAGGCAAGATGGCTGCCTGAGCGCTTGGTGCGCCGTCCCGAGCCTGGGAAATATTGTAGTGATACTGTGAAAAGCAAGCATCTACATGCTCAAAAGCGTTTAATTTCAATAAATTTGCACGTTGGAACTTGGAGCCCTAGACCCAACCTGATGTGCGTTGGCTTTCTTACCGCCAGTCGCGCTCCACATTGGATACGAAGGAGAAACCAACTGGCCCCCCGGACCCGGATGGTGCGGTGGCTGGGAACTGAGCCACGAGTGAAGTGACTGTGTGTGGCCAAGACTGGAAAGCGCCAGCTCTTAGCGAGCCCTGAACTGATGGTGAGCGGGGTGCAAAGGCCCTTCCCCTCACCCCCAGTGCAGCGAGCACCCGCCGAGGCCGACGTGCGAGCGTGCCTTCCCCGACGCTGCTCGTAGGAGTGTGGGAGGAACGCGGCGGCCAGGGACCGGACCGCTAGCTGGCACATAGCAGATGAGGAGGCAAGGGGGACTACAGGCCCTTCAGGGGGATGCGGGTGTGGCACTACGACACCTGCAAATCATGCAGGGGACGAGGCCTTAGCAGCAGGAGCGGGAGACCCCAGGCACCTGGCGCAGCCCAGCTGGGCATGGAGGCAGACAGCAAGCTCACAGGAGATCGCCTGAGCTTGGCGGCATCCCCACCCACCACCTAAGCAAGCGAATGGACTTTGGGGGCAGCACCCCTCATGAGCAGTTTTGGAAAGGGGGCCCATGGCCCATAAGGAGGGGCCCATAAGGAGTCAACCGAAGTGCTTTGCCATATACTAGGTCCTGGACAGCCACGTGAGGCCCCGACCGCTGGGCCAGATACCAGAGAACTGCAGACGGGCCCTGAGGTGGGACCCCACCCCCTCCTCCCCCAACCCCAGGGGAAAGAAACTGATTAGTGGAGTTTGGGGGTGAATCCTTGCGACATGCTCCATCTGAGGGACACCCACCCCCTTCTTGGCCAGCAAAAAGGGTGTAGCAATTCAACCTGGACATAAGGAATGTGGAGGGGGACATCCCGGTAGAGTGGAAAACTCAGGTGATAGCCCCTGTAGGCCGCAAGACACCCCTGTCCGCGTTGGTGCCTCCTCACCTCCTTGAATAAACGGTTGCATCGCCCACAGACGAGGGATCTAGCTCTGGGAAGGGTGCCTGTGAAGCAGTGAACTGTATTTGAGACCCCTAGAGAATAAAGGAGGGACACTCTGAGTTGGAAGGAGGCCTTGGCACTAACGGTTTCACACAGCGGACAACATGATGGAAGCCGGGAGCGTACCGCCGGCGGAGTTGGGCTCCATAAAGACGGACATACAGACCATCCTGGAGGAGATGCGAGGAATGAGGACGGACATGGGGGAGCGACGGGCTGACCTTTCGGCTAAGGTTCCATGCTGGAAGATCGAATGGATGGGGTTGAGGCTAACCAAACGTCCACTGGGTGAAAGGGTCACGATGGACAAAGTGCATCGGGCAGGTGGAGATGCCCGTGGCCCCTGCTTGGTCTTCGCATGAACTACTACGGGGACAAGGCAGGGATCCTCAAAAGCTAAACAGTGAAATTCAATATGGTCACTCAAAAGTGGCCATTTTGCAAGACCTCTCGGGCCACACGTTGCTGAGACTAAAGAAATGTGGGGCCCTCACCAACTGGCTGCAGGAAAAGGGGGGTTAAGTAGGGTTGGGACTACCCTTTCTCAGTGGTGTTCGAATGGGTCGGGGAGAGGCATCATCTGGTGACAGAAGAGGACATTCATAGGATCATAGAGGACTTTGCTTGGCAGTCGGGAGGGTCCTTCATCAGAGCATGGTGGGCAGGGCCTGGACCCTACTCGGGGACCCAGAAGTCCGGACTCGGTCCAAGGAAAGCGAAAGGAGGCCGGAAGCTGAAAACCCCTCCACCACAGAATGAAGACTCTCGAGGGGACGAGGCGCTAAATAGTGCTGTTTACCCATATGGACCACACTATGGAGTTGCCACTGTTTGGCTGTTTCACGCTGGTGTGAGGGGGGTGGGCAGCGGCTCACTTTGAGGTTTGTTATTAAAATACATAAAAGGTTCTGAGGGTTTAATGCACATGGTCGTGAAGGGGGTTACGGGTGTTGGAGAGCGGGTTCGGGGTTCAATTTGGAACTAACGGGGCTTACGCAACCCTCGATTGGCTCAGATATAGGAGCGGTAGACCTGCTTAGCATGATACCCAAGGTATGGGACGAGTCCCTGATAGTTCGTTGACCATGCCCAGCGCGAGTGGGGGATGGGAACGGATGCCTCAGTTTAGGGGAAGGGTGGAGGGAAGGGTGTGGAGGGTGGGGGTGGGTGATGGTGGGTGGTGGTGGGAAGAGGAGGGGGAAGTGAGGGGGAGGGAAGACTGGGCATGCAACGAATTCCATATAGCGGGAAGGCCACATGCCTTGTTGGATGCAAGAGGACTAGTGGGCGAAAGGTGGAGAGGGGGAATGGTTGATGGGATGATCGGTATGCTGAACGTCAAGGGTTTGAATTCTCAAAAGAAACGATCCCTCACCAGTAACCTGTTCAACTCGTTGTCCGCTTCCTCTAAGACACGCACTACCGACAGGGAGCGGAATCACCAATAAAAGGCAAAGAGATAGAGGATCTATGAGCAGCCCAAAAATTCCCACCTAAGAAGGAGATCGAGACAAAGAGGGGCCTTGGGGGAAGGTTTTTT
Organism: Ambystoma mexicanum; assembly: GCF_040938575.1. Lineage (NCBI taxonomy): Eukaryota > Metazoa > Chordata > Amphibia > Caudata > Ambystomatidae > Ambystoma > Ambystoma mexicanum. Next base: position 687,600,509 of record NC_090930.1, read on the forward strand.
GGAATAAAAGGTACATACGAGGGTAGACGGATCACACTGGCCACCCTCTACACACCTAGCCCCGGCCAGGTGGGGTTTATACACCAGATGTTTAGCTTGATGGACGGGTGGACAGAGGAGATTTTGAATTTGATACTGGACCCCCAGCTGGACTGGTGGTCAGCAAAGTGTCTGGTGCCGAGAGGGGTGAGGAAAGATAATCTTGCCCTGAGGGATCTTCTGGGGACCACTTCTGGGTAGACGTGTGGCGCAGGGCCTGGCCGAGACCGGGTTGGGGCTATACCTTTTTCTCCCTCCACATCAATCATATACAAGGATCGACCTCCTGCTGATTCCAAGGGAGCAGAAGGGTGAAGTTGGGGTCCCACGGGTGGAAGCCATTACCTGGTCAGACCACAAGCTTGTGATGGTGAGCAGGAAGATGCCAGAGCTATAGGTGGAAATGTAATGATGACTTATTGAGAGACCAGGTGTTCGGGAATTTTTGAGGAAGGAGATACAGGCCTGGCTTATTTCAAAACCAATAATAAAGGGGAGTGTATGGTATGGCAATGGTCTGGGAGGCGGCCAAGGCCACCTTCCGAGTTTTACTCATTGCAGAGGGGACCCGTAAGAAGCGTAAAAGGGCACTGGTGGAAACCAAGCTCTGTGAAGACCTGAGAGCAATGCGCCTGCAGCTTAACCAGGGGGACGTGGATAGGGAAGGCCCTATTGAGTGATATGAGGGACAAGAGACAAGAACTCCATTCAGTCCTAATTGGGGAGGTCGTCAAGAGGATAAGATAAACCCGACAGAGATACTATGAGAGGTGGCACACGGTGGGGACCCTCCTGGCAAATAGGGTGAGAGGTTGTAGGATGGAAAGGAGGGTTGAGGTGATCCGGGATGGAGGGGGACGGGTCCAGAGGGGGCGGGGGAGGGGATAGCGGGCGGCTCGGCTGAGTTCTACAAAGACCTATATGCCAGACCGTTGGAGCAAACTGCAGAGGACATACGGCCGTATCTAGCTGAGCGAAACCTCCCCTAGCTCACAGGGCTTGAAGATGCTTTGGAGGGGGAGGTGACAGGAGAGGAGCTGGGAGGGGACGGCTTTATGGCCGATTTCTATAAGCAGTATCTGTCCCTGCTGGCGGAGCCCTTGACCAAGTTGTTTAACCCAATGGGGGGAAGGGACACGATACCACAGTCTTTCTCCAGCATTTGATAGCAGTCATACCAAAACCAGCGAAGGACTCGGCCGACTCTACCTCGTATAGGCCTATCTCCCTGAATGCCAGGATCTTCGCTAGAGTCTTGGCGACGCGTCTGGCGACATACCTCCCCCAACTGATTCACCTGGACCATGTGGGCTTTGTGTTAAACAGGCAGGGAGCGGACAGCATACAAAAGACTATCCACGTCATGAGCTTACAGGTGATGCAGGAGAAGGGGGGGTTTCTAATTTACCTAGACGCCGAGAAGGCATTTGACCGGGTGAGCTGGGCCTTTATGGGGGAGGTCTTTGCGTCTTTAGGAATGGGCCCAATGTGGACAGGTTGGATATCGGCCCTCTACTCCGAGCCTGATGCTAAAGTTGCGGTGAACAGGCATGATTCGGGGTCCTTCTCTTTACGCAGGGAAACACGCCAGGGATGCCCACTGTCACCGTTCATAAATGCCTTGGTGATGGAGCCCTGGAAAGCGTTGATTAGAGACGATGGGGGAGATTAGGGGGGCTGAGTCGAGCCGGACACACTGTAAGATGAGCCTTTTTGCGGATGACGCCTTGCTCTATGTCACTGACCCTTCATACTCGTTTCCTCATTTGCTGGAAAGTCTGGAGTACTATGGGAAGTTGTCGGGCTTTAAAGTAAACCTGGGGAAGTCGGTAGTGTTTGCAATTGAGGGATTTTCGGATTAGGAGAGCAACTATGTGGCCGGGTTTCCGTTTAAGGTGCAGAAGGAGACGTTCCGCCATCTGTGGATCCAGGTGACCGGATGTCTGGGGGATCTTTTTCCTGGTAACTTCCTCCCCCTATGGGCGGCTGTGAAACGAGACATGGAGACATGGAGAAATGGGAGGGGGCGGGGCTGTCTTGGATGGCGTGGCTGAACTCTATAAAGATGGTGGTTCTCTCCAAATTCTTGTTCTTGTGCCAAATGTTGCTGATACCCATACCTGCGTCTTTCCTAGCCGAAGTGAAGCGAACCTTGCTGTGTTTCCTCTGGATGGGGAAGAAGCATAGGACAGCTTATGAGACATTACCTCGGCCATAGGAAGAGAGGGGAGTGGGATTCCCGGACCTGGCAACATATTACATTACAAAGTGACTCAGGTGCAAGTCTTCGTGGACCACTTTAACCCGGGGTCAGGAAACAATGGATGGCAATGGATAACGAGGTACTGGCCCCGGTTACATTGGACGAGTGGTTATGGGTTCCCAGAGCCCACATCCCGAACAGAATCTTGCACCATCCGGTCCTGGAGGTTCTGTGGTCTCTCTGGAAAGAGGGAGGGGATAACAGGTGGCTTACAACGTGGCCATCACCTTTAAGTTGCATTTGGGCACCTCCACTTCGGATGGGATTGAGGAACTATTTGAATTCCAACCATGGTATGAAGGTAGGTCTTGTCTTGGATCAAGAGGGTTGGTGAGATTCAGAGGAACCTCTCCCGATGGCTCGTTCTCTTTGGTGTGACCATGGAGGAGGAATCTGAAACGGAACAGGGGCATATGTTTCAAATTATGTTGGGTGGCAGCAAGATGTTGTCTGGCCCAATTGTGGAAGAACCTGCAAATGCCGTAGGAGAAGGAATGGGTTGCCAAGATTGGTGCCATATACGATGTGGAATATTTAACTCCCCTTTTGGCAAAATCTAGATTTAACATTGAAAGTGTGTGGCTCCCTTTCTTGGGCGGTAAAACTGGTGGGGCTGTGGAGTGGGAGGGGCTGAGGAGTGAGAGGGGGCTCTGGCGGAAAAGGACGAATTGTTGGATTGGGGACTCACAGTAGGGACTGGGGGAGAGACTCACTCGCCTTGGGTTCAGGCATACTGATGAGGAGATCCTGGACTTGGATAAGAGGTATCATTAAATATCCAATTTGTTTTGATGGCGATAAGATCGATAATCTGCGGCATCGGGAGGAAGAGGGGTCTGTTTTAATGTAGACACTACTAAGGAATGTATTGACATTGTTCTGTTATAACCATAATGCCAATAAAATTTGATTTTAAATTAAAAAAAGCCATGTCCACCACCACTTCAAAATCTGATGCCCTATTGTCTCCTTGTCTAGGCTTACACCCGTTTGGCTTGGATGACACGTCCTGTATCTTACTGGAAATATGTGGTGCTCCACGTAAAAGGGGTTTACCCACATTCATCCTCATAGTTACCATACCAGTTCCCTGAACAAGTTTGGTTGCCACTTATGTCGATCTTACCCCAATGTACCATGCCTTCTGCCAGGCAACAGACATCCTCATCAGAAAAGGAGGCATCATTCACTGTAAAGTTTACCCAGATTATGGCAACAGGTCTGATTAAAGTCTTATTTAAAGGCCTTTTGAGGGTGGTTGTTCCTGCCTTTTTCCTCAAGTCCACTGGTGGTAGCCCCGGTATTTCCGCAGGCCCCTCCATGATCTCTGTTGAGAACAGCAGCAAATGTTCAGTCCATCACGGTAGCCCAGTCCTTCGGTGCTGGTTGCCCCTGCACTGGCTCATATCCCATTTCCCTTGTTGGGATATATGCATGTCCCACCACCATCCCTGGATTTGGGGTGATCAAATGCTGATTGGTCCGAAGAGGATAAACAGGTGACCCTTTTCATTGCAGGTATTCCATGAGATGCTCTTGGGAATCATGGATTATCTTGGCCTCCCACTGCCCTCTCCTGCTCCATTACAAGAACAAGTTACTTACTCCTGGTAAAGTTCTTTCGACTGGATGTTCGTCCTATGTATTTATCATCTTATGATATCTTTGTTCAAGCTTCTGCTGCTTCAGAAAAATGTTTTCTCGGCAGAGGGTGCTGCGCTTTGAGGCGGTTGACTCAATGTCCCTCAAGGGCTTCTACCTCTGCCGACGCCATCGTCGAGTACATATATACATATAAAACTGCATCTTACGGCTCGCAATGCCACTCTACTAAGTATTTAAAACTCGAACTAGCTCATCTTTGCTCTCTGAATGCTATACTACCCATTGGCAAATCGAACTAGCCTATTTTTGCATTTTGAATGTTCTACTACCCATTTACAAATCGATTTTGACTGTTACTGCAGCTGAATCATATATTACCCATTTCACATTATATAGTACTCCCGTCTACTTCAAGGCAATTATGCACATTATTTGGATATGCCTCACCTCTTTAGGTATCTTAAGCGCTCTGAGTCCTCTCACTAGTCTTGTGAGATTAGGCAGTCCTCCAACACCACCTAACAGTCATATCTCATCAAACATGACAATCCCCACAACTGTCATACCGCTCTTAAATAATCCCAGATTTGGACTACCTTCTAGCAACCTGATCACTTCTAGTGTCCAATAGTGTCCAACCCTGCCGTAACACCCCTTGCAACACTGTTCTAAGAAATACCAGACTTCACGCCAGACTGCCTAAAGTATTTGAACTTCCTGCCAGAGCTTTGACTAACACAAGCAGCCCAAAGCCTCCACCTTAAAAGACAAACTCTCACTCCAAAAAATACTACACCCACTAACCCCACCCTTGGCGCCTCACAAAATCTCCGGCATAAACACAGTAAAAAGCCTAAACCGTATTCCAATCCACAGGCCACTGAAATTACTACCAGCCCCCCCCCCCATCTTTAAACAGCCCCTCGACAGACCTCAAGGGAGCACTAATAAATGCAAGATCTCTAGTGGCGCACGCCACAGAGATAGCAGACATTATCATGGTGGAAAATTATGATTTCCTGGCCATCACAGAAACCTGGCTGCATGCAGCAGCAGGCCCAGCAATTATGCTAGCAGTCCCAGCTGAATACACCATCCTGATAGCAGATAGACATGAAGCACGTGGAGTAGGGATAGCCCTCATCGCTAAAACTAACCTTACCATGAGACTAGCCCCCTCCCTAGTCCTCACATCCTGCAAAACCCTCATTTAAACTGATTGCCAACTCTCATACTCGTACCATCCACCTGATATATAGACCGCCAGGTCCCATAGGCTCATTTGATGAAGATATATCATCAATCCTATTGGATAATCTAAAAAATACGTTCCAAGTCTTGGGGACCTTAACTTAGGTTTTAACAACCCCAAAGATATGCAAGACACTTCTGTGGCTCAACCCCTGTCAAATCTTGGTTTTACCCAGAGAGTGAACTTGCCTACCCATAACAAAGGGAGAATACTCGACTGGATGGCAGACCATAATTGCAATGCCACGATCATGGACCATACCCCTCAATTCTGGACAGACCACCATCTCCTTGCCTTTGCCTTAGCAGCCAAAAGACCCACTGCCACAACAACCCATTTGCACCACCTCCACTAACATGGACAAAAAAAGAATATCGCTGTTCACAAACTCCTACCCCTCATCTTACCTACCCTCAATTCACTACAGGACAATTTAGAGCCCAAACGCCTAGTAGATGAATATAATAAAATCATGACCACTAGTCTTGACACAATTGCACCGCTAAAATTGAGACAAAGTAAGCCCAATAGTCACCAACTCCTGGTTTCCATCACACCTGAAGAACCTCAGACATGAAAAGAGGAAATGCGAAGCTTTGTGGAGGCTATAACCTTCCGCTGAAAATAAAATAAATCTAACGAACATATCCTCCCAATACAAAAAAGACATACTTCTAGCAAAACGAGGAACCTATAATAAAATTTACCAAGACAAATCCAGTATGAAAGAGCTATTTGTAATTGTTAGAGCTAGAATCCCCTATTTGGGTACAAGACAACTGCATTAAAGATAAAACATGGTGCTCTAATATTCAGGACGCAATATCCAACAAAGACTCCACCCTTCAAGACAAAATTGCAAAAAAAAAGCATCTTTAACTACCACAAACTCTGCACCGACTGACAACTCCATGTCTCCTCCCAAACCTTCACACTGCTTTAACTTCTCCAAAACGTCAACTATTGAGGTTGAAAAAGTTATACTTTCCATGAAACCTTCTGTCAAGATGATCAATGCCCTGGCCAACTTATCAAGGATGCAGCATGTGATCTAGCCCCATTCATTTCCAAACTTATCAATGCTTCCTTCTCATCTGGCACCATCCCCATTAACCTTAAGGAGTCGTGGATACGGCCCCTCCTCAAAAAACGGACTGTAGACCAGTCTAGATCTACCAACTACAGACCAATTGCCACTGTGCCGTTCCTCTTTAAATTTTTAGATAAGGTGGCATACCTCCAGATACAGAAGTATCTGGAAGTCAACCAACTCCTAGGAACCCGCCAATCAGGCTTCCAGCCTCAGCATGGCACGGAAACTGCACTCATCGATCTTAAAGCCCAAATTGATGAGCTCAGGGACAATGGTAAAGCAGCCCTACTTCTCCTCCTCGACCTCTCAGCTGCTTTTGACCTGGACCACAAGGTCTTGTGCAACCATCTGGACTCAGCAGCACAATTCTCCAGTAAGGCCATATTATGGATACAATCCTTCCTTAGTGATAGGACGATTAAAGTCTTTTCTCCATCAGCCGCTGCTGACCCCATCCCTATCACCTGTGGAGTGCCCCAGGGCTCATGTGTCTCTCTGACACTTTATAACCTATTCACCAAGCCCCTTTTCGACGATATGGACCATCTTGGTATCACCTACACTAATTATGCTGATGATACTCAGATTCTCCTACCACTTTCAGGTGATCATGGCAGGGACTCAGACGTGGTGAATAGGGTCTACATCATCATTCAGGCATGGATGGCTGCACATGGTCTATGCCTGAATGATGATAAAACCGAGCTCATTATCCTGGGCACCACCTCCGGCCTCAAAACACTCAGCCCAGACTACCTGTCTTTCAACATTGACAGCAATACCATCAAAGTTGCCAAAGAGTTTTACCTCGACTCCATGCTTACGTTTACCAAACAAGTAAACTCCATGGCCTCTGCCACTGCATATACATGCAAACTTATCAGAGCGGGTAAACCTTTCCTCTATATAAACAGCCGCATCACTCTGGCCAGAGCTCTAGTCCTGTCCAAACTGGTCTATTGCAACTCCCTCTACATTGGTGCCAACAAATATATCATTAAGAAAATACGAACACTCCAAAACAACGCCCATAGAGCCATTCCTAAACATTCCCAACAAAGAACACATCTCAGCATTGAGAAGACAATACAACTGGGGATAAAATTCAACTGAAAAAGGCCTCTCACACACAAATACTTACATAATGCAGCACCTCAATACCTTACCGAGAGAATTAACAGAAAATCATTGTGTAGGCCCATTAGAACACCTAACGCCAATCGCCTATCTGTGCCTAAATTCAAACTCTCCTAAGTCGGTGGCAGCAGCTTCTCAGTTAAGGCAGCACTGCTCTGGAACTCCTTACCCCATCCTTTACGATCTGACCAAACCATCATCAAATTTATGCAAAACTTCACTAAATGGCTTAATGAGTCCGACCAGTAACTGTCTCCATAACAGCGATTACCGCAACTAGAAATGCTCCCCATTGCTTGTTAACTAGTTAAAGACTATATTGTATATATATCATACATGTGTATTATATTGTATTATATTCTTATTCTTGCCTGTACACTTCCTCCTCGTACACCTTATGCAACTCTATCTCCTATGTATCCATTTCCTGCCTGTAATTGTATACTTTGTACTTTTTACCTGTCTGTAACCTAAGCTTAAAGTCTTCTTGTACCTCTGCGCCCTGACACCTTCGGGTCTGGCTACATTATAAATAAAACAAACAAACACTATACCACTCGCAGCGCCCGTTGGCTCTAGTTCTTTTTTTACCCACCCATATGCAGAATTATCCCCTTTGATAAGTGCCTGTAATAATGTGGGAGGAACATCCAGCCGAAAGAAGGTTACCAGGGGGGGTAAGTAACTTGTTCTTCGAATTGATTGTGTCTTCCCACGTATTCTCCATTTTATGATAGACTCACAAAGCAATATTAGGTTCTTTTGGAGGAGGGAGTAAGAATTTGAGAGTTAATCATTGTCAAGAATGGAGCATAGAACTGCCTTCCCAAAACATCCCTCATTGTTAGAGGTCTCAACAGTAATGCTTAGCAAATATGTGCATGGTGGACCAGGTAGCTGCCTCGCAGATATGCTTTATCGGAACTCCCCTCTGAAGGGCAGAGGAAGTTGCCATGCCCCTAGTGGAATGACCCCTTAAGCCTTCTGGGGGATTTTTCCCATCTAGCGTGTAACACTCCGAAATAGCCAGTATTATCCATCTAGATAGGGTTTGCTTGGTGACTGACGGACGTAGTTTGTGTCCTGTATATCCAATGAAAAGTTGGTTTTGTTGTCGCACCTTTGATATTCTTGAAACTTAAAATCTTAGTCCTCTCGGATCGCGTCTATGAAATCTTTCCTCTTCCTTGCCAGGATGAGCTGGAGGATAGAAGGCCGGAAGCACAATTTTCTGCTCTAAATGCTAATCCAATACGATTTTAGGTAGAGAAGAGGGTTTGACCTCAAGGACAACCTTATCCTTGTAAAAGGTGCTAGAAATAGGTTTACAGGATAATGCCTGCAACTCACTCACCCTGCGGGCTGATGTTATCGCTACTAACAAAATAGTTTTGTAAGTTAGCAACCTTAAAGGGCAGGAATGGAGCAGCTCGAAAAGGAACGCATGCCAAAAACTTTAAAACCAAATTATGGTCCCAAGTTGGGATTTGGAAAGGTGTAGGAGGAAACACATTTTTGAGTCCTTTAAGTAATTGAGTTATTAAGGGTATTTTGAAGTAAGATGCCTCTTCCGAGGTGTGCTTGAATATGGAAAGTGCTGGTAGATCACCCTTGATTGTTCCAATCTGGAGCCCCAGATTTGCCAAATGTAGTAGAAACCATAACACCGTAGGTGTATCGCATTGAAAAGGGTCAGTGTCTTTCTCCTTACACCAGCTGCAGAACTTCTTCCAACGGCAGCATTATAAGGATTTTGTTGCTGGCATTCGGCCCAACAGTGAAATCTCCATTACGTCATCCGGGAGGTCCCAATCCTTGGATCTCAGCCTCTCAGAAGCCATGCGTGAAGGCTGCATGTCTTGACCTCTGATTGGAGAACCCAAATCTCCTCTCTTTGTGGAAGACGTATTGGAGGGCAGATGGACATGTCCAGAAGGTCCGGGTACCATGTCCTCTTGGAGATCTCTTACTGGATGTGGATCTCTTACTTACAAGGATTTCCCAAACTTGATCAACCTCCTGGTCACACGAGGAATGACAGGGACTGGAGGAAACGTGTACAGAAGTGAAAATTCCCAGTCCACTATGAATGTGCCTCCTAGAGCTCCTCTTGGGGGAAATTCCCTGGAGCAGAACAGTTTGCACTTCCGGTTGACACTGGTTGCGAACAGACCCACTTGAGGGTTTCCCCAAAGGGGGAAGATCTCTCAAAGGACTTCCCGAGCTAGTTCCCACTCGTGGAAGACTGCTCTGCCTGCTCAGAGCGTCGGCCGCCATGTTCACTTCTCTGGCTAGGTGAACTGCTGATGGGGTGATTCCTTCTTGAATTCCCCAGAACCAGAGCTGCATTGCTTCTCTGCACAGTGGTAGGGACCCTACGGCTCCTCTCTTGTTGAGGTAGTACAATGGCCACTGTGTTTGTCATTATCTGTCGTGGTCATTGTGCCAAGAACACAGACGGGGCCTGGATAGACACAGTCCTGGCGCCTTTGGTGCCAGGCTCATAAATAACAGTCCTCAAGAACATTTATTCGGGACAAAATGCTTTTATTACAAGCATAGCACCTCATTCTGGGTGCAAGGTGCATTAAACGTGGGAACTTTCATCACTTAAAGCAGCCCCACGTGTACTCTGGGGTGGGGCTGCTATTACTGGGTTGCCTTGCACGTGCTGACTCACTAGGAGTGGCAGGGTGAGGCAGGCAAGCCAGGCCTAGTGGGCGTGCCCACGATCACAGCTATATAAGCTGCTCAAATCCACGAGACAGACGCCTTCGCGTTATTCTGCACATCCATGCAGCGTAACGCTCACCGCCGCCTGGGATTAAAACTTAACTTTGAAATCCTGCTTCCTGCTTCTATACTTACCATCTGGGGAATCGGCTATACCTGTGCGCGTCTTCTTCAAATCTTCCGGGGCGCCATCACCTTCATTTTGGCACCGCAGCTTACCTTCAACCTTCCGGAGCGCGCAGCATTACGCGCTTCGTCCGCGACCTCCGCACCTGCAAGTAAAATCAAAAGGCAAAGTTAGACATTAAAAAGACATTAAGTTTAAGGTCGCGCTCCACTGCATCTTGTGCTTTACCTTAAACCATCACTCACCTGTTGTCGGACATTGCGGTTCCATCTATCTTCCTCCCGGCCGTGTTCCACACCTCCACAGTTGCCATTGAGCTGCAATTCCATCTATTGGGAAGAAAACAGAAGAGAAAACGTTATTCAGGAATTAATAACAAATCGAGAGCAAGAATACAAGACAGAAAGCAAGAAGGGGAAAACAAAGAGGAAAAGACAAGAGACATTGAGAAACACTAGCAACCAAGGAAAAAATAGTCGCAGCCGGACTGGACTATTACTCACCAGGGATCAATGAATGAACTAGATCCAATTGACAAGCGACCCTGCCAGAAATAGCAGGACAGAGAGCTCACAATCAATAATTAACAGGTGAGCCTTATGGGCCGGTACATGCTCATAGAAATCGCACCTTGGATAGAAGGGTTTGAGAGGTACCATAGTCATTGATCAGCGCACTCGCGTTTTCTCATATCTGCGCAGGTGCAGTGTCACCAGTTGTTGCAGCCCACAGCCAGTCCGCAGGGGGAGAGAGCCAACGGGGGTGATCTAATTCCCGAGAGGGCTGCAACCGTTCTCCAACGCTTCCGCAGAGACCAGGTGAGGGTAACATTATCAGGCCATTCCTTCTCCGTACAGAGGGCAGAAAGGCCTTCAGCGCTAGTCTGATTGCCTTCAGCTCCAAAAGGTTTATGTGTAGTTTGGACTCCGATGGAGACCAACGACTGCTGATTGTCAGATCGTTGGCGGAGGCCCCTCACCACGTGAGTGAGGCATCCATCAGGACTGTTCTCTCTGGCCATGGTTGCCAAAAAGGATCTCCTTTCAGAATGTTGTCCTCGCAGGCCCACCACCGAAGGTCCTGTGCAACTCTGCTTGGAACCTGAAGGAGGTCCGACATCCTGCCTGAGAATTGGGACCGTTGAGTTCTGACGGCCCATTGAAGGGATCTCATTCTCAGGTGGGCCTCTGGCACCAGAAAAATGCAGGATGCCATGAGGCAGAGCAACCTCAAAAAGCCGAAGGCCGGAAGAGGCTGGTCACTCTGAAACTTGTTGAGCCCTCACCTCGGGAGGCAAAGCTTTTCCCAAGGATGCATCCAGGACCGTTACAATGAACTGGAATTTCTGAGATGGTATCATATGGCACTTCTTGTAATTGCAGGAGAAGCCCAGTCTGTAGAGGGAGTAACGGGTGATGCTGGTTCCTGGGCCTATTCGGGTGAACTTGCCCTGATCAACCAATCGTCCAGGTAGAGATAGACGTGAATCCCCACTACCCCCCTTTCCTGAGACTCGCTGCCACCACCACTATCAACTTGATGAAAACCCTAGGGCAGCCCAAATGGCAGGACTTGAAATTGATAATGAGAACTGCCAACAGCGATATGAGAACTGCCAACAGCGATACTTAGGTACTTCCTGTGCTTGTGATGGATTGGCACATGAAAATAAGCATCTTTCGGGGCATAGGATTAATTGGGATAAAACAGAAGTATTCCCACTTGATAGGACTTGCATAAGGGGTTTCTTTTCTGATTGGAACTGTAGATGGGCTGAGTCCCATGTGAAGTATTTGGGAGTTTATCTGGTTAGGGATGTTAGAAAGATGGTGGAATTCAATGTGGGGAAGTTGGTAGCTACTTTGGAAAAAGATATTTGGAAATGGGAACGTTTGCCTTTGGGGGTATGGGTGAAAATCAATGCTATCAAGATTACTCTATTACCGAAAGTGCTTTGTCATATAATCCCTACCTTTGAAGTTCACGAAAAAAATTATAGCTACGATCGATCGGGTTTTTCAAAAATGTTTGTGGGGGGAGAAGAGTAGGCCGAAAATTCCGAAATTCATTTTGATGCGTAGTACTAAGCACAGTGGTTTTGGGTACCCAGATTGGAACAGTACTATAAGAAGGCAGCATATTATTTGAGAATAGGGAATGAGTCAGAGCCCCTTTGGATGTTGTTTGAAAGGAGAAAATTGTCTGGATTTAAGCGGAGTGCTGCTTCTTCATTGGGGAGGCTACCTGGGAGAGATGGGACATTGGCAACTATTGTTGCGACTAAAGATGTGCTTATGTGATGGTTGAAACTCTTTAATGGGAATTTGCATCTCCATTATGGGGGCTTCAATTTGGCTTAATCCAGGATAGCAGATTGCCAATAAGCTCGTATATTGGAGGAGTTGTGTCTTAAAAGGGATTTTGTGCATTGGGGATGTGATACGGGATGATCGTATGTTAACATTTGAGGAGTTGCAGGAGACATTTCATCTAGCTAGGAGGGAAAAGCGCAGATTTGTAATGTTACAAACACTGTTGAGTGAGAGGATACCAATGTTGATGAGACCGTTGGAGGAGGAACCGTTGGGTTGCAAGATTCTACAGTCGTCGCCACGAATGGTGAGCACACATACTAATTTAATGCCAGTGAATTCTGTAGTTATTGATTCTGGGAAGAGAGTATTGGAGAAGTGAGTAGAGGAATTGGGATGCGAGATTACAGAGAAAGAGTGGGAAAATATGTGGAGTGTGGGACATAGGAGCAAGTTGGATCTCAGTTTGCGGCTTATTCACCAGAAAATATTAGGACGTTTGTATTGGACGCTGGTGCGTATGTGTAATTTAGGTCTACTTGATAATAATCTGTGTTGGGGATGTAATGGGGAAAAAGGGACGTTGATTCACATGTTGTGATATTGTTCTCGAGTTTTGGACTTCTGAACGGAGGTGTTGGACAGACTGGATGCAATATTGTCCATAAGCTTTCCTAGGATGCCTCTACAGGTATTACTTTTGTCCTGTAATAGACGGTGTGAGGTTGCTCGAAGATATGGACAGTGGATTGACAAGGTGCTTATAGTTGCGGCAAAGCATGTGTTGATGGCATGGAAGACAAGGAAGAAGCCTCGGGTGACTGATTGGGTACATGATGTACTAATGTTATCGGGATTTGAGAAGATGATGTTCCAAAGGCAAGACAGAGAAGATAAATATCTAGCTCTCTGGATGCCATTTAATGAACTTTATGGTGAATGAGAACTTGAGTTGTCTGAATTTGGTATGTTTTGTTGAATTGGTAGGGAGGATTGAGATGTTGCTCTGGGATCTTTGTGTTGCTTGACTCTGTTTTTTGTTTGTTTGTCCAGTCTGTGGGAGTGTCTTCGTATTTGTTTGGTGGTGGTGTTTTGTGTACGAAAGATTTATGACTGTTAATATGCATAGGGAGGAGGAATTTACATTGCCTAAAAGTGATGTTAATGCTCTTGGTATACTGAATTGGCCTTGATATATTTACTTATGTAATATTGTGCAATGGAAAGCATATATAGTTGAACTACTCATAACTGTACTGTCTATGCTTTTTGTATTTGAAATCATTAAATAAAAGTTTTAATAAATAATACAAAATAAAAGTAAGCATCCTGAAGGTCCAACTTTTCCATCCAATGCTGGAGCTGGAGGGCCTGAAGGATCTGAGAAAGTGTGACCATCTTGAACTTGTTCAAGAATCTCAAGTCCAAGAGAGGTTTTAGTCCTCCGTCCTTCTTGGGTATTAGGAAATGGGCAAAATTCCATTGTTCCTCTCCATCACAGGTACTGGTTTTATAGCACCTTTCTCTAGCAGGGTCAACATTTCCTGCAACAGGAATGGATCTGGAACTTTTCGCAAATTTCTTCCCGTTGGATGATCCCAAGTTCTCTGTATAAAGTGGAGGCAGTAATCCAGGGCTACTGTTTCCAGTGACCATGCATCCTAAGTAATACCTCTCCATTCTTGCAGTTGCTGTGACCGTCTGTGACAGGGTGTCGTAAGTCAAGTCTGAGTGGTTTTGAGGCGGCTGATGGTAAAGACGCTGCTGCTTGGGCAGCCTTTGCACATCTACCTCGTCCACAACTAGAGAATCTTCTTTGACCAGCCTGTCCTCTCCTTCCAACGGAGGAGTAGTAGCGAAAGGATCTACCCCTCCAAGATGATCCGCTCAGGTGAAAAGGCTGTGGCTGACTGACGGCACCACTAAGGACTTGGCTGCCACCTTTGCGGTATGGAGCTTTTCAAGGCTCTTGTCAGCCTTATTGCCAACTAAATGGGAGCAATCAAAAGACATGTAAGGAGTCTGGATTGTACATCGGGTACAAACCCCGACTTCCTCAACCACGCAAATCTGCGTATGACAGTGCTTGCTGCCCTGGCCAGCAGTGTCCAAACCTGATTGCAGACTCTCACATGGCCTCCTTGCCATCCCTTATCCGGTTCATGAAGCCCTCTTTCCCCAGGGCACTTGTAGAATTAGCAGACTGTAAAGCCATGCTGCTAGCAGAGAAGACTTTTTTTGCCCGTTAGTCAACGCATTTGTCATCCCTGTCAGGGGGTATGGTTGGGTACGCTGCTTGCTTGGAGGCAGATGTAGCTGCTTGCACTACTAGACTTTCCTGAGTCTGCTGTACCAACAGGTAACCAGGGTCGCTACTGGATGACCTGTATTTTTTTGTTAGATTTTTGTTTACTGCAGGGCTGGACTCTGGAGCCTCCCAGACTGCCATAATCATTTTGAAATGGTAGAATAGGGCCATATTGTGGACCTTTGCTAATATGTCAGTCAGGTCGTCTTGTTCAAATGCAGGTGGTCTACTCCATCCTAGAAATTCTACCACTCTGGACATTAGGCTTTTGTATGAATCAACTGCATGATCCGCCGGGTCCGGTTTCCTAAAATCTAGCTCTGGGTAGGCGTCTACCCCACTAACTGCCGGTAGGGTGTCGTGTAGTTCCCTTACCCTAGTCTCCTCTGAAATGAAGCATTCAAGGACATTAGTAGCTTTACGCATACCAGCGGTATCCAACTGACGACCACCAGTGATGTCATCTGATGTTTCATAGCCCTCATAAATTGAGGTTAAGGATCTGAAAATATCCTTTTTAGGAAGAGTTTTAAAAATCTTTTCCTGACTTTTATGATGCAAAGGCATCGAAGAATGTACAGTCAGCATGGATGGTTTTTTCGATGGTGTTGATGGTAGTGGCGTCGATGGAGTCTACAGCTTGACCTTGGTCTTGTGCTTCGTGGGACGACTTGACCCTCGACTCAACAGTTTCATTGAGTACTCGATGACTCTTGAGTAGTCTTAGGCTTATGACCTGGGCTTGAGGGTGCGCAGTGTTTTGCCTTGGCCTCATGCTTGTCATCGACTGTAGCATGCCCACTTTTCTTATGTTTCGAGGAGGACAGGGCCTGATCCTTGAAGATTTTGCACATTTTCTTCTTAAAGAGTTCCCACTCATCTTTGGAGGAAGATTTAGTCGGGTAGACTATGCGCCTTTCTTCAGAGGAAGACTGAGAAGGAGAGGATGATCTATGCCTTTTCTTTGAATTTTTTGATGACTAAGAGGAGTGAGTGCTCCTCGAGTGTGATCGTTTTTCGACCTTTTTTATGGGGAGATGAATGGCTCGACTAGTGGGATGAGCTAAATTTCAAAGGAGTGGATGGGGATTTGTGGACAATACTACCCACGGACAGCTTGGCTTTATGCTCTTTTAAGGCCCTATTTGTCATCGAAAATGGATATCCCGCACCAGTCACTCTGGGAGAGTGGCTATGGGTCCCCCAGAAATCTCTGCAGAGGAGAGTGCGTGAACACCCAATCCTGGCAGTGTTGTGGTCCCTCTGGAAAAAGAAGCCAGACATGGGCAGTGTCACCACGTGGCCCTCTCCCCTAAGCTGCATCTGGGCACATCCAGTAAGAGATCTCATAGCAGACCCAATTCGCTTTCAACCACAATAGGAGCGAGGCTTAGTCAGAGTGGGGCAACTGTGGAAGGAAGGGGGACTTTCGGACCAAGGAAGAGCTAGAAAGCTTTCAACCAGGCCAACAGATCCAGCCATTGTTGTACCTGCAACTAAAAAGCGCGCTTACCAACCCACAGTGGAACAAATTGCCCCAGAGACAACTCACTCCCTTTGAGAGCGTGATTAACACTCACATGGACTCAAAGGGTTTGACTGAAAATATATGATGATTTGCTGGAAAGGGAACATCTACCTGCTCCATACACTCAAACCTGATGGCAGAGAGACCTGGGATGGGACAGCAACTCAGAGGGTTGGGCCACAATCTACATAGCTGTCTGGAACTCCACCATTTCAGTCCAATGCAAAATGCACAACCGCAAACTGCTCATGGCTCCTCAACCTCCAAAGAAAATGTACCCGGGGATAAGCCTTTATTGCTGGCCGGGATGCCCACAGGTTAGCAACTATTCGCACCAATGGTGGGATTGTCCCAAAGCTCAAAACTACTGGAACGAAATCCTGAGTTGGATTCACGACAGAGGGAATCTGGAGAGCAGCATCCCCACTCCTGGTCTTGCTTGGTATTGAGCTCATAGAGGACCAATATTTATTACTGCCACACATACCCAAAAACCTACCCCTAGCAGCTCGGGTGTGTTTAACCATATGGTGGAACGGGCGATATGCTTCCGACCAAAAAAGAATGGCTGCGCAAAGGAAATATACAACATGGAAAGCCTCACAGCAACTCTGATGGAATCGCGCTTGCACATAGACGCATTTCTAGAGTATTGGGAACAGAACAAATTAGCATCCTAGTGCCCAAATTCCGATTATCCGTAAAAGATCGTAGTAGTGCACGGTAGCGCAAGTGGCCGTTCTGACCGGTGTAACCCCAAGAAGAAAAAAGCTGTGAGCAAAGTGCCAGATGTGAACTTACTTTGTGCTGAAGACTTTGTTTCCTCAAAGCTTATGTGTCGAGAGGGAGGCATGGGAGAGGCTGAGGGGAGTGCGAGGAGGGGCGGAGAGAAAATGTAAATTAGATTTAAAACGTTCATTGAGATCACAGGGACTTACCCCGCCAAGATCGGTTCTAGAACTCTGGAGGGGAACCTGGAAGGTGCTTAGGTAGGCGATACTGTGGCAACATTGTTCATGCTTCATTTGTCATTGGCACTGACTGGCAACTGTGATGCAATGAACCTTCTGACTGTTTGTGGCTCATCTTCAATACAATTGTATTTTGCCAAAGAAAGTAGGCACAGGGCAGGAATTGCGGCCCTCAACTGCCACCGCCCCCTTCAGGGGTAGGACTGGCTCTGGATTTCTCCCTGGTAGGCCTCCCACACCAAGCTGAGAGGGGTTCCCATCTCATCTTGACAAGGCCAGGGTAGTGACCTTGTCACACTAGAATACTGGAGTCTGATGGAAGACTTACAAACGGCCTGTAGAACAGTTATGCTCTGATCTGAAAGCACCTGATGACTGCAAAGTCTTCAGGGGCCGGAGTGCCAAATGAAGCAATAGATGTGGTCGGGTTGATGAATCTGACCCCTCCTGCTGGCTCGGAAGACACAGTGGCTGTGGGAGCATACTGGTGTGGGTTCTCCGAGAACTGCAGAAGGTCTGAGAACTATAACCTCACAGACCCCATATAGAAATTGGTCCATCCATTAATGTAGAAAGGTATCATCCAGTGACCACTCTCTGCTGGCACCCTGAGATGCAGATTAAGAACATTGTACATTCTAGGCCCTAGCAAACAGGTCTATTCGGAATGGCAGGACATAACGGAAATGGCCGCTATGACTACCCTGTTCGTGTGCTGAGCCCAAGACAGTCTGAGAGAGTTCACCTGAACATTGAGAGAACTGGCCAGATTACTGGCCTGAGGGATAGTGATCTGAGCGATGGCCCATTTCCACAGTTGAATAGCCAGGTTGCAAAGTGGCGGATAGCTGGTCTCACCCTACATTTTTAAATAATGCAATGCATTCATATTGTTGGTGAGTATCAATACTCTGTGCCCCTTTTGGATATGTCAAAAATTCTTGAAGAGCTATCCAATCGCTCTTCAACACAACCATGGAGTGTGAATTTGCAGATGACCTAGGATAGCGTCCCACCCTAAGAGACACGCATCAGTCTTGAAACACTAGGAGGGCCGGGGGCATGAAAGGGGACATCCGCCAAGAGGTTGGGAGTCTGAGACCACCAGTGGAAGTCCTCCATCATTTCCAGAGCGATCGGGAAAAAACGTGCGGCAGCTAGCTGGAACAAACTGCCGATCTGTCTCAGGTCAACCACTATTCCTTTAGTAAAAAACGTAAAACCGTGCTCTTCAAATAAGCCACATTGGTAAGATTCCAGACCTTGAAAATGTCCTAACTCTATCTGCACTTGATCTGTCCTGTCTCACGTACTGTTACTGTCCGTTTGTCCATGTCTCCATGTATGTACCCCGATGCCTGCGGGCAGTCGGCGCAATACAAATAAATAAATAATAAATAAATAAGGACATCTGTGGTTGACAGTTTTTCCCCCGATAGCAGGCGAGCTGAAATGGAGTCCTCATGTGGAGACTTTCATGGGTCACCACACGAGAACTTGAGGTTCAACAGTTTCTGGAAATGCTAAACTGGGACAGTAGACTGCTCAAAACTGCAAGCACACCACGATAAATCATCCAGGCTATTCTGCTCTTTGGGGGGGGGGCAGGCCTGTCTGGCGTAGGTATCCTATTTACATATGATGGAGATGCTGAGTGGTCTGGAGAGAAGACTTCCTCCAATCGATGTGGACATGTAGTTTTCACCAGGTGATTTCTCGAGCACTTGCTTCGAAGAAAGGGACTTCCTTCAGTGCAGAGAAATGCAAAGTATACTTTTAACAGGGGATTTTATTTTTATATTTCTAACCCTTTTTGACCTGAAGCCTTTGGTTTCAGAGATGTCCCTTTGAAGATTAAAAGCAATTTTTCTGAGATCTGTGATGACTGCTTTTTCTACTTATATCTCAAACCATGTAATATGACATGCATTCACATCTGTGCTAACCCCTTAAAAGGAGAGCGTGTGTTTTAATCCGTCTCTATTAATGTTATGAATACATTTTTAGTTGCAGGTTATTGATCATAAAAAATATACATTTTTCGGTAAGTCACAAAATGGTAAAGGTTGCAAGAATAATATTAGGCAGTTTATAAAAGTCCATTAATAGTAGAACTTGAGATGACTTACACTTGGGACACCGGGCTGCAACTCTTAGTAAAGGCCTGAACCACACATGTTTTGTTGGTAGCAATGGCTGAGCAGCCAGACTGATTTAAGGAGGGAGAAAGGGCTGTAGGCAGATGAAAGAAGGGAAACTGCAATAGATCTTGCAGCGACCATCAATTGAAGAGGCTTCAGACAAGCGACGAAGGATTCTTCGCGGTTCTGTGATTTTGCTGCCATTTTCAAGACACCAGTGAAGAACGGTTACCGCCTGGTCGATTCATCTCGCTTTCTCGGTCCAGCACACTGATCTCCGGCTGTGCATACAGTATCAGAGTAAAAATTGCACATTCGTTTTTTTTTTTTTCGAAAAATTTGATTGATTTATTCAAACCAAACAACAATACAAACCAAACACGCTGTGCATATACCAACAGTTCCATTGTTCATTACTTAATTTTTCGGTCACTGCTCCCCTCATCCCACCCCCCCTTACAAGCCTATTTATTCCACACACTCTGTATCTGCCTCGCTTGGTGGGGGTCTCACTTTCCATGGATTCTGTCAGATCTTGTATTGTTCCAAACAATTCCGCTATTAATGATTTGCATGCCATCAGGGTTCCCGCCTCCTTCTCTCCCCCTGCATTGCTTGCATCTTGCCATACCATAGTTTCTGCCTCGCCCCATTTCTGCATCTCTTTCCACCACACCTCTACCCGTGGCCTGTGACATGTCTTCCATCCCATGGCAATCCTTCTTTTTGCGAGCACATATGCTAGATCTTTCAATTTACTAACATGCTTAAGTTTCTGCGATCTGGGGAACCCCCCAGCAAGCAGGCCCAGGCTGTATCTATGATGATCGTGACCCCCTTTTCCGCTAGTTTCTGTGCCACTTCACCCCAGAAACGCTCAATTACTGGGCATGACCAAAACATGTGTACCATGTCAGCCTTTTCTTCGTCACATTTGGGACATGCCTGACGTCCAGCATTTTCAAACCTAGATATCCTCTGAGGTGTCATATATGCCCTGTGCGTAATATACAGTTGTATTTGTTTTAGTCTCGCATTCCTTGACACCTTCTTGTGGTACCCCAGGGCACGTTCCCACATCCCATCCTCTATCGGGGCTCCTACTTCCGCTTCCCAGTCTAGTCTCAATTGTGTTAATTCCTTCCCGACCTTAGACGACATCATCTCGTACAGTCTGGAGATCTCATGCCCCCCTTCCGATATATTATATATTGCATCTATGATAGCATCTGGTTCTTTTTCCAATACTGTTATGGGCCATGCTTTCCTAATTCTCTGCACCATTCGGGTATGTGATAAACTGGCCCGTATGTAACCCCGTTTCCTCCCCCAGCAAT
Source organism: Ambystoma mexicanum (assembly GCF_040938575.1). Lineage (NCBI taxonomy): Eukaryota > Metazoa > Chordata > Amphibia > Caudata > Ambystomatidae > Ambystoma > Ambystoma mexicanum. The sequence goes on from NC_090930.1 coordinate 687,621,355, forward strand.
TCAAAATCTATAATAGTCCCCTCTCGCCAGATATCTCCTAACGTTATCAACCCCACCAATTCCCAGTGGTTCCTAATTATCATCCTTAGCTGCTTATCTCCCCCTGCCAGTGCAGCTAGCGGTATCTGCGGGGAGCATGGGAATGGGTCTTCCATCATCCGGCATGCCCGCCGCCACATCTCCCACCCAAGCATCATCATCTTAGGGCTCTCTCTCATTACCGTCTTGGGCAGCCAGATCATCTCTCTTAAATAAAATGGGGCACAATCATGTCCAAACAGCCTGGATTCGGGGGTCACCTCATCTGAGGGCCATTTGGCAATATATTGCAGCTGGCTCTCTACATAAGAAACCTCATAATTAGGCAGTTTTATCCCCCCTTTTTCATAAAAGTTCTGCAGCTTCCATAGCGCCACCCTATTCCGGGTACCATGCCACAGGAAATCCCTACACATGCTGTTCAGTTTAGCAAAAAACTTCTTGGGTATGAGGTATGGAATATTTCCAAAATAATGCAGGAGCCTAGGTAGGACCACCATCTTCAGCATTGCACCTCGTCCCATCATTGCTAGTGGCAATTTCACCCAGAATTTCATACACTTCTCGATTTTCACAATGGCTACCTCAGTATTGTGCCTATGTTCCTCTTCAACCGTATGGTACACGTCTATCCCCAGGTACCGAAAAGTGCTAACCGCCCATGGTATTTGTAACACCGTTAACCATCTCACAGGGGTTCCCTTATAACTACCTAACGGGAAAATACTAGATTTTTGAAGATTCACCGCTGTCGCAGACAGCCCCGCATATCTCTCCATCACCTCCAGAATGTACTGAAGATTTTCCTCCGGGTGCCTCAAGTACAGCAACAAATCATCTGCATATAAGGAGATCAAGTGTCGTTCCCCTCCCACCTCGATACCTATAGTATTGTATTACTGTCTAAGGTATAATGCTAGGGGCTCCAGAGCTAGTATATAAAGCATTGGGGACCATGGGCACCCCTGTCTGGTGCTTCTACTGAGTTGCCATCTTTCGGATATCACTGATCCTGTTCTAACTCTAGCCAGCGGTTTACTATATAGCATCTTCGCCCACCTTATGTATCCAGGCCCCATTCCGTAACCCACCAGGAGCCACGGCCACTTGACCGAATCGAAAGCCTTTACCGCGTCCAAGGACACAATCTCCATTTTGCCCTCATTCTTACTTCCTCATTCAATAACCCGTTGGAGCCGTCTATGATTGAGTTATATTTCTATTCGGGACATAGCCCCTCTGGTCGGGATGTATAAGTTTGCCAATAACTCTCTGCAATCTGTTTGCCAAGACAGCCGTCAATATCTTGCTGTCTTGGTTCAACATCGACAAAGGTCTGTAAGAGCCACAGCTATTCCCAGGCTTGTTGGGTTTGGGAAGCGGTATTATGATCGCTTCTCTAAGTGACTCCGGCAACCGTCCCACCTCAAACGCTTCATTTAGCATTTCTAACATTGGGGGGAGCACTTCCTCTCTATATGATTTGTAAAATTCACTTGGGAACCCGTCCGCCCCCGTAGTCTTACTAGTAGGCAGCTGCCTTACCACTTCTTCTAACTCCTCCAGAGTAATCGGTGCATCCAGCTCCTCTCTTTCCTCAACACTTACCATAGGCAGTCCTATGTCTTCCAGTGTTTTCGTTATCTCTCCATGACTGCTTCCCCATATAGCAACTTATAATAATCCGCAAACTCCTGGTTAACTTCCTCTTGGGTGTCCACTACACTACCATCTTCTCTCATTATCGTTCTGATCGGGGGTCTGGGAGTCTCGCTCTTGTATAGCCATGCCAAAAGCCGCCCTGTTTTATCCCCTCCCGCATGCTGTGTCTCTATATATTTTTTATAGTTGAGGTTGCACAGTCTTTCCCACTGTTCCGCACATTTCTGCTGCAGTTTAAGTATCCGCTCCATATCTTCACTTCCTCCCTTTAATGCCTTTTCTAGTTTCCTTTCTGTTCCTTGTAGGTCAGCCAAAACCCCACCTTGCAGGCCCTTTGATTTTGCTATGGCTACCCCTCACATCACTACCTTGAAGGCTTCTCTTAATGTGCTTGCCGAGTCAACGCTACCCGTGTTTATCGCGAAGTAGTTTGTAATCTCCTCCCTTATATCCTCCCTAAAAACAGGATCCTTAAGCGCCTCTGCCCGGAGGCGCCATGTCGGAATCCATGTTCTCGGGGGGCAATATTGCCACCCGAGAACCAGGGGCGAGTGGTCCGAGAGGACCCTCACTTTATATTCTGCCTGAATAATCTCTGTTATTACCTCCGACATAGCAAAAACATAGTCCAGCCTTGTATATAACTGCTGCGGGGCGGAGTAGTGCGAATATTGCCTTTCCTGGGGGTGTTTAATTCTCCACACATCTGCCAGACCAAAGTCGTCTAGCAGTGTCTGCAGTGCTTTAGCCGCTGGGGCGGGTCTATCAATCTTACCATACACAGTTAAAATCCCCACCCCAGATCACCGCACTACCCATACACATGATAAGGTTGGTGCACAGAGTTCTGAAATACGCTGCCGTATTCTGGTTGGGGGCATATGTATTTACAATGCTTATCTCCTTATTCTCCACTAATCCCCTCAATATGACCATCCTCCCATCCGTTTCAACCATTTCCTGCAACAGTTGAAACGGGACATGCGGCGCCACCAAGATGAGTACTCCTCTAGCATAAGCAGAGTATGTGGAGCCCACCACAACCCCTTTCCATTTCTTCGCAACCATCTCCATCTTTTCCCGCGTCAGGTGTGTCTCCTGCAACAGTGCAATGTCTATCTTTTGCCTGCGCAAGTACACCATGACCTTATTCCTTTTTAAATTACTGTCAAGTCTCCTGACCTTCCACCTGATTCATTTATGATCCCCCATGGCCCACTATAGTTCCCTTTCCCCTCCCACCGGTGCAGTCGAGATCCCACTTCCGTCTCAATCTATCTAGGCTTGTTCCCCTATTCAAACTTCCTACAACTACAAACACTCCAAACTCCCCTTCCCCTCTCCCTCCCGCCTCCCTTCCCAAACAACACCCTCCCCAACCTTTGCCCAGCTCCATCCCTGGATCTCGGGCACCCCCGCATCTAGCCCTTTCTGGTGAAACCCGTACTCGCGGCTCAGCAGGGAGAGGCCTCCCTATTGGCTGCCTTATTACTAATTCTCGGGGGTAGGTAACCGCGATCCTGTTGCTCCTATTTGTTTAAAGTTGCAACGCCTAATGCTCTCGTTTTCATGTGCGCTATTATACACTATAATATAGTCTACCAGAGTCATAAAGTTTGAGGGCTACACCTAATCTATCAAGTGCATCAAGGCGCTATAGTAGATTCCCACCCTCCCATCCTTACAGTGTACATGATAGAGTATCTTCACTAATCGTGCTCTTGGCAATCCGGTTCCCCATCTCGCGCCGGGCAGCCCTGTAAGTCCAACCACGACGCTGCTTCCTCTGGGGTGTCAAAGAACAGCGATCTGCCTTTGTGCAGAACTTTCAACTTCGCTGGGTACAATAGCATGTACCTGATATCCGCTGCCCGCAGTCTTCTCTTGACCGCCACATAACCATATCGCTGCCTTTGCACCATCATAGTATAGTCAGGGTATGCTGTAATCTTAGAGGAAGCTCTCTATCTTTCCGCCCTTACGAAAATACTGCAGAATCTTTTCTCTGTCTTTGTAATTCAAGTTTCTCAATTATCGGCCGCAGTGGAGCTCCAGGCCGTGGTTTCCTCATCAGGGCTCGGTGCGCCCGCTCTACAGTGAATGTCATGATCTCTGCTTCCAAAAGGTCAGGGTTTTCCCAACTCCCTTGGAAGCAGATTCATAACCCAGGTTCCGAGTGCCAACCAGTCCCAATTGGGACCTTTTGGACCCAGTCCTGGCGCCAGTGGCACCAGGCTCATAAATATGCCCAGTCCCAGCGCTGGAAGCGCCGGGCTCATAATGCTTGGGTGGACTTACCTGCAGCAGACCATGCTGCTTACTTGCCTGCCAGTTGAGCCTCTGATCCTCTTCTGTTTGGAACTACTTTTCCTGTTGGGTGGGGCAGGAGCCACTCCCTAGGTTCAGAACACTGGAACTCTTCTGGAAAGCAGGAACTCTTTTCTTACCTAGGCGTGGCTGTGGAAGGAGACACCTAAGCACTACAGGAGGCTATTTAAACCACACCCGATGGATGAATCTTGCTTTGCATTATTCTGCATCCTCTGCAGCAGAACGCTCATCGTGTCTTCTGCATCTGATCCTGGGCCTAAGGAAAAAGGCTTACCATCCTGAATCCAGTTTTCAGCAACACCTATAAAGACAAGAAAGAACAGGTTAGCATTACGGTCTTCAGTGACAGCTCTTCACTTACCTGGGCCATCGGCTGTCACCAACGCCTCGCGCTGCATTCTGAAAGACAAAGGCTTACCTATTCTTCGTGCGCTCCGGAGGTCTTCACACTGCATTCCGGCATCTGAAAGACAAAAGCTTACCAACTCTTCGCACGCTCCGGAGGCCTTCGGCGCTGCATCCCGCATCTGAAAGACAAAACAAGGTGCGTTTATAGACATTGGGGAACTTTAATACTCACGTGCCATTACTCCTTTCCACCTCTAACCCAGTGGGTATTCCGGCACCCTGCAGCCGCTCCGAACTTGTACCTGCAAAATAAAAAGAAAGACAGAGCGCATCGTGAAGCAGGCAACAAGCGCTTACTTACGTGCTTCCAGGCGCTTCTATTCATCACACGGGCTCCATCTTCAACTCACTTCAGCCCGTCATCCACCATCGCCGGAACCCTGCAAAACAAGAGACATCATTACTAAAGACTTTAAAGACATTAGAATTACTCGAAACTTACCGTTCGTGCAGTAAACGACGGACAGCAGTCCTCTGAAGTCAAGAGGCCTGCTCCCCTTATCCAGTGAAGAAACTGGTTACAGCACCCTGCCCCGAGGCAGATGGAGAGCACGGCGTTCACTTACCTAAGGTGAGAGCGTTAACCTTCGGGGTTCTACAGGAGAAGAGAAAGGGAAGAAGAGAGAGACATTCAATAACCCAGTTCATTAATCCCATATTTTCTATCTGCAGACATCTTACCCTTCGAGTCAAACATACAGTGCACAGAGGTCCAGCCCAAAGAGCCAGCCGTGTTACACATCACCTTTGAAGATACGGTATACGCTCAGTCAAGACCGGCGCCTCTACGGGAATCAGGTGAGCGTTACAGTGAACCCCTGTGAGAGTTTGTCTGCTCCACCTTCCTGCAGGATCATGTTCTCCACATAGTCCGTGGGGTCTTGGCCCTCTTCTCCTTCTGGCAAGCCAACCACCCGGATGTTGTTCCATCTCGCCCGTCCTTCTGCTTCCTCCACTCTGTTTTCAAGGTTGGCGACCTGTTTGAGCACATGTACCTCCTTCGCATTGTTCGTGCTTACGTCAGTGTTAGTCTTCACTGCGCTTTCCAGGCCGCTGGTTCTTTCTGCCAGCGCTCTGACGTCCTGTCGCAGCAGGGTGACTTCAATTCCCACGGCATCTATTTTGTTCTCCAGGGTCGTCCGCAGTTCCGCCATTGCCGTGCCCCACCTAGTACTTAGGTCCGTTATGGCCGCTAGGACTTGCTGGTTGTCTCCTTCAGGGGCGTCATCCCCCAATGCCTCCCCCGTCTTTTGTGCTAAGGTTGGAGGGGTCCGCTGTGCCTTTGCAAAGGTGTCCATAGTGGGCTGCTTACTCCTGGCTTCCAGCCCTTTCACCGATATCTTGCAGTCTCACTTTGTGCAGCTCTCCTGTATTTCTATAGCTTCCCCACTTCAGTTCAGTGTCTGGAAGTCCTCAGTGGGCTATACCGCAAGGTGGCCCGCAAGATCAAGCCCGGAGTGGGCTGTGTCCTCCCACGTCTCTCCTCCGAGCAGTATTTCAATTGCGTGTTTCCGAGGCCCTTGCTCACACTCCACTTTTCCTTTTTCCCTGGCAGCGTGTCAACTTGGGCTCCATGTGCTCTCTGCAGGTCCCAACCTCTGTTAAAGCTTACAGTGTTGCGTCAGTTCATGAGTGGCAGGTCATCCACGCACCTCGTGTGCTTATTCCGCACTGTATTTCGCTTGACGCTACTTCACAGCCGCAGTGCCACTGTACAGCCCAGTGGTTTTGCATTTACTGAATGTCTCAGCAGTGGAAGGGGTCAGTCCTTAGGTGTTTGCTGCGGCAGGGCAGGCTTACAGTGCGCCCTGATCCATTGTTGATTCCGTACTGGGTGGCACTAATTTCGGCTGTATTTCAATTCAACAGTGCTTGCAGTGCACTGCGGCCATATAAAGGAACTCCGACTAGCATCTTGCTCCGTTCATTCCAGCATCGGCACACCTTTTCGTGTGTTCCATGCATAGGTGAACCACTACTGTTATCAGCGCTCAGGGCTGTGCTACCTTCAAGCACATGCAGCTCGCGGTCAGTTTCTTCCTCCTCTATCTCACCTCTGCCCGCTTTTTGTGTCACGGATCGCAGCGTCCATCATGCTCAGCTGCCTTTGTGAGCGGCTGGGAGCCACGCTAGCATACAGCGTTTATCTGTTGTCACTGTATCCATCTACGGCGCTACATTTATTCGAGCCCGGCAGTGCCGCCTCGTCATCACAGTGATTAAAGCGAGGTTTAAAGCAATATGCGTTGCTGCTGGCAGCCGACTTCTTCGCACTCCGTGTAATTCAGCAGGGTTCAGCGGCCTTTGTGTACGGCTGGGAGCCGCGCCAGCATAAGGCGTTCCTTTGTTGTTGTTGTAGCAATCTCCGGTCGCTACATTATTCGGGCCGAGGAACCTCGTTATTACTGTAGAAAGCCAGGTTTCAATGCGTTGCTGCTGGCAGCCGACTTCCTCGCGCTCTGTGTAATTCAGCCGGATTCGATTCACATCAGGGCTGCGATTACGCTCCCTTTGTTGTCTGCCATCTTGGCAACAACTTATCCACACGGCCGTGTCTTGTAAAGTCTATTATTTCCAGATCCACAGACACGAATGACTTGCTCTTCAGGATTCTTTCAGAGCATGTGTTCCGACGCCCGTCCCTTCAGTTTCCAGGCGCGTGCAGCATTTTTAAGTGTAATTTCTCGGATCGATGTCGGATCGACAGGAGCTCAACACGAAAGCACGTCCTAGTCCATGGCTAGTTAGCCACGCCCCCAAAATTGCACATTAGTTGGTCGGATTAAACCACTGCCACCAGCCATTCAGGTTAGCTTGTCACTGTAGCCAAAATGATGCAGGAGCAGTGAGAATGGGGATACATTGTAAACCCTCAAGACTCCACATAAGGTGGGGTGTGCTGATATCATAATAGCAAAGATAGGCCTAATATCCTCCTATAACAGAATATGAAAAGCGAAGTCCAAAGGGCTCCGAGCAACACTGCAGAGACTACTGTGTGATACAAAAGTCAAAAGAGAGATGCCTTCAAACATGGAGAAAAGAAAGTTATAAAAAGCAATATATTATCCCAAAAGATAGGTTAAAAGGAGTGTGGAGAAAAGTTCCCACTTACCCAGGGGAACAGACCAAAAATCAAGTAGTCCAGCAAAAAGTGCTGGGAAAATCGCATGTAGAGGAGATGAGGTTGTGCATACAAAATGAAAATCTACATAACAAATAACTAATTGGAATACATTTTACAGTGCTTATTAAATTGTCTGGGTTTTAATCAAGCATGTGCAGGTTTGTATTCTTAAACACCCCAATTCCTTAACATATTCATCAATCCTTTGTTTAAAAGAATTATCTTAACGTTTTATCACTTCTTACTAAAAATCAACATGCACTGGTTTAAAAAAAATAGCAATAATACAACTGGTTGTGATTTAGTTATTTTAATATATTTAAACATTCCTATTGCTTCAATAAGGTTTAAGTTACTTACCTGTAACTATTGTTCTCCAGCATGGGTCTGGTATGGATTCACATGCTCCTGCATATTCCCTGTCGTCTGAGGCTGGGAATCCTCGGTAAAAGAAAAAACAGTTTCACTTTCAATTATAAACTGTCTTTCTCCTATAAATCAATCACTGAGCTCTAGGTCATATTGCCCCCAACCTATAACTGCTGTCTTCCTAAGCCCATCTCTGACAGCCATCTTCAGATTTTTACCGCATGTCCAAGTGTTGAGAGTCCTCGTTTTTCGCTTTTAAAGCTTTTCTGTGTTTTTTTGTAATTCAAGTTTCGCAATTATCGGCCGCAGTGGAGCTCCAGGCCGTGGTTTCCTCATCAGGGCTCGGTGCGCCCGCTCTACAGTGAATGTCATGATCTCTGCTTCCAAAAGGTCAGGGTTTTCCCAACTCCCTTGGAAGCAGATTCATAACCCAGGTTCCGAGTGCCAACCAGTCCCAATTGGGACCTTTTGGACCCAGTCCTGGCGCCAGTGGCACCAGGCTCATAAATATGCCCAGTCCCAGCGCTGGAAGCGCCGGGCTCATAATGCTTGGGTGGACTTACCTGCAGCAGACCATGCTGCTTACTTGCCTGCCAGTTGAGCCTCTGATCCTCTTCTGTTTGGAACTACTTTTCCTGTTGGGTGGGGCAGGAGCCACTCCCTAGGTTCAGAAAACTGGAACTCTTCTGGAAAGCAGGAACTCTTTTCTTACCTAGGCGTGGCTGTGGAAGGAGACACCTAAGCACTACAGGAGGCTATTTAAACCACACCCGATGGATGAATCTTGCTTTGCATTATTCTGCATCCTCTGCAGCAGAACGCTCATCGTGTCTTCTGCATCTGATCCTGGGCCTAAGGAAAAAGGCTTACCATCCTGAATCCAGTTTTCAGCAACACCTATAAAGACAAGAAAGAACAGGTTAGCATTACGGTCTTCAGTGACAGCTCTTCACTTACCTGGGCCATCGGCTGTCACCAACGCCTCGCGCTGCATTCTGAAAGACAAAGGCTTACCTACTCTTCGTGCGCTCCGGAGGTCTTCACACTGCATTCCGGCATCTGAAAGACAAAAGCTTACCAACTCTTCGCACGCTCCGGAGGCCTTCGGCGCTGCATCCCGCATCTGAAAGACAAAACAAGGTGCGTTTATAGACATTGGGGAACTTTAATACTCACGTGCCATTACTCCTTTCCACCTCTAACCCAGTGGGTATTCCGGCACCCTGCAGCCGCTCCGAACTTGTACCTGCAAAATAAAAAGAAAGACAGAGCGCATCGTGAAGCAGGCAACAAGCGCTTACTTACGTGCTTCCAGGCGCTTCTATTCATCACACGGGCTCCATCTTCAACTCACTTCAGCCCGTCATCCACCATCGCCGGAACCCTGCAAAACAAGAGACATCATTACTAAAGACTTTAAAGACATTAGAATTACTCGAAACTTACCGTTCGTGCAGTAAACGACGGACAGCAGTCCTCTGAAGTCAAGAGGCCTGCTCCCCTTATCCAGTGAAGAAACTGGTTACAGCACCCTGCCCCGAGGCAGATGGAGAGCACGGCGTTCACTTACCTAAGGTGAGAGCGTTAACCTTCGGGGTTCTACAGGAGAAGAGAAAGGGAAGAAGAGAGAGACATTCAATAACCCAGTTCATTAATCCCATATTTTCTATCTGCAGACATCTTACCCTTCGAGTCAAACATACAGTGCACAGAGGTCCAGCCCAAAGAGCCAGCCGTGTTACACATCACCTTTGAAGATACGGTATACGCTCAGTCAAGACCGGCGCCTCTACGGGAATCAGGTGAGCGTTACAGTGAACCCCTGTGAGAGTTTGTCTGCTCCACCTTCCTGCAGGATCATGTTCTCCACATAGTCCGTGGGGTCTTGGCCCTCTTCTCCTTCTGGCAAGCCAACCACCCGGATGTTGTTCCATCTCGCCCGTCCTTCTGCTTCCTCCACTCTGTTTTCAAGGTTGGCGACCTGTTTGAGCACATGTACCTCCTTCGCATTGTTCGTGCTTACGTCAGTGTTAGTCTTCACTGCGCTTTCCAGGCCGCTGGTTCTTTCTGCCAGCGCTCTGACGTCCTGTCGCAGCAGGGTGACTTCAATTCCCACGGCATCTATTTTGTTCTCCAGGGTCGTCCGCAGTTCCGCCATTGCCGTGCCCCACCTAGTACTTAGGTCCGTTATGGCCGCTAGGACTTGCTGGTTGTCTCCTTCAGGGGCGTCATCCCCCAATGCCTCCCCCGTCTTTTGTGCTAAGGTTGGAGGGGTCCGCTGTGCCTTTGCAAAGGTGTCCATAGTGGGCTGCTTACTCCTGGCTTCCAGCCCTTTCACCGATATCTTGCAGTCTCACTTTGTGCAGCTCTCCTGTATTTCTATAGCTTCCCCACTTCAGTTCAGTGTCTGGAAGTCCTCAGTGGGCTATACCGCAAGGTGGCCCGCAAGATCAAGCCCGGAGTGGGCTGTGTCCTCCCACGTCTCTCCTCCGAGCAGTATTTCAATTGCGTGTTTCCGAGGCCCTTGCTCACACTCCACTTTTCCTTTTTCCCTGGCAGCGTGTCAACTTGGGCTCCATGTGCTCTCTGCAGGTCCCAACCTCTGTTAAAGCTTACAGTGTTGCGTCAGTTCATGAGTGGCAGGTCATCCACGCACCTCGTGTGCTTATTCCGCACTGTATTTCGCTTGACGCTACTTCACAGCCGCAGTGCCACTGTACAGCCCAGTGGTTTTGCATTTACTGAATGTCTCAGCAGTGGAAGGGGTCAGTCCTTAGGTGTTTGCTGCGGCAGGGCAGGCTTACAGTGCGCCCTGATCCATTGTTGATTCCGTACTGGGTGGCACTAATTTCGGCTGTATTTCAATTCAACAGTGCTTGCAGTGCACTGCGGCCATATAAAGGAACTCCGACTAGCATCTTGCTCCGTTCATTCCAGCATCGGCACACCTTTTCGTGTGTTCCATGCATAGGTGAACCACTACTGTTATCAGCGCTCAGGGCTGTGCTACCTTCAAGCACATGCAGCTCGCGGTCAGTTTCTTCCTCCTCTATCTCACCTCTGCCCGCTTTTTGTGTCACGGATCGCAGCGTCCATCATGCTCAGCTGCCTTTGTGAGCGGCTGGGAGCCACGCTAGCATACAGCGTTTATCTGTTGTCACTGTATCCATCTACGGCGCTACATTTATTCGAGCCCGGCAGTGCCGCCTCGTCATCACAGTGATTAAAGCGAGGTTTAAAGCAATATGCGTTGCTGCTGGCAGCCGACTTCTTCGCACTCCGTGTAATTCAGCAGGGTTCAGCGGCCTTTGTGTACGGCTGGGAGCCGCGCCAGCATAAGGCGTTCCTTTGTTGTTGTTGTAGCAATCTCCGGTCGCTACATTATTCGGGCCGAGGAACCTCGTTATTACTGTAGAAAGCCAGGTTTCAATGCGTTGCTGCTGGCAGCCGACTTCCTCGCGCTCTGTGTAATTCAGCCGGATTCGATTCACATCAGCGCTGCGATTACGCTCCCTTTGTTGTCTGCCATCTTGGCAACAACTTATCCACACGGCCGTGTCTTGTAAAGTCTATTATTTCCAGATCCACAGACACGAATGACTTGCTCTTCAGGATTCTTTCAGAGCATGTGTTCCGACGCCCGTCCCTTCAGTTTCCAGGCGCGTGCAGCATTTTTAAGTGTAATTTCTCGGATCGATGTCGGATCGACAGGAGCTCAACACGAAAGCACGTCCTAGTCCATGGCTAGTTAGCCACGCCCCCAAAATTGCACATTAGTTGGTCGGATTAAACCACTGCCACCAGCCATTCAGGTTAGCTTGTCACTGTAGCCAAAATGATGCAGGAGCAGTGAGAATGGGGATACATTGTAAACCCTCAAGACTCCACATAAGGTGGGGTGTGCTGATATCATAATAGCAAAGATAGGCCTAATATCCTCCTATAACAGAATATGAAAAGCGAAGTCCAAAGGGCTCCGAGCAACACTGCAGAGACTACTGTGTGATACAAAAGTCAAAAGAGAGATGCCTTCAAACATGGAGAAAAGAAAGTTATAAAAAGCAATATATTATCCCAAAAGATAGGTTAAAAGGAGTGTGGAGAAAAGTTCCCACTTACCCAGGGGAACAGACCAAAAATCAAGTAGTCCAGCAAAAAGTGCTGGGAAAATCGCATGTAGAGGAGATGAGGTTGTGCATACAAAATGAAAATCTACATAACAAATAACTAATTGGAATACATTTTACAGTGCTTATTAAATTGTCTGGGTTTTAATCAAGCATGTGCAGGTTTGTATTCTTAAACACCCCAATTCCTTAACATATTCATCAATCCTTTGTTTAAAAGAATTATCTTAACGTTTTATCACTTCTTACTAAAAATCAACATGCACTGGTTTAAAAAAAATAGCAATAATACAACTGGTTGTGATTTAGTTATTTTAATATATTTAAACATTCCTATTGCTTCAATAAGGTTTAAGTTACTTACCTGTAACTATTGTTCTCCAGCATGGGTCTGGTATGGATTCACATGCTCCTGCATATTCCCTGTCGTCTGAGGCTGGGAATCCTCGGTAAAAGAAAAAACAGTTTCACTTTCAATTATAAACTGTCTTTCTCCTATAAATCAATCACTGAGCTCTAGGTCATATTGCCCCCAACCTATAACTGCTGTCTTCCTAAGCCCATCTCTGACAGCCATCTTCAGATTTTTACCGCATGTCCAAGTGTTGAGAGTCCTCGTTTTTCGCTTTTAAAGCTTTTCTGTGTTTTTCGCGCTTTTTTGCTCGGAAACTCCTATTTTTGGTTAGATCGAGCCTGTGTGCTCCATTCTTCATCAGACCAACAGGGATCCATTTTATGGCACTTTTCTTCACCCCTCAAGGGCAGAATCGTTGAGTGTATTTTTTTCTTAGAAGATTCCAGAAGGCCATCGGACCTACACTGCACGTCGGACCATGTTGGAGCAGGACGACGGGGGCTCCCTCTTCAACCTACGCACCAGTTGCGGTTTAAGGAATGTGTTCATGGAGGACAAGCATTCCCTATGCCTTCGTTGTCTTCACCCGACGCACAAGGAGGAAGATTGCGAGATCTGTTGTGGAATTACCAAGCGCACCATCAAGGATCGGCACAGCAGATCTACGGCGTGGCTCAACACGAAGGCCTCTGCCCTGTGTGGTTCACAGGGGCATGCCTCACCCAGATCCGGCCAGCCAGAGCGGCCTCTAAGTCCTTTGATGGTGCCCCATCTGTGGGGGGTCCAAGACGAGGCCAAGCTCTGCGAGTGTCTGTCTGGGTCGCCACACAAGCAGGTCCCACGACGAGCAGGGCGCGGTCATCTTCTCCATCGGCCTCCGTCACCAGACATCGCTTCAGCTCTTCGTCGAAGAGGAAGTCAGCTACCCCTGGGAAGCTGCCGTAGAAACCGGAGAAGGCCAAGCCGCAGGTTAAGGTGTCCGAATTGCCTGTGAAGGTCCAGGCTAAATTGTCCTCAACTATCGAGTTTGTTGCAGCCGCTCTTTCGAAGGCAAAAGGGGCTGACCCGGTCCAGGGGGGGTCCCAGCTGCAGCCAGAGTGGCTCTTACTCCCAAGTGGGAGACTCTGGCCAAGCCAGTGGCGAAGAACCCAGAAAAGAGGATGCCTTCCCGAAGCCATCGATGAATCACTACAGGCCATCAAGACTGACACAAACGGCCCGTTCCTTGGGTACACTGCAACAGCACCGTCCGTCCTTTCGTTCCTCAGGAGGGAAGTCGGGCAGATCCTCGAAAGGTTTTGGCCGAGGGTCGTCCTTGTACCGCCAACCCTCATGTTCCATGACCCAGGAGGCCTGCAGGGGTCGTTCCAAGTCCTTCGGAGGTGGCAGCTGCCGTCGTCAAGGCTCCCAAGGTGGTGCACACGCCTCCAAGCAGAATTGATCCCTGCACCCTGGTGGGAGGTCAGAGGGCGAACTTCGTCAGCGTGTGGGAATTATCTCCACCGACAGATGGGTGCTGGACGTTCTCGCCCACGGACACACTTTGGAGTTTCAGCAAAAGTATCAGCGGATACCACAGGTGGCTCGGCAGGAACAAAACATCCCTCAGCTGCGGCTGGAGGTGCGGGCCATGTGAAAAAAGGGGGCGATAGAGCAGGTTCCAAGTGGCTCTGAGGCTCCAGAGTTTACTCCAGATACTTCTTAGTAAGAAAGACGACCGGGGGGCTGGAGTCCCATTCTCGATCTACGAATCCTCCACAAGTGCATCAAATCCCAAAAATTCAGGATGGTTGCTTTGTAGCACGTCCTCGGCCAACTGAATCAGGGGGATTTCCTGTCGTCGCTGGATCTAGAGCACGCGTACTTGCATGTCCCCATTCACGAAAAACATTGCAAGTTCCTGCACTTCATCTTATAAGGGAAGTACTACCAGTTCAAGGCCCTACCCTTCAGACTGAAGTCAGCGCCCAGAGTCTTCACAAAGTGCCTGGCACCAGTGGCGGCCCATCTGTGCCTGCAAGGAATACATGTGTACACATACCTCGATGACTGGCTCATCCTTGCAAAGTCAAGGGAGATCACCGTCGATCACACAGAAAGGACCGTCCGGCTGCTGACGGATCTGGGGTTCTCGGTAAACTATCCAAAGTCCTGCTTGATTCCATCGCTCTGTTCGTGGGATCCAGGCTCAACATGGTGTACTGCCTGGCGGCTCGCTCAGAAGACAGGATAGCATCCATTCTGGGCAAGGTGCAACGACTGTTGGCACTGAAGGTCGCCACGGTGAGGACCATCAAGTTGCTTCTCGGCATGATGTTGTATATCTACCTGATCAGACTCTGCAGGTTGCTGATGCAGCGCCTGCAGGAGTTCTGGATCCTAGTTGGGTCCAGGTGTCTGGAAGCTTCACAGACGAGATTGTCCTCGACTAGGAGTTCCGTCAAGCGATAAGGTGGTGGGGCATGCCCTGCAAAATCTCCAAAGGCACGGATTTCCAGAACCCCCCTTACCAGGAGACGGTCACCACGGACGATTGCCTGGAGGCCTGGGGAGATCACACCAGATGTCTCCATGCCAAAGGCCTGTGGCTATCGGAGGAGAGGGACCTCCACATCAATGTACTGGAACTGCAGGCAGTGTTCTGGGCCCTCAAGTCGTTCCTCCCGTCCCTCAAGGGCAAGCTAGTGATGGTCTTCACGGACAATACCACCACAATGTTCTACATAAAGAAGCAGGGGGCCACCAGGTCCCTGGCGCTGCCGAGAGAGGTGCAGGATTTGTGGCACTGGTCCATCGCCCAGAGGGGGGATGTTCCTCATTCCTTTCCACCTGGCGGGATTTAAGAACACCATTGCCGACTCCCTCAGCAGGGAACTACGCTCTTGCCACGAGTGGGCGCTTTGGCAGGATCAAGTGGACAGTCTCTTCCTCAAGTGGGGCAGCCACTGTATCAACCTGTTTGCGACTGCGACGAACTCCAAATGCCAGAGTTTTGCTAGCAGGTTCCACCAGCCGAACAGAATGGGGGCGCATTCTCCTTCCCGTGGGAAGGCCTGTTCCTGTACACGTTCCCTCCGTTGCCCCTCTGGCTGTGAGTCATCAATCAACTCAAACGGTGCTGGTGCAAGATAATCCTTGTCGCCCCTGCGTGGCCGAGGCAGATTTGGTACCCAGACCTCCTCAGCCTGTCGACGTCGCCACCAGTCAAGCTGCCAGTGGTCGCGGACCTACTCACCAGAGAAGGAGGTGCAATCCTACACCACGACCCAGGGTTGCTGAACCTGAAGGCTTGGCTCCTGCAGCATTAAGAGCTTGGCAGGTACAAGCTTCCTGCGGATTGCATAGAGGTCCTTGCCAGGGCTGTATCGTCGTCGACTCTTAAGTGCTACAGGCACAAGTGAAAGCGCGTCATGACATGTTGCCGGACACAGAAGATCAACCCGCTGTGGGTCACGGCCCTGCATGGCCTTGCATAGTTATTGTCCTTGGCCATGGCGGGACTGGCTCACGCCTCCATCAAATTGCATCTGGTGGATTTCTCCCGCTACACCAGGTCTCTGAGGCCGTCTTCGCTTTGGTTATACCGTCTGGTAAAGGAGTTCCTTAAAGGTCTGTTCCCATCAGCACCGGTGTGGGAACTCAACGTGGTTCTGACACGGCTCATGCCTATGCATCAAGACCCTCTCTAGTACCTTTCATGAAAGATAGCTTTCCTTGTGGCTATCACCTCTGCCAGGAGGGTAGGTGAGATCCAGGCCCTATCCTGTAAGCAGCCTTATTTGACTATCCATGATAGGGTGGCGCTGCGGACACACCCCTCCTTCATGCCAATGGTTCTGTCGGAATTTCATCTCAACAAACCTTTGGTGTTGCCTGTGTTTATTCCGACACACTCCGTCGCTGGCTGAAAGGACTATGCACTTGCTGGAAGTGGTGCATGCTCTGAAGTTCTATGCAGCTTGCACAAAGTTTCCGGAAGACTTCTCAGCTTTTTTGAACTTTGGTCCTGTGAACCATGGCAAGTCCTTGTCCAAGGCTTCCATCTTCAGGTGGCTCTCCGGGTGTATCACTCATTGTCACCGGTTGGCAAACTGACACTGCCTGGCCGTCCGAGGGCCCATTCTAACAGAGCGATAACTGCAACAACAGTGTTCCTGTCTGGTGTGCCCCTGCTGGACCGCTGCAGCACTGCTACGTGGAGGTCTACGCACACCTTCACGGGATTCTACTGCGTCGACAGGGATTCCAGGGTCGACCAAGCAGTGCTGTGCAACCTTTTCGCTTGAAGGTGAGCCTGGTGAGGAGGTATGAGTAATTGCTTCTGTTGAACTCTGCCACTTCCTGTGGTTGTGTATGTAATGATATGTAGTCTTTATTCATGAGCATGTGAATCTATGCCAGACCCCATGCTGGAGTGGGAACAACTTAACCTGTAACTGTTGTTCTCCAGCATGGGTCTAGCATGGATTCACATGCAACCCCTCCCTCCTGCCCCTCTGTGGCTCTTCTTGGTCATACTGCCACTTTATATGCTACCAAATCTGAAGATGGCTATCATAGGAGGGGCTTAAGGAGAGGGCAGTCGTCCTTGGCTGGGGGCAGTGTGACCCAGAGCTCAGTGATTGGTTTATAGGATGAAGATAGTTTATAAGTGAAAGTGAAACAGTTTTTTCTTATACCGAGGATTCCTGGCCTGACGGGGAATATTCATGAGCATGTGAATATATGCCAGACCTATGCTGGAGAACAACAGTTTTCCAGAATTGGATCTTTCATGGATTCACATGCTGTGAATATTTCCCATCGCCAGGCTGGGATAACTTTATCCTAGCGTTTTCCGATGGAAAACTTTGACACCTTGGTATCCTGTCGACGTCCTTCTTGGGTGCTTTAGGCTACCCAATAGGACGTACGGTATAAAAAACCCAGCGGTTTCCCTTCAGATTTCAACAGTCTCCAAACAGTTGGGATCACCTTGTGTATACTCTTCGTGTTCTAAACGTGTTTTTCGTACTATTGGCCAGTATGTCGTCTGTGGGCCAGAAAAAATCGCTGTTTAGGCCTTATGCTACCTGCGGCCTAAAGAAGGTCTTCGAGGGGACGGCAAAGCTGATTGCCTTTACCCCAACCATCCAATGGATGCCTGTGAGATCTGTCACGGGTTTTCTCAGAAAACGTTGAAAGACTGCAACCGCCGGCTGATTGCTTGGCTTAAAGAGGGCACTTACCCGGTTTCAGAGGTTTTGTCCCGGAGAAGCAAGTCTTGTGCTCCGGCGGTGAAGACGTCTACGCAGCGGAGAGCGATGTCCGCGGAACCCCTGCCAAGAAACAACACACAGAGGTGCTGGAATCGGTGGTGGGGCAAGGTGGTCCCTCTGAATCCAAGTCGCATCAGTCTAGAGGTGCGAGTAGCTCTTCGCTCTCCAGGTCGGCAAGACCGGACAAGTCCAAGGGGTCGAGTGATAGGCCCAAGAAGTCGACGCATAAGTCCGTGTCGGGGGAGAAGGTGAGAGAGTCCTCTTCGGAGCACTCTTCTAAGGACCAGCATAGGTCCTATTACTGCCGAGACTCATCCAAGCACCGTTCCGGCTCTTCGACCACACGGCCAGCGTCGCCGGAGAAGACCAGGCCACTGGAGTCCTTGGTGTCGTCAATGGAAGTTCTGCCGTTGACGATTGTGGTAAATCCTCACTCCCCTCAGCGACGGGGATGTCATCGGCTCCATCTACAGCCATGGCAGTTAGTGGTCCTCAATTGCTGTCGTCGACGCAGTAGGAGGCGGATTGAGGTTTGTTGTCGCCGGGCGATCCATGGCTGTCTGGGGCCGGCTTCAGACCGTTGCTCCCGGTGGACATTCGCCAACAGGATCCGGCTTTGTATTCGGTCTCCTCGGGTCTGGTGGAGGAGCATGAACCAGGTTTCCATCCATCGGCGCTGTGACTGTGGGAGGCTGGCCCGTCTATGTCGAGTGGGGCTGGGGCGCCCCTGTTACCGATGGTGAACCCTCACTCTCTGCTGTCTATGCAGGTGTTAAGTACGCTCCAGTCGCTGTTGGGGCAATTGGATGCACGACTTCCAGCGGCTCCGAGCCCAGTGCCTCCAGTGGTGCGTAGTGTGCCTGTCGAGGCCCCTCGCCTGAGTCTCCCCAGGAAATCCTCTGGTGCGGACAGACGTTGCTGTCTCCTGTTGGGCTTTGGTCTTCCCAAAAGTCATCCAAAGGAAGGAGAGCTGGTTGATTCGGATCAGGAGAGCAGGCCTCATGATACGTTGTCGACGGTGTCCTCGTCGCCCAGGAGAGATGGTATGTGGGATACAGATCCAGAGGTGGAACCGTCTAGCAGCCCTGCTGAGCCGTCTCTGCCGGACGATATTGGGGCGTTTCACGCTATGATGGCAAAGGCGTGCCAAGAATTTGGCCTGATTCCTTGGGAGGAGCGAAAAGATTGTTTTATTTTCAACCATATGGGGAAGCGACGGAAGGCAGTCTTCTCGGTCCCCATTTTGGACAATGTGTGGCAGGAGGGCCTGCGCACGATGCGCCATCCTTTTTGAGAACCTGCCGTGAAGTGACATCTGGAGAAGAAGTTTAAGGCACCTGATTTTAACCCCAAGTGCCTCATGTCTCAGCCCACGATGGAGTCGCGGTGGTTTCGGCAGTGGCTAGTCGGAAGGCGAGGAGCCAACACAAGTGTGTTATGCCACCGAACAGTGATTCCTGAAAACAAGATGCTTTCGGGAAGAAAGTCCTCACGGAGGGCGCCACAACCGTGAAGGCAGCAAAATCCTTGGCCATTATATCTAGGTATGACAGAGCGATGTGGCACTGATTGGCCCCGCTCTTGGAACATCTCCGAAACAACAACGCAAAGATACAATGCTGCTGGTTCGAGAGGGGGAGGAGGCCTCCAACCACAGCATCAACATTGCAGTGGACTTGTACGAATCGGGCTTCAAGCAAGTAACAGTGTTGTTCTCCGGAGGCAGGCATGGTTGCGCTGCACTAACTTTCATCTGGAAGTCCAGCATAAGGTTGTGGATATGCCCTGCGAGCGGGAGCAGCTCTTTGGTGAGAAGATCGATGAGGCGCTGAAGGGCATGAAGGAAGAAACTGAGACGGCGAAGTCCCTGGGGGCTCTGCAAACGGGCTGTTCTTTTCGTCCCTTTCGGGCGTTTCGAGGCCTCTGGTAATGCGGGCAGTCAACTTGGGGCAGAGTGTCGCGACAGGTCGATGAGTGGAATCTTATTACCACAGACCGCTGGGTACTGGATACGGTATGTCTTGGCCAATAGTTGGAGTTTTGGCATCCTCAACTCCCAATTCCACCTGTGCAAGCGGTGCAGCTGCACCTGCCTGTCTTGCGGCATGAGGTCGAACTCATGCTGCAAAAGGGGCGATAGAACCAGTCCCGGTGTCGAACGCTGTTAATGGTACCCTTCGGTACATGTATATATGCTGTATATTTTTGTAACTCACTGTAACGACTGCTTTTTGTAACATGTTTAAGAGTATGCGCCTGGTTGCCCCTGGGCCTGGTTTTTTGCGCTTTATAAATAAAATCAAAACAAAACAAAACGGGGCCAGGGCTTGAACTCCCAGTATTTTGTCATCAAAAAGCCCAATGGGAAGTGGAGGCCTATTCTAGATCTTTGGCCGTGATCAAGAATTTGCAACTCCTAAAGTTCAAGATGCTGACTCTGCAGGATGTGATCCGGCGCTGCAGCCATCGCAAGTTCCTGCGCTTTCGGGTCGGGGACGACCATTACCAATTCTGTGTCCTCCCGTTTGGGCTGAAGTCGGCGCCCAGAACTTTCATGAAATGCCTGGCTCCAGTGGCTGCCTTCCTCCGCAAGAAGGGGCATCAGTGTACCTGTATCTGGACTACTGGTTGGCACTTGGGGTGTCACCGGAAAGGGCGTTGGAATTGTTCCAGGTGTTATACACCTGTTACAAAGCCTGGGCTTCACAGAAAACTTCGTAAAATCCTTTTTGACGCCATCCAGGGAGTTGGTTTTTCTCGGTGCCCGTTTCTTACACAGGACAATCTGGTGAAGCTGTTGGAAGAGCGAGTGGTGAAGTTGCAGTCCAGAGCGGGCAAATGGGGCCGAGGAACGGTCGTCTCGGTCCACAGTTTCATGTCTCTGCTGGGGTCCATGGCGTCCTGCATCCCCCTTATCCCGAACTGTTGCTTGTTCATGCGACCGATACAGGAATTTCTCGCAGACAGGTGGTCGCAAAATCAAGGGTTATGGTCGGACAAGTTGATCTGCAAGGCACTGGTGGAAGCCCTGCGATGGTGGGCATGCACAGACAATTTGATGCAAGGCCCCTGCTGGAGCCGGATTTTTCAGTTCACGGTAGTGGTGGACGCCTCCCAGGTGGGTTGTGGAGCGCACCTCGACCAGTCGCATGTCCTGTGGTCTCAGTAGGAAGGAAGATTACACATCAACGTACAGGAGTTGCGGGTGGTGCACTGGGCCCTGAAATCTTTTCTCCCTCGCATCCAAGGCGCAGTGGTTCGAGTGACAGACAATACCACCACAATGTTCTACTTGAGGAAACAGGGGGACACGCATTCTCGGTGCCTGTCAAGAGAGCCTCAGGAGGTGTGGCATTGGGCCATTGCTCAGGGAATTCAGATTATGGTTTACCATCTGCCGGGGTTCCAGAATATGCAGGCAGACGCTCTCTGCAGAGATGGGGGCAGTTGCACGAGCGGATGTTGAAGAAGGAGCAGATGAAGAAGATATTCAGGAAGTGGAGCTACCTCCCTCTCGACTTGTTTGCCACTCCGAGGAACAAGCAGTGCCCATTTTTTGCCAGCAGAGTGGCTCATCCAGGGTCAAAAGGAGACACGTTCTCATTCCCATGGACGGGCATTTTCGGGTATGCGTTCCCTCCGTTTCCGCAGCTTCGACTGACAATCCAGTGGATCTGCAGATACCCGTGCAGAATAATCTTGGTAGCCCCATTCTGGCCCAGACAGACATGGTTCTCAGATCTCCTTCATCTAGCGGTGGAAGACCCGATTTTGTCTGGGTGCGGAACAGGATCCAGTGTTGCAGGTCGAAGAGTGTGGCATTACGATCCGGCATCTCTGAGGCTGGCTGCCTGGCTCCTGAACACTCAGAGTTTGGTCATTTAGGTATTTCACAGGAGTGCCGTTGGATATCTGGAGGAGGCAAGGGCACCTTCCACGAATGTCTCTTGCAGTGGAAAGTGGGCGACATTCTGTGCCTGGTGTGAACAGCAGCCGGGAGTGCGGCCATTGAAGGTTACACCGGCTCAGATTCTCCCATACTAGCTGCATCTGGTGCAGGGGGGCCTGGCACGGTCTTAAGCCAAGGTGTATTTGGTGGCCATTTCCAGGTTCACCAAGTGGCGTCCTGCTACTCTTCTGTTTAGTGAGAGATTGGTTAAGCATTTTCTGAAAGGACTTTTTCCTGACATTTCCCCCGGAGAAAAAGTTTGCTCCGGTATGGAGTCTTAATGTGGCTCTCGCTGCTCTCATGAAACCGCTGTTTGAACCCATGTCGACGGCGTCCTTGAAGTTCCTCTCGTGGAAAGTTGCATTTCTAGTGGCAATCACATCTGCCAGAAGGATTTCGGAAACTTCAGGTGCTGGTCATTGACCCACCATACCTCCGGTTCATGAGGGACAAGGTTCTCCTGTCTACTAATCCGCACTTCATACCAAAAGTGCCTTCAGAGTTTCACAAACATGCTACAATTGCATTGCCCTCGTTCTTCGCTAAGGCGACCACGCCAGCGGAAAGAGCCCTGCATTAACTGTACGTTAAAAAGGCGCTATAGTTTTATCTGACCCGTACTCAGGATTTCAGGTAGTCAAAACAGCTGTTTGTGCCGTTTTCCCTCCAGCAAGGGTCGATCAATTTCCAAGCAAGGACTTTCCTGTTGGGTCTCGTCCAACTCGTCCACGATTTCATTTTGTCACGAGAAGGCTGGCAAGCCCTTGAGGGGCACTCCTAAAGCCCATTCTACAAGGTCCATGGCGGCGGCGCTCTGGGCTGCAATACCGCTCATTGACATTTGACAGGCGGCTTCTTGGGCAATGGTGCATACCTTCACCAGACACTGTTGTCTGGGTGAGCAACATGTGGAAGATGCACTAGTGGGACGGGCGGTCCTTCAACGCCTGTTTCAGTAAGGTAAGCCCTGCAGCTTCCGGGGTTTGTGTTTTACTCTATCACTTGCTGGTTATGTTATCATGTATGTTGTTGGATGTGATTCGTTCTGTTCATGGTTATGGCCTGGGGGCATGGGGTTGGTTTGCCTGTCATGCACCTTCAAGGTTTGTTTGTACTGCTGTGTAATCTCTTCACAGCATTTGAATCCATGAAAGATCCAATGCTGGAGAAGGGAGTAGTTTCTTACTTGTAACTCCATTTTTCCAGCATTTGTATCTTTCGTGGATTCACATTCGCCCGCCGGCCTCCCACCTGTAGGCAAAAACCGTGTTTCAGGTTTCCTCTACTTTGGAGGTTAACATCTGAAGAGAAGCCGTGGGGGTGGGGCTATTTATACCGTACGCCCTACTGGGTAGCCTAAAGCACCCACGAAGGACGTCGATAGGACACCAAGGTGTTGAAGTTTTCCATAGGAAAATGCTAAGTTAAAGTAACCGAAGTTTCCCTGCCTGATGACTGGAAATATTCACAGCATGTGAATCCATGAAAGATACCAACGCTGTAGAAATGGAGTTAAGGTAAGAAACTACTCCCTTACAGGTAAGTAACTTTTTCCTTACGGTCCCTCATAGGTGATAACTATTGTTGCTGAGAGAGGTTTTTATCTAGACTTCATTGGAAGATTTGCTCTGAGAACCTATTTAACCTTACCTTCCGTTAACTTTTCTTTTCTACAAATCTCAGAATCTACAAAGTGTACTAGTGATATATAAATGCCATTACTGTCCTAGTTAGTGAAGTCACCTCAGGGTGTAGGAAGTGTGTAAGAAGCATCTCTAAAGTGTACCTATTAGCTTTGTGTTGATTCTGGAAAAGTATTTTAAAGTATATTTCATTGTTACATAATTTGCCCTTTTTAAAGAATGCTTATTTAAAAACTACTCTTAAATGATTATAACAAAAACCTTGACTAAGTGTGACTTGGCTACTTGTATGTGTGGATTTCAGCTCATATTTACCCCTCTGAGATAAGCGTGGCTGCTCAGTCACACTACCAACGTGTGTAGTACAGGCCTATGCCAAAAGGCGGGTTACCTAATACCAAGAGGCCAAGGGTTGTGTAGTCTCCCACAGGGTTACTCCATCAGTTTTTGCCTAACAGGGATGCAAGGTGTGTTTTGGTTTCTCAAAGAAAACCAAAAAAGCCCGATATAGCAGACTATCGGCGTGGCTCAAGTTGAGCAAGGCCTCTGATGCAGCCTCGGGGCAGGGTCGAGCCTCATCCAGGACTGGCCCATCCGAGGAGCATTCTCCCTCCGCTTTTCCCTCGAGATCCTTTGAGGATGCCCCACGTCATGGTTCAAGAGAAGGCCAAGCTCCGCTACGCCTGCTCTGCTGATTCTGGTCCCAAGTTGTACGTAAGACGTTCGCCATCACCATCGTCCTCCACAGTGAGCCTGCCAACGAAAGGAGCGTCTTCGGAGAGAAATTCGCTAACCCCGTCCAAACTTTGTGTCCGCAGATAGTCCGATGGAAAAGTCCCGGGGGTGCTCATCGAAGCCAGCTAAGGCTTCAACCAAGGCCAAGTCAACGGAGACAATGACGGCGCTGTTGACCAAGGTAGCCATAAACACTTTGTCGTCTAAGTCAATGACGTCCACTGCGGCTCTGAACGAGAGCAGGTCCAGGAAAGAAGTGGCAGCCACCCAGTGGGTGTCCTTGCCCCCAAGGTGTGATAAGACTTCGGAAGCAAAGGAATAGATGCAAGGGAGAGAGAGAACAGGTGGCCACTCTGGCTCAAACGCCTCTGGAGCGAGAAAGGGAAGTGATCCACCTGTGGAGCCTCCCAGGTATGCAGACCGGCAGGCTACTGAGGATAGACCAAAGCAGATCTAATCTAGTACCGACAAGGACAATGATCCTCACAAGGGGTGCTGCTCAGACCACAGTGGGGGAGGACCTGAAGTAGGACCTCAATCCCTGGTGCTGACAAAGAGACACATTAGCCCGGATCCTACTCTGTTGGCAATGTTTACCCCTTGACCTAGGGATGTGTCTGTGGACATTCATTCCACCGTGCACACACTGGTTGCTGAAATCCAGCAAAGGATGCTGCCATCGGGGCCGTCACTTCCAGAACCTCTAAGGGTAAACTCTCCCCGCAGAAGTTCGAGTCCAAGGGGAGTACAGGTCCTCTGCATCATCCGACCCCTCCGCCACCACCTCGTCACAACAAGACTTCTACTGGTGCTCCTTATCAGGACACGGACATGGCTACTGGTACAGACTAGGAAGACTATTTCATTGCGACGGACCGAGAGACTGTACGCAGACAAGCCCCATAGGGCCTCCCCTGCGGACGAAGTTGGATCTTTTCATTCGGTCATCTCGAGGGCTTTGGAACTGTTTCAGTTAGTCCCAGAGAGGAAGGAGGGTGTCCTTTACCAACGATGTGAGTCGAGGAGGAAGACCATTCTGTCAGTTCCCTTCCTGGCCGACATCTGGGAAGAGGGCCTAGCCCTAATAAAGACTCAAAGGACAGCCCCGACCAAGCAGGACCGATTGGAAAAGTACAGGGTACCTGACTCAGCTCCCAGGTGTTCAAGATCTCAGCCCTCGCCGGATTTGGTGGCATCAGCCGCAAGATCTCAGCCCTCGCCGGATTTGGTGGTATTGGCTGCAGCTAGGTAACGTTCAGCAAACCAGTCATCGGAAGCAATGGTACCTCTAGACAAGAAGCTGGATGTGATGAGGCAAGAGGATAATTTACACGGCAGTCTCTATCATCAAGGCAGCAAACGCCCTAGCCATTTGGCCCGTGAACTCTCGTACAAACTGGGCCCTAGCTTGGATTTCATGCTCGAGGGATGAGGCACTGGAATTCTTTCAGGAAGGTGAAGTGGCCTCAGATCACGGTGGCGGTAGACATCACAGACACAGGTTTTCGCCAGATGGGGAACGGGTGTCTATGCACCATCAAGGTTGGTTAAAGGTTACAAACCTCCGCCGGGACGTTCAGACAAAGATGCTGGATATGCTGTTCGACTGAGAAAACCTCTTAGGAAGGCGATAGTCCAAAACGGTGGCGGCACGTTCTCTAGGAACTTTTCCGCAGCGACTATCCTTGTCCTTTCATTCCCCCAGAGGAAAGCCAAGATGATCTTCAAAGGGTTATAGTACCCCTTAAAGGCTGTTCCACTCAAGAAGTGTGCAGGGGGCGCTCTCAAGGCAGCGTAGGTTAGCAGTGCCGTCCGCAAGTCAGAACACCTCCACCCAAGCAGGCCTGAACCGTCTGTGGCTCTGGGCCCCCACACCCACTTTCCCACCGCAGTGGGAAGCCGGCTGGCGAAGTTCATCAGCACGTTGGAAAAGATCACCACGGACAGATGGGTGCTGGACGCTCTCAGATAGGAGCAGACATTGGATTTTCAACACAGGTGTCCTCGTATCCCCCTGATTCAGCGGCAAGAACTACACAGGACACAGCTTCTTGAGGTGCGGACCATGTTACGGAAAGGGGCAATAGAGCCTGTCCCCCAGCAGCTAAGGGGCTCTGAAGTATATTACAGATACAGTTTGCAAGAAGATGGGGAGTTGGAGGCCGATTCTGAATATACGTCGTCTCAACAAGTACTTGGTCTCAAAAGTTCTGGATGGTCATGTTGCAGTACATACTCGGCCAGCTGGAACAGGGAGATTTTCTGACGTTGTTGGATCTGGAGGATGCCTACTTCCACATCCCCATTAACAAAAACTGCAAGTTCCTGGGATTCATGGTTCATGGTTCAGGGTCAACACTACCAGTTCAAGGCTCTGCCTTTCGGCCTGCAAAACATGGTTCACCTCATGCGAGGTTCATCTGGATGCAAGTATCAGGGAACTTTAAGGAAAAATCTCACTTCAACGAGTTCCGCGTGCGATACAGTGCTGGAGTGTTTGGCAACTTCTCATCAAGGGAGCTCTGTTTCAGGTTCAACCTTAACAGGAGACTGTCACCACAGACACCTCTCTACAGGTCTAGGTAGCCCACCCCGGACAGTTGCACGCCGGAGACCTCTGGCAACCGGAGGAAAAGGACCTACAACTTTGGGACGTTTTTTAGGCCCTAAAGTCTTTTCTGCCGTCATTGAAGGACAAGGTGGTGAGGATCTTCAGACAATACCAAAGCCATGTTCTACATCTGGAAACACGGGGCTGGAGGGGACCCTGTCTCTGGCACTCTCCAAAGAGGCCCTGGACTTGTGGCAGTGGGCCTTTCGTCAACGCATGATCCTCGTTCTGTTTCAGCAAAACAAAGTTGATGGCTGGAAGGTTTCAAATTAATCATAACCACGGCCTGGCAGTAGTCAAGAACACCACTACAGACTCGCTCAGCAGAGAACTACATTCCTGCCATGAGTGAAAGCTTCGCCAGGACCAGGTGGATCTGCTGTGCGACAAATGGAGACAACCCCAGATCGATCCCTTTGCGACAGCGGTGAACACCAAGTGCCAGAGGTTCGCCATGAGGTTTCCTCAACCAAGGAGCTTGGGGGACGCGTTGTTCTTCCCATGGGAGGGACAGTTACTAAACGCTCCCCTCCACCCCCCGTTTAAACTCCTCTTGCGTATGACCAACACACTCGGACACTGCCACTGCAGGTTGATACTCGTCGCCCAGGCGTGGCCGAGGAAGATCTGGTATCCGGACTTACTATGCCTGTCTGTGGCCCCATCCATCAGGCTACCGCTGCCCCCGGACCTTCTCGCCAGAGAAGAGGGCCGGGGGGCAGTTTTGCATCACGACCCAGATTCTCTAAACCTGAGGGCATGGCTCCTGCAGCCCTTGAGTTGGGAGGTTATACTTTACCCACAGGATGTAAGGACATCCTGGCCAGGGCCAAAGCCTCGTCAACGTTGAAGTGCTATGTATATAAATGGAAACGCTTCTCTGTGTGGTGCGTTGTGGTGTGATTTACCCCTCTGTGTGTCACGGCCCCACAACCTCTGCCATACGTGCTTTCCTTGGCTAAAGCAGGACTGGCTTACGCCTCTATTAAGGTGCATCTTGCTGCCATATCCAGGTACACCAGGTCTCTGGGCAGACCTTTACTATGGTCTCACAGGCTCCTCAAGGAGTTGCTTAAGGGGCTCTTCAGGCTTTCCCGCTGGTGAAGGCTCCTGCCCCGGCTTGGGAGCTCAATGTTGTGCTAACTAAGCACATGGGAGCGCCCTTTGAACCATACACCGTTGTGGAAGATGACTTTCCTCGTGGCCATCACCTCGGCCAGGTGGGTCGGGGAGATTCAGGCCCTGTCTTGCAAACAGCCTTACTGCTCTTTCCACGCTTCAAGGGTGGCACTGCATACATACCCCACCTTCATGCCATAGGTACTGCAGAATTCCACTTCAATGAACCTTTGCTGTTACCGTCTTCTTTCCGAATCCGTCATTGCTGGAGATAAGGGCCTTGCATTCGGTGGACTTTGCTCGTTGTTGAAATTGTACGTGGCATGTTCTCAGTTGTTTGTCAACTTTTGACCTGTACATCAAGGAAAGGCCTTGTTGAAGGCTTCCATCTACAGGTGGCTTTCCGTCTGCATCATGCACTGTCATTGACTGGCTACCAGGCCTCTCCCAGGCCATCCGAGAGCCAATTTCACCAGAGCCATCGCAACAACGACCGCGTTTCTCCCTGCTGTGCCCCTGCTCGACATCTGCAGGGCTGCTAGGTGGAGGTCCACGCACACCTTCACGAGGTTCTACTGCATCAACTGGGATTACAGGGAGTAGTCCTGAGTCGGCCAAGCGGGGCTACGCAACCTGTTTGTTTGAGGTGAGTCTGTTCCAGAGGTGAGTGTTTATTGCTTCTGTTTAGCCTTGCCACCTCCCGTGGTTGTGTATATGTACTGCTGTGTAATTGTTATTCATGAGCATGTGACTCCATGCCAGACTCCGTGCTGGAGAAGGTTTAAGTTACTTACCTGTAACTATTGTTCTCCTGCATGGGCCTGGCATGGATTCCCATGCGAACCGTCCCGCCTTCCCCTCTGTGGCTCTTCTTGGTTCATACTGCCACTTTGTGCTTACCAAATCTGAAGATGGCTACCAGAGGTGGAGCTTAGGGAGAGGTCCGTTATTGGATGGGGGCAGTATGACCCAGAGGACAGTGAATGGTTTATAGGAGAAATGCAGTTTTAAAGTGAAAGTGCAACAGTTTTTTCTTTTACTGAGGATTCGCAGCCTGGCAGGGAATATTCATGAGCATGTGAATCCTTGCCAGAGCCATGCTGGGTCTGCTGAGCCAGCAGGAAAGGTCAGATTCATCACCCTGAAGACCTAGTGTGCAGCCATCAGGGGCTTTCAGATCAGAGCATAGCTTTTCTACAGGCCGTTTGTAAGTCTTCCATCAGACTCCAGTATTCTAGTTTGACATGGTCACTACCCTGGCCTTGCAAGATTAGATGGGAACCCCTCGCAGCGGGGTGTGTAATAGGCCTACCAGGGAAAAATACAGAGCCAGTCCTACCCCTTAAGGGTACGGTGGCAGTTGAGGGCCGCAATTCCTGCCTTGTGCCTATTTTCCTTTGGAAAATACTATTTTATTGAAGATATACCAAACACAGTCAGAAGGTACATTGCATCACAGTTGCCAGTCCGTGATAATGACAAATCAAGCATGAACATGAATGTTGCTAGAGTATCGCCTACCTAAGCACCTTCCAGGTTTCCCTCCAGAGTTCTAGCAACGATCTTGACTGGGTAATCCCCTGCGATCTCAATGAGTGTTTTAAATCTAATTTACATTTTCTCCCCCGCCCCCCCCCCCCTTCCCCCCCTCGGATCTTCCCTCCCTTATGCCCCCTTTCCTCCCGACACATCAAGGTTTGAGGAAACAAAGTCTTCAATGTGAAGTAAGTTCACAGCTGGCACTTTGCTCACAGCTTTTTTCCTTCTTGGGGTTTCAGCGATCAGAGCGGCCACTTGCGCTAGCGTGCAATACTACCATCTTTTACAAGTAAAAGGACATTTGGAATTGGGGCACTAGGATGCTGGTGTTCCCAATACTCAGGGGAAATGGGAGCAACATTGTGTATGTGCGTGTGCGATTCCATCAGAGTTGCTGTGAGGCTTTCCATATCGTATATTTTCTTTGCTTTGTGCAGCCATTTTTTTTTTGTTGGAAGCATATCGCCCTTCCACCATTTGGTTAAACACACCAGAGCTGCTAAGGGTAGGTTTTTGGGCATGTGTGGCAGTACTAAATATTTGTCCTGAATGAGATAAACACCAAACAAGAACAGGAGTGGGAACGCTGCTCTCACGATTCCCTCTGTCGTGAATCCAACCCAGGATTTCCATCCTGTAGGTTTGAGCTTTGGGACAATCACACCGTTAGTGGCAATAGTTGCTAACCTGTGGGCATCCCCGCCAGCATATGGGTTTATCTTGGGTACATTTCCGTCAGTCTTTGTAGGGTGAGGTGCCATTGCATGAGCAATCTGCTGTTGTGCATTTTGTATTGGACCGAAATGGTTGAGTTCCAGACAGCTCTGTAGATTCCCGCTCATTCCTCTGAGTTGCCGTCCCATTCCAGGTCTCTCTCACATCAGGTTTGAGTGTGTGCAGCCGGTAGATGTCCTTTCAATCAAAGCACCATACATTTTCGCAGTCAACCCCTTGGAGCCCATGTGAGTGTTAAGCATACTCACAAAGGGAGTGATTTGAATTTGTTCCACTGTGGGTCGTTAAGCACGCTTTTTAGTTGCAGGTACAACAATGGCTGGATCTGTTGGCAGCTTTCTAGCTCTTCCTTGGTCAGAAAGACCCCTTCCGTCCACAGTTGCCCAACCCTGACCAAGCCCTACTCATATTGTGTTTGAAAGCGAACTGGGTCTGCTATGAGATCTCTTAACTGGAGATGCCCAGCTGCAGCTTAGGGGAGAGGGCCACGTGGAGACACCGCCCATGTCTAGCTTCTTTTTCCAGAGGGACCACAACACTGCCAGGATCGGGTGTTCGCGCACTCATCTGCAGAGATTTCTGGGGGACCCATAGCCACTCTCCCAGAGTGACTGGTGCGAGATAACAATTTTCTAGGTGTACCCATTGCTTATCCTCTGATTCTCTCAGATGGTCCACTATCACACGAAATTGTGCTGCTCTATAGTATTCCTAAATATCTGGTTATGCCATACCCCCTCCTATCCTTTGGGAGGATCAACGTTTTGTGGGCCACGTGAGGCCTCTTCCCTTCCGACAGAAAGGCTAATAGTGAATGCTTGACTTCTGCATGGAAGGAATCTGGTAGCACCACTGTGAGAGACTGATAAAAAGAAGAGAAGCCGCAGGAGTAAGTTCATTTTAATTGTTGTGAACCTTCCTCCCCAGGAGAGTTTTAGGTTGGACCATTTCTGGGTGTCCGTTTTAATCGCTGTCCAAAGTGCAGTGAAATTGGCCTGGTACAGGTCCCCTAATTGCTTTGTGATGGTTACCCCTAAATATCGGATGCCCTCATGATACTGCTTCAGGCCCCAGCTACTCAATGGGTTTTCTGAGAGGGATCCACCACCTTCAGCGGCAGGATGACTGTTTTGTTTAGATTGATACGAAAGCCTGAGTGGTCCCATATTCTGCTATTGCGGCTAAAAGAGCTGGAATGGACTGGGGTTGGTGTGTCAGATGTACTAGGACATCATCTGCGAACAGCGCCAATTTGTATTCCTTCCCAAATTTGGTGATCCAAGTGATTGTGGCGTTTTCCCGGGTGTTTGGGGCCAGAGGTTCTATCACTAAAGCAAAAATCAGGGGTGATGAGGGGCAGCCTTATCTAGTCCCTCTGCTCAAGGCAAAAGGGGGGATGCCACGCCATTTACTACCTTTGCTCTTTTTACAGAGTTTGTGCACCCCTAATACAGACTGCCTCCAGGTTGGCTTTTCGCATTACTCTTTCCATAAACGGCCGCTCCACCCTGTCGAATGCTGTTTCAGCGTCCACTGAGACTAGGGTGGGGTTCCTGCCTTGAGGGTCCATTAACGCCTAGCGTTTTGCAGATGTTGTCTGAACCCTGTCTCCCTTTCACGTAGCCAACCTGGTCATTGTGTAGAAGCCTCAGCAGAACCCTGCTTAACCTATTAGCAAGGATGCTGGCATAGATTTTGGCATCAACCTTCAACAAGGATATTGGCCTATGGGAACCACACTCAAGTTTGTCCCTCCCTTCTCTGGGGAGAATGATGATACAGGCTTCCATGAAAGATTCTGGGGCCTGGCCTGAATGCATGATGTCATTGAAAAGAAGTCAAGAAGGGAGCCACTGCTCGAACTGAAGGCTTTATAAAATGCTGGGGTCAAGCCGTCTTGCCATGGCATCGAACCTGGCTTTAGTTTCGCAATGGCCGCGCTTACTTCCTCCACTATTAATCGGGACGCTCAATTGGTCATTATCTGGGCTTTGCAGTGACTTGATTTTTGTTTTTTCTAAGAATTTCTCCATATTTTCATGGGTGGATGCGCTATCTGAGGTGTGCAATTGTCTATAGAACTGTGCAAATCCGGCTGTGATTTCAGCAGGCTTATTCAGCGCTGCTCTTTCCTGATGTCTGATTTTATACACTGCTCTTTCGGCTCTTTGCCCTCTTAGTCAGGCTGCTAATATTGTGTTGGCTTTGTCCCCTTTTTCATAAAACCTTTGTTTAACGTACCAGAGTTGTGTCAATGCTTTTCCACTCCACAGTTCATTAAGCTCCTGCCTAAGCTCCTTCACCTCTGCCAGTGTCTTTGCTGAGTCCCCACCCCGCTTGTTAGGACTGCCTCTTTGTTTAATTCCCTCTTATGCAATGTTTCCCGCAACAGTCTGGTTCACTTCATGAATGTGCCCTGTGCTATCAGAAGCCCCCTTATTTTGTCTTTTGCCGCTTCCCACACTGTGGGTCGAGTGGGATCCCCAGTGTCATTTTGTTTGGAAAATTCCCTGATTTCGACATCAAGTGAGTCCCTAAAGACCTTGCACTGAAATATTGTCATTACAGATCCATCTTTTGTATGTCAACGTGCCCAGGCCTAGATCTAGGTTTATGGTGCTCATGTCGTGATCTGACCAACCCACTAATTCAGTGGATGCACTCATAATGTTGTGCTTGTGTGCTGCCTCCAGAAAGATGAAATCAATGCGGGTGAATGTTTGGTGGGGTGGAAGAGTAAAAAGTATATGCTCTAGTTTGTGGGTGACGGGCTCTCCACGTATCTACCATGAAGTGTTCGTGCACAAGGGGTTGGAAAAGCCCTTTCCCTGGGGGCCGAACGGCTGCCTCGCATGAAGAACACCCAGTCCAGAGCTGGATCCATCACCATGTTAAAGTCACCACCACAAATCAGTACCCCTGTTCTCCATTTGTCTAGAAACACAAAAAAGCTCCTCACTGAAAGTGATTTGTTGGGTGCATAAGCTGAGCACTATGTGACCGCTCTCAATCGAATGATCCATTTATTGCCAAGTACCTCCCGTCCATGTTTCTGTGGATTTGTGTGATATGCAATCCTAACGATGCCCTAACATGCCCACAACTCCCTTTTTGACAGGTTCCGATGCCCAAATGGCTCCTCCCAATTTCCCTCCTTTTGGGGTTATCACCTCTACCCCCAGAAATTTGGTTTCTTGCACAAAGAGGACATCGAGGCTGGACTGGTTATATGTGCTTAAAAACATTGATGTCTTTTGGGGCGA
Source organism: Ambystoma mexicanum (assembly GCF_040938575.1). Lineage (NCBI taxonomy): Eukaryota > Metazoa > Chordata > Amphibia > Caudata > Ambystomatidae > Ambystoma > Ambystoma mexicanum. The sequence goes on from NC_090930.1 coordinate 687,654,625, forward strand.
GTTAAGGGTCTTCCCGTTTAACCCTTTAACTGCCAAGGGTTCCCCCTGCCCCCCCTCCGTGCGAAGGCCTTTTTTGGTGATTTTGGTATGTCGCCATTCAATCCCTTATAACTTTTCTGTTACATGAGATATCTAGGCCGAATTTGGCCCCTTTTCTTCCCGCACGTAGGCGGTCATAACCCCACCAAGGAATCATAGTTTGCTGTTTGAGGGTGACAGAAAATAACGAAAAAGGGAGAACATTTTGGGGGTTTTCTGAAAATGCCAATAAAATGATGTACAAAGAAGCCTGTGTTTTTTCCTTGTAAGAGCTAGAAACAAATGGTTTGATGTGCGGAATTTGCCATTTTACAGTCTTTCAAGAACAGGCTGAGAGGAAACCAAAAAACATTTTTATGTGGTTATCATCCGTTTTGTGAGAGGTAGGCGATTGTGCCCTTTTTTCCAATAGGACATGCGTGGGGATGCCAGAGTAGGGTAGGAAAGCTGAATGGGAAGACAGAAAGGCAAACATTTGTGAAAAGAAGACAAAATTTAAAGTTTAGTAAGGGGCGATTTTTGTGCAGGTTGGGCAGCTACTATGTAAGGAACATTTCCATAGTTTGGGCAAAAATTTGAAACATGACAGGAAAAAAAGGTATGTGGTGGACATGGTTGGCCCGGTAAGGCAATGTCTTCTGTGAATTTTGAGAAAAACAATGCTGCGCTACAATCCCTCGACTCTTCCAGTTAGAAAACACACATTTTTCGTAATGTTTCACAAAACGAGCAATACCACAAGCCAAAAACCTAGCCACGGTACACAGGATTCTTATACTTGCGGCCTAAACAGACATACTTAGCATGTGTAAATAAGGAAAACAAATGTGGTGAGGAATGGCAAGCATCCATTTTTTGAAAGAGCACAGGCAGACCTTTTGAAGGGTAGGTGATTTATGCAGGTTACAAAAGCGTATAGTGCCAAAAGCACTTGTTTCCCAAAAGTTTGGGAAATGAAAGGGTTGTGTGTCAAAGTGCAGCAGCAAATGTATGAAAACGTTATGAAAACCAAGCGAACATAACAAATGTACTACCTTCCTGCGTCCCCACAGTTGTCCCGATGGCAAAAGTACCTCAGATGTCTTTCGGCAGAGCAGATTTTGCAGGAATTTGATCTTGTGGACAATCTACAGATTTGGGCCTGGGGTGTCGCAGCCACCAAGGAAAACGGGGAACCCCATGCATTTCCGAAAAGAAGACGCCCGTGGGATTCCAGAGGCCTGACTTGGGCGAATCGCCTTAGAATTTATTACCCACAAGCCCCGGCAAAGCTCGAAATTGTGGGGAAAAAACTGAATTTTCAGACGTTTCCCACCTGGAAACTACTGAAACACGCCATCAGCAACACATGTCCTACCTTCCCACAGTCATCCGGATGAAAACAGTACCTCAAATGTGTGGGTGCACCTACCTGGGTGGAAAAGAAAATGTTGACTGTCCACAAGTCCATCGGCAGTCCCAGGGAGCCCGGCAGGGTCCCCGTCCATTCCCCGAGGGAAATTCTGTAATGCTGCCTAGCCAGAGCTCCAGGCTTGTCGGGGGTGATGTCCCTGGCCTTGGGTGTCTGTCCGTCATGTGGGTTGACCGTCCACAAGTCCAGTGGCGATTTCAGGGAGTCTCGTCAGGCTCCCTATCCTTTCCCAGAGGGAGAAGGTGTAACGCAACCCAGCCAGAGCTCAAGGATGGTCAAGGGTGATGTCTCAGGCCTTGGGCACCTGTCACCCATGTGGGTCGACCATCCTCGAGCCCAGCCTGGAGCTCTGACTGGGCTGTGTTACAGCTTCTCCCTCCAGGAAAGGTCGGGGACCCTGCCGGGGCTCCCTGGCACCGCTGCTGGACTTGGTGACCGCCAAACCACATGGGAGACAGCTGCCCAAGGCCAAGGGACAACACCCCCCCCCCCCCATCCTGGAGCGCTGGCTGGGCTGCGTCATAGAATTTCCCTCAGGGAGGGAAGGGGACCCTGCCGGGGCTCCCTGGAGCTGCAGCTGTGCTTGGGGATGGTACACCCACATGGTGAACGGATGTCCACGGCCGGGGACATCACCTCCAACCATCCTGGAGTTCTTGCTGGCCTGTGTTAGTTTTTCCCCACCAGGTAGTTCAGCAGTGTGCCAATACCTCCCTTAAGAAGTGATGTCCCCAGCCTTGGGCATCCCTCTCCCATGTGGTTCTACCGTCTCCAATCACAGCAATATTTCCAGGGAGCCCCCCGGCAGGGCCTCTGTCCTTTCCCAAAAGGAAAAGCTGTAACGCAGGCCATCCAGAACTCCAGGATGGTCCGAGGTGATGCCTTTAGCCTTGGGCGCCTTGTCTTCCATGTGGGTCGACCGTCCCCAAGTCCAGCGGCAGTTCCGGGGAACCCCGGCAGGATCCCCATTCCTCCCTGGAGGTGATATCTGTAACGCAGCAGCACAGCCAGAGGTGCAGCCTGGGCTTGTGGACGGTCAACCCACATGGGAGGCAGCCGCTCCCAGGGAAACACCAATGTTATGCTGGCATGGGGGGGAGGGGCAATTTGTGGCCTGAACATGCAATTGTGTCGCAGTCCACCAAAATACCTCCCCAGATGGCCCACTCCCACCAACAATCAAGACCCAGTAACACCCTCCCCCCCCCCCCCCACTGACAATGGGCCCTAACCGTAGAATAATACAAAACAGTACTCGCATAACGTTCCAGCTGCTCGCGTAGAAAAAGCTTTAAATGAAACAAAAAATATTTGTTACCTATGGTCACCCCTGCAAAAACAAATCAAACCAATACACTCCAATCATGGCCCCCCTTTCAAGGCTCCCTCCATCCCAGGTCGTCTAGTGACACTCACCCACCAGTAAAAACACTTGTTCCCCTTCCTAGGGGCAGTCTGCAAGATTGCACTAGCAACTACATGAGAGCCCCCCCATCCATTTGTGGTTGTGGGCACCCCCCCCTTATTACATAAATCGCTGGTGGTTAAGGGTGCCCCCCACCCACAACTTTTTTGTTTTTGATTTTTTTTTTTTTTTTTTTTGCCCCTACCCTAGGGGCAGATCGCCACATTACATGTATGTACTGCCCCGTGCTTGGGGGGGGGGGGGGGCTGTGCCAAGATTTTTGGTGGCCCTCTTCCACCCCCACCCCAAATGGTTGGATGGGGGGCATCTCATGTAGCCCTCCATGGGGACAGAAATCTGCCCCTGGGGAGGGCTACATGAGGTGCCCCCCACCCAATACACCCTTTCTTGTTTTTGTTTGCCCCTTTCCTAGGGGCAGGCAAAACATACTGCCCCATGCTTGGGGGCGGGGGGTGCTGTACCAAAATTACTTGTGGCCCTCTTCCCCCTCCACCCCAAATGGATCGGAGGCATCTCATGTACCCCTTCCTAGGGGCATCAATCTGCCCCCAGGTAGGGCTACCTGAGGTGCCACCGATCCACTTAGGGTGGGGGGGGGCACCCCCATTTCATTATATAAAATGCCTGGTGGTCTAGTGACCCCACCCAAAACATAATTAAATTTCTTTGTTTACCCCTTGGTTAGGGGCAGATGGGCACATTACTGCGCCCATCTTCCCCCATTGGGTGGCAAAACGTAGTGCCCCAATCATGTGGGGGGGCCTGTTCAAAGATTCCTGATTTTTAATTTTTTTTTTCGTAACATTTAGTTTATAACCAACTTTTATTGCACAACACACATTTAGCTTCAGATCCTGTAAAATATTAATTACTTTTTGGATTTCGCCCCCCCCCCCCCCAAAGGTCTAACATCGACGTCATAAACTCAACGTCGTCCTATTTACACAATTGTCAAGATCGCACCCATAAAATCAATTACAGCGCAGGTTAACTTGTTATTTTTGCCCATAAGCATCAAAAACCACCACTCCGCCATGTTGCCACTTAGGGGAGCAAATTTACTTAGGTGCATGGATCGTTTTGAGTTTAACTCCAGACATTCTGTGATCGGATGCTTAGATGATTCAACTGAAACATAGCAAAATCTGCATAAGTTATTGGAGGTTTCTTTGTTGTGTTTCAATAACCGCATTACCTTGGTTTTATAGAAGTTCAATCTTAGTCTCAAGAACTGGTCTCTGTGGTAGCGCAATGGAAATTTTGTTAAATATTGCGGTAACTGGTCGATTCCGCATGCTGCAATTCCAAGGTAAAGTGACAATGCTAGTTTGGATCGTTTTTCATTATTTTGGATCCAATTCCATCTTTTCAACTTTTTCTTGGCAGCTTGAGGATTTAAAAGCACTGTGTCATGTCAACATCAGCGTAATTCAAAATCTTGTCAATTTTATTCGCCCAGGTCTTTAGGAAAACCAGTATGAGGTGACTGATTAGACGAGGCCAAGATACGCTAAGGAGAGGCCGTATTAATTGAACACATTTTCCTCAATGCAGCTACCGATTTCCACAGCACATTCCCATAAAGGGATTGCAGACACAACTGATGTCGAATGGCTGTCATTGACATTGGCAGTCAGTTTAAGAAGTTTTCGCCAGAGGAGACGTTCTAAATAGGTCCAGAATTCTTGGCTTATATTCCAACCGGCTTCACTTCCAAAGGTAATTGTTGGAACAACCTTTTGCAGGTAAAACAGCAGCATTGGTTTTAAAGTGAACTTCCCATACGACACATTTAACTTTTCTCCTTGTAGCGACAGATTTTGCATGCAGAGTATCAAGTCTTGAGTCCAATCCCATTCACGGATGGATTTATTGAACAGAACTTCCAGATAGCGTATACAATGTGCAGACGCAAGTTGTTCACCAGTAACTGTCCATTTAAAAGTCTTCTCTTTTTCCGTATTTTGGCCCTAACTCCACTATTTTTATTACATTTGTTTTGATATATAGGCTTGGAGGTCGAATAGAAGTCTTTGCTCTGGGTGGTGTCCATCAACACCAGGTCGTCGGTGTATTTGGCCCAACTAATTTGCTGGCCATTTATTCAAGGTGGAAAGGATTTTGTTTCTCTCAACGCGGTCGTTAGGTTAGTGGGGAATAATTTAAAGAGTAATGCAGCTAGTGGGCAGCCCTGTTTTACGCCCATTTTTGTCCGAATTTCGTCTGTGAGATCCCCCTTTGCATTAAGACAGACTCTAATCCGAAGTATTTGAGTACAAGGCCATCAGTGGATGAAGGAGGTCAACAGGGCATGACCAGATCTGTAGCTTCCGCCATAGCAAGGCTCTGTTTATGCAATCAAATGCTTGCCTCGGGTCTATGAATGCAAGGAATAGCTTTGTTGCCCCTTTTAACGCTTCCAGTTTCATTATATTTAGTAAAATTAGGTTTAATTCAGTGCAGACACCCTTTGTGAATCCCGTTTGAGAAGAATCAAGAATTCCTGCACTGGTTGCCCATATTGACAGAAATGTTGCAAAAATCTTCCTCTTGGTATCAAGAAGGGCAATCGGGTGATAGTTGGAGGGGTCGTCCCGACGGCCTTTCTTGAAAATTGGTACAACCACTGCTGAGGAGCAAGACATAGGAAGTTCTTTTGTTATTGAAATTCTTTGAAAGAGCGCTTCTATGAATATTGACCAATGAGTGTTTGTTAGATTTTATCATGATGTTTGTGAGGTCATCTGGCCCAGCGGCACTTTTTTCAATTTTTGAATTGCCAAAGAATGTCAGTAGATGACTCACAGACGTCCCATGACGTAGGACTCTGTCACTTGGTGTTGCCACTATGGTTGGATTTTGAAATACCTGTGAAAAATGGGTCATCCATTGGTTGGAATTTACTCCGTTTGCAATCAGAGCATTTTGATTCAACGATCCCTCATTTATTATCACCCAAATATGTCTAGTATTATGTTTAGCAATTAGGCTCAGAATTACTTCAGCTCACTCTTGATCACGGATTTCACCAAATTATTTTAACCAATTCCGGTATTTTGGTCGCCTTTTCCTTATGTCTTCCAATGTGTTGGCCGACGCTAGTTGTTTTAAGTGTTTTATGTCTTGATGCAGGGCCTTTTTTGCGTCGCTTACCTTCACACTAAAGGGTATTTGTTAGTTTGCAAAGTGATTTTTCCTCCACATGTCCCAGTTTTAAAGTGTGCAAGAAGTGGAGCATAATTTACTCGAGTAGACAAAGGTTCCACATTTAAGAAGATGTTCGCAGTTAGGGCAGCAATTAGGTGTTTATTAATCCACAGTCTGTTTCCGCCTTGGTTGATTGCTAAATCACCAGCATACCTTATAGAGGGATGTCTAACAGTCATATGCCATGTTAACTTAAGAGCATCATGGTCACTGTTAGTTAATTCTAGGATTGTCAACTGATTTATACTGGCTAGAAATATTTTTGAAGACCAGATGTAGTGTTGAGTTTTATGAGACTGATTCCGGTGCCATGTATAAACTGGGGGAATATCGCCCCTAGTTTGACTGTTTAACATTGAGCAGTTCCTGATTTTAAGTTCAGAAAACCAAAGGTGACCTTGGTTTGACTTTCGTGTTGAGTGGTTTACCTCGCAAGCTATTGGTTTCCTATTATTGTCCAACCAGGAGAAGTTCAGATCACCACAGATGATGATAGTGGGATTATCATATTCGGTCATAGAATAATCTATAATGGTGGTCACGGATTTTATATACTTTCCAGATGAAATCATCATGGGGTTCCAGTATGTGTTCACTATAAGTATTTGTTTACACAAATTGGGGTCTGATGATGTGTGTTGAAGTGTTGTGGCTTGTACAAATAAGTTTGGATATTCCACTTTAATCACTTTCTAAACATTGATAATCTTTATCATTGTTAGTAGACCAGAGTAGGGGCGTCCTGTATGATTTTTCCTGGCTGTGTTTAACAGAATTAAATATCCGTCTCGAAAAGGAACGTCTCGAAGCCACGTTTCCTGGAGGCAGGTCACAAAGTTATTTTCAATGGCATAGCAAGATTTGTTGAATAAATGTTTAAACCTGTGTTTGTTCCAGGAAATCGATGAATATGTATCGTTGTGTTGTTGGCATTTTAACTAATGTCGAGTAATATGCCGATTGGAAGCGGTATTCGATCTGTTTTGCATAGTAGGACGCTGGTCTGTTAAATTACTATCTGGGAGCTTTGATTTTACAAGATTCCACAAAATGCTGCGCCTTTTGTTCATTTGATGGCTGAGTGTCAACATCTTGTCTGGAATTCATGCAATGGTTTTCTTTTCCCTCTGTTAATGAAGAAAGCTCAAAACCGAAGAAGAGCAGTTTGTCTTTTGCCTCTCTTAATGTTTTTATGATAAATTGAGATTTGATGTGCAGAACGGTCTTCGGAGGCATATTCGACGATTGCAATGTCTTCTGAGGTTATTGTTCGCAAAAACGGAATACAATGAAGCTATTTCATTGTATTGCGTCTAATCAGATTAATTTCGTTTTTGTCTTTGAGAATATTTTCAAGTTGTAATTTGCAATAGGTGGGGGCTGAAACATTCTTCGAGAATGATGTTTGAGGAACTTACCGAGACCCTTGTTTTTGTAGTTGTGCTGTGGTCAGTTTTGGATTTAAATTCAAGATCGAAGTTTTATCATGGATTTTGCTAGATTTAAGTGAGCCAGACCGCTCTTTGTCATACAGGGGACTGCATGAAAAAATCAGTTTGACGACTTCTTTGTGAATCAACTTCACCTTTTGGAGTGTCTGCCATGACCCTCATCAGGGATTTCTGTTGTCTGGCAGTTTTAGATGGTTGATAATTGTCAATGCTTGAGTGAACATCCGCTGTAGTGTCCGGGACCGATTCGTCTTTGTCGACTGAATGTGTGGACATGTCACAGAAGTCGCAGAGGAAAGAGTTTCGGGTCAATATCCTCAAAATCAACTGTCTTTTATTTGGGTTGCTCATATCGGCTAAGGGTTGGTCCGCTAAGCTAATGATTTTAAAAAAGCTTTGTGTATTGCCTTGCTGAGATGGCTTTTGCGGGCGTTCAAATAACCCAAGTTGAGGAGTGTTTACATTTCTTACACATTTTTTGGAGTTATTTGAACAAGCCTTTGGGCAGAATGCGTCTTATCCTTTTTTGGTTTAGATAGTCTTTTACATTTTTTATTAGGTGTCACGCTTGTTCTATTTGCCAATGTTTTCGACGTACCTGAGAAAATTCTGAATGATGGAATTCGGGTCGCACTAGGTAATGACGAGGACTCTTGGTTATTAGGATCGCATCCAGAAGATGAAAAGTCTTCAACTGAAATGGGAGCACCAACAGCTTTGGAGTTTCTGGTTAATTCATTTGCTGTGCTCGGAACTGTAGATGGCAAAGAGTTAGAACCTGGGGCCGAGGATGTAGGCTCTTTACAATTTTTAGGAAGTATTTTGACTTTTCCTCAGTGGTTTCCAACAGAGTCTACAGCGAATTGGCGTCCAAGTTAGAAGCTGAGCCCAATTACCCGACTTGGTGCTGATCTTCACAGGCACACTATTTTGGTATTGAATATTTTAACCAAACGAAAATAGTACCTGTGAAGAAATCTTAAAATGATGTCTCATCCATTTAGTACAATCCAGTACATCTTATATCGGGTCAGATGTTTCGGCCAGTTCATTCCGCGCAAGATCGCTTAAGCGATTTTGCCGTTTTGCTGACTGTTCCGCTTCTCCAATTCACTGTTGTAGCTTTAGAGTGAAATATTCCAACAAGGAGAATTTTGAGTTAAGAGTGGTGAACAGCGACCATTGATCTTTCATCGTCTCATTGAGTGACTTGTATAATTTCATGAATGGAGTAAGCGCTATTGAAGTGGCAGCTAGTGCATTATTATGTATTTAGATGCCGGCGGCTATTGACAGGTTGCTTTTGTTGTTCACTTCACTGTCATTTTCAGATTGTCTCGCCGCTGTAGGATGACAGTTTACATTGGACTCCAGAGTCCGACTACTTTGGTGTGAAGTGTCGGGTCGTGAGGCAACAGTAGCTTTACTCTTTGTGGTGGCTGAAGTTTTTCATGCCAAACTGTTTTTCTCGGCAGACATCGTGCTAAGAGCCAATTTTGTTTGTGGTGTGCTAGTCATCTCTTTACGTGTGCTAGTCGACAAGGGAGTATGTTTTTATAATACTAATACATTTATTGTGAATTAGTTCATATTTGAACTTTACACAAACAATACAAATACATAACTTAATACAAACATACAGTCAAAACATTAGATATAAAAGTTATATAAAATTGTATTAAAATGGTATAAAATTAGACATATATGTGTAAATGAAACACAATGCAATACAGAGATAAAACAGTCCGGGGTTAATGTGTGGCACATTCCATACATATCGTATACAGCCCAACACACACAATACCTGACACAAATGAACGCATACCACAAGCGCTGAGCACCAAGTGACAATCGTAATGTCAAGCCTCGAACTTCAGGCTAGGGGCTGGTTCCTGGAGGGACCGCTCAAGGTTCTCCTAAAGACGGCTGGTTTGGTAATAAACTTTTAACTTTAATCCAAACCCTATATAGTGCCAGCTGTGTCCTAATTGAGTCCGAGTTTAAACAGTAATCCCAGAAGAACTCTCCCTTGATTGTCTCATAATTGTTTACCAACTTACCCAGCAGACACATATACAATGGACCCAAACGGGGGCACATAGTCAAGACGTGCCTGGTGGTTTCTAAAAGTTCTCCCTTCTCAAAAATACGACAACACCTGTCCTTTGGTAAAATACCCAAACGTGGCCCAGTAACCGCTAATATCTGAAGCTGATTCGTCCGCAGCCTTAGCATAAATTGACGTACCTCCGGATCTGGGCATAATAACAGGTATGGTTTGGGCTTTCTGTATCTGTGGATTACATGCGTTACAGCTTCGTACCCCTTCAAGGACGACAGATGGATGTAATTCTGAGTCCAGTCCCATCTGTTCATTTTTTGTATGAAGGATTTTTTTTGATGGATAAATGGAATTAGCCGCTTCTTATCATGGGACCAATCTATATCGGCAAAGAGAGACTCGTTTAGCTGCTTATAGCTATTGCCTTGAGGTGACTTTTCATTATCAAAGTTAGTACCAGCCAAGCTGAGCAGTTTACATGATTAAGAGGAAATAGCTTTCAGATAAAACACACCTCGAGCTCGCAATGCCATACCTTTCAGGGAGGTTAAACCCAGTTCTAACCGAAGATACTCAACAGAACAAGCCGGGCCCAACCCCAATACTGTTCGCCAGGACTGCCCCTCCAGTATATTGAGCCAGTTCATGTCTTGTATGACTAATGCCTCCAAGCCATACAAGATCGCGGGAACAAAGCACGGTTGATAAAGTCTAATGATCCCCGCAATACTAAACCCTACTGTTCCTTTGGCGAATTTACAAGCCTGCAATGTGAGATGTTTTGCCCGCCTCTTTTTTTGAGAGATGATCAAATGATAATTCGGTTGAGTATCAAATTCTAACCCCAAGTATGGGTATGAGTGATCAGTACTTATTCTCCCCAGACTAGTCTCGACGCCTGAACGACAAGGGCCACTTTTAGCTATTACCAGTATCTTAGTTTTCCTTAGGTTAATAGTAAGCCCCAGTTGCGCCGAGTATAGGGACAACTCCTCAAGCATGCCCTTTGCTCCAGACAATGTGCGATCAAACAATATTAAGTCGTCCGCATAGAGCATGCCTACAATAGGGGTGTCCTCCAGTTTTGGGGGGCAATTTGCTTTAGCAGCCATCCGGCGTAACAGGTCAGCTATATACAAATTGTAGCACATAGGTGCAACCACACAGCCCTGTTTTACTCCCATATTAATAGGAATGGGATCAGTGGCATCTCCCTCGTTATTAAGTCTGACCCTGGCACTGTTGTTGCTATGTAAGCTCACCAATACATGTAGTATCCAACCAGGGCACTTTAAGTCCTTCAACTTGTCCCACAGGGTCTCCCTCTTAACTTGGTCAAACGCACTACAAAAGTCAACAAAAAGTATGTACAGTGTGACATTTTTGTTACTCAGGGTGTTATTAATCAATAGATCCAGGACCCTGATTTTATGTGCTGTCCCCGAGCCAGGTCTGAACCCCGTCTGTGCATAGTTCAGGATATTATTTGTTGTAACCCAGGTTTCAAGTTCCTTAAGGACAAGTGTCATAAACATTTTTGCTAGTTACGTCAAGCATGGAGAGAAGTCGGTAATTACCAGCATTGCATCTCCCATTTTATGCACTGGTATAAACACTGACCTTCTCCATGAAGACGGAATCACAGCCAATCTACAAATACGCGAAAAGAGTGTCAGAAGTACATGTGCCCAGTTTTCCGGGTCGCTTTAGTACCACGTTTGCCAGCCCATTCGGGCCAGGGGCTTTAGAGGGTTTAAGTGCTACAATAACCTGTTTTATCGCATTATGGTTTATAGGCAAGGGCCAAGGGTTTGTACTTAATACCATGGCGGAAGCGGGTATATTTGCGTTAAAGAACTTATGCTTAATGTGTGCAACCCACTGCTCCTCACCAATAGGGTTAATTATTCTTAATCCCTGGTCCCCTCCTGCCTCTCCTAATATTTGCCAGATTCTTCGGATATTTCTGCTCATAAGGGTCTGTATAAAACTCTCATTTTTCACATTGTTGGGACTTACGATAGTGATGGTGCCATGTACGGTATTGCTGCTTGATATGCTTGATCTCAGACAGCCTCTCCTGCAGGCTCCTGTTGTTAATAGAGGTCAGTCTACAGGTTCGGATTTCTCGCCTCATTAACCTTTTACGATCCCGGATCCTAATATCAAACTTACCCCTTACAACTGCTTTCCATTCAGTCTTAGGAGCCTGGGTATGCTTGAAGAGGGACTGAGTGAGAGATTGTATCCATACCTCTATCTCCTCAGGGGATTTCCCCCTTAGTTCACTCTTCAGACAACAACCCTCAGGGAAAATCAAGGTCCTCATTCTTTCAATGTTGAACTGGGACCATCATTTCCCTTGATTGGTGGTGATCACATCACTACATACATTCCCAAAACCCAGGGTAACTGGGGCGTGGTCACTATAAGTATTAGGAGCAATATGGATACCCATGACGTTACCCAGAACACATTCAGAGACCACCATATAATCCAATACTGCCCTCTTAGTGGCCATAATCCATGTTGATTGTCCGGGGGTATCTCCGGTTTTGTGCCCATTCAGGATAGTGCACCTCCATTCATTTAGATAATCGACCCATACCTTGCCTTTGGTATTAGAGGTAGGTTGTGGCATTCGGCTGTGATCGGATATGTTATCATATTTACCACAACCATCTAGGTCTACACATCTCGCGTTCAGATCCCCACATAATATGATAGGATTGCTTTCATGATCAGCATCCCAGTTCAATAATATGGTATCCAACTGTTCGAGAACAAACTCAGTCTTCGATATACCCGGAGGATCATAAATGTCAATAATTAACAAGTCTTGATGTTTTCCTCCTTTCTCCGTTAAGGTCACTGCCACAGCTAACTCATTACTACCAGGTTTAGGGTCATTTACCAATCTCGGGCTGTATGACAACTTTTTTCATATTAAGAGGCCACCCTTGGGGCGACCGCATTCCCCCTTGGTGGCCTCTGCTTGGAAAGTCACATACCCATCAAATTCCACCTCAAATGTGATCCAGGTCTCTTGTAACACAAAAATTTCATGAGAGAACAGTACTTCCAGCGCGCTACCCCCAGTGAGCCAATGACTAAACCCCCTGGTGTTCCAGCTCACAACTGACCAATTTCAATCTGACCAACTTTTAGTAGCAATCATGTTCTTTAGCCATTCCCAGCCTTGCTTGTCATTACAATTGACTACTGGCTCCAGTTCGCCTTTAGAGCCTGCAGTTTGGATTTTTTGACAGTTACATTTGTCACATCCTTCCTCGGGCATGTCCATCCTTGGAGGTATATCTAAATCATATCCCAAGTATCCCAAGGATGCTGAGTGTGATCTAATAAGGGCTGTTGTCTCCGGCAGGCTACAATGTACTTTGGTAGTCATAAAGTTCAAGGGTCGCAGTTGTTCCAAAAAGTCTCAACTATTGAGTGTCCTAAGGGAGGGAACCTTATTGAACAGTGTCAAAAGTGAAGCACAATTCAGCTGCCGCCCCTTTGCAGCTACCTTAGGAGCAATAGTCTGAGTTCTCTGAGGTAACACCACAGTGATAGAAGGGGAAGAATGTACAACAGGAAGATCAGGGGAAGGAGCAGCAGTATTACCGGGAGTCGTATTAATAACTGCCGGTAGGCACTGAATCTCGAGCGGGGGGGTGGGGGGCGTTTGATCTGGATACGAAGTTATAATTACATGGTTCGGTTTTTTTGTAGCTGCATCCTCCTCCCGAAGGGACATAGCACAAGCCGGGCCTTCCTCTATCAGCCAGTTAGTGAGAGTACCCACGGTCTGTGCCGACCGTCTTTTGCGTCCTGCAGCTCTTTTTCGTTGCTTTTTTGACATGTTGGCACTACAAGGCCTTAATGTTGAATTTAATGCAGGGCAGTTCTCTTCCTGGTTAACTGGCAAATCAATAGAAATCTTCCTTTGTGTCTAAGTTTTCTGTTTTTTCTGCCTCCCCTGGCATTTAGCTACAGACACCATATCAGATGCACCCTTTATTAGGTCTGCAAGGGACGGTGGTAGGGTCGTGTCCAAATTCACTGCCCTCGGCTCCACAATGGCACAATCTTGTGACAGACCTTTTACAGCAGGTAATTTTTGAGGGACGTCCTCACGCAAGTCAATAATTGCCCTTTCTTTAGGTTGGTTTAGGGTTATTAAGTGTTCACGTATACTTGCGATTGCAACCCCCTGAAGCTTCAGGTCTTCATGTTATAGTGCCACATAATTCTTTTAAGTATTTTTACTGCAAAATTTAAAATACTGTTGTTGTGATTTGCAGAAATCTCATGGGTACTATACTCCTCCTCAGTAAGTGTACTTGAGGGTAAAGCGGTGTCATAGAACATGTTTGGGCTGGTAGATAGCCTGGCTGCCCCCCCTGTATTAAGCTGCAGAGGCTGAAGAGTTTCCTTAATTTCAGTGGCCACTTGAGTAACCTCTGCCACCCCTGTAGGGGGAGGGGTTCCCAGAGTAATCTCATTTCTTAATGATAAAAGAACTTGGGTCTCCTTCTCTAATGGGGGGTCTGGCAAAGGGGGCTGCAATTGTGTTAGTGCTTTTTCTGCAGCCTCTCCTTTCCGCCCCCCTGTAATAGGGGACATACGATCTTGTAAGGCATAATTTAGCTGAAGTAAAGAATCGTTATCCAGGTCCAGCGGTAAGTAACTACTATCAGCCTCAGCTAATGGGGGCATTGTATCTAATGATGGCAAGGAAGTTGCCTGGACTGAGATTTTAGCGGGAAAAAAGGCATCCAATGGGCCTTTTTTTTGGCTCAACTCTTCTTGCACTTTCAGTCCTTTATCCCCCTCCTTGCCGTCTTTCTGCAGTTCAGTACCAACATAGTTAGGCTGTTTAGTAGAACGCAATCCATAGGGTTTCTTTCCCCTATTGCCCGCTGCTTTACAGCAGCTTGAGGCTTTTCCCGGCATTACTGTTAGGAAGGTAGGGGGGAGAAAAAGAGCTATGTAGAGGTAAGTGCAGGTGTCGGTGCCAAAGCAGGAGGCTTTTAACCAATTGTGCCAACACACTCCCCCCTACACAACTCACTGCCACCACTCACTGTCTTAGTATCCTCTGCTGTCCAGACTTGCGGCTAGGTCTGGTATAAGGACAAGAGCACAGAGACAAAGTATGGATCCAAGCCAACCCTTTCTGGTGAAATAACGGGTTCCCGTGCAAGATTCAAAGTTATAGCCCGAATAATACTGATGCCTGATACACACCACTGGGCCAAACCTCGGACCAAGCCAAGTTCGAGGACCCGGTCTGCACGGGAGGGGGGAGGGGTGCACTGGACTTGGACTCACCCAGGGCCATGTAATCCCTGTATGCCCAATGTGCCACTCTACCTGCCCCCCGCGTCGCTCAACCTGGGGGGGGGGTTAACAGGGAGTATCACCGGTGTGACTCGAGCCGTGTTCTCAGTACGTGCAGCTCCGGACTCCGGCTCCAGCAGAGACCTGCTCCTGCTCGCTCGTCGCACTGGGATAAGAGTAAAGTACCCGGCGTACCAGCGAGTACTGCAATTCTGCTCCGTCTGTCAAGCCGCACTGCCTCACGTATCAGAGAATCAATAGCAGCCGCTTCCGACAGATCCTATGTTTCATACAGGAGTATGTTTTTGCGCCGCTACAGGATCATGAGATGACCCTTCTTTAGTTCTCCCAGGCATGTAGCCATTCGTTGAGAAGCTACTTTAATTTAGCCACTCTCATAGCATTAGAAAATCAGTTTTTAAACATTCAGCTAGGCGAGCTTCTCGCACTACAGGATCAAAAATGTTTGCATTTGGTTGATTATATGGCTGCGTAGCTGGTGTCATCAAATTCATCATTGCAGGCAAGGTAAATGCGGGACATGTAATGCATTTCCAGCAATGTTTTCCTCAGGTACTTTGGTTTCAGCGTTTTCCCAGCCGCTCTCAGCATGGGTGTGGGCACACTGTTCAAACCAGGGATTAATTTCCACATTATAGTCTTTTCCAGTAGTTTTACTGCTGTATACGGAGTCCACTCCTGCAAAGATGGAAGTAACAGGAGTTAATTGCGTTGCGTGAGTAGTTTTTCTAACTCACGAATAGCAGGGCACTGGGTTGAAGGGAAGTTCAAGGCGGTTGAACAACCCTGCGTGCCTTACATCAGCTTGTTGTGTATATTATGTGAGATTTGACAGCAACTTGTGTCCATTATCCTTCTCACTTTGAAATACAGTAGGAATATGTATTCCCAATAATTCCGTGTCTCTGATGTCAAACGGAGATTGGAACATTTCAATGTTTACATCTACTGACTGCATGTGCACCTTTCCTTTTACAGCATTCGTTGCAGCTGAAATGTCACAAGTAGTAGAAGATTTTGGAAGTTCACTTAAAAGTAAGTCATGTGACACATTCAACTCAGCCAGCTCTCCTAATCGAGCTGCTGCTAACACAGAAAGGGACGAAAATGGTTTGAAAGTAGTGACCATATTCACAGCAGTTCGGTCTTTTGAATTGCTTAGCTCTGCTGGAGAGACTTGTGAATGATCGTTTCCCAGTCACCGCCGATGCAGCAAGAGCTTCTGACGTGTCAGTGGGCATGGGACGTCCGCCATCGTGGGAGGTGCCTCGAGGGCCTCAGAGGCCAAAGCATACTGGACTCTGCTCGGGACTCAGCGCAGCGCTCCACGCCCAGAGTCAGCTTTTAAGGGGTGGAGTTTCAAGTTAAAGGAACAGCTACCACAATGGTCGAAATAATAGCACACTGTAGCTGCAGCTCCTTTCGGCTCAAATTCCCTGCAAGAACTGAAGCAGGCTGAACTCTGCTGGGGACTTTCAATTCAGATGTGTAACTCTTGAGAATTTTCTTTCCTACGACTTTACAAGATGTCCCAACGTCCCATTTTTGTGGCAAAAAGCAACCCAAGGATGCGCGTTATGTTGCCAGGTTCTGGGCCTGAGTATAACTTGAACACAATAATTAACGCCAAGATTTCCAGTGGCCTTCCACCCCACCCCAAATGGATGGGGGAGGCATCTCATGTACCCCTTCCTAGGGGCGGAAATCTGCCTGCAGGAACGGCTACATGAGGTGCCCCCCATCCACTTACGGTGGGGGAGGAGAGGGCCCACCCCCCTTTCATTACATAAAATGTCTGGTGGTCTAGTGTGAAAAGTCAGGTGTTATCCTTTATCCACTGCCAGTGTTTCAGCCTCTTCAGAGATTTTCTCGTTCCCCTGCCGAGACGCACCCCCCCTGGTGCCTTTAGGAAGACAAAAAGTCTGTACAAGTCCTGTCACATGCTTGTGGCATCTCATGGAGTGTTGAATCTCTTGAATTTCCTGGTACCCTTAATACACCCCCCCCTCCTCGGCCAGGGGCCCATTGGTTTCTTGGGTGATTCGGAGGATGACGGGAGTGCCTCCATCTCGACTACAATTACTCCCGCTGTTGGGCCTTGTTGCACACTGTTCACTTCCTCCACAGAAACCACCCTGTATTTCTCATTGCCATATTCAAAGGATAGCGCAAAGGGAAAGCTCCACCTGTAACTAATTATCTGTTCACGTAGCCATGTAGTGAATGGGTGAGAGTGGCTGCTGAAAGATCTTGGAAGATTCTTACATGAGAGCCCGCAAAGTCAATGTGGTCCTGCTCTCTCGTCAGCTGCACTAATTCGACCTTGTGCCTGTAGACATTTCGCTAGGACCGACCTCGGTCCATTTGGGGATCCACCTGCCCGATGCACTCTTTGAAACTTCAGGTCTGGTGTTAAGGGGGGAGCAAAGAGAGAGTTGACCAAGGCTTTCTCCTGTCTTTCCAGGCTCGATGGGGTTTCATTTGGTGCCTCCTTGAGGCCTTGTATGCGTATGTTCGATCTTCTCTCCCAATTCTCGAGATCGTCAACCTTGGACGCCAGTTCTACATTTCTTTGCTCCAAGTCCTGGAAGCGACCTTTTCGTTTTAATTTCCACCAGGTCGCTCGACAGTTGGTAATTTTCCAGAGCTTCTACCTTGTCCTTAATTTTGTTGACTGTCTTGCGAGGCATTCACTGTGGTTGCAATGCTGCTGTTCGATGACCTGAATACTTCCAGCAGTAGCCGGATATCTGCCTTTCATCTTGATCTGCCTCGAGTATGCTTGGTGGCTCTGTTGGGGGTTGCGTTGCCATGTTTGGACTCTTGCGGTAAAACTCCTGTAACTTGTATGCGATTGCAGGATCCAGGTCTCCCGGCATTTACACCTTATATCAATCAGTGTTGGTGGTGGACCGCTTTCAACCACGTGTGTAGGCCGGCACTTGACTTTGGTCCCCTTCATTGGATGCTTGCAGTGATTGTGGGTTGCACTATCGCAACTGACTTGTGTTTGTAAATGAGTGCTGCAGTCCAGTGACTGTTTCGAGGTGGATAGTCTCGTGTGCCAGCGGGCTATTTCAGCGTCTGGATTTGTGCACCCACTGCCTCTCTGATTTCAGGGTTAGCTCTGTCTCTGCACTCTGATGGCCATAGTGTGTGCTTCTCGGTTGGCGATGCTCCTCCTCCACCCTGCTCCACTTATAGACACTGACCTCTCCTGGGACCCCTCCGCTCGATGACTCTGGGGAATGCCTGCCTTCTCGCCCTCTGTGCTGGCCAGATGTCAGCCGAGCTATCTGCTTGTTGTCTTCTTGGTCCGCCGGCCGGCTCTTGGGGACTTCGCCCCTGGTCCTTCTGTTACTGCTGTCTCTCCCAGGCGATCAGCCACACTGTGCGCCAGGCAGGGCTGTGTGCGCTCTCGAGGGCCGGCAAGCGCTGCGGCAGGGCCTTGCAGGTGAACACTGGTCCATGCTGCTTTCGGAGGGACATCCCTGCTGATTCCATCCAGGAAGTGTCCTGCCAAGCGCCAGCCGCTTCCCCTCTTCTTTTGTCTGCTTAATTTTTAGAACGGGCTGAGTTCTCTCATGCGTGCCACCATTTCCGTGTGGGCTTGAGGGAAGACGAAGGTTCAGGCGGCCATGTCATCTGCTCCCCCTGGTGGTCACACCGTGCTTATTTTCTTATGAGCAGTAGACCTCCCTGCCTAGCTACTATTGAAGCTTAAAGGTTGGTGTTCTGATTTTGGTTTCCTGCATGGTCATGTTATTGCTGTACTTCATTTATTCTGTTTTCTGGTTCATCATTGCATTTCTTTTTTTATGGTCTCTGGTCTTTTTCTATCTTTTTTCTTCTCTTAATGTATATCGTACTTAATGTACCATCTCATTAATTTATTGTGAAGCTCTTTGGCATGGAGCACCATAGAATCAAAATCAACAAATAAAATCCTGTCTCACACATACCTCCTAAGCAAACGGTAAGAAGCATCGTAGAGAGAGCTATCATCCAACTCTGCACGCCAGCCTCAGAAAGACCTGACCACCAGCAAATAACGCTATAGCATCCCTACTCTGCCAGAGACCAACCAGCATAGAGAGTGACTCTGCAGTATCATCACTACGCTGCGGGCAGAGAAGCAGCACTGGACTGCTTTGCAAGATCATCCAACAATCGCAGCTGCTAACCAGTACCCTAGACCACCAGGGACTAAAAAGAGTAAACCACTCATTGGGTGTACCTTGGAGGTGCATTGAACAAGGTCCCCCACCACAATTGGGGACATCCAACTTCCCAGGCTGCTTTTCCCATTCCTTAGCTTGGCGCACAGAAATAGTGCGTAGCTTAGCCCACTATTGGTAACGTTTAAAACATTAAATATTGCAACCCTTCCCGTTGCATGGAACCCTGGGCCATGTTGCCCAGGGCCAATGATACAATGGAGGGAGCAGCATAGAAAAAAAAAACAGGAAGTTGTGGGTTGTCTGAGTGAGGTCAGTGGCGGTGGTGGATCAGTCAAGAGTCCAGCAGGAGGAAGGACAGCGGAGTGAAGGCCTTTTTCTGGAGATGGTGAGGTATTGTTTAGTGAGTGCAAGTGATACTGCAGTGTGAGTATGCAGCAGTGTGGGAAGTATGATTATGTGAGAGAGTATGGAGGGGATGTGACCTAGTGAACGATGGTGTCCAAGTAGGTGTTGGGTGGAGTGATAGTAGTGTGGAGGGTGGTGGTGTAGTGTGGAGGAGGGAGTGGTATCTAGAAGGAGGGAGGAGTAACATAAAAGGGCAGAGGCAAGGCCTAGAATGTACAGGAGACATCGGAGGGACCGAGGAGAAGAGAAGAGGAGAGGTTAAAGGTGGGTAGAGTTGGAGGAGGGAGAGGAGACTGACTCAAGGAGGGTACCTGAAAGGCACGATTCCCTATCGCTGTACAACACTAATGACTGGATAGAGTAGGGACAGTTAGGAAGTCCCTGGTTGGAGGCTCGACAAATGAGGTATTTTTCCTTTAGGTAATTTTTGCAGCTACCTTAGCTTTTAGCATACTGACGGAGAAACAATTTGTATCTACTAAGAAGGGTCAAAGGATGTGGAGGTGCTTTCAGACATCAAGGTCAATAAAAACATGTGTGCTGTTCTTGAGGTTTGGAGTGTTTCTTGAGCCATCTGTGGCAGTAGCAAATGGCTACTCTTCTGCCACTGAGGCCCGCAAGCCATTAGGCTTTTCTAGAATACTACCTCAATAAGCTGATCTTGCGTCACTTACCTTTCTGCAATTATTGCATATCTTAGAGGAGGAGGTGCTCTTTTCTCCCTCTAAAACCTGGTCATAAAGAAGCACTTCATTGGCCTCCCTCACACCGTTAGCCCCCATCACTCCCCCACCAACAGGCAAATGCAGCCCCACTGTGACCTTACTATTGTACTTTCAGCCATTTGAACCCTTGTCCTCCACACACCAGAGCCATAGTATCTTTGAAGACTGTGTTCTTGATGGCCCCAACATTGGGCAGACAGACCAAAGAGCTGCAGCTCCTAAATTGCAAGAAACATTTTATTCAGTTTTACACAATGATTTTGCACATAGAACCGTCCGTCAACCCTTCCTAAGGTGCCAACAGCATTTCATTTAACTCTGGAGATAAGCTTACCAGTGGTTTCACTGGATCACTGTCTAGTCCAAAGGGCTCTGCACTACCTAGATGTTCCCAGGCCTTTAAATATGACCTTGATTGCACCAGACAAAGCAGACATTTGGAAATACTTTTTGACAGTCAGTGGCACTTGCCCGGTTTCTCATGCCACCAAAGTAAATCGCTCTGTGTGTGGTCTCATGCATCCTGGTATGCTGTAAGATGCAGCATCAACTAGCCGCCATTGGTCTTCATAGCCACTTGGTCTTGTGGTGACCCATGCAAGCCTCTACTTCGACCTGCAGTAGCGAGCCAGATGAAGCGAAGTCTCTCAACCAAAGATGTCCATGGTCCCAATAGCTCTGAAATGATGGAGGACCTGCACTGGTGGTTTAAGGCTCCCATTCTCTCGGCGGTAGCCCTCTTGGTCCGGTTAAAAGCTGCTTCAGTGGCATTTCAGACATGTGCACGCTAGGAGCATCCTGCAATCATTACTTGTTGGATGCGGACTCTGGACCTGGTGCCTGGTTTGGCCATGGTTCAGCGGAAACCTTTGTGGGTCTTGGATTGTCTTCTCTTCCAGTGTATTTTTCCCTCATGCCTTATTCATGTTTCATGGTAATTTCCCATGAGAATGGAGGAAAGGGGACGAGATGTAGGAGTAAGTTGGTCACCGTAGTTACTACTGTAGTCTACAGCCCACTTTCATCCATGCGGCACATTATTCTTTCCTGCTAATCATTATTCCACTAAGTTCTTTTAAGGCCCGATTCCCGAAAGGCACTTTACTATCTCTGCTACGTAGAGTGCTATGGTTTTGTCCCCGTAGGGACGACATCCCAGTAGTATGGAGAAAAGCGGACTACGGAATAGGATTTCAGTGGTCACTACGGTGAGTAACATTAACTATTTCTTGCATAGTCGGTGGTTTTGCATTTACATAACATGCCACAGATTCTAACAACTTCGTGGTAAATGGCATATTAGCCACTGCCCAGAGGTTGGCCAGAAGTCGAAGCGAGAATGTTTAGGGATGCCGCTGTTGAATCTTAACTTTGTTCCTCCTTAAAAAGCTAGTCACACCTGATAATGGCTGTGTCTAGGAAAGCTGAAACTTCTTTACTGAGGCAGAATTGTCTAAAACTGCTCTAACAAAATAACTTGTTTTGTTTGACCATTACAGATTTTTATTAGAGATTGTTTATTAAAATAAATAAGATAACACAATGGTGTAATGTTGCATTATCATTCTGGTGATTCAGCCAGTGTTACAGGTCACTTCTTTATTATCTAGCACCCCTCCAGTGATGACCTATGCCCAGCTTGAAGGTCTTATTAATAAATGGAGCTTGGAACTGGAGGACCAGGAGAAACATTTTCTACACCAGGCCACCCAGGTCAATGCATGGGACCGGACCCTAATCGAGAATGGTGAAAAGGTGAATCAATTATATTGTTAGATAGGATTTGAAAGATTTGATTAGGGTGATTATCTCTTGGATTATTAATGTTTGTAGATTTTTCAGTGACCATTCACAAAAGTTGTGTTTGTAATCTTCAGTTTTTACTTTTACAGTTTGCTTTTAAACTGACTTACAGTTAAACATTGTATACATTTCTAGATTACCACTTTGCACAGGGAGGTGGAGAAGGTGAAGCTGGATCAGAAAAGGTAATGTAGAAAGGTTTTTTTTTATATACTTCTTTCCTATTAACCGTTCTTGTTTGTTGACCCAACACCCTCTTAATGTGGCTTCGTTTCTTATATTTCCTTATATTTCCTATTCGCAGTCCAGTATGCATTATGCTTCATCTTGTGTACAGTTGCTTACCAATAATATTATGTTGCATGTTACCTCACATTATTGTGCCACACTGCTTCAATCCTATTGGTTCTTTTAGAGCTTGATCATTATGAATATGGAGATTCATTTTTCACTCGTTATGCAGGTAATACTAGTTGCCCTAAAATGGGCTGATCATGTGTATCAAAATCTGAGGATCTTTACGGAATTTGTGGTGGTCTTCATGGTGTGATACAACTGGGAGTTGTCCCACCCTCCTGTTGTGAGCTCACTTATCCTTTTTATTACATTCTATTTGAAATCGTTTGAGTTATTCCTATTTAGAAAAACAATGCACAAATATGATTGCTTGTAGTTCTAGTCCTACATTCAGGGAGGTCAATCACCCGATCACGTTTCTGTATTTAACAAACACATTCAAGCATTGATCTATTCTTGGAGGGGGAGAGAGGGATCCGCAGGTTGTCTGCAACGCCACTTGACAGGGATTCCACAGCAGTCAGTTACTTCCCAGACAACAGTAAACACCTTCTCAACGTACTTATATGCCCAAGCGTCCTTTGCTGGTTCCCATAGCCCTAACTCCTAATTCTTTGTAATCCCAAGACTGCAACAGTGACGATGGTCCGGGTGAATGTTTTCTATTGATGTTCTATAATGCACAAAGCTGGCAACAAGTTGTCATATGCGGAAAGAATGGTTTACAATGAGGGTACGGGTTGGGTTAGGGCAGTGCTCGATATTACAAGTGGCACATTGACTAGAATAAGGTACTTTGATTCCTGATGGTGGGGCGTTTCCCAGCCAGAAAGTTTGACTTTTTGAAGTGGCTCCTTTTGAATTTGCACTTTAATGCGATTTCTTTCAAACTGCATTTATTGCATTGATATTTTATACTGTAATCCATGATGGTGGTATGTAGGTAGCTTTGCACTGTATACACTTTATTTTTTTAATGGTTTTAGAAGGTTGAAAAAGACTAAAGAAAAAAGTTAAAAGGCTTTATTTTGAACAACTTGGACTTTGTCTTTCGAGTGGATTCTACTTAACTGAATGCCACTGCTTTTCCTGTGGTGTTTTTGATATTGCAAGTAACTCAAACGGAACCAAATCACACCAGAAGTATAAAGGGGGCAGAGAATGATTTTGGTATACTAGAAAGAAATAGCTTGCTCTGCTGTCAAACCTGGTATCCATAAGGTGTAATTTGTTATAAAAGCTTAGGGATAAAATGATGCTTAAGTTTGTTTTGCTTCAATGCACCGAATCCTCAGCGGAAACGGTCTAAAGAGTGCCTTCATGGTGCCAAACTGCGAGTATGCTAGGGAAGTAGGCTCCCTCTTTGTGATGCTACCTTTCTCCTCTCTTATCATTTGCTCCAAGTCAGAATAAAAAAAATGAAAGGTGGTGAATGATGCATCCCTTTGCAGAAGCGATCAAAAGGAGCAAGACTTTGCAAATAATGCAGCTACCATCTTGAATTTCTCCAATTACCCAGAAGCAACTTCCAGAGAAAGAATAGAATATGGACGGTTTTGGTCAAAAGTTTCCAGAACTGCATGTATCAAATGTTTAAGGGATTATCTGCAAAAGGATAAGCAGTTTAATGCAGCTTTTGCAGATGCGCAACTAACTTCAGACCACATAAGCCCATTAGACCCTGGCAATATCAAAAGGTTGTGGTCCTTCGCAGTAATAATAATAGAAGTTGGTGTGTGGAAAATATCTCGTTGGATGAATAAGTGAATACATTGTTAGTCAGTGAAGATCTGTATGGTCAATTCAAAAGATGTGGAAACTTTGAAAATGAAAACACATTTATTTTGCCATTTCCAGGCTCCAATTCCTTTCAAAGGTCTTTTCTCACATGCCAGTCCAACATATGATAGACTTTACGCTGGCATTAAATATACACCCTCACGAGGGTAACCTGGTACTGATTTAACTAAAGAGAAGCAGGTTTACGCTGCAACGTATCAAGGTTTGGGATTGTGAGTTAATATAAAAATAGATTTCTAAGGTTTTCCTTAAAAAAGATTGTTAATGAGCCTGCTTTGTGAAAGTAAAATGCCAAATATTCATAGCATCCTTATCTAAGTGAAACGGGATTCTGTTGCTTTGCCAGACATATAAAGTTAGTTATCCATAATTACTCCAGACTACGCCCCTGTTCAGCAGGAGCAGGTGGAGGACCTTAAGAATGGACCATATGTTATTTTTCCAATATTTTTTTTTTATGGAGATACTCAAAACGTAAGTCTTAGCAGTGTTATATTCAAGCCCATCCCCACAGATAAGCGAGTATCAGCCACTTAACCCCCTAAAAATAGGTGAATACGCCCAAAAAAGAAAAATGGGGAGTAAAAATACGCCCACCAAAAAATAGGAAACTACACACAGGAGCATGTCCCCCTGCTTTCCACCACACAGCTCATGGGCCAGCATTAAACATAGTGCCACAGGGCGAAACCTATTATTGTGAAATCTGAAGAGGTAAACATGTATCTTTTAATGAGCACGTATAAACTAGATGCAAAAGCATTTATTTAAAACATTACTATCTTTGAAAATGCTCTCATTGGGGTGGAACTTACTTTTTTACTCCCTTAAAATAATTATACTCCCAAATAAAAAAAATGGGAGTAAAATGCTCCCACTTATCTGGATCATTTTCTAAGCTTGTTGATATCCATTTGTTGATGTACAGTCCAAGCATCACGTTGATATTATTTGTGTGTGTGAAAAATGAAATGCATTCATTAGGAGTAAAGATCTTGGCAAGAGGTTGGAGATTAAAAAGGTGACTGTACCACATTGAAACTCGAATGTTGCAGAGATCTGGAAGTAACGTTGCACCACAGCCATAGTTGTCCTCGTATCAATAATTTCCACAACCGCTGTCTGCCTCTGTCCACAGACAGAACCATGCCTGACAATAGTCCACAATATTCGATAAAGCTCTGTAGATGTGCAGTGACAGCGGACTAAAGGACTTTCTCTAAAAAGTGAGCGAAGATGAAGAACAGGAACATGGTCAGATCCTTGGGATCCAGCATTAAAATGTTAGTAGGGGCAGTACAAAAGCACTCTTGAATTAATTTGGTACTGTGAGGAAGTCCTTTCACAGTCTTGACCAAAGAGAGGTGAAGAAGTGCTGTGGGCCTGGAGTACTGACCTAACTGGGTGCTTTTCCTAGTGCTAGGGTACCATCGACATTTGCAGGACCTTTTCTGTTCAACACAAAATGAACCCCAGCACGAGACCCTGCTCCACATTCGTGGAGGGGGTGGGTGGGCTCATGCCCCCTAACATAGCATGTCATGAGTATGAAGCTACTTGATTCATGAAACGCCCTGAGATAGCACTATGGAGCCCATATGGTTGGAGACTAGCATACATTGAAACACTGTTTATGGAGCCCGAGCAAGTTGGGCAATGGCTTCAGTAACTCGGACCCCGCATGCTTGAAGCCCAGGTGAGTTCAATGTCTGACTACCAAATTGACAACAGGGTTTTAAAGCATCATAAGTAGCGTGAAACCAACAGCTGAAAGTATTACCAAACAGGAAAACAATGTAAAAAGCCTGCAAGGGAGAGTGGAAGTGGTTGGAATCCTTGGAACAGTACAGAAAGCTGAAAGACCTAATGAGATGGTCAAAGCTCCAACTTCACTGCGACCAAGTCTCTATAACCCTGATGCACAGTGGATCAGCTGCAGAGCTATAGAGGAGCTATTTCCCAGGGGGGCTCAGTGCTACCTGCAAATCAATCTGGCAGCTACTTCTCTGAAGCACAGTGCAATATGTGGAGCAGGAAGGGCACTATATCCGTAGAGGCACAGTGCAAGTGCCTGTGAAGATAATGGGCTGCTATATTCCTGGAGTCACAGTGTAACATGTTCCTGGAGCACAGTGCAAAATGCAGGGCATGAAAGACGCTATATACCAGTAACCAAATTATGCTGTGTGCTCTACCCCTGAAAGCAGTGTGTGAAGCTTACTTAGCACTATTTTCCAATAGATTGACAGGGAGCATGCTAGGAGCTATATTCCTGATAGTGCGACCTAAGGCCAGAAGTGTGCTGGGCGCTATATTCAATAGTGACTTTCAATTGACCGGGTCCTGACTCTGGACATTTCTATCATGAGGCCATTTATTTGCGTCTTCCCGCTCTTAATAGAAGGGAAAGGCACTTGAAACACTGACAAATACAAACATAATAAATTGTACAGTTTGCCTGGTTTTATCTTTGGAATTAATCATGTAAACCATTTAGTTTGCATTACATATTCAAAACAAACACCCTTCAATCAATAGTTGGATTTTTATTAAGAGTAATATCTTGCTTACATTCACGGGTGTTAAATTCCACAGACAGGAATAGCAGTAGCATTTTAATATCAGTTTACATTTGTTGGAAAAAAGAGCAGTAACTTTTAGCATGCCAAACTATCACAAGTTTAAGAAATCGAAATAATAAAAATATACAAGCCGTGCAATTATTGGTCAGATGTGTTCACTTATGATAATCACCTTCATTTATTAGTTTATTAAAATGACAATGCAGTTGTTTTTAAATTACACTATTTCCTAGTGGGAAATGTAGGGGAAAACCTGATCCAGTTTGGTTTCTATGGAATCCTATTCCAAATTTCATCCAGTTGGACCCTTTTTGAGGTCTAAACAATACAGGTTTATTGCAGACTTATTTACACTCTGGTCTTCACAGTCCAAAAAGATCTTGAAGTAAAATTTGTTGTGCTATTTAATTCATAGACCAAGATATGATTTTCCTTTTGTGAAAACCAAAGGGAGTAAAGTTTTAAAGTATTTTGATCTACAAGAGGTAAATATCCCCTATGATATTCGAATATCTAATGGATATAATATGTACATGTTCTTTAAGGGGATCCGTTTGTTGCCTTTTAACATTTTAAATGGACATAAGGCAGATGGGTAATCGGACTGTTCTGTCTGGGTGGCTCCCTCGGAATCGATCCTCACTTCCATGGCAACTGGGCGAACAGCTATTCCCAGTAATCACAATCTGGCTCTGCTTCTAAGTGCTGCACTCTGGAAGTGGGAATATTCGTCCCTTCCCCCAAACGGGTAGCCATCCCATTTGAGCCAAGGGATGTGAGCCCGCTCTGCAAGACACTCCCTAGGGGCCTGGGCAAGTGGGACCTCACTGGGAGTGACTCCCCTTTAGGGGACAAGAACTCCAATTCCCGAAGGCAACTCCATGTGCAGGGCACTTTATCTGCAAACATGGGACTGCTTTGCATTTAAAACACTGTGTCCTCCTTCTGTTTGGGTGTAGGTAATGTGGAAACAAACACGTTATCTGAAAATAAAAGTGCTTTCACTTTAAGAAGCGAGTATGTAAATAGGACGAGGCACAAAGTGAGCAGAGGGAACCATTACACAGGGGAAGCCCCTTGATGGCAGGACTCTTAAGACGCAAATCGGAGTGTAGCCGCAGAGCCCGTGGCACTCAGAAAAGCAGGGAAGGCAATACGGAGACAAGAGGAGTGGCGTGGCAGATAGCGGGAGTCCTGTTGTCAGGACAGAAGCAGAGGAACTGTCCCAATAGGTGGCATGACCACGGAGGTGCTGTGGTGGGCTTGTGGCCCTCCTAACTACGCTGAAACATGGATGATCGGAAGTGAGGAAAGCTTTCACCATTTGCCATTCGGGAAATGCAGCGAGTTGCAGAGAAGCTGAGACCGCAGCAACCGAGAGATGAAATCGAATAGAGGAAATTGACCTATACAAGCCTGAGCCAAGCCCTGCAAAGTCATCTGTCGTTGATGCCGGTAAAGGGGTGTGCTGGAGGAGCGGGCTGCCGCCATGGGAGAAAATAAGTAAGCAAAGGTGCTATTATTGGTATACATGTAGGAGCAGAATAGCGAATGAGCAGAAACTGATATCTGGGGAGATATTCATAAGCCTAGTGGAAACCACTATTGTGGGGAAAGAGAGAGAACCCCAAGAACTTATTTCAAGAGAGAGAGTTGTTAAAGGGTGGGTAGACCCCTTTAAGTTGTGAAACGTGTTGTGAGTTGGGAGTACACTGTGAAATACATCAAGAAAGAAGGAACTCTATAAAGCCATCTCAGAAATGGGGAACTTTTAAAACGAATAAGTGGAGGAACAACGCAGAACGAAAGGAAGGTGTTTAAGAGACTATACCTAACCCCTTAACTACGTATGGTTTTCCCTCCCAGTGCAAAGCCCTATTTTTGGTGATTTAGGTATGTCGCCATTCAATCCCTTGTAATCTTTTTGTTACATGTGATATCTGGGCTAAATTTGGCCCCTTTTCTTCCACATGTAGGCAGTAATAACGCCACCAAGGAATCCTAGTTTGCTGTATGGGGGTGAGAGAAAATAACAAAAAAGAGAGCAAATGTGTTCTTTCAGAAAATGGCAATAAAATGATGTACAAAGAAGCCTGTGGTTTTTTCCTTGCGAGAGCTAGGAACAAATGGTTAGTTGTTTTTGCTTTCCAAGAACAGGTTGAGTGGAAACAAAAAAACATATTTTATAAGGTTACCATCAGCTTTGTGAGAGGTAGGACATGCGTGGACGGAATGGAAGAGGAGGGTAGGAAAGCTGAATGGGAAGACGGAAAGGCATATATTTCTGAAAAGTAGACAAAATTCCAAATTTAGGAAGGGGTCATTTGCGCAGGTCATGCAACAACTATGTAGGTAAAATTCCCATAGTTTGGGGACAAGTTGGAAAAATGACCGAAAAGTTATGTGCTGGACATGGTTGGGCTTGTAAGGTGTAATGGCTTCTGTGAATATTGTGAAAAGCAATGCACTGCTACATTCACACAACTCTTCTAGTTAGGAAATCGCACATTAATCGTAATGTTTCACAAAACAAGCAATACCACAAGCCAAAAACTGAGCCATGGTGCACAGGATTTTTATGCTGACTGCCTAAACAGACGTACTTGGCATGTGTAAATAAGGGGAAAAAATGTGGTGAGGAATGGCAAGCATACATTTTTTGAAAGAGCACAGGCATACCCTTGGAAGGGTAGATGACTTGTGCAGGTTACAAAAGCGTACAGTGCCTAAAGCAGCGACTACATGTAGGTTACATTTGGGAAATGAAAGGGTTGTGTACCAAAGTGCAGTAGCAAATGTATGAAGATGTTATCAAACCAAGAGAAAACAAAACATGTCCTAAATTCCTCAGGTGCCCCGACGAAAATGGTACCTCACATGTGTGGATGCACCTATCTGGGCGCAAAGCGAGAAGGTCAAATCACGGGTACATCAAATGCCCTGGGGAAGACTGGATCTGGCTTTGTGAACAACCCACAGATTTGGGTTTGGGGTGTCGCAGCCACCAAGGAAAACAGGGAACCACATGCATTTCTCAAAAGAACACACCTGTGGGAAACCACAGAGGTCTGACTTGAGCAAATCACCCTAGAATGTATTACCCAGAGGCCTTGGCAAAGTCCAAAATTTAGGGGAAAAACTCAGTTTTCAGACATTTGCCACCAGGAAACCACTGAAACACGCCGCCAGCAACACATGTCCTACCTTCCGACGTTCCCACAGATGTTCCGATGAAAACGGTACCTCACATGTGTGGGGGCACCTACCATGGCAGAAAGGGCAAAGGCTAAACCACTGCCATCCAGCATGCATTTCTGAAAAGACAACCGTGGGAAATCCACAGGGGTCTGACTTGCGCAAATGAATGTATTACCCAAAAGCCCTGGCAAAGTCTAAAATGTACAGAAAAAAACAAACTTTTTAAACATTTGCCACTAGGAAACTATCGAAACACGCTGCCAACAACACATGTCCTACCTTCCTTCATTCCTACAGGTGTCCCGACGAAAACGGTACCTCGCATGTGTGGGTGCACCTACCTGGGCAGAAAAGAAAGTGTCGACCGTCCACAGGTCCAACGGCAGTCCCAGGGAGCCTCGGCAGGGTCCCCATCCCAACCCGGAGTGAAAAGCTCTAATGCTGCACAGGCAGAACTCCAGGATGGTCAGGGGTGATGTCCCGGCCATGGGCACCCGTCTCCCATGGGGATTGATCGTCTCCAAGCCCAGCGCTGGTTCCAGGGAGCCAGGGCAGGGTTCAAATCCCTTCCCAGAGGGAAAATCTGTAACGCAACCCAGCCAGAGCTCCAGGGTGCTGGTGGGGGAGGGGGGGGGTCATGTCCCTGGCCTTGGGCACCCATCTCCCATGTCGGTAGACCATCCCCAAGCACAGGGGCAGTCCCAAGAAGCCCTAGCAGGGTCCTCATCCATTCCCGGAGGGAAATTCTGTAACTCAACCTAGGATGGTCAAGGGTGATGTCCCAGGCCTTGGGCACCCATCCCCCATGTGGGTCAACCATCCCCAAGCCCAGCCTGGAGCTCTGACTGGGCTGTGTTAACAGCTTTTCCCTCCAGGAAGGGATGTGGGGACCCTGATGGGGCACACCCAGGCAGCCATTGAGTTTGGGTGCTGTCCATCCAAATGGGAGACAGCCGCCCAAGGCCAGGGACATCACCCGCGACCATCCTGGAGCTCTGACTGGCCTGCGTTATAGCTACTCCCTCTGAGAAAGGGCTCCCTGGGACTGCCACTGTGCTTGGGGACGGTAGACCCACATGGGACAGGATTGCCCAAGGCCAGGGACAAAAAATGCGTTACAGCTTTCCCCTCCTGGGTGGGATGGGGACCCTGCCGGGGCAGCCGCTCCCAGGGAAACACCAATGTTCTGTTGACATGGGGGGCAATTTGTGGCCTGATCCTGCTATTGTGTCCCAGCCCACCAAAATACCTCTTCAGGCTGCCCACTCCCACCCACACCACCACCAGTCCAGCCCCAGTCCCACCCACCCAACTGACAATGGGCCCTAACCGTAGAATTTAAAAAAGCGACTTGTATAACATATTACGCTCCTCGCGTAAAATAAACCTGTAAACGAAACAAAAAACATTTCTGTGGTCAGCCCAGCAAAAACAAATCGTAACTAGCACGCTCCAACCACCGTCCCCCACCCCCACTTTCAAGCCCTCCCTGGTGGTCTAGTGACCCTCACCCCCCACTAAACTTACATGCCAATCTGCGCCCAGGGAGGTCTAAATTACATGCCCCATCCATTTGGGGACCTGCAAAATCCCCCCTCCCCCCCTCCCCACCCCCCCCAGATCCCCATTTATTTTATAAAACCCATCCCTGGTGGTATAGTGACCCCCACCCCCAGTAAATACACATTTGCCCCTTCCTAGGGGATAAATGACATGCCCCATCCATTTGGGTCAGGGGGGGGGGGGGATCAGGCCACTGCCCCCTTCTATAAAAACCATCCCTGATGGTCTAGTGACCCTCACCCCCCACTAAAAGCACATGTGCCCCTTCCTAGGGGCAGATTGCCAGATTACACCAGTAATCTGCCCCCAGAGAGGGCTACATGAGATGCCCCATCCATTTGGGGTGGGGGTAGTGGGCCACCCCCCTTTCCATTGCTAACATCGCTGGTGGTCTAGTGTGCCTCCTCACAACAACCCCACCAAAAAGAGCATTTTTTTTACCCCCTTCTCTAGGGCAGATGGGCACATTAATGTGCCCATCTGCCCCCAGGGTGCGCAAAATGCACTGCCCCGTGCTATAGGGACCGGGGGGAGGGCGGGCACTTACATAGAGGCTCCCCTTTCCAACGACACCTCCCTCGATCAAAACGGCATAGAAATGCCTGAGATCAAGGGAGGAACTTAACTTCCATTT
The DNA here is from genome assembly GCF_040938575.1 of Ambystoma mexicanum. Taxonomy (NCBI): domain Eukaryota; kingdom Metazoa; phylum Chordata; class Amphibia; order Caudata; family Ambystomatidae; genus Ambystoma; species Ambystoma mexicanum. Next base: position 687,686,776 of record NC_090930.1, read on the forward strand.
CACTGCTGCAGCCAGAAATGCCTGCAGCAGTGAAATGTACATTGTCATGTCGGCGTGCTTTACGGATGCTGGCGTGACACTGAAGGGAATCCAACCCCAGGGCTGTGAGGAGGAACCTTCTCACATAGCCTAGGGGGTTGGATTTAGAGTTTGTGCCAAAAAGGACGAGCTATCTCATCCTTGGCACTGAAAACGTAGTGCCAAGGATGATATGGCTCGTCCTTAGCACATAAGGGGTTAAAAGAACAATATTAAGGACCACTGGATCAGGAAAACAAAGCTCACCATTTGGGAAGAGATGCAGGAGCTCATGAAAGAGAGAGTACATTAAGAGAGATCATCATCCTCAGGAGTGGTTTTGGGATACAAGAGACATTTACATATAAACTTCTCTGAAACCAGAAAACCCTGGAAGGAGCTGCAAGACAAAAAGGCAAAGCGGATGCCACCAGAAGAGAGGGATTCTTTTGTGCCCAGTTTAGTTATTATTATTAGTGGTAGGGTCAAGTACCTTTTAGGTTCGGACTGAGGACGTTTTTGATTTTTGACTTCCTCACGAAAGACTAGCACCTACCTATAGCGATAGGGCAAGCTAGGCTTTTTTTTATTATTTAAAATAACAACAAAATGTCCATGTTGTGTCCAACCCCTCCTTCTGACCATCCACAACTCCCTCTGCTTTTGTTCTTCTCTAGGTGGTGCCTTCTCAAAATGGTTTCTGAATCTGCCAACAGCATTGCTCATTTCGACTCTTGTTGGTGTGTCTGTTTGGATCTCCTTGCTAGCTATAGGGTTATGCCATACATAGACACTTCACTCCATCCCTTGCTTGATGCAAGTATTTTCTATTGGTTTCTAATCCAAATTGTATGATGCATTAAAATGACTCCCCTACCTCCCGATTTGCTTCGAGCGTGAGATTTGTTTGTGATGAGTGTACTTTCTCTCTGATGAAACCACCCATCCCCAGGGAAATTGATCACATGCTCTGTTTGTACCTCCCATTTGAACCTCCCCTAGTGAGTGACATCACCAAGACTATATATATTTTGTTGAACTAAAAGGTGATGTTAAATAATAACTACTTTGTATGCTGTGGTGAACCAGAAGGAGGAGTCGGACCCGGTCTTAGCATGTTCAAAATGTTTTATTTAAATACAAAAGTAAAACGCCTGTCTAACCCTGTTGCTATGATAGGGGTTCCTTACCTAACAAACTAAACTAAGGTTGCTCGTCAAATGTCCACATTAATATTGTTTTCTGTCCAAAACCTACTTGCTATGTGGCCCCCTACCACTTTGAAAAAATTAATAAAAATAGACCAGAAAAAATGGCCTCTCCACTCTGGCTTGGCTTGGCTAAACTACTTGGCTTTCGTCCCAAAGAAAGGTTTTTCGAATGTTCAAAGTTCACAGCAGAGCTTTCCACCCTCTTTGCAGGTTTTTCATGACAAGTCGCTTTGATGTTACTCCTTCATCCACTACCCCACTTCTCCTTGCTTTACTTCTCCATCCTCCATGCCACTACTCCCTCTCCACTCCTCTCTCCTCCCACTGATCCCACTCACACCAATACTCCCTCCTCCTTACTACCACTCTCTACACACTACTCCCTCACTACTGGCTATCCTCATTTCACTTGGTACCCTACACTTAAGTCACTTCTTAAAATATTTGCTCTTAACTAGCATGCACACTCACTTGTCACAGTAGCATACACACTCACTTGCCACACTTGCACTCAAACTGCAGTACCACTTGCACTCACTATACACTACCTCACATTCACCAGAATTCACCTCCACAATCAGCTCCTCCTTTCTTCTGCTGATCTCTTGTTCTGCCACTACCTCCAACCTCACCCGAACAACTCACAATTCCTACACTGTCCTTTTATGCTCTTTCCTCTTTTTTGGATTGGGCCCCTGTTCCTGGCCAATCTGGCCTGGTCTTCCCCGCCCCATACGTGACAGAAAGAGAAAATGTTACAAGTAAGGGGCTAATCCACTCGTTCACTGCATCGGATGCCCCACAGAACGGCATTGGTTGCCCGAGAGGGTGAACATTTGAGCTCTCGTTATGAGGCTTTGGTCCTGTGGCCCTCAGGTGTAAGTACTAGTGTGGGGATGCTCTGAGTCCACTTAGTGTCCCATGTGGTCTAGAGTGTCGAGCAGGCTCTGCATTTTGTCTCCATGGCCTCAGTACCGTGCTGTGCGGCTCTGTTGCCTGCCGGGCCTACACGTTCTGGCTTTGTGCTTTGCTCCAGCGCGCACCCTGGTAACTGGGCGGCCGCCGGTGGATTTTTTTCAATGCAGGTCATGGTTTTCTGCCGTTCCTGGAGCATAAATGCCTGTGAAAGAAGTTCTTGGTAGCGGTTCGGTCAAGATGTCTTTGGGATTTCTGCAACAAACTGAACATTTGGTGAACATTTGATGTAGGCAGCATTGTGTTAAACAATTGTACAAAGCACAAATACAGACTGACACTGGGGGGCAAAGAGGCAGGGGCAGGAATTGGGCCTCAACTTCCACCATCCTGGGGGTTAGAATGGCATTCTCCCTTCTTGACAAGGCCAGGCTGCTGGCCTTGTCACACATGTTAGTCATCCTTTTTCTTACTGTTCCTTTTACTGTTATGTATCCAAATGTTTTTAGTTAAGCTCATTGGATGAAAGTCCCTCTAGCTCAAGGAATTCCTTTATTTGTTCTGATTGCTTTCAAAGAAGCCTTTGTAGCAGGAACATACTTTGTCATTCTCAGGCAAAGCCCGTCTTTAACTGGACAACCTCTTCGGCAGTTAAGATGTCTAAACACAGGTTGTATTGCTTTGGAACACCAAAGGCTGCACTTCTTTTCCAGTAATTTATCTATATTTCTTCGGACAACAGATGTTGGCAGTTTAGGAAAGACAATGATCTGTTCTTGAACTGAAGTCAAAACTCAAACGCTGTTTTTATGCAGGTTTCCCACACATCAATAGACAAATGAGTACATCTCATCATAAACTCTTATCTTAAGATACAAATCTCTTAAGAGTAAGCTGGCAAATCTCTTAAGAGTAAGTTGGCAAAACGTAGATTACTTGGTAAGTACCTAGTCATGTGGTACAACGTTCAATTTGCTTGCTATACCCCACTAAATTATTCCTTCCAAATTTGCACATTATTCGCACTAGGATAAAATATGCCCTAGTGCAACAAAAAAAAAGTTGCCATATTATATATTAGAAAACCTTTGCACCATGGCAAGTGCACTTTTCCATGGTATTGGCACTAGGCCCTTGGGCAAAAACCTATTTTTTCAATGGATGTTTGCAACATGGCAAAGTTTACCCTAGTGTTAATACAGAATGGTAGTAACAGTAGGGCAAACTTTGCCCTGGTGCAAAAATGCATTGAAAGTATTTCTTTTTTTGCAATGCAGCAATATTTGACCTACTGTGAATACCATGCACAATTCACTTGGGGCTTGTCTTGGTGCCCCCTCAGGCCCAAGAATGGGTTAAGGTCCATTTTATTTGGTAGCAGCTGTAGGCCTGTTTCAGATAGCCCCTGCTTCCTTTTCCTCTGGCTGACTAAGCCCTTCACCCACCTAAAACCTTAGCTACTTAACCGCATTCTGGGCTAGATGACATTTGAGAGCTGGTTAAATCATCTTTTTATGACAAAGGGTATAAGTGATGGGCCTAGGTGTTGCTGGATATGATGATGATCAACCTGCTAAGTGCTGCTGAGGGTTCTATATAGTTGCAGTAAAATGTCCGACAATCTTTGTAAGGTGACAGGTGCCACATGTAACCCAAATGGGAGGACTGTGAAGTGAATGAAAAAGCCCATCAGCACTCAATGTAGCTTTTTATTCATCAGAGGAAGGTAGCTGAACTTGGCAGTTACCCTTTAGTTGAGTCAAGATTGGAGATAAATTTGGCTGTGCCTAACTTCTCTATTTTCATAACTCCTGGGCATTGGGCAAGCATTGAAGGTGGAGAGGTCATTCGCACAAGTCCATCCAAAATCTCCAGGTACTATTAGGTTTTTGTGACCACCTCCAGTGGAGAGGACTACTAACCGATAGGTGGTTCATTGGCTTAATGTTAGCATCATCTCCACTTCTTCAAGGATGGTCTTGCCTCTGATATCCTGTATGGCCTTTACTGTACTTGCTAACTGGGTGGGGTGTGTATATGATGAGGGAAGCGTCCAAGTGTGAGCCAGAGAAGTTGGTAGACGTAAATAGTTTCTCAAGCTCAACAATAGTCAGTTTTTCAAAGGTGCAAAAATACTGTGTTGTGCTGGGCTCAAGCTTGTGATCACTGATTTTTTTGTGGTATTTCTGCAGGGTTGGGGGGGGGGGGGACTTGAATTTTGTTTTGACCGTAGCATTCTCTTTCTGTGAATAAATAAGTTGGCTAAGGTCCTAGTTGCAAGCTTCCAAGATCTAGAATGTTTTTAAAGTTGTAGTATGAGGTTTGTGAAAATCAAGACATACATTTTCTAATAAGTGGTTACATTAATCTCCAATGAAAAGGGATATTCCCCCTTTTCTTCAACGTAACATACAGATACTTCATAGGCACAGCTACATGTTTCAGATATTCACATTTTTAACACTTTATAGTTTTCAACAGTAAAGGGTGATATACATATGTGCTGTTTACATTGTTGGATTTCCACAACAAATAACCTTCCCCTATCCCTCCACAGGCAAGAATTTGTAACGGGTCATATGACAGGAAAGAGAAGTATCTGGCTTTGCATACATCAATAAACCCCTAAGAGGTACAGTTTGAGGGGCATTGATAGCAGCATCTTATTGTATGGTGGGGATAGCCCACTTGTTTGCAGAGTCCATAATCGTTATGTGCAAGTATAATGAGAAGCTTCAAGGATGCCTCAGCAGGAATGCCATAGTACACTATGGTATGTAGATTGTTCAGGAATTGCACCTGGAAGTCCACCTATATGTCTTCCGGATGCCACATGGGATGAAAAATGGACCTGTACTGCACCTCAAACTCATTACTGGTTGTTACGTCTGATCCATCATTCCCAGTCTTGATTTCCTTTCCCCATTGTTACTCCAGTGCCAAATTGTATGCTGGTTTCTACTTATTTGGTCCTCTGAGATTTCACAATAGATTTTGCTACATGTAGCATAGAGAGTTAACCAGATCAGGGACATCTGCTTGCCTGGGTCTTTTTTCTGCATTAGTTTGCAGCATTTTGTATGGGCGTTGATGTAGGCTGGGCCTACCCCCAACCCTAAAAAAAAATGCAGCAAAACGGCTGCTTCACCAAATGCAGTGCAACGGCCACTTCTAAGTGGGCGGGTCTAAGGTTAACCGTTGTCTACTTTTCAATTTGATGAAGTTACTTTATGAAATTGTACTACACTGACAGTAATGCGGTCACTAATCTGTGCAGTGGGTATTCTTTTTTCTTTTCTTTTTACAATTCATTACTTTTTTACTTATTTGGAGATCCCTGCTCCTAATTGGGTTGGTCGTGCCCATTGACCTTAATGGACTACCCCTCCTTCGAATTGTCTTAGAACACTGAACTTCAGTGGTGAAACTATCAGGTGTGAAGGCATCATGAGTCAAAGACAACAGGTTCAAGTTTTCTCAACACAACTTTATTAAACTTTAAAGGCAGGGTGGATGAATGTCTAACTTGCCCTACGCTAAGGTGGGATTGCCCTAGCTAAAGAAAACTAAGGATAGTCTAAGTCAGGCTGTGTCAGAAACCTTTACTTGCCCTCACAAATAACTGCATACAATGTCTAGGGATGTCTGCATCAAAAAGGAATAGTGTTCAAAGTAAAGTTCAGAGCTTCTTCTAGCTCTTTAGCTTGTAATCATCTCCCCTTCCTCAAGTTCAAAGTAGTTTCTCAAAATCAGCGGTTCCCTTCCCCAAATTCAATTCTTCCAGCTTTCAAAACACTTGATTTCAATACCACAACAAGGTCTTCGCACAACACAAGCCTCGGAATGGGTGTTTTCCAATGGCTTTTCCATTCAGGGCACCCAGTCTAGGCGCAGTTGTCGAACCACGCGGTCCGCCAATTACAGGTCACGCAACCGGTACCCTTGATTGTCTGCTTTTCCTTTAATGCCAGTCCCAGTTCGCTGATTCTCCTCAGCAGTGACGTTTGCTTCAGTCACATGTGCCAGACTCTCGTGGCACATTATTGTGGCGTGTTTGACCACCTTGGGCTTATTACACCTTCTTATGTTTCCTTGGCTCTTGCCAATGCTCATTTCCTTGTGATACACAGTTCTTTGCACTTTCTTGGCTATGGCCAATGTTGGATTTGTCATCTGCATACAACTCTGTGCTTTGCTAGCACTGGTTTCAGTTAATGCAGTTTAGTATTTCAATGCAGTCCAAACCTTTGCCCTCAGTGTACGGTTCACAATCTTTCTTTCACTCCTTTCAATATGCCAGAGTGTTCCCAACTTGTTGTCATTTCATTTGGTATTCAATATTGCTTTGCTTTCATTTTGTTCGATGTTCAAAGTGATTTTTGTTAGCTTTAACTTGCTTTCATTGCCGTCGATATTTGAAATGCCTTGCCTTGCTTTAATTATATTACTGCCTGCCAGCCAGGTGTTCCCCGTTTCCTGGTTGCACTCACTGGTCAGTCTTACGGCACCTCATGACGTCTTCTGCCGCCACGGTTCCTGTTTCTCTGTGCAGTAGCTCACGTCTTCTCCTGGCAGTCGTCTTGTGGCTCGCACACACCTGCAGAGCTTCCTCCACGAAGCAGGATACTCCTAACCGCTTCTCTCTGTCCCACCGGCCTGCATTCCACGGCTTGCCACTGGCCTCCAACTCCCTCTACCTTCACTTCCTACTGCATACACTCTGCACTGCTTCACAGGTCCTGAGCGCTCCTCCTTCCACGCCGCCACACCAGAGAGGTCTGCTTGCATACAACGGACTCTGACCGTGCTCCTACAGCTGACACCATTTAGCTTTGACTTCCAGCTTTTAAAGCACCCGCCTCCATCACCATTACAAAAAGGAATAGACCGCTCACCAGCAATGCGGTCATCCTGCCTTACTCTTGTTGTCTTCCTCCTCGACCAAGTACTTGGCTGGGGTTGATAGATGTTCGTTTTTTCAAAATGAGGATGTGTTGGGCTAGTGATCTTCTTCGTCCCAGTGCCAAGTGGATGCCATTTTTCGGAAGTGTTTTGGGGAATCACAAGGAAAGCGCTGACAAAAGCCTATGAAGGCTTGAGGGATGGAGGGTTTGTGGTGAAAGGGAAATTGGGGATACCATGTCTCACCGAAGGACGTCCTCTCCCCACTCCCCAATTCTCCACTCTGGTTATCCTCCCTCGCATATTCCCCCCCCCCAGGTTGGGATCCAAAAGCCATGGCTTTTCCTTGGGCACTTGAGCAGAGGATACTGGGGGAAAACAAGTGAGGGCTCCCTCAGGTTCCTCACACAGGCGATAATTGTATGCAGTTCCAAGGTATAGAGTGCAACAGGATCTGCTTCGTGAGGTGTTTTAGATCTATAGACTTTTGATCCCTGTTGGCACAAAGTGTATGGCTCTGGCCCTTCCTAGTTGAGTGCCTGATATAGCAGCTTTTAATTACATTTTCAACTGTAAATCATTTTGCGAAGACCAGGTCCATAATCGTACTATTACTGAATTTGAAGCAACAGTTTACGAATGACCAGTGTTTTTCAATTTGCCCCTACAATTTTTCAGTCTGGATGATATTTTATTTCATTTAATCTTCTTCCCTATCTTGTTGGATTCATTAGACATGTATTCGGTTTGCTATATTTGATAGTATCTCAATTATCTGAATTGCGTTCTTTGATGTGCACTGGCAACTTGCAAAGGATATTCTCTAGTTAAATGTGACCAACATTGCAACTTCAGCTTTTCACAACTTTGGTTTTAGGGCATAATATATACTTTTAAGGTACCTCGCCAAATGTTCTTTAGTATGAATTGTTAGTCAATTAAAACCAGTCATTGTTGAGCATACTTGTTACTGTCTTGCTCAGATAGAGAATTATGTTTTACTGAAAAGCCTGACAATTTGATTAGATCTCTAGAGAGATGGCTAGGACACAAGCTTCATTTGAAGTTTGCATGCCAGTAAATTGGCACTGTACTATAAAGCCAAAAGAATCCCTAGAGGTCTTATGTTACAATTGGAACCCACAATTTGTAAAGAGCATAGAGATTTCCTAGAAAGCTGGTAGACCAATTTAAATAAGTGTGCATTGGATCTAATTTTACTGAGAATAGAGGAGTTATCAAAGAACCGTTCTAGGTTAGAGATACATATTTCTGAATTGTGCGATCACCCGAATTCATTATTTTCGAAGGAAGAATTTCATAGCACTTTGGTTCACATCAATGCTAAACTTGACCACTATAGAACTGAACTTGAACAAAAGAAAATGTTGTGTTTAAGAGAGATACCTTGACTATAAACTAGACGTCTACTGTAAGGGTGCAGAAGTGAGGCTCGGTCACAATTGTCATGATTTTGGGTACCTATTTTTATTAATCGAGAAAGGGTTGGAAAAATGCCTCTCTATCACTGAAGCTAAGCAAGGTTTCCCCTGCCTCAAAGAAAATGGGTGGAATTGTCAGGATGTCCAAAACCGGAAAGTCTGCCACTGTCGTGTCTCAAAGGCCTACCTCTGTCCCTAACAATAGCAACTTAAACCAACTGTGCTTCCCTAAAGTAAAGTGTTCATGGTAGTTCCAACAAACAGAACATTCCCCAGTCTCTCGGGTAATCAAAACTGATGAAATAAACAATGTTCATAAGTATAGGATTCCAAGGCTAGGGTTGTGCTACTTTCCCCTAGACAACTTTTACTTACCTTCCTTTTGGGCTTCTGAGCCCTGTATCCTTTTGTGCATGTCACTGGGCAATTCATAAGGATATAGTTCTCAGATTCATGGTTCTTTATCCCACCAACTTGGCGCTCTTCCCCAGCAAGTGTAGGATTACATCCTTTTAGGTTCCAATGTTCTTGACCCTCTTATTCTCAACCTATCATGTGGGTGCGGGTCCCAGACTCTCAATATTCTGAACGGCTTGCTTTACTCTCTTGCCAATCAACTCTCCTCTTATGGACTGTCTCTCTTTCTCTCAAGTGGTCCCAGACCCGCTTATTCCCCATTACTGTAGGCTTCTGCCTTTCACATGGGTGTGGGTCCAAGACTCGGAGTGCAGCGTTGTACCTTCTTGGTTTACTAGCCTGTCAAGCATACAACTTTTCCTTGTGTGCTCCTTTTACAATCAGGGTCCCATACCCTCTTATTCTGAGCTTCTCATATGGGTCCAAGACTCGCAATGTCCTTTTGGGGTCCCAGACCATCTTATTCCTCGGGGCCCCAAACCCTCTTATACTTTCACTTCCAAATGGCTGCGGAGCCCAGGCTTGCAATTCCCTCTTGTTCCACCTTCTGTTTTCACCCCTTGCTTCCCCAGACCTCAAACGCCTCTCGGTTAACCCACGTACCTGTTTGATTCTTCCTTGCAGGTACCAGCGGTTCCCTAACAGCTCTGTTGCTATTCGATGCTCCGGTAGCATTCGGGTAAGCAGCTGGGTCTGCAGCGGCTCTGCCCGACTGCACATCCTACCTCGCAGGCGCTACGCCCGTGCCTGAGGCATCCAGAGGTTCATCTTGGCAGCAGCTTGAGTGGTCATTCCAGCTTGGACCAAGTTCGGGTTCTCCTTCTCCTCTGTTCATTGCTTCCTTTTCGGCTCCCGTCTGCTCGCATGGTGCCTGGCTCCTGGAGTTACTTCTCCATGGATCGTTCACTTGTGTCCCAGCTGAGCTTCTTTTGAACTCCTGCGCTGAATTGTTGCATTTGTTTTAACCAATGACATCCTGTGAGAAGCTAGACGGCTCACTCTGCTTCTCTAGAGGGATCCATGGACTCTCAGTCACTTAAAAAACAAGATGCAAGGAAATAGGTATTACTTGGTACTTCAGTCTTGTCAAGTATATTAGGTTGACGATTTGACAACAGAACACATTGGCTATATCTAAAGAGGGGGAAGTAGAACATGGTCATGGAGAAGGGGTTTGGTATATTGAAGCAGGGGCATACTGCGTTTCCTGAGAATAGTTGTCTCCAATCCCATAGGTGCATCCTTCCCCATGTGATCCTCCCTCGTTGCACCATCCCCAGGGGGATTATTGTAAGTGGACGCACTGCCCTGGCCCCATTGTAAAGGTTTCCCCCTAGGGGAGAAGGGACGACAGCCTCCGATCCGTCACAGTACACGCTGCAACAATATTTATCATGTAAAACAAATCTGTTTCAATATCAATAGGGTTTACCAACAGATCTGAGTCCCTCAAGCTTCGAAGGCTCTGTAGTAAATGGATATCCATTTAAAATGCCTACTGCAGTACACACACAGGTAAAACCTATTGATAAAGATCTTGTGAGGTCCATCCGGTTCTGAAGAACAAGGTGCAACTTTTAGAAAAAGGTGTAGACAAACCAGCCAATCAAGAAAACATAGTCCTCCAAGGCTTGCAAAGGTTTTACTGAAGATCTAATTGTTAATATCTCTGAATTACCTCTTTATAAGTTAAAATATGATATCTTGAGGTGGCCTTAACTATGTTCCTACTCGAGCTTGAACATATTTGAAGATTACGTTAATCTGTTTAAATTGATGAGATTAAAAATATTCTTTGAATTGAATCCTCCTATACCATGTACAAATCTTGAATCTAGGGAGATTTTTTCCTAAAGAGTACTTTTTGCCCGCAGGTTAACAATCCATTAGTGGATACATATGAACAAAAGGTTATATGTAATTTATAGATTTATTTTGTAACGAGAAGACAAGTTCGAAGGGATTGCGTCCTCCGACGTATTCCTTATCTTAGATATCTCTTTCCAGCTTTGCTGGCCTCGGAAATGTTTTCTCTATAGAGGGCGCTGATAATGACGTACAACACAGTGGCCATGCATTACCTCAACAAAAGAGGAGGCGTAGGATCACTACCTCTGTGCAGAGAGGCGATGCAGCTCTGGTTTTGGGCAATCCAAGAAGGAATCTCTCTATCGGCAGTTCACCTAATCGGAGAGAAGAACAGCGGACGCTCTGAGCAGGCAGAGCACAGTCTCCCACGAGTGGGAACTAGCTCAGGAAGTCCTTCAAGAGATCTTTGCCCTTTGGGGAACCCCTCAGGTGGATCTGTTCACCACCAGTGTCAACAGGAAGTGCGATCTGTTCTGTTCAAGGGAATTCCCCCCGAGAGGAGCTCTGGGAGACGCGTTCATAGTGGACTGGGAGTTTCCGCTCCTGTACGCGTTTCCACCGGTCCCTGTCATTCCTCAAATGATCAGGAGGTTGAGAAGATTCCGGAAAACCATGATCCTAATTGCCCCGGATTGGGCCAGGAGAACATGGTACTCGGACCTTCTAGACTTGTCCATCTGCCCTCCAATTCGACTTCCACTCAGAGAGAACCTACTCTCACAGAAGGGAGGTCAGGTTCTCCATCCAGACATCAAAACCCTCAACCTTCACGCTTGGCTTCTGAAAGGCTGAGGTACAAGAATTGGGACCTCCCGGATGAAGTTATGGAGGTGTTGCTTTCGGCAAGAAGGCCAGCAACAAAATCTTTATACTGCTGCCGTTGGAACAGATTTTGCAGCTGGTGTAGGGAAAAGAATATCGATCCCTTTTCATGTGGTACACCAATGGTTTTGTCCTTCCTACTTTATTTAGCGAATTCAGGCCTTCAAGTTGGCACCATCAAGGGCTATCTCGCAGCGCTATCCATCTTTAAGCGCACTGCGGAAGAACCATCCTATTTGAAGTTACCCTTGGTAATACAGTTTCTAAAGGGGTTAACTAACGTTTATCCCCCAAGACCATTCCAGGTTCCCCTATGGGATTTAAATTTAGTCCTAACTTTCCTGATGGGCACACCTTTCGAACCACTCCACTCTTGTTCGTTAAGATTTCTTAACCTTAAGACTGTTTTATTAGTAGCACTTACATCTGCTAGAAGGGTGAGCGAGTTACAAGCTCTTTCTTGTAAACCCCCTCATACAATCTTTCACAAAGACAAAGTTGTTCTGCAACTGAAGCCTAATTTCCTCCCAAAGGTGGTTTCTGAATTTCATATGACACAGAAGATTACCCTTCCATCTTTCTATCCTCCTCCCCATCCAGGGAAAGAGGAAGAGAGGTTACACAGGCTGGACCCAAGAAGGGCTATAAGTTTTTACATTAGTAGACTGGCTATGATAAGACAAGCAGACCAGCTGTTTGTAGGCTACGCAGGTCACAAGCTGGGGTTACCGATAACTAAGGAGACCATTTCCAGATGGATCATTTTTAGCCATTTTGGAATGTTATAAACTGGCAGGAAAAGAGCCCCCTCAAAATCTTAGGCCTCATTCGACCAGAGGTATCGCAGCTTCATCGGCCCTCAAAAGAGGAGTGCCGGTTAGAGACATATGTGCGGCTGCCACATGGTCGTCCGTCCATACCTTTACACGGTTTTACAACATGGATTCCTCCTCCAGTCAGGAAACTAGGTTTGGAAGGGCAGTATTGCACTCTATTCATCAATAAGAGGAAGCATGAAGTCAGTACTCCCACCTCCAATAACAGAATACTGCTATGGGAGCCTATCTAAGATAAGGAATACGTCGGAGGACACAATCCCTTCGAAGAACAAGTTACTTCTTACCTTGTAACGTTCTTTCGATGGGATGTTCCTCCGACGTATTCCTTATCGACCCTCCCATCCCCGCAGTACTACTTCCCTTGTTGTTGCAGCTTACGCTCCTTCAGGGTGATTAGTCTAGTCCAAAAAGAATTATTGTGGGCTACAAAACGGAACTGAGCAACGGACGCTGCGCGCGGCCTTTATAGGCAGGATGACGTCGACATCGATACGGCGGCTGTCGAGGGACATCGACTCGGCGGACGTCGACGCGCAGCGCCCTCTAGAGAGAAAAAATTTCCAAGGCCAGCAAAGCTGGAAAGAGATATCTAAGATAAGGAATACGTCGGAGGAACATCCCATCGAAAGAACGTTACAAGGTAAGAAGTAACTTGTTCTTCTCTCGCAATCAAATCAAAGTCATTAATTGTCTATTCTCTGAGTCCTCAATTATCAAACCAGCAATTGGCAATTATGGATAAAGAGTTATATGTGAATAAATGGATGAGACAACTTTCGCACAAATCCAGTTACATCATGCTGGACTGTGATCCGACAAATGAATATAAATATGCAACTGATAAACTGATACACTAGAAAGGGTTGCATCTCAGTAAAGATTTAAAGATTTGTATTGAATTATCATCTGAAAATGCCAGATTTTACATCCTTCCAAAAATCCACAAGAATCTCAATCCCCTGGGATGTCCAGTTTTAACCAGTACTAACAGTTTACTTGAACCTCTAGGATGTTACATTAACTACTTCTCACAGCCTTCTGTGCAGAAATCCGAGTCGTATGTTAAAGGCTCTAAACACTTTTTGAACATTCTTGAAGAGCATCGTCCCTCACTATCTCAGACATTTTATTTACACTTGACGTACATAGCTTGTATACATCTATTCGCCATTTTGAGGTTATAGAAGCTCTAGAGAGTTTGATAATACAGGGTTATCTACAAGTCAATAAGTTATTCTTACTACAACTTTTACATGTAGTCTTTGTTAGGGGGTTTTTACAAAGTCCACCTCTGGTAGGACTGACGAAGACTCGCTCTTAGTACAAAGAACTCGAGGAAATTGTAAACTTTAGATGACTACAGGTAAGCGGAGTAGCAAATCAGTTCTTTAACCAACATTTAGGTAATGCAACAAGGATACTGGTAAGAGACTTCTATGCAACCTATTCTTTAGAAAGTCCAGCCCTATCTGGGAATGACGGTCTCAAAGTATGTGGGGACACTGGGTGTACAAGGCCCATGGGTGGAAGCACAAAGAAAGGCAGACACTGTCAAAAAAACAGGATTCTTCAATGTTACAGGTAGGTAACATGTTTAGTTAAAATATTATTCAGGGAGGTCAGTCTGAGATACCCTGGAGGATTGCAGATCAAAGGAACAGTGTCCCTAGGCCTGGGAGAAAAGTTGTGTTGTCCACCCCAATGTGTCTCAGAAAGCTCAGGAGGATTCAGATTCAACATAGCAAGCACCCAGGTGCGGGACAGTACCTTTTCCTGAAAAAAAGTGTCACCGGCGGGTTCATAGGTGAGACAACTGCAGCTCCTGTTGGGATTCTTGGCATGGAGGCTGAATAAGAAACTTTTGCCGGGAGCAGACAGCCATCTTCTTGCGATAGGACGCCAGCAGACGTCTTCACGATACTGGCTCGTTGGGACTCGACACAGGCTTTGGTTCAGTGACGGTTGTCACACGGCAGGCTTCTCTCATTTTCTCGGTCCCCAATTCGGAAGGGGAGACGCCTCAGAGCGGGAAAGGGTGCTGTAGGTCCAACAGGATGCCCACAAAGTTTCAGCCAAAACCGAGCTTCTGGAGATGATGCACAGCAAATTGCAGGCCCGGACGGACACAGCTCTTCAAGGGATGCCTCAAAATGCAGCTTGTCTCGGGACTGTTTGGGCCCACCAGTCCAGGAGCATAAGTCATTCCGTTTGAATCTTCCCAGTTGATCGGAAGAGGCGGTTGGAGCAGCAGCTGTCACTCAGCAGTCATTGACAGTCGCTGGAGGGCTGCAGGCGTCCTTCTTTTTCTTGCACTGATTCTTCATTCCGTAGGGTCGATGCCCTTGTTCTGCTCCAGGACCCTCGTCTTTATGCAGGAACCCAGCCAATCAGCAGTCTTGCCAGATTCAAATTTTGGGTGGTGGCTGTCCCAAGGGTATAGCCAGCCTTCCAGTCGGAACTGGATTCAAGCAGACCTACTGCAGGACAAAAAACCTGGAAAGTTTGTGTACTTCCAGCTCCCTGTCCTCCCAGACACGCTGGTAAAGACAAGAGTGAGCGGGGACGACTCCACCCAGGAAGAATGGCAGAAGAAGGCTCAAGAAAGAGCAAGTCATCAACAGTTGGCAAAAAAAAGGAAGACAGGCACCATTTTAGGTCAATGGTGACCTATGTGTAAGAACACGGCAGCTGCTGGTTGAAAATATCCACTGCCACCAGCCACTCAGATGAACTTGTCACTAACTAAAAAGTTACATTAGAACTGGAAAAAGGGACACGTTGTGTCCCCACAGCACTTCTCATAAGGTTGGTGGGGAGGGGGAGTGCTGATTCCAAGAAATAAGTTGGCTAGGATAAAAAGTATCCCCCTATATTTGGAAACAATGGTTATGACAAGGAAAATACAAAGACCAGCTCAAAGAGTTCCCAGCAACCCTGCACAGAAAGTGCTGTGTGCTGCAATAATAAATTGCAGATGCCTTAAAAGTTGGAGGAAAGCATAACTCCCAAAAGATAAAACCAAAAGGGTTGTAAAAGGTAACCAGAGGTAGAGTAAAAGTGAATGTGGAAAAAGATTCCCACAAAGGAAAACTGATCAAAAATCCAAGCGTCCCAAAAAAGTGCTGGGGCACTCGCAAGTGGGGGAGACCATTGCACAAACATAGAATTCTACCTAACAGTCTTTTACAACGTTTGTTTTCAGGTTTGAAATAAAATTCAAATGTTGGGCATAACTATGGGGCTCTCATGCCACCAAGTTATGCTAATGCATATGATTCAGTTTCAAACAACACATGTTTTGAAGAATGTATTCTGCTTGAATAAGCTAAAGGTGTGGCGTTGCTACATCAATTATGTATTTGGTGTGTGGACAGGATCACTAGAAGTGAATAAGATATTTTAGGAGTATTTGAATACCAGACATCCCTGTTAATCAATTACAGCCGATGCATATAAATATGGTATACATTATTTGAATGTTTCCTTGAAATGGGTGAATGATCAATAACCAACTACGATTTAACACCAGCCTACTGATGAGAACAATTTCTTGCACGCATGCAGCTAGCTTTCACCCACCATGTTTTACAGAGTCTTCCGTATTTGCAGTTTATATGGTTAAAAATTATGTTTTCTGATAATCATGAATTGAACAATGAAATGTCTTGCATGGAAGATAGGTTTGTTGAGAGTGGGTACCTGATAGATAATTTGATCGCCAAAGTGCAAACTAGTTCCATATCTAGAACTCAACAATTAGAAAATGTCAATGCTAAACCAGAACCCTCATTGGTGCATGTAATGAAGTACGCTCGTCAGAGTGGAAAGATCCACCGAGTTATCAAATAACATTGGAATCTATTCTCGAATGATGTGATATTACAGAAATTGTTCCTGAACCACCAGTGTTTTCTTTTAGTAATGCAATTTGAAAGATATGCTGGTGAGAGCGTACATTATGATGCTCAAATGCATGAACATAATAAGAGTACTGTTCCCCCGTCTTTCATGTGGCCATTGTAATCCAATTAAGGGTAATTGTTTCCATTAACCTTATACTAGCAAAGAAATGTGTGTATTCACATGATACCTGTGATGCCTACAGTGCGATTTTTATAGACTTTTCTGTCCGTGTGGAGAGATGGCTGTGGGTATTGACTACCCTACCCACAAAGTTCAAATATGTTGGACTGAGCATAAGTCATGCAAGGGGACTGCCAATATGAATTCTCCAGTTGCTAGACATTTTTTACATCGCAAACACACAATAGCACAGATGCGGTTAATTGTGCTAAAACAGGTTAAAATCGGGCAGAGTGGCGGGAACAGAAAATTACTATGACAGAGATTTATAAATTAGACACTGTCTTTCCAAAAGGAATGAACAAAATATTGCCCTTACATTGCTTATTAGGATGTGGGAGCTGTTATTCAAGTTTGTTCAAGATGAGAATTTAGGTCACAAATATTGATGTCTCGATGAAATGATGTCTTTGTCACAATTAATGGAATTCAAAATTGACATCTATATGAGGACATAATACCATCACCAACAGTTCCCTGTTGGAATATATGAACTGTTCCTATGTTCCTAGGGACTGATTTTTTTGATTAAGAATACGTTAAATAGAATTGATGATCATTATAAATTTGTGATATTTGTTTGTGGGAATTTAGTGTTCCTGTTAAATATTTTGATCGGTTGACTGCCCCCACAATTTGAGTTGTTCTATGGTAGATGCTCCTTTCAAGTACATTTTGGGAAATATGAATTTGTTGCCGCTTTACTAGTAGTTGCTTTGAAATTGATTGGGTATGACACAGTTTGTACATCCTTAGTTCGGATTAACTTAAGTATGCATTATTTCTGTTTTCAGTTAGCGGTGCCCTATGTTATTGTAATATGGTCTATACATGATGTAATGTTCATCATTATAAGTTCACTTTTTCCGATTGAATACTTATGTATGAGCAATAATTATAAATGGAAATTGTATTTTTAGTGTGTGTGTGTGTGTGTGTGTGTATATAATTTCTGAGGCTTGTGGTTCTGCTTAGATCACATGCTATGCATAGGCTGACCTAAAGTGGTAGTCGCGGAGTATTACATAACTTGTTTTTGAAACTCTAAAAGGGACGTCGACAGGGCATGTCAGTAATACTATTCCTAGTGTGACGTCCATGGTCCTTCACACGACGAGGTCCCTCAGATAGTTTGTACATCCTTAGTTCGGATTAACTTAAGTATGCATTATTTCTGTTTTCAGTTAGCGGTGCCCTATGTTATTGTAATATGGTCTATACATGATGTAATGTTCATCATTATAAGTTCACTTTTTCCGATTGAATACTTATGTATGAGCAATAATTATAAATGGAAATTGTATTTTTAGTGTGTGTGTGTGTGTATATAATTTCTGAGGCTTGTGGTTCTGCTTAGATCACATGCTATGCATAGGCTGACCTAAAGTGGTAGTCGCGGAGTATTACATAACTTGTTTTTGAAACTCTAAAAGGGACGTCGACAGGGCATGTCAGTAATACTATTCCTAGTGTGACGTCCATGGTCCTTCACACGACGAGGTCCCTCAGATAGTTTTATTCCGCCATCATAGTCAGATACAAGTTACAGAGTTCCTTCTTTCTGGCTAAGTTTTAAAAATTAGATTTCTTCCTATCCTTTCGACGGCCGTACCACCGTAAGATCTTCGGCGACGCTTGCAAGGACAGATTCTTCGACCATCTCGAAAAACTTTGACTGCGGCCTACTTGGGCCTCAACGGGTCCCGGTCCTTCACATTAGGGAGAGTGGTGAGACGTCATAACTTCTTTCCTTTAAAGAAACTATAGTCAGGTGCACAAACTTCATCTTGGGGTTCCTCGCAGGGACAGTCCTCCCAGCAAAATGTTCAAAGGGGGCACAGAAGGTATAGGAGTAGAGGCAGAGGCTCTACCCCCTCGCCCCTCCCCCAAGCAATGCCCACCCGCTCCAGGTCCCCTCCCATGCTTCTTCAGTAGGAGGTTGCATTTGTCATTTTACCCATGCATGGTAGGAGAATCACGTCAGACAAGTAGGTACTTTCCACTGTAGCAGGAGGCTATTGCATAGAACTCATACAGAGACCACCCGCCAAGACAAAGACCGACCACGCAAGAGGAACAGTGAATTTTGCTGGAAGAGGTCAAAGCACTGCTGGAAAAGGACACTATAGATATCGTCCCGACAAACCAGGTACACAAGTTTATCTATTCAATGTACTTCCTTGTGCCAAAGAAAGACCTTAAAATCCGCCCTGTCCTAGACCTGCGCCCTGCAAACACATATGTCAAGCCACAAAAGGTGTGCCTGACAACGCTACAAGAAGTAATCCCACTACTAAAACAAGGGGACTACATCTTTCATGTCCAATGTTGCCATGTAGACTATATGGCAAAATTGGACATAAAAGATGCATACTTTCATATTTGAAGGTTCCCAGCGCACAGATAATTCCTATGTTTCAAGATAGTAAATCAACATTACCAATTCAAGGTGCTCACCTTCGGCATATCCTCAGCTGCAAGGGTATTCACCAAGCTATTGGCAGTAGTGGCGGCGCATTTACGCAGACAGTCAATCCCAGTGTACCCTTATCTGGACGACTGGCTGATAACGGGGGAATCCCCCCAAATTTGCAAGCAAAATGCCCAAAGAACAATCAACCTTCTATTCCAATTGGGGTTTTCAATCAATGAGAACAAATAAAGCCTTGTTCCCAGCCAAACCAAGCAGTTCCTAGCAACTATCATAAAAACAAAGAAGGGGCTGGTCTGCCCCCTCAAACGAAAGAGTCCAAAACATACTGCTGCAAATACCTCATTATCTGGCCAGTTGCCAAATGACCGTACGCCAGGCAATGCGATTGCTCGGGATGATGGCTTCATGCATTTATCTAGTTCCACACACGGTTGCGCATGCGCCCGATGCAGGAGTCGTTAGGAAAACAGTGGTTTTAGGCAAGCGGTCAGTGGGACAATCTAGTGGTTATTTTGCTAACCCTAGTACAAGCACTTTGCTGGAGGCCAAGGGAAAATCTGTTAAAAGGGAAACCCTTTCACAATCCTCCAATACAAGCGATAATTGCAACAGACACCACACTCTCCAGGTGGGAAGCCCATTACTTTAACCACACAGCGCATGGCCTGTGGACACAGATCACAGCTCAAAATCCCATGAACCGTCTAGAACTGCTAGCGGTACTAAAGTCCTGCAAGCTTTCCAACTGCATCTAGCAGGTCAAACTGTGCAGGTCCTCACAGACAGCACTACTGCCATGTTCTACGTAAACAAGCAGGGAGGCACACTCTCCAAGTCTGTCCAGGCTATCTTCGAAGATTTGGAAGTGGGAACTCGAGCAGAACATGGTCCTAGTGTCTTAACACGTTCCATGGGATCTCAATTCTCTAGCAAACCCTCTTAGCAGAGATCCTCTACCCGAGGAACATGAGTGGCAACTCAACAGAGGAATTCTAGACAGTGTCTTCTCCCTCTGGGGTTATCCTCCTTTAGAGTTGTTCACCACAAGTCTAAACGCACAATGCCCAGACTTCACATTCAGGTTTCCCCAACCCAGATCCAAGGGAAACGCCCTGTGGATGAGCTGGTCAGGGAAATTTGCTTACGCTTTTCCACCGACACCGCTCCCGAGCAGGATAGTGCACAAGATGCACCAGGAGCAAACAACTCTAATCTTGGTCGCTCCTATGTGGGCGAGACATCCTTGGTTTTCACATCTACTCAAACTGACCATATGCGAACCAATCAAGCTCTAGTGCCCCCACAACATGCTGTCCCAGCACGGGGGGACAAGATTCCACCCGCATCCTCAATCTATGAACTTGGCAGCTTGGCTCCTGAAGTCATCGTTTTTGGGCATTTAAAATTACATCAACAGTGTTTGAAAATCCTCAGGAGGCACGCACACCTTACACCAGGCACTGCTACTTCAATGAATGTAAAAGATGTGTAATATGGTGCTGACCAAAGTATGTGAATCCTGTTGAATGTACTCCTTCACACATTTTTCACTACATACATGCTCCACTTACTAGACTCTGGCCTAGTATTTAACTCCATCAAGGATCTTCTAGCGGCTCTCTCCGCGTACACCACTTCACAAACAAGGTGTCCCAGTGGAAAGCTCCTGTTAAGGCTTTTATTTATATATTTATTTATCACATTTATATAGCGCACGCAACCCTGGGGCATCTGGGCGCTTGCGCTTCTGAATATGGTTACAAACAGGTACAAAATAATGATCTTGGGCATCATGAATTTGATTAAATCCAGTTACTTGAAGGCTTTCTCATATGTATATGCTTAGGGGGTAGGTTGCATCCAGTTACTTTCAATTTAGTCATATTCTTGTACATACTTACAGCTTATGTGTGTGCTTAAGGATTTGGTTACATCCACTTACTTTCAACTTAGTCATAATCTAGTACATCCTTTAAACTTTCTTACTCTGGTACATAGTAATTAGGTTGCATCCTGGTACATTCAAGCTAGGTCACACTTTGAGTTAAAAGATTTGGTTACCATCTGGTGGGGCTGGCTGCTGATGATAGTGGGCTTAGTGGTTATTTTTGAGGTCTTGTTCATAAAGGAGTACAGAGAATATACCCCCTCTCCCTCTCCCGCCCCCAGGTTGGATCTTAATGTTGTACTCTCAAAGCTCATGTGTCCTCCCTTCCAGCCAATGCACAAATCCAGCCTCAAACACCTAACCTACAAAACAGCTTTTCTGGTAGCCATACCCTCAATTGGAAGGGTCAGTGAGCTACAAGCTTTGTCAGTGCAGGACCCTTTCTTTGTTATCCACAAAGACAAAGTGGTACTTCGAACACACCCTAGGTTTTCACCTAAATTCATATCCATGTTAACCAATCCATTGAAATACCTGCTTTCTTTCAAAATCCATCAAACTCAGCTGAGAAAAA
Source organism: Ambystoma mexicanum (assembly GCF_040938575.1). NCBI lineage: Eukaryota > Metazoa > Chordata > Amphibia > Caudata > Ambystomatidae > Ambystoma > Ambystoma mexicanum. The sequence continues at coordinate 687,708,190 of NC_090930.1, forward strand.
GCTCCATACACTTGATGTAAGGGAGCAGTTTTGTACTATGTAAACAAAACAAATCCGCTAAGAAAAACAGATCAACTGTTTGTGTCCATAGCACCTGGCATGGGAGGTGATCGCGATCTCCAGATGGATAGCGAAATGCATACAGCGCTGTTATTCCCTTTTAGGGAGAATGTTCATTTCTGTGCCAATTCCCTTTTAACCTTGGAGACACCCAGCTCTTTTGCTGGACTCAGGGCTTTTTAATTTTAACTCCTGAGTGCGACTTTTTCCTCACTCTTGTGTGTGTTTTTCTGACTAAGATTTGTGTGTTTCTTACTGTTTAATGGAGTCTGGTAAACTCCATAAGCATCTGCTGTCTGAATTGTGACGCACATCGTCTTTTGTGCAGTGCCACTGAGAAGTCCCTTGGACTACTTTAACTACATTTTCTTGGGTGAACTACTGTTTCCATGAATAGTAAGATGACTTCTGTCTTAATTACCTGTTCTTTTGTGGGTCCAGCGCACACTACCCTATGTGGAGTGCTAGGGGGTTACACAGTAACTCCTTTATCACACTTCTCATGTAACATTCTGTTACACTAACTAACTTGAATGGCTGGTGGCAGTGGTTTCTTTTTTACTACCTTGTGCCATGTATCTGCAGACTTCTCTCAGCTGCAGTACAGCACCTAAGGGTGACCATTTTCCCAAAATAGCCCCTGTTGTCTTTTTGTGCCATTTCTTGTCACATAGCTCCTTCTTGGCTTTTACTCTGTTTGAATCTGGTTTGAGTCCTTTATGCATTTTTCTTTTGGCAGGCTTCAACCCTGAAGCCCGCCAAGTTTCCAGTGTGTCTGAAAAGGCAGGATGTGAGGGAGGGTTGCGAAACTTCCCTGTCAGTGGTCTCTAGGTACGCCTGAGTGCAACCAGTTCTGATTGGCCAGCTGGCTGTTCAGGAGGGCAGCCATCCTGCTGGGTGATTGACAGTCTAGGGCTGTGAATGAATGAGAACTTGCTTAAAAGGCAAGGTTTTTGGGACTAGAGGCAGAGTTGACCACTGGAGGACAACAACCGACGAAGACTTGAAGAGACGCCAGCAGCACCCTCCTGCACCGCAAAGTGCCCGGTGAAGCCCTGCAGCTGTGCTGACCCCGTTTTCATTTCGACTGGGAAGACCCGTATGGGACAACCTCTTCCCTTGGGCTGGTGGGACCAATTAGCCTTGAGACAAGCTTCATTTTGGCACAACCCCCGACTTTTTAAAGGCCTGTGAATCCCAGTGCCCCTGACCATCATCGAGCGCATTGTCTTAAAGTGCGAATCTGACCAAAACTTTGTGGGCATCCAGAGGACCCTACAGAAGCAGGAAATCTTCATCCAGAGTCCAGGACCTAGGGATCAAGTAACTTCTAACCAGAGATGTTTGTTGTTCTTTGGCGCTGAGAAAAAAGGGCCAAAACCACAAAAGCGTGCTGAATCAAGGAGAAGCCATCTCGATTGCTGCCGCAGAATCCTGCCAGACGTCCTCCCTTTCATCACCGCAACCAAGGACCTGGAACAAGGGGCTGCTACACTGCAACTGGAAGGCCTCCAACTGGAACAAATTCTTCAGTTCACAGGTACTGTGGGGCTTGGGGTACATCTACCTTTTGCCAGTTGTGGTGCTTCCTAGCTTGGGGAGGGCTATTTTACCCTCTTTAGAGTTGACCTCAACTCACTTGCACTAGCCTTTCAGCTTGTGCTTCTTCAAGGTGGCTACCCTTGAGCTTCTATGATTTTATATTTGAACTATTGACATTTTCCTAAGAAAGCATCAGAACTCAAATAGTTTATTTGAATGTGGCTGTCCTGGCTCCCTAAAGTTTAGTTTATTTATTTGTAACGCACACCAAGCCCAGAGGCATCTGGGCGCTTACAAGTTTCAACAAAGAATAATAACAAAGAGTACAGCCGAATGATACAAAGAGTTACATATATACATGAGATTATAGTATGATAGTGTTGCATTTATATAGCAGAAAAGAATTTACTGTGTTAAGAAATTACATACATATATACATGACAGGTCATGATTATACGACCAAAATGAGGTCTTGCTTATGGAGCCTTTCTTTGACCTTTTTCCCGAAGAGGAAGTAGGAAGGTTCCTCTCTTATATATTGGGAGGGCATTCCATTTCCTTGCAGCGAGGACTAGCAAACTAACCCCACCTGCTTGTTGTTGCTTGAACTGTGGGATGTTGACACAGTGTCTGGGCTGCTCTAGTGGGCTGTGTAGAAGTGTGGCGGGAGATAGTGTTGGACTGGTAAGTGGGAGCCTGATTGGATATGCACTTATGAGTAAGGGACAATGTTCTGAAGGCAATTCCTTGGTTAATGTTAAGCCATTTTAATATGTGTCTGGTTTCAGAAGGGTGTAGATTTCTAGGGAGGTTGAAGGCTGCTCTGACAGCATTATTTTGCAGAACTTGCATCTTATTGAGGTTTTGTTGTGAAGTGCCAAGATAGAGCGCATTACAATAGTCGAGCTTAGAAAGGACAAGTGCTCTTGCTATTGTGATGCAATTGGCTGTTGTCAAGGACGGCAGGCAGTGTTGAGCTTACAAGCGTAAGCGGAGGAGGAAGCCAGGGCGTTGGTTTGTCTTGTTAAAGTTAAAGCGGAATCGATGTAGATTCCTAAGGTTTTCACAACCTTCGAGACTTTAATTATATTGCCGTCCATGTTGAAGGATGTGAATAGCAAGTCCAGATGTTTCAGCTTGGCTGGTGAGCCCATGAGGAGCAGCTCCGTCTTATCGTCGTCAAGACAGAGCCCATGCTTTGCCATCCAGGCTTGTATAGTGAGGTAAATGTCATTGAGCGTCTTACTGTCTTCTGTGTAGTCACCAGTGATGGGGATGAATATCTGGGTGTCATCTGCATAGTTTGTATAAGTGACACACAGATAGTCGAGATAATCCAAGAGTGGCTTGGTGAACACATTGTAGCTCGTAGGAGACACGCAATACCCCTGAGCGACCCTGAAGGTGACTGGTGTAAGTGTGGCAGAGGCTGAAGGCGCAAAGACCCTCATGGATCTATTGTTGAGGAAGGATTCAATCCACGCATTTGCTTGGTCGGAGAAGTGTGCAGCAGATGAAAGGTGTTTACATAAAATTTTTAAGGTGCACTAGATCAAATGCCGCTGATCGAGTAAAAGAAGTAAGACTAATTTTCCCTTGTCTTTCAAAGTCTGCTTTTGAGACCTGAGGTTGTTCAGCACAGTTTCTGTCACTGCTTCAGCTTCCAGGCGCAGGAGTGGCACGAAGCAACCACCCCCTCCGCGGTGTTGGTGCTTGCAAGACAATGCTTACACAAGCCTCCAAGACCCCAGCGGGGAAAGAGGGTTTGGAACACGATGGTTGGATGGGTACTGCTGCAGAGGGTAACCGGAAAGAGGGCTAGGAGAGGGGAGGTGGATAGGTAGGATGACACAGGGTAACTTAACAACACCTGTATTGTACACACTGACCCACAGAATACAGTTCACATACACACAACACAACAAGGTATGCATAAATACACTTATCTCTGGTTGAGTGCTGGCCTCCTGCCTGTGCACTCTCAGGTCCTGTGTTAGGAGCAGTTCAAATGTTGCAAAGAGAGCTTGCATTACTGAACTGCATGTTACTTACACACGTGATTTCGAAGGCAAACAATGTTTATGCAGCAGCTAGGCTAATTACACCTCCCAAGACTGAGTTAATATGGGCTCATTCAACATAAGCCTAAGCGTTATCTACAAACTCCATGTTAGGTGGCTTAAAATGTATGAATGCACATGTGGGGCATTGCAGCCGCACGTGGCTCGGGTGTAGTTCGCCGCACGTGGCTGCAACTCAGCGTGCCCAAGGTTGTCCGTCGCACATGGCCAAATGACTGTGGCTAAACGTGCAGTAGTGTTTATCTTCCGCATGTGGCTAGGAGGAATAGTTTGCGGCTCTCATATCAGCTGCACATGGCTACTTAGCATGCAAATGGTACTCGCTAAACTAGTGAGTGTTCTATAGGCGCCTGCAGGCGCTTTGCGTGGAGGGTGAGGTTGTGGCTATGAGGCGCTACTGGTGTGGTAACTTAGCTTCTCTGGAGCAGGGGGGGATGTGGCTAATCTGGGCTGTGCCCCCCCCTGCGTGTACCCCTTGATGCAGATAGAGCTTCTGTGTGCTCGCTTTCCCCTCGCAGCTGGTATACTGCGTTGCTGCTGCTGCACGTGACTGCCCGCCGCTCGCTTGGCCTCCTTAGTAGTAGCGTTCCTTAACTTTCGCTGGCGAGGGGCCGGAATAGTGGTTCTCTAGGGCGTGGCCCCTCTTGCTGGTCCCCGTGACTGGGCTACTGAGGATACGTCTGCTCCGGTCAGTTTGCTGAGCACAATCACCATGCTTTTGCTCTTCGCGCACATGCCCTACCCAACGTGGGTGTGTTTGAGTAGTCTCTGGCCCGGAGGCTGCTTGGGAATGTAGTTTGTAGGCCTTTCTTCCTACAAAGAGTACCAAGAAACTTTCTATAAGGCTGGATCATTTTCCTCTTGTTTTGCTTTGTTCTTTCGTGTTTTTTTACCTGCAGCTTGCTAAACAGTCCTGTCCACTCCAGCCAACATCCTGCATACAGAGTCCCAAGCCCTGCGTCCTGACAGTTTGTGTTCCATATCTGGGTCTGAATCCCGATTGTCTAAGGCCTAAAAAGTTGTTGGATTCAAGGTATTGCTGTATTTACAGATAAGACGCACGGTGCAAAATTTTTAGCAGGAATGGTACCGTCGTGGTGTGTCTGTAGTTTGATAGATTGTTGGGATCTAGGGATGTTTTTTTTAGTAGCGGGAGTACCCACGCATCTTTAAGATTGTTGGGTACTATGCTAGATTTGAATGAAGCATTAATGACAGAAGTAATGAAAGGGGCCAGTTCCTTCCTGGCCTCCTTAATAAGAGGAGCAGAGGCATGTGTCGCCCTGCCAATTTGACGGTTTGAGCTTAAGAATGATGGTTCAACCTCTTTGATAGAGAGGGGAGCAAAGTTAAATTGGGGCTGTTTTTTCTTGGAAGAGGATGTTCGGTTCTGCAGGGGCTCAACATTAGTAATAAGTTTTCTTAGTTTCTATCTTGCTTTGGAGCAAGGTAATTTTGTCCTGGAGTTCATTCTGTATGTTCGTACACCAGAGAGTATCTTTGGGGCCGGTGATTCTAACTCTTTCTGAATGTTAGAGTTCCTTAGTGTTGGACTTAGCTTTTGTTATGCGGTCATTATAATTCTTTTTTTGCTTGGACAAGGGCTACTTTGTAGTTGAAAGAAGCTGCGTGAAGTTCTCCTTATTAACTAAAGATGGGGTGCTCTTCCATAATGCCTCAGAGGTTCTTTTCAATTTTCTAGGAGACTTGAGGTGAGGGGTGTATCAATTGTTGAGGTGAGCTCGAGGTTTAGATTTGCGTAGTTTAAGTGGTGCAATTGTGTTGATAGCCTTGAGAATGGTTTGATTGTACAGGTCGACTAGTGTCGTGGGGTCTGATGGCGTCGTGGTGGGGTAAGTGATTGGTTGAAGTAATGATATTAATTTCTCAATGGTCAGATTGTTTCTAGTCATCATGGCTGGTACTTGATTTTGTGGGGTAGGTGGCGAGGATCCTTTAATAGTGAACAAGATTATGTGGTGGTCAGTCCAGGCACATGGTGTGTTAGATAGGATATCGGTTACAGTTTAGGTCGGCTAACCAATAAAGGGTTCTGCCTTTAATGTGGGTAGGTTCTGTTATACGGTGAGTGAACCCTAGTTCTGTAAGGGTACAACTTTTGTGGTCTTAAGTTGAAATCACCCAGGCTAATGACTTGTACGTTATCTTTAGTATTGGTGGATAGCAGGTGTAAGATGATATTTTCTAAAATGGTGGTCGGTAAATTTGGTGGATAGTAATAGTGGATGTAGATGAGGTGGTTGTTAGTTTGATAGATAGTAATTCTGTTGAAGGTTGGTTATTGATGTTTCTTAGGCCTAATGTGGTTTTATAAATTAATGCGATATCTCCTCCTTTAGAAATATTAGGATCTCTGTCAGTTCGGATGATGGAGTAGTTGTCTGGTATAGCGAAAGCAAGAGATGGACCTGAGGCTGTGTGAAGCCAAGTCTCAGTGATAGAGATGAAGTCAAGGTCATGTATTGTTATAAAGTCAGCAATATCGAGTGCGTGAGCAGGTAGGGATCTGGCGTTCATGAGGTTAGCTTTAATTAGAGGTTGTGTGATGTTCTTTTTACCCTTAAGAGGCCTCTGGCTATGTTCTGAAGCAGTGCGTAGGATAGCAGGGTTGGCTAGAGTGCAGGTTCCAACAGTAATGTCTTTGAAGATGGGGGCATTGTATCTCCTTCGGAATCTAGAGCGGAGTCTGTGATTTCTAAATACCGTGGAGCATGGTAAAAGGGACGGTGGTATTGGTGTAGTTGGTTGATGTAGCTGGTTGTCAGTATAACAAGGAGGAGTGATAATATGTGGTGATGCTGTGGTGTTGTAGGGGTGTGCCTTGGTCAAATATGGGGCTTTAGGTTCAATGCATATGCCTGGAGGTGGTAACCTTTGTTGGCTGTTAGGTTCGATGTGAAGACATGGTGGTAGGAATCTTGATGGTGGTATAAGGGCTATCGGAGGGAGGCTAGGCGCCATGGTCAAGCAAATAAGGAACGCTCTCGGATTAGTGTATGGGTCCATCATAGGTATCAAGGGAGGACTGACTATGGTGAGTACTACTATAGATCAGTTCAAACAGACAAGGCAATTAAGGATGATGGCTGTCGTTGGGTGAGATAAATGTATGGTTAAGTTCCAATTGAGTTGAGCTGTATTAGCTATAAGTGCGCAGTTGAGATACGACTTTAGGCTAGGTTATAAGTGGTGGGCTAAAGGCGCCCTTCTGAACCTATTGGCTTTGGCAGTGTGTGTTCACTTACAGGTTTTAATTTTTGAACCCTATTCTTTCTGGGATAAAAGACTGCCTACTTCCCTCTAGGAGAATGTAACTGTTTTTCAAAGTAAAAAGTATGTTCGGATCTAACTCTACCTTTTCCCGCCTTAGATCTCAATATTGTAATGGTGATCACAAATAAGTGGTATTACTGATCTCAAATGACGTCACTCAATGTGCTGGAATATGTATAACATATGAAAAGTTGCTCACCTGCTTTATTGCTCTTGTTGAAATTGAATCCTTACTTTGGGATTAATGTTACTACTAGTTGCTGCTTTTTTGTCTAATTATCCTTGTGTATATATAAATACATATTTATACTATAACTTTGTGTGCGTTTACTTGGATACCTGTATTTACTGATTTCCTTGTACAGCTCACACTACCCCTCTTAAGATAAGCCTGGCTGCTCAGTCACACTACCAACTTGTGTAGTACAGGCCTATATTAAAAGGTGGGTTACCTAATACCAAGAGAGAGGTCTTGTAAAGCCCCACACCAGTTGGACTCTACAAATTCTTACCTAACACTCCCTATCAAAGAAAACGCTGCCTTTCACACCAAGAGCTCACTCTGCCAGAGGTACAGGAGCTACTTTGGCTTTTATTGCAAATGTCCCACTAGATGCCATTTGCAAAACCGCTACATGGAGTTCCATACATACCTTCACTCAGCATTACTACATTGACACACATTCTAAAGCATATTCAAAGGTGGGACAAGCAGTGCTAAAATATCTATTTGCTGCCGTACCTTCTCACAACCCACTGCCTTCTCCTGATACTGCTCGCTAGTCTATGCATAGCATGTGATCTAAGCAGAGCCACAAGCCTCAGAAGAGATACATTACTCACCGTAATGGTATTTTGAATGGATTGTGTCCTCCACCGTATTCCTCTTCTATGACATGTAATGTCCACAGCTGTGCTGCTTTGGAAACAAATTCGTCAGAGGGTGCCCTGCGTCGATGGTGTTGGGTCGCTGTCTCTTGAAGGCGACGCATCGGATGTTATAAGTAGCACGACCGGTGCCCGAAGCCTCAGTTCTGTTTTTTCCGCAAACATGTTTGCTTCGTAAAACTCGGCGCACCTCATGGTTACTGTCAAGTTACTGTATTATGTCTTCTTTTTCCACCCCGTAGTCTGGCTTCAATAAATGTCGGGACCGCAGCTCCAAGATGTCGATTACGGATCTGCATAGAATTTGTCTGTGGTTCTTGGGCGAGGACCACGCGACGGACGACTACTCGAAGTGCCAGTCGTTGACTGCTAGTGCCTTGCGGTAATGTAAGGGGAAGTTGAAGGTAGGAAGGGTGTCCCAACCCCATAAATCCAAGTCAGATGGCAATTCGACGGACTAGTCGAGACGGGACTCTCCTTGCCGGAAGAAGTCCAAGCGCTCCAGGTCCAGCAGTGGTTCGCGCCACTTGTCCTCTTTGTCGCGGCGGTCCAGGAACCAACGTCACCGTTCACCTTCCTCGTCCTCTTCGGACGACGCCTCCATGAAGAAGGTGACCTGCCCCACTTAATCCTCAACCCCGGAGTAGTGGGATGCTTTCCGGCTGCAGATGTTGAAGTTCTTTCAATCCCATGGCACAGTTCCGTCCGCGCCGTCTTATGAAGCTGGCAGGGAACGGTCTCGGCCAGATACTCATGCGCCTTCTGTCCCGGGGGATCGGCATGATAAACACCGGGAGCCTTTGAGGCCCCATTCGGACAAGGCATTGGGTGGTCACCACAGACTTTCCAGGTCGCGGTCTTAGTCTCTGGCGAAACCTGTGAAATCCTCAACACCCTTGAAGGTGTCGACGCAGTCTGCGCCATGCCCGTTCTGTGCATCTGCTGGGTCTTTGCTCCCGGTCAGGCCGTCAGCGCCATTCTATTGCTCGCCAAGAGTGCATGGACAGTTATTTATCACCAGTACATTTGTAGAGCTGAGCAAGTACTTTGAACGCAGGTAGACGGAACAATAACTCACAACCAGACACGCAGTTGGAGAATAATGAGCACTTATACGGCTATTTATTCATAGTTAAGCATACATAAGCAACAAGTGATAACACAGAAATATATTACAGAAAAGATAGTGAATTAAAAAGAATACATCACCATGGGCGTAACTGAATTCCTCATCTCGCCAGAAGCGGCTGGAAGACCCCGGTAACGGCCAGGCCGAGAGCACAACAGCCTACAGGAAGGTCGGAACAAGGCATCCCCCCTCCGACTGAGTTCTTTGTGTTTTTCCCGCCTGACCTTTCCAGAGCTCCGCATATACGCCCTCCTCAAAAGGGGGGGCAATTTCTCGAACCTTCTGGCATTAGCGCTTGCGCATTGATGAGTAACCGTTGGTTGCCGGCTGGGCCTACCGACAAGTAGCAAAGCGCTTCCCTCTCCTAAAGCACCACAGAAAACAACTCCATAACTCATCTTCAACCTTGGCACGGGATTTACCTTCTAAACGGGTACCAGCCGGCACCTGTGAATCCCAGCTTTCCCAGCGCAGTGTCCTTGGCTGAGGCCTGCATACCAGGCTCAGCAACGAATAACGTTGAAAACATGTTTTTCAGCAAAGCAAGTGCAGCTTTTCACTGAGGCATGGAATAAATATCCATTATGGCTCTGAGTTCCCCAGAATGCACTGCGCACCAGCGCCATGTTTTGGCTCAAGCATCACAGCCATCAACGCCATCTGGGCCGAATTTACCAGTGGCGGTCCCTGTGACTGTGGACCACCCGCCCCCCGTGAGGAAAGGCTACTTCTAAGTCTGTGAAGGCTGTTAGAGAAGAGGTGTACTCCTCTTCCAAGGAAGGACTTCTTTAAGTCTCTCCAGGACATTTGAGGACAAAGAAAAGTCCAAGGAAGAGGTTGGGCCTTTCGGTCTTCCATGTCGGACTCCTGGTGTTCCGGAGTGTCATTTCTGAAGATCGGATGGAGGATCTGTCAGTCTTTGCATGATGCCATTGGCCTCGATACTTCCCCTGAGATGGAATTTAGTAGGCCGGATCCGGGGATCATGCCGACTCCTCTTATCGAGATTGATTTTGAGTTGTGGAGTACCTGAGCTTGGCCAGGCCTTCGGTGCAGTTTGATCAAGATGATTTTCCAGATATTCTGGATCAGGGTCCTTCCAGTGACCTGGTGTTGCCATTTCATTCGGCATTGCAAAAAAAGGGTGGCTGCTACTTTGAACACCCCGGAGAGTATTCCGGTGTTGAATAAATCATTAACAAAGAAATACCGCCCATCCTGTAGTGATCGCAGCTACCTGTCCACACACCCCACTTCGGAGAGTTTGGTGGTTCAGGCAGCTATGGCCACCTCGAAGCAGGCATCGTACCCTACCATCCCTCCTGACAGGGATAATAAACGCATGGATGGATAGGCACACAAGGTATTTTCTGCGGGGAGTATGACGTTGAAGTCGGCCAACTCCACCTGTGCCCTAGCAAAGTTTTTGCACACTCTGTGGAATTGCATCTCTTTAGTGGCTGAGCATATTCCCGAAGGGGAAGAAAGGAATGGCTTTCTTGCCATTGTAAAAGATGGCAAGGATGCCATGTGTGAATCCCTTCAGTCTGGGTTGGACACTGCAGATAGTTTCAGCAGGTCCATGGCCACGAGCACCGTGATGATTGATTGATATTTTATTTCTATCGCGCTCGTACACAAGTGTTTCAGAGCGCGACAAGGCAAGGGGGGGGAACAGGGGAGAACAAAACAGCGATCTTACTAGGCCCAGTGACATTGAGAACGCGCAAGTGCATGGGAGAGGGGGGAGAGGAAAAGTGCATGGAAGAGGGGAGAGGTGGAAAGTGCGAAGCAGAGAAGAAACAGATAAATAACAATAAATAAATAAATAATAAAGGCAACAAACAGTGGTAATGCAGCCAGCAATTTGCAAGCGCTAGGTTTAAGGCAGCAGACAGGGTAGGTCCGATAAGTGCAGGAAGAAAAAGGGGGGCTGCATGGGTACAGATACAGACCCCAGTGCAAGGGGTGGCACGGAGGCAGTGCGGGAGGGTGGCAGGATGAGCAGGTACCTGGGCCCAAAAGACAGAGGGTGGCCAGGTGCACGGTGCCAAGAGAGAAGAGATCAGCAGGGGAGAGGGGCAGCGAAAGCAGAAGAAAAGAGGAGGGTCTTGAGGTGCTTCCGGAACGGGAGATGGTTCTCAAGTTTTAGAGTGGCAGGGAGGCTGTTCCAGAGGGAGGCCCCAGCCGAAGACAGAGATCTACCCCCAGCTTGTTTCTTAGAAAAACGACTGACCCTGAGTGAGTTGGAGGAGCGAAGAGCTCGAGAGGGGAGGTATTTGCGGAGGGATAGCTGTGAAGGTATTTTGGACCCAGGCCCCAGAAAGCCTTGTGGACAATGCAGAGGGTTTTGAATTTAATCCTTGCATCCACTGGAAGTCAGTGGAGAGATTTCAGAGCTGGAGAGATACGATCCCAGGGCTTGAGGCCAAGGACAAGTCTTGCAGTCCTGTTCTGGATTAGTTGCAGAGGACGGAGAGTAGAGGCAGGTAGATTTAGAAACAACGCACAGATTTGCGTGGTTTCAGAAGTCAGGGTTTGCACCAGATCTGCAAGCTTGTCTTTTCAACATGCCCTTTGACGGATTGCATCTGTTTGGCTCAAGGCTGACGAGAGCCTTGCAAGGTTTCAGACCGCCAAAGCCTCTGCCAAATCTTTGCGCGCAGCTGTTCGACAACCTCTGCCTTTTCATCCTAGGGGACGGCAATGGAGGGCTTCCTTTCACTACTACTGCACATTTGGAAGGGCGAGAAGGATGGCCAGTCAGAGAGGCCAATGTAAGTTTCCTCGTGGTGGGATGAGGTAGAGGTGCCAAGGCCGCTCAAGCAGCAGCCTCTTTACCATCAAGCGCTGCTGCTGCTCTTTCAAAATCGCTCTGAGGCCTTGTCTCATTGTTCACCGGTAGGGGGTAGGCTGTCTCAGCATCTAGAAGAGTGGCAAGACATTACTTCAGATGCATGGGCTCTGGATGCAATTGCCCACGGTCACTGCTTTCCTTTTCTCCGACGGCCTAGCGACAATCCACGAGGGAAGCACTCTTTGAGGCTTCCGGATTGGCTCCTTGTGCAGGAGATTTTGACCCTGCTGGAGAAAGGCGCTATAGAACCAGTGTCTGTGGCGGATACTTGAACAAGTTCCTCAGGAAGGGTGAGTTCAAGATGGTCATTCTTTCTCAGATCCTTCAGGCCCTCCAACTTCAGGATTGGTTGGTGTTATTGGACCTGCAGGATGCTTATTTTCATGTGCCGATCCATCTCAAGCACAGAAAATACCTGAGGTTCGCAGTTGGCGGCTTGCACTATCAGTTTCAGGTGCTACCATTTGGGTTGACCGCCACCCGAGGGTCTTCACCAAGCTCATGGTGGTGGTGGCAATGTATCTCAGGGGGGTGGGGATTCACGTCCACCCCTACCCGGACGATTGGCTGATCAGGGCGTGTTCTTCCGAACAAGCCTTGGATCATCTCAGCGTCACCTGCCACTCCCTTCACAAACTGGGCTTCTCCCTCAATTTCATGAAGTCGCATATGACACCTTCCTAACAGCTCCAGTACTTCGGGGCTGTGTTGGACACGTCCTTGGGGATGTGCTCGCCACCCAAGGTGATGGCTCAACACATTCTTCAGATGGTCTCCAAGTTTCAACAAGCCCAGAGTCTTCCAGCTTTCGAATTCCTAAGGTTGCTTGGCCTCATGGCATCCTGCATGTCTCTGGTACCGGAGGCCCGGCTGAGAATGCGATCCCTTCAGTGGGCTCTTTGGACTCAGTGGTCCCAGTTCTCAGGCAAGATGTCGGATCTCCTTCATGTTCCCGTCAAGGTCTCCCAGGATCTTCTGTGGTGGGCCAGCGAGGAAAATCTCATGAAAGGGAGCCTTTTTGGCAACCGTGGCCGGAGGTAACTGTAGTGACAGGACAATTGCCTCACGGTGTGGGGTGCTCATGCCAACAATCTGACCATCAGCGGTCGTTGTTCTCCATCGGAGTCCAAACTACACATCAATGTTTTGGAGCTGAGAGCAATCTGGCTACCACTGAAGGCTTTCCTGCCATCTGTATGGGGAAAGAATGTCCTGATCATGACTGACAACACGGCCATGCATTACCTCAACAAGAGAGGACGTGTAGGGTCACTCCTTCCGTGCAGGGAGGCAACGCGGCTCTGGTTCTGGGCAATTCAAGAAGGAATCTCCCTAGCGGCGGTTCATCTGGCCGGAGAGGGGAATATGGCGGTGGACACTCTGAGCAGGCAGAGCGCAGTATCCCACAAGTGGGAACTAGCTCAGGAAGTCCTTCAGGAGATCCTCTGGGGAACCCTGCAGGTGGACCTGTTGGCGACCGGTGCCAACCGGAAGTGCGACAGGTACTGCTCGAGGAGCTCTAGGAGATGCGTTCATCATGGATTGGTTGTGCCCGCTTCTGTACGTGTTTCCTCCGATCACAGTCATTCCTCAAGTTCTCAGGAGGTTACGACGGTTCGGGTCCCGTATGATCCTCATTGCGCCGGATTGGGCCAGGAGAGCGTGGTACCCTGAACCTTCTAGACATGTCCAACTGTCCTCCAATGCGTCTTCCCCAAAGATCTTCTCTCACGAGAGTAAGGTCGCATCCAGAGGTCAAGAGACTCAACCTTCACGCATGGTTCCTGAACAGTTGGGATATAAGGATTGGGACCTCCCGGATGACATGATGGAGGTGTTGCTTGCAGCCAGCAACAAAGTCCCTGTACCGTTGCTGTTGGCTTAAGTTTTGCGACTGGTGCAGAGGAAAGAATATTGATCCTGTTCAGTGCTCAATTCCGGCAGTACTCTCCTTCTTACTTTCTTTTGCCCACAGGGGCCTTCAAGTGGGAACCATTAAAGGTTACCTGGCAGCGCTTTCTATTTTTAAGCACTCATCTGAGGAATGCTCCTATTTTAAGACTCCACTGATCACTCAGTTTCTGATAGGGCTCACAAATGTGTTCTCGCCGTCGCCTTTTCAGGTGCCGGTCTGGGACCTTAATTTGGTCTTAAAGTTTTTGATGGGTGCTCCATTTGAACCTTTGCACTCTTGTCGGTTGAGATTGTTGACATTTAAGACTGTATTCTTGGTTGCAGTTACCTCTGCTCGTAGAGTGACCGAGTTGCAGGCACTTTCTTCTAAGCCACCCTTTACTTTGTTCCACAAAGACAGGGTTGTATTGAGAGCACGTCCGTCCGTCCGTCCGTCCTTCCTTCCTTCCTACCTAGGGTAGTGTCAGAATTTCATTAAGCCTGCTATCCTCCTCCGCATCCTAGTAAGGACGAGGAAAGACTCCTAGGAGGGCATTGAGCTTTTATCTTTCTAAAATGTTCAGGTTCAGAGTGGACGACCAGCTCTTTGTGGGGTATACTGGACACTGAATGGGCCAGGCTGTTTCTAAGCAGACCTTGTCTAGGTGGATCATCCTCACTATTTCAGAATGCTACAGGTTGCTGGCAAGGATCCTCCTTAGGGCTTGCAGGCTCATTCCAACAGGGGCATGGCTACATCAACAGCCCTGCAGAGCGGTGTACCGGTAAAGAGCATCTGTGATGCTGCAACTTGGTCTTCCATACACACGTTTGTTAAGCATTATTCCCTGGATACTGCCCATGCTCCGGATGGTAAGGCGGTGCTTGCTCTGCCATTTAATTGGGTATGTCTAAATTCTTCTCCCTCCTCCACTCATGGATACTGCTTTGGGAGTCTGTCATAGATGAGGAATAAGTTGGAGGACACAATCCATTCGAAGAACAAGTTACTTACCAACTGGTAACATTCTTTCGACTGGATGTTCCTCCAACATATTCCTCATTGTCCTCCCAGCCTACCCCTCTCAAATGTTCCATGTCATTACAGCGTTCGTTCCAGCAAGGTTAAGTGCAGTCAATGCTTTATTATGGGCAGGTGTGCCACATGTTGTGACGGGGGAAAAAACATGAACTGAGGCTACGGGTGCTTTGCGTGCTGCTTATAACATCCGGTGACAGAGGCCTTTGAGTGATATCAGCCAGACGCCATCGACGCAGGGCGACCTCTGGCGAAAAAAATTCCGAAGCAGCACAGCTGTGGACATTACATATCATAAATGAGGAATACATTGGAGGAACATCCAGTCGAAAGAACGTTAACAGTTGTTCTTCTGATGCTTGGATTCACATGTGCCCACCCTTCCTTCCTTCCTTCTTGGAGTATATGGTGCTTAGATGGCTTTCTGGCTTTATCACTTCTTTTCTGCTTTATTACATCTGTGGTCACACTACACTTCATACTAACCCATGTCAGAAACAAACCAATCCTTGATGCTGAAGGACCTTGGTACAGTGGATGTCACACTAGGGATAGTATTACTGACATGCCCTGTTGACATCCTGTTAGGGAGAATTCTCAGAAATGTGCTAATTCCCTCCACCTTAGAGACCCCCCAGCAACTTTGCTGGATTTTGAGGACTTGATTTTTTTTTTACCTGAAGAGAGTGTGACCCTTTTTTCCCCACACTCATGTATTTTAATGTGATTTTGTACACGGTTTCTTTTGGTAATGGAGTCTGACAAACTACATAGGCATCATATTTTACATTGTGTCACACAGCACTCTCAGTGCAGTGGCCCAGGTAAGTCTTTCAGATTTCCCAAGGTTTAAATACCTTCTCATGGTTAAACTACTGTTTCCAAGAGCAGTAAAGTGAAATTGACTTTACCTACATTTGTAACTTTCTAGACCTAGCACACACTACCTTACAATAGGGTGTTGGAAGGTTTACCGAGTATCCCCTTTGTCTAGCTTCTCTTGTAATATTTTGTATGTTACCTTTTTCACACTGAATGGCTGGTGGCAGTGGTTTCGTTTCAACTACCATGGTGTGCATTTTCCGCGGGCTGCGTTCGCAGCTGCAGTAAAGCACCCAAGGGTGCCATTTTTGTCGAAATGGCCCGGTCTTTTCTTGCCATTTCTTTGTGGAAAGGTCCTTCTTGAGATTTTACTCTGTGTGCCAAACCAGGTTTGGTCCCATAGTTTGTTTTGCCTTTGGCGGGATTCACAAGTGAAGCCCACCTCTGGCTCCAGGGTGTCTGGGTTAGGCGGGAAGTGAGGGAGATGCCCTAAACTCCCTGTGCTTAGTCTCTTAGGAGACCCAAACGCACTCTGTGATCGATTGGCCGGCTGTCTCTCCAGCAAGGACAACAACCCTGTTGGGTGAGTGACTGTTAGACTGGAATTAATGGGAGAGAACTGAATAAAAGGCTAGTCTTTTGGCTTGGAAGGCAGAGTCGACCACTGGACGAAGGAACCGAAGAAGAACTTGAAGAGGTTGCCTGCTGCAACTCCTGGACCATTGGTTTGCCCGGTGAAGCCTTGCTGTAGTGCCGAAATGGCAAGTTTGCATCGACAGAGAAGCCCCTGCAAGGACGACTTCTCCCCTTGTGTTGGTGGTACCAATTAACTGCAAAGTAAGCCACCTGGACATCCATCTCGGAGCTAGTTGAATTTCGACAGAGTTGCTGCTGGAAACTGTAAAGCCAGGGAGAGGAACACCAGATTGTGTACGTTGCTTTTAAGCTGGCCAAGAGCTCCAGGAAGATCCTCTGGACTTCCAGGAAGCAGGACTAACTGAGCCTGAGCCCCCTCAACAGAGTGTGGGACCCCAGATGCAGGGAAAGTCCATCACGACAGCCAGGAACCGCAGTGTTGCTATTTGCAGTAGAAGACGAGGAGCTGAAACACTGAACAGCCACTGAAAGTGAAGTTTGCCGGTTGCGAATTTTGACCATCCCAGTGCATTGAAGGAGTCCCCCCAACTTCCTCCCTCTTGTCCCCACGTTTGAGGCTCAGGAACAGTGAGACCTGCAGAGCTGCACAGGAACAGGAGTCTTCTGCTGCATCTTTTTTTCATCTTTAAAGGTACTGTACAAAGTCTGAGAGAACTTACCTCTTGCTGTAGAGTTGATTGCATCTTCTACTACTCACAAGTCTAATCAGCTTGTGTCCCAACATTTGATTCTTCTTTTCTTCAAAGACTTCAAAAACATTGTGCAAAGACTTTTCCATTTACCTACCAGAGGTGCTTCATCCCATATAAGACTTTGGCCCATTGACTTTGGCTTAGCCTATTGTATTGAATTACTCTTTCTGGGAGGATCTAAAAGTAATTGCCTGCTAAAGAATATTTGTGGTCTCTTGCATCTTCTAAATAATATTTTCTTTTGACATCTAGCTCCATGATTCTAAATGCAACAGTGATATATAAATGTCCCCAGCACCCTAGTAATTGAAGTCACCTGAGGGTGTAGGTAGTGTCTGGGGCCATCCCAAAAGGGTATCTACTGATTTAGTGATATTAAGAGTGTGTATTAAATGAAGTGTATTTGAGTGTTACTGTTATATTGCTCGCTTCTGAAGAAGGCTTATTCTAACTGACTGATACATAAATCAATAATTGTTTATTCAAGAAACATTGAGTGTAAAAGTTTATTTGAATACCTGTAACTGTAAATCTCTGTGTAACTCCATTACAGATCGCATTGACTCCTCTTGAGATGAGCATCGCTGCTCAACACGCTACCAAAACTGTGTAGTACAAGCTTATACCAAAGGTTGGGCTTCCTATACCTGTAGTCAGAGTTGTTTGTAGTGTTCCCAGAGGGTACTGCATATAGACTTTGCCTAACACATCCCTTTTCGAGTTTCGAAAACAAATAATGTAATACTCTGAGGCTACCACTAGATAATCGGCCTAAGCGTAGCATGTGAATCTAAGCAGATACAAGCATCATAAATACGATTACGCCAAGTAATGCATCATAGAATAAATAGGCTCAAACTCTACAAAATAGTTTTTTTTTTATTTACATGTCTTTGTAGTTTCATTTGGCACCATTTTTCTGCGTTATTTAAACCGGCTCTGCAGTGGTAGCCGGTTGACTGATGCCTGCTGCTTCAAGGTTACATGGTTTTAAGTTAATAGGTAAGATTGCCGTTAGATTTTGTCTTGGTTGAATTTTTTTTGTTGCTATACACCATTTTCCTTCAGTGCATTTTTGTTTTGGTGACATTTATTTTTATTGTAATTTACACCCATGTAGCATAGCGTCAGTCAATTGGATTTGTAAAATAGTCCTAATCGTGATATTTAGGTGAAATTGTAGAACTCTATATATTTCGTGTTTGTATTCTAGATGAAGAGTTGGTGAACACGAAACGCGTTGGACGATGTCATTGTCTGACTGGTCATCTAAACCCAGCAACCATTTCTGCTCTGTTTTACATAATTTCAATTGAAGCACATGGAATGAGATGTTATGTTTATGGAAACATTTTGTTTATGAATCTTTTTTCTTCTCAAAAACCGTTTGGTGATTCGTATGTAGTGAATGCTTTGTGAACTTACATTTATTGAATGTCATATTTATTGGTACATTCTGTGCAGTGTGCAACAAGTGTCTGTCACTCCATCAGACCTTTACTTGTTAGCATCTCCGAAGACCTAGAATTTTTCTTATACACTGATTAGTTCAATTGGCTCTTTAAATTGGTGAGCAGGGACACCCCTTTTTTCAGAGAATAGTCTCCTGGTTTAACTGCAAAGAGATCAGCGGGTTAGCAAAATTGCAACTTCATTCCTTGTCCATTACGTATCCATCGAAATATATTTCTATAACTAAATCCGTCAACCTGTTTCATTTTGCTCCACACAAAATATTTAGAAATTCTCATGTTTAACCAATTCCATGTGTGCCATCTTGATAGTTGACGTGTTCTAATTCATAGTGTGGGTACTAAAATTGTTTTCTATTTGTCATCCTACTGTGGCTTTATTCAGGTTGGACCAGGAGCTCGACTTTATTCTTTCTCAGCAGAAAGAACTTGAAGACCTTTTAAACCCTCTTGAGGAGTCTGTAAAGGAGCAAAGTGGGACAATCTACCTGCAACATGCAGATGAGGAGCGGGAGAAAACGTAAGGAAAAGTAACATCATTGATTATGTGTTTCTGGGGCCTTTGCTTTCAATGTTCCACATAAGTAGTGGAGCCCTTTCATTTTACGTTCCCCCTTCTCATACTATTTCCAAAACACCTGGTTAAAAAGAGAAAAGTTTAGGAGTAAAATATTAAAGCATTATTTTGGTACTGCCTGTCTCAACTTCCTCTGCATCATTTACTCATTTGTTTGACATTAAGATTGTATACATACAGTGTATACGCATTTCGAACAGACATGCCATATTGGCCCCATCACCACTACTACTTTGTTTTCTTTTTACACTACCACTTTTGAAACGGTACATCATCCCTTTGGCAAAAATATTTTTCAAACCAATGTTGATGGTGAGTTGCCAATAATTCCAGAACTTATAAAGATGCCTTTTAATTGTATGTTTAAAACCACATTTTTGTCATTGAAGCTCCTGTTCGTATTCCAAAATATAAAGCTTATTTCCCTGTGATGTGCCTTGTGTGCAGTACGCCTCCATTAAGGCGGTTACTAATTGTGCCATTACGCCTTTGGTTTCTGAGCCCATAGTGGTAGCTAAACAGACCACTAAAGAATTGGAATGCACAAGTGAAGAAAATATTAGATTGTCAGTCTGCTGCAAAGGTCTTTTTTGACAAAATTCTCTTTTAAACAGTTACAAGTTGGCAGAAAACATTGATGCTCAACTTAAGCGTATGGCCCAGGATCTTAAGGACATCATCGAACATCTGAATACTTCTGGAGGTCCAGCAGACACAAGCGACCCAGTAAGTATACCATCACCTTGTGTGTTTGTCTTGCATAAGGACCTTTTTACAAGGGATTGTTTTTCGATTTTGTTTTCGATTGTATCTTTTTACCGACCTTCAGTACATAGATACATTTTCTAAGTGACCCGGTTCTCCTTCTGATCTGTGCTGCAGTATTAGCATTCCAGTATACAGCCTGTTGCATTTGTTCCACTGCCATAAAGCATCATCTGGTTAATTCTAAATTCTGGAGAGCTCATGCCAATGATAAATATTGCCAATTTGTTCAGTCCCTTTTCTTTTTAGTGCCACTGAATCTCACTTAAACTATCATTGTGTGAATTAAGTTTGAGTTGCCTTCATCTCTTGGCTTGCCAATATACTCATAGCTCACAATGTCTTACTTGTTTTTAAATTTAATGTACCAGAGTCATCTGTGAATGATTCATGGCCAGCAGTAGCTGTTGAGTGGAGTGTGTATCACCTTGTTTTAAGAAGTGGGCAAGAAATGATCTCCAGGAGTTAGGCCCTGGTCTCTGCAGCGATTTACTGTTATCTATGGAGCAGATTTATTATCAAAGTACTTGTACTAAGGAATGTCATTTTAGATGTGTAAAGTATCAAAATACTGTATTTGTCAAGAATATGAACAAACATTGAGATTTTGTCAGAAGAAAATGTTTACCTTATGAAATTTTCTGTTGCGTCTTCATGGCACAATCTTTAAAAGGTATTATGGATAGATTAAGCATCAGAAGGTGTTTGCTAACCATTCTTTTTGTGCAATTTATTTCAGTGGGATTTATGATTTTCCAGTTAAGAAGTAGCAGGCCTAAGTGAATACATGGAATTCAAAAATGCTATGGGTCTAGCATAGTCGAAAAACCTAAAACAGAGAAGCCATTCTCTTAGAAAGCTGCATTAGGCTTTTTCAAATTTCTCTCTGTGGTTCTGGGAGACCAACCTGTAGTGAGTGCAGGACTTCCCACTAAGTTCACCCAAACTCTTACTGGGAAAGGTGGCAGAGCGGCCTGGCTTCACTCTTAGGAGATCAAGGCACGAAGGCACGAACACATCCACAAAAGGTAAGCAAAATACAAATCTAGTTATAAAAAAGTGAAGGTGCCAAAAAGGGGCGCAACTTGTACTTTAAACACAAATTACAATGTAGAAAATATTGATACAATAGTAAGCACTTAGTCACAGTTTAAAGTGGTATGACAAGTGTTAAACTATAAGACAGCCTTAAAAATTGAAAGGCCCTAAATTCAAATTCAAGATAACTTTCAACTCGAGTCTCTGACCCAGTGTTCCAAACATTCACAGATAAGTCATTGTTTTTATTTATGAGAAGTTTTTTAAATAGTTAGGAACGTCTCTCTATAGATTATAATGGGCCAAGTACAATAATCAAAGTTGCTTCTACAGTGTCATGACAGCTAAGTAGCACTTGCAGGTTTCTGAGCTGAAAACTAAGGCAGCTGGACAACTGGAGAGTCGAGGCCCTGACAGATGAGTCTCAAGTCCTGGTTACACTACAAACAGCAAGAGGAGGAATACGTGCAGTGAAAAGACACCGGCACTATGGAAGAACATTGCTGTTAAGGGGCTATTGCAAGGGGGTATGCATGCTGCCCCCGGAAGGCAATCTTCAGAAGACCATCATCTGTGTGCATGTCCAAGTACACAGGGAAAATTGTCTCATGACAAAGATTGCGATAGAGAACTTCCAAGGTTCACAAGCTCAGAGGTAGGTTATATTGTTGGGATTGGTTCTGGGTAGTGTTGGTTTTGGTCGCTGGTTGCAAACTCTCAATAACAGAAGAAAAAAGGGCCAGTATGTCCGCATCCTGTACAATGTACTACTATTTTCAGGCAGCACACAATGGAGAAAGTCGCTGCATCAGCTGAGCCTATGGCACAGTCTTGGAGTGACCCACACAGTGGATAAAATGCAACTAGGCAGTAACCAATTCCTCTGCACCAGCCGCCAGCTTGCATCAACAGCATTAGCAGTGCTGCCAAGTTACCATTTTAGTGACGTGGTGGGGCCTGCAGCACGTGGTCAATGGCCATGGACAGTGGCGGCCTCAGGACACTACATATGCCAATGCAAACAAGATACACACATGCCCCACAGGACCTCAGTACTGAAATAGAACTAATGAATTAGGGGAGTATCCCTGACTGGTTAGGGTAACTTAAAATTCAATCTGTGCGACAGCAAGAAAGAAAATACACCAGAAAACGTGTACAAATTAAATGGAAATTCTGCCTTATCGGGACAGTCCCCATTTGAAGTGATATCATGAGCATTACCAATGTCGAAGTCAACAGTATGTTATATCTCTCTCATAAGCATGTAAGTGATTTCAATCCAGCACTCACCCAAGTCAACGCCTGGCATGTAATGCACAACTGAAATCCTTATTTATTTTTGTCTAAAAGTTCTTTATTCTGAACGATATACCACTCATATCACGCCCCTCTCCTGGAACCCCCCGGGTAACACTGAACCAGGAATCAGGCTGGTTTGCAAAGTTAAAATATTTATTTATGCATTTACAATTTAATCACACTATGTTTTAATGGATACACAATAATCACCAATGGGGTGATGTAGCACAGAATAATCTCTTTATACACAAGGAGTAATAGTGAGCAAAACAATTCAGCACAGAAATAATACTTTTGTGTGTGTGTGTGTGTGTTCAGATCAGATAGCACTGTGGTTATAGGTTACCCCTGCACACCCCTCAATCCCCAATAGGCAATGTAAAGAGATAGGAGGAGAGAACAGGTTTTCAGGAATGGCAGAATTCAAACAGAATATCAATCCCACTGTTCCCCCACACAAGAGAAACGCAAGAGAAAACGGAATTGACTATCAAGTTGTCAGATTGGCTTTTAAAGTTATCTTAGAATGGACTGGGTAAAAACACTAAATATGGTTTAAATTGCT
Source organism: Ambystoma mexicanum (assembly GCF_040938575.1). Classification (NCBI taxonomy): domain Eukaryota; kingdom Metazoa; phylum Chordata; class Amphibia; order Caudata; family Ambystomatidae; genus Ambystoma; species Ambystoma mexicanum. The sequence goes on from NC_090930.1 coordinate 687,730,863, forward strand.
GAAATTGTTATAATTCTTATGGAAGCCACTTTGGATAGTTGCACACAAACACTAGCAATGATTTAATACCAAGAAACAATTTGAAATCTGAAAATTGAAGTTGGAAGCACTCAAAAGCTGTTTTACACGTATCAGAATTTCCCTAAATGAAAATTCGCGGCAAATTTTTCACTGCGCGATAGCGGGAGAACTGTAAGGATTTGGGATGCGGTTTTAGATGCGGTTTAAAGCTGTGGATGTTAGCTACAAGAAGTTGAAATTCTGTTTCTAGCACAAAAACTGAGGAAGTTATGGACGTTTTAGTGAAGGTTGTTTTTTTTTCGAGATAGGCGCAAGAATGGAAAACAGGAATGCACTTTTAAAATGACAAATGGGATTTCTTACACTAGAGGATGACTATGAATAAACGAATACCACACAGGAACACAGCCACTTGATCATGGTGACTGCCTGCAGAGGAGCTCGCCGTCTTCAGATGAAAAATTATCAGCGCCAAGATAGTTTTAACAATACTAGTACAGGAAGAAGATAGGATAGTTTGGATGGAGAGTTCAGACAATTCAAAATCATTTCGAACACAGGTTCTGAATACCAGATAGGATGGGTTTAAGATGGGGATTGACTATGGACAGTACATATGCTAGTGACACAGTTCTTTCTATAGATGCTCACTAGATATGTTTTTAAACGGAACCGTCAGGATTCTGGTCCGTCAACTTTCTGGTGAGGGAACTGGACCTGGTTTTAATACAGACTGTTGGGCACATCGGATTGGGCAGCGTCAAGGCACTCTGGTCACCGCACGGCACCAGACTGGATTGGATCTGCAAAGCACTCTGGTTCCAGTATGGCATTGGATTGGATCTGCCCTTCTTGGTTATGATGGAATTTATTTTCAGCATGCAAGCAGTACAGCGCAGCCCGGCTGTCTTTTGGTTCCCCTTAGAATTATGGGATTCTGGTTCTGGAATTTGAGGCTTAGCTGAAAATGTTTCAGCTATGCAGTGGGCCTTTCTGCTTTACCAAGTTTCTGGAGTCTGGAGCAAGGAAGATGGAAAGTTCAGCAGCAGGGTGCTCCGCAGCATCGGGATGGTGAGTGAATCTGTCTCTTGTCTGCCCTCTGCTGTCTCTATTTATTCTATGAAAAGGGTGTGTGTGTGCTGGTTTAGCCTAAATTTGCCCCTTTGACAGGCGATTGGTCAGAGTCTCCTCTCTGCCTTGATGGGAGGAGATAAACAGTGTGTCACCTTTATGGTGTGGGTTTATGAGGCTTAGAGTCCACCCCTAGCCTCTTGAACACAATCTACTTTTGGCACAATCCATATTTACACATGTGCAACCTGGATAACAATCGCATATACATATTACATATTTTGTGTAGCCGCTACTTCTCAAAACCCCGTCGCTGTGGGATCTTGTGCCTGCTTTTCACCGAATTTCGCCCTTTTCATCAGGAACACAATGTCCAATTTATCAGCAAATTTCTGCAGGTGTGCGTGTATAACATGGGCATAAGTGTATAAAGTTTCATACTTCTAGCAGAAATACATTTGGTGTAAAATCACATTTTCTGCCGTTTGACGTTTCTTTCCAGAACATGTCACACGATCTTTCCGCCTCTTGAAATGTGCAACCAAAATTTAGATTTACAATTCTGTTACTTTTGTATTTTTGACAATTTTAAGTGGTAACTTGGAAGTCTTTAAACAAAATGTTCCTTTTGAATGTTCAGCCACAGATGGCTGTTTGGGTCCGCCTTTTTGTCTCCCTTCAGTCCAGAAGCAGTCTCCTCCCTATTCTCTTGGCAGAGGCCATTTTACGACTGTCCTCACACCTAGCATTTCCTGCTTTGCAGTTTGACATTGTTTCATTCCCCACTGCAGACCAGGTTCTTCCCAAACCCTATAATTATCGCTTTGTTGTGATTTCCTGGTGGAAGGAGAGGCCTTGCCTCTGCGAGGAAAGCTGGTATTCCAGTTTGGAAGCATTAGCCAGCTTACTTTAATTGTTACTTCTGTTATTTTCCCTTAGCATAAAACAAACTTGTGGGATCAAATCACAGCTAAATACTTATTCAAGATTTTAAACCATGGAATCAAAACAATTACAAGATGGGTTACTCTCAATAACAGGCCTCTTAGATTGCAAACATTTGATTTCAGTTTATACATGTTTAAAGTTTAATAAGGCAGGCTATTGACAGCTGTCATTCAGGCGGCCCAGGGTACTGCACCCAGATTTTGACAGATTCACAGTCATGCTACTTTTGCTGTGGAAATCCCTTGATGCTTTCAGCTTTTCAGGACATTGTAAGTTCACAATGTTTTCTTACACTAAGTGAATTGTAGCACCTAGCAAGAATTGTGGATGTTTGAGAGTGTTTTGTACCGGCATTCTGCAGTTTCAGCAACAAAGAAACAGTGATTTAAAGCAAGATTTTGGGGTTTCCTTTAGCAAGGCACTGCTTTGTCCGTCTGTGCTCCATTTTCACATGTTGTGGAGCCCAGAGACATGTTTCAGAAGTGAGGTCTCTGTTCAACCACTGACAACATGCATGGCAGATTGGGCAGCCATCTTTTTGTGCTTTGCAAAGCGCGATTTTCAGAGGTTTTGGCGCGCACAAGGGTTTTGCAGCCATTTTACTATTTTTGGCACCATCAGAACAAAGTGATGCCGCATTGCAGAGCAAAAGGGGGTCAAAACATCCCACAGAGCCCCCCCCCCCCCTCATGACTTGAGTTTGACCGCCCGTCAAGGGGAAGTCGGGAGATTGGGATGTTCTTTCTTTCTTTGGTCCAGGTAGAGAAAGTCATCTGTTTCTCCCATCAGTGCTGGATCAACATGTTCTCCTTGCTGGTTCAGGATGGGAGTATGGAGCGATACTCCGGGCTCCTTGGGTCTTTCCTCCCAGTCCCTGAGTGGTCCTACTTGGTACTTAGAAATTCTTGGTTCCAATGCTATGAGACAGAGCAGAGCATGGTTATGGAAATTTCCCCACTAGTATTCATGTAGTGGGGCAGATTCATACATTGAATATAATTTACAATATTCCCCACTGTATTTAATAATGGTTTTAACAGGTGGAATTGTTTTAACAGTTGGATTCTTTTAGGTGTCCGGAATGTCCCCCTCTGGGTTTCCGGTTATTTCCTCTATTTGCCGCAAAGTATACCTGGGATGGCAACTGTTCAGCTGGTTTATGTGGACCCACTTGTCTTCCCCTTCTGCCAAACTGCCCATGGGGATGCAGATTTTCGACTGGTGAGATTCTGTCTACAATTTCAAAAGGACCCTGCCAACTTGGGAGAAATATGCGCTGTTTGGCTTGGTTCCTTTGGAAATTGTACAAGTAGACCCGGTCTCCTACTTGATATTCTTTTTTAGTTGTCTTAAGGTCATAGTGGGTCTTCATACTATCTGCAGATCTTTCTAGATTCCACTGAGCATAGGCAAAAGCATGTTGAAGGTGTTTTCTCATATTCTCAACATACAAGTTGTGGAGGCATTTATCAAGGTCTGCTCTTGGGTTCTGTAGAGCAGATGCTGGGCTAGCACCACCCTTTGTCCAGTCATCAGCTCAACGGAGACATTTTTGTTGCAGAAGAAGGGGTAGATCTGGTGGCCATCAGGACAAGGGGTAATCGAATGTCCCAACTTGGCCCAGAATCTGCCACAAACTTTTTTAATATGCTCACAATAGTCTTGTTGTATCTCTTAACTTCACCACTAGAGGCTGGCCGGTAGGAAATGCAAGTATCTCCCACCTCTTTTTCATCACTTCGCTGGTGAAGTGACTACCTCGGTCTGACTCAATCCTTTGGGGTAGTGCAAAACACGAGAAGATGTGATTGATCATCAGGGCAGCTGCTGTTTCTGCCTTGCCATTTGGGGCTGGGAGACATTCCACCCATTTAGTGAACAAGCATGTTACGGTCAACATGTGCTTGTTCCCCCTAGAGGAGCGAATCACGGGCCCAATGAAATCGACTTGTAAATCTCACCAAGGCAGTGCCATCCCCCTCTTTTGAAGGGGAGCACGGTGTGAGAGTGATGTTGGCTGAAATTGCGCACACACAAGACACCCCTTCAAGTATTGGTGGAGGTCCTGCCCCATGTGTGGCCAGTATGCAACCACTCGCAAGATTTCTAGTGTCGTATGAAACCCCCGATGACCGGCTGTGGCCACATCATGGGCGTGACTTAGCATCAGGCATGAGTTGGGGACCACCCCCTGGTCATGGTCAGCTATGGATCTCCTTACCAGCAAACCGTCTTGGATTCTGAATATTTTTGGACATTTCATCAACACTCTGAGGTCCTCTTTCCCTATGTAATCGGTATACGTCAGGGGAAGTTCTCAAGGTCCTCAATGTGTTGATAAAACTTACTAATTATTGGATCCTTTTTTTGAGCTGTAATCAAATCAGCATCTGGGGTCTCCTTAATCCTTTGTGCAGTTGAGAGTTCATTGTGAGCATTTGTCTGGGACCTAGTGATAACAGTGACCTGGATTTCCCCCAGCAGGGATTCGATCTCAAGTAGATCCCTCTTGGATGGCTCCGGTTTTGGCCAGCTGATCAGCTAGGTCATTTCCACTTTTGTCTGGTCCCTCTACTTTAGAATGACCCTTGATCTTTTTCTAGTAGATGTTCATCCCATTCGAGGTGACCAGATCATCAATATTTTGTATTAATTTTCCATGTTTCAATGGTTTATTATTAGCATGTAGCATGCCTCTGGTTTTCCAATTAACCAGGTGCTCCACGAACCCGTTCCGTACATAATCTGAATCAGTGATTATGACCAGTTTGTGGAGTTGGTGTTGTACAGCAGTGAGGATGGCTTGATGCACAGCCATCAGCTCTGCCACTTGACTTCTTCGGGGACCGATTTAGTACCCAGCTGAGGGTTCTGGGACATCATTCACCCATGCATTCCCTACGCCGGCCACAAGTTCCTTTTCCCCGTTGTTGTCAACATGGTAGGAACACCCATCCACATAGACAGTGGGCATTCCCTCACACTGGTCTTCTTCATAAATTTTTTGTGGGGAATTAAGGTACGCCTCCATGTTGTCCTTGATTTTAAGGCCTTCGTCCTCGAGACAGTTTTCTCTGGCACAATCATGCAAGTCCTCCTGGATGAACGGGCGGTAATTCTTCAATGCCCACACCGTTGCCAGGAGTGCCTTCTCACAATCGTTGAATTTTTCCTCCACAGAGGATAAAGTCTTATTCGCATAGGCGATTACTTTATTGACTTTGTCATGCTTTTGATATAATACTGCAGTCAAGCATGTGTTTGAGAACCCAGTCTCCAAGAAGAACACCTTGTTTTTGACAGGGTAAGCTAGGCAAGGCGCTTGTGAGAGGCTTCTTTTGAGTTGGCTTACTTCCTCGGCTTGTTCTGGACCCCACTCCCACTTGACCACGTGCCCCTTCAAAAGATGGATCAGGGGTACTGTGATCTCTGCATAGTTAGTCCAAGGAGGCTCCTTAGTTCCTGCAGAGTTGTGGGGTATTTTATTTTCTGGAGGGCTTCAACTTTCTTTTCCTGGGGACAGAGACCCTGAGGAGTTATCTCATGCCCCAAGAAATTGACACGGGTTCTGCTCCACTGTGCCTTCTGAAAGGAGAGTTTTGCTCCGGCAGCCCTCAACTGTGTCAGGACATAACGAACTCTGCTAGGTGTTCCTCCACAGTTGAGCTTTTGACAAGAACATCATCTACATAGGCCAGGTTACCCCATTCGCCCAAGTCGGGCGTGGCCTTGTGTAGAAAGATGTTAAATTCATTGCCGGAGTTGATGTATCCGAATGGAGTCCGAGTCCAAATATACCGCTGCCCCCGAAGGTTAAGGCCAGCTTGTATATGCCCTCCCAACTGAAAGTTAGTCCAGTACCCATTGGTCAGGTCAATGGCAATGAATTCCTGTGACCCCTGGATCTGGGCCAGCCCTTGGTCAATGTAGGGAAGAGGCCATCGGGAAGTATGGACCTGTTTGTTGAGCTCCCTTAGGTCGGCACAGAGTCTCCACTGGCCGTTTGGTTTAAAAATCCCCAGAACCGGATTATTGAAGGTGCTGTGGACTGGACGAATTATCCCATGGGACTCAAGGTTCTTAATTATTTCAGTAAGGGGCTCCGTTGATGCGAGAGGTAAGCGATATTGCTTCACAAACACTGGAGTCATGCCAGGGTCCATGGGAATTGTTGTGTGGATGTCGGTGCGACCACAGGCCTATGAGTCCACCGCAAAAAGATCTTGAAAATCTAAGAAAACATGTTTCAATTTTTGCTTTTGCTCCAGAGTCTCACAGGCATCAGCTAGGTTGACACTCTCTTCAACCATCTGCCTGAAGCCTGGAAAGACTTCCGGTTTGGCTATCTCAGCGGCCTCCTCCAGCTGGGTGGAGAAGTCCCTGGTCGGGGTGCTGATTTGGACTGATGGCTTCAGGTGGGGAAGGCAGTCCTCGTGGACTTGAAAGATCACCTCATCCCTCCTGAAGTCACAGGTCACATCTTCCTTACCATAAGGGCAGGAAGAGTACACCAGAAAAATCCCCCCATGCCAGGTGAAGATCCTGTCTGGTGTTGTCATCGTTGCTATCACTGTAAAAACAGTCTTTGGGGATTGGGCCTAACAGTTGGTTACCTAAATTTATGGAAAGATGTTGGTCATCAACCGCCATTCCAATAATGGTGCCTGCGCCCAGAGTGATACTCTTTAGGTCGCTGTTATTCACCTCTTGGAATGGTGTCGTATTCTATGTTGACTAGTGGTGTTGGGTTTACCCCCAACCCTTGCTGTTGAAAATGAGCATTAAGATGGACATAGGCGCCAGGATTTAGTTTCTGTCCTCTTTTTTTAATTTTTACTTCCAGTGAGAATTGGCGAGTCCGTTCTGGGATGGAGACTTCCTCTCCAATCTGAATTTCAACTGCATACAGCAGCAGTTGAGCTGACAGAAATGCTTGCTCTGGGTCATCATAGTCCATGGGATTACCTGCTAATAGGGACCAGGCTTTGAAATTTATTAGGTCCAAACTAATGGCAAAGCGATTGAGAATGTCACTGTCTAAATAAAATGCAGCAGTTACACCTCGCACGACCCAACAATTATGGATTATGCTCTTGTTGCCTATGGAAATTTTGAGCATGCACCTGCTATGCAGGAGATGTTTGGAATTGGGTGTTTTCAGGTCCATTTCCCATTTGTCTACTAGTTTAAATGTGGCAATGGCTGGATCTTTTGGGAGTTTGCATAACATGGTCTTGCTGATGAAGCGCTTACTGTTGTTCAGACACACACTCGGGCGAGAACAGTCCTTCCCCTCATTTAACTGAATAGGGATGAACAACTGCTCTCCAATTTTCTGAATATCAGCCAAGCTTTGAGCTGATTTCTCATCTTTTTGGACTATAAGAATGGGATTTTCTGATTGTGAATTTGTATATAACTTCAGTGTGTTTCCTTCCAGTGTGGAATGACACCTTAGACTGGGAGGAAGGTTGATTTTCAGAAATGGAGAGGATCCCCCATCAACAGTTTGTTGTCCTACTGCAATTACTGTCACGCCTGGGATTTGATTATTCTGGAAGTGAAATTCGATTTCGTCAGTTTTTTGTTCAACCATGTGGCATGTGCCATTTAAACTAACATGGTTGACACACTGTTTCAATTTTATTGGTCGGTTAATTTGGGTCCAGAGGACCTTGTTTACACAATCTGTGAGGGGAGACAATCTACGTAGGATGTCATTACCTAGTAAACAAGGTGTGCCTTCTGGAGTCAACTATGACCGGGTGCTTCACCTTGTGTCGCCCAATTTTAATGTCTAAATCTGCAGTCCCCTCGACGGGAATTTCCTTCCCGTCGAAGTTCTGAAGATGTCCAGGAAGAGGGGTGAGAGGAATTTGGTATTTCTCCCCCCCTTCCCGAATTTAGTTGATCAAAGGCCTCTTTTGACAGAAGGGTAGCTTGGGATCCAGTGTACACAAGTGCCAAAATTGTACATTGCCCCTGTATTTGGACCTGGGCATAAAATCTTCCCTCCTTTTCCTCAAGGGGGCAGAGATGATGCACATTTTTGGCCAACTGGTGGTTTAGTTTCTTTGCTTCGGATACCGACGGAGAGGTGATTTGGGCTGGATTCTGTTTGGGATCTTGGGAACCTGTAAGAAAAAGGTGACAGCTAGATATGGGGGAAGTTTTGGGCCCCCCTGGTTCTGATTCTGGGCTGCCCCCCTGCCCCTTTTTGGAGGCAGTCACCAGGATGGGTTTGAACCAGGGGATTTTCGTGCTGGTCATTCTGGGGTTTGATGATTGGCGGTTCTAACTCGGTCCCCACATCTACCCAGTCTGGATTTGGATCTTTTGGGACCCATTTTTCTTTGGGAGGAGTTCTCCCATCCCTGAAGGAGAAGATCCTTTTCCCAGGTTCCTCTGAGGACCCCTCTCCTTCGAACTGGAAGATTTGTACCTCCTCCACAAAATGGTTCTTTTTAGGCTCTTTATTTCCCCTACACCCCCTCTGCTCCCTGGGTTGCAGACTTTCGGGGGCAGGAGATTTTGGTTCTGGTTCCGGTTCCTGGGCTTCCAGGGGCTTTTCACAAGTGGGGAAGGAAGCTTCCTCCCAGGCTTTACACCCCCCTTCCCCTTGTGCCTCCACCCTGGGAACCGGTGGGTTGTCAGGATTCTTCCCCCGTCATTGTTCTGGAGCACCAGACCCTGGATTGGAGGAGTTCTGAGTTGCCATGCTCATATGAGGGTTCTGGTGAGCCCTCAGCATGCGACCCAGATCCTGTGCCATGTTCTGGACCTGGCGCTCTAGTTGGGACACCCGCTCTGGCTGGTACGGGGTCCTCAAGTCTACCCTGGGTTGATCCCGAGAAGGGTAACTATCCCTTCTCGCATAATGCCCTGGTTAGGATAGTTCGGGTACTCCTCCACCCTTGGCCTCCCCTCTCCCGGATTGGGCTGTCTGGGCTCGGGAAAGTGGGGAAAGAAAGAAGGGTTGTTTTGGGGGTTGAAGTTTGGCGGGTACGGGGGAAAGAAATTTGGTCCGGCATTTGTGGGATTACTGCCCTCCTTGGTAAAGTGAGGAGGGAACTTCCCTTGGTTGGCATCTGCCTGGTTGGATCCCCCTAGCCCCCAGGCTGGAGGAGTCCACACATAGCTCAGGATGAGTCTATTTCCCTTGTAGCGTGGGCTGATGTAGTCGGGGGGGGTTAGGGATCCCATTTGTGGGGTTACCTCCCTGGCTCCCTGTTTGGGATTGGCCCGAGGGCCTTCTGGGTTTGGTCGGATTCTGCATGGGAAGGTTTTTAGACCCCCCCCCATCTCCAGATCTAAAATGGGGACAACCTTCTCCTCCACTACCTTAGCAGCAGCAGGGGTGTTGGTTGGTTTGGGGCCTTTGCCAATATTTTTACTTTCAAACGGCTTCTGTACTTCATAGATGTGCGTTGCTTGTTCAATGACCCAGTCTAGTGATCTTTTCTCATGAAAGTCCCTCACTAGCTGGGTCATAATATACTTAGAGAGAGCATGAAAGAAGGTGTTCACAAATTCCTTACTGTCAGTGCGCACCCTTCTAGTGGTCTGCGTGAAGGTGCGTTTCAATTCATGAACAAATTCTTGTGGGGCTTAATCGTCCCCACATTGTAAGTTGTAGGCTGCTTTGCGAGCCTCTTGAGGATTCCTATGAATAGAAAAATGTTTCAGGATGTCAGTCCCATAGGTGGACCATCAGGAATGATTCTTATCCTCCAGCCCCGCAAAGAAGCTGGAGTACGCAGGAGAAAACGTCCACTTTACATACTGAATACAGCTTTGGCTGTCCTTCAGATGGAATGTTTCCATCATCTGCTCAAATAATTCAAGATGCTCCCAAACCGAATATTTGGCTTTTTGTTTCAGGGGATCCTTGAGTAAAACCCTCTTAACTTTGTTAGCCTTTTTAGTTCTCGTCACCCTGGTCCACTCATCCTCTGACTCAGAGGCACTGCTACCAGAGGTGGCTGTCTGGTCTTCTAGACTCTCCTGGATTCTGCGAGCTTGGGAATGGCTGGCAGAATGTGGGGGGCCTAGTGTCTTGGGACCTGTGGTGCTCAGAAGAGTCTTGTGACTCTTCCTTGCTCCCAGGATTGGTTGAGAATCCCCCCCCCCACCCGTCATAGCCGGGAAGAGGTTTTTAGTATGCGCTTAGTGGGCCTAGTCTCGTGGAATTCCCCACCAAATTTTACTGCCTGATCTCTTGGTAAGTTATATTTCTGAGGATCCATTTCTCTGATTCTCCCCTCACTGGAGTCTCCCTGAGCAGAGAAGATGGCTCTAGCACTTGGGAACCTGTACATAGATGCCCGCCCATCCATTTCTGGGAGGCACTGACCTATTGGCCCCATATTCCCCATTGGGTTGAAATCTACCATCCCCATGGCCCTTGGTTCATGTGAGCCAGTGGACATGGGGTGGCAGAGTCCATGGAATTGAAGAGGTAAAGTCTCTGGTGCCAGGGTTCCTGAGGTTATGCTCAGGGGTTTCCCTCTCCCAACTGACCTCATCTCTCTCAGCCCCTAATCCCTGATGGCATGCAAAAATCTGACCCTTTTGTTCTTCTATTAAGGCCTTACTGGTCTCTATTAGTTGTTCCTGCATGGCTATCTGTCTATGGAGCCTGTCATTTTTCTCAGAGGGCCTCATTGTCTCTCTGTGCTTCTTGCCTGCGTTGGGAGTATTGGGCCAACCTTTGCTGCAGGAGACTCACCTTCTTAGTCCTGTCCTTACTGGCCTGACTATTCTTTTCCAGAGCATCTTCCACCCTCCTGGTGTGCTCTAACAGGTTTTCATAGTCCATTTTGACTTCACCCAGTCCCTGAAGGGCCAGGTGATTGTCTTCCACCTTGGTTTTTAAATGGCTGACTTCCTGGCCTAAGGTGTCCCTTTCCTGAATTAAGGTACCCCTCTGTGCAGCCAGGTCGTCCCTTTGTTTTCTGAATGCACCAGCTTTCTGGCGCTCTTCATCAAACTCTATTAGGGATTCAGGTTCTTTAATAATGAATTTATTATTCTCCTCTTTCAAGGATTCTAGGTGGTTCTGTAACGTGACTACCTGCTCTGCGCAGGCTCTATTAAACGTTAATTGTTGCTCCAGCTTTTGTTGGCTCTGTTGTAGAGAATCCAACCTTTCTTGGCACTCTTTTTGCAGTGTCAGTAATTTGGTATCCTGCTCTACCTTCTCTTGCTGCAGGAGATCCAGATCTTCCTTTACTTTTGTCAGGTACTATCTGGTTTCTCTCTCTGATTCTTGGCTCTTTTTTAGCCTTTGCTCTGCAGAGTTCAAATCAGTTTGGGTTTTCTCTAGGGATTGTGCTTGCCTCTTTGCCAGATCTAGGTTTTCGGCTTATTTTTCCTGTATTACTCCAATGTGGAGGTATAGGTAAGCCGCTATTTTGGCAATTTTACATTGCTCTTCTTTACTCTTAAGGCCATATACAATTCACTAAGTACCTGGTGTAATGGACCCTGGTCCTGCCATGTATCTAATTCTATGGCAGTGATTTGTTGTTTGATTTCCTGTAGCCAGACATTCTCATCCTGCTCTACCCATTCACCCCTGACAAACAATTTGTGCAGTAAGTGTTATTTTGCCATATTGATGCCCACTGGGGTCGCCATTCTGTAAATATTAATTTCCTTCTGACTTATTTCAGGGTTATTTTTACCTTTGCAAACAGGCCGAACGCCTTTGAGTATTTCTATTGAAGGGTGTTTTTACAGTGTAGCACAGTATGGTAGCCCAACAGGGTGTATGTAACCCATCAGTTAGCACGCTGTGTTAGACTAGCACTAACCATGCAACTGTGACTGGCAGAGTCGCTCTACATCCAGGTTTAGCGATTATGATGTCGTTGAGACTTGAGACACTTTAAGCGTGATTTTTAGGCAGAAAATCCATGAGGCTGTGCACAATTGATGTTCTTCTCTGCAGTGATGGGTGACTTGTTCCACATGAGGGTGAGGAGCTCTTGCCTGACAAATGTAAAAGGGGCCACGTGGGTGGAGGTCACCAGACTGTGGCTTAAATGTAATGGAAAATCCGCTGTGGGCGGACTGAAAGGAATTGCAAACCAATAGTATGGTGGCCTTCAAGGGCACAGGATGTTCTGTTGGGAAGCTCATGGTTAATTTAACAGACTAAATTACTTAGTTTTCTGTGTGAACCTTAACAAAGCCCGAGTCTTCCACCCCCGCTCCCCCGATCCGCCACTCTGATCACTCTGAAAAATCAGTGTTTGTGGCCGACATTTACGGGACTGCAGTATTTTGCTGGTTTCTGTCCAGCTGTATAGAAATAAACCGGATTCTGTTGCTGCCGTGGTTTGTCCCTCTTCTTGTGCTGCATGAAGCAACAGGTCAATCTGATGGTGGAGCCAAAATGTAGAGGGAAGATAACATAACGGATGTATTTGTAGAGCGCACGTTCACCCCCAGAGAGGCATGTTGTCCATGTTGACAGATAACAGGTTTGTATTGTTAGCCAACTTAATCGTACTCCTTTTATCTACTACCACTGGAGGATAATGGGCTGAGTGGACCTACTGGATTTGAACCTGTGACCATGAAGTCAAACACTGGCCCGATGTAGTGGATGCATTATCCACTGAGCGACAGACCCGGCTTGAAGCAGAGTGAGGGTTGCTGAAAGAATCTGGATTATTCTGAAAACTCACAAGAATTAGAGGCTAATGCTGAAAGACATAAAAGGCAAATGTCGTTTTTGTCGTAAATGCCGTGCCTCTGCTATTGAAACAGAGATTGCTTTGAAACAGATGCTCTACATGAAGGTAAAATGCTTCTTTGAAAAATCTCAGTGAAATAACGGGGAAAAAGCAAACTAGGAATGGGGCAGTCCAAAGAATGGAGTTTTCCAGAGAGGGGTACACTGGCACATTTCATGTGAACATGTGAGCCAAGTAATTGTAAATACCTAGAAAATTGGAGCGCCATAGCACAGGAAGATAAGCGTTAGCAATTTCCTCTGGAAGATCCCTTTTTATTTTGGCTCAACTTCTAAATGACCATTGCTCAAACAGAAAAACAAAGTATTTCCAGAGTATTCTTAGACTGGTTTAAGGAAGTAATTAATCTGGTTTCAGTCAAGTTAGAGTGGTTTAAAGGAGACAAATAAGTAAAGGAAGAGAAATGTATAAATTAAAAATCAAATAGAAAATGGGGCAGGATCAGGTCGTCCTTCCTTAATGACTCCTAATAATTTGTTCTATCCACAGCGTACATGTATGGGTAAGGCAGAAGGATGATGAAGAGAAAGGGGAAGATGATATAGAGACGCTAGGTACTTCAGTTGCAAATCGTAACACAGCATTGAGCGTCTCCAAAAGCAATGCATTCCCAAGCCAAAGTGGCTTGTTTCGCAAAACCTCAAATCCCAACTGAGTCTGGTGTGCAGTCTCATCCACAGGCCTTTGCAGAGCACACACATGCCGAGCAAGCTAGCACTTCCATATCTCCTTTTTCAGTCTCTCAGATGCATACTTGTGCAGGTGCTGTGTGTGTTGCAGTGGAAACACAATTGCAAGCTTCACTCTGACAATTACCTGGGGTTGGTGCAGATGGCAGTGGTAATTTGGTTACAGTGCATACACAGGGACTCCCGGGATTTAAGGAACTTGTCTTAAAATTTCCCAGCTATTGGGGTGGAACCAAAGAAATATACAGATGGGATACAACCTGTTATTCAGTGTCATAGCCCCTCCTGGGCGGATATAAATCAGCTTATGAGAATGATAATGCCTTCTTAGGTGTGCTAACATTTAATCCATGAAAGTAGTTGGCCTAATGACGACTTGGGAAATGGTGTAAAGTTAGTGCAAACATTTGATAGCCAACATTTATGTGCTGAATCCTAGAAAAATAGGTTGGGCAAAAATAAATAATTGTATACAGCAACAAGATGAGTCACCAGTGGACTTTCTTGATTGTTTGAAAATGTCAATTTTAGAAACCGCGCAAGAACCATGGCTACAGTCTTTCTTCAAGCATTAATGTTGAAACTTCAACAACACAAGGGTGAGGGAAGGGAAGAACAGAATGCAAAGATCCGGGCATGGGAAAAGCAAGAGGACGGTTCATGTAGTTTGCAGACTGGATTTGTGACCAGTAGCATGGCATGCCATTACTGCATACAGGAGGGGCAATGGAATTCGTAGTTTCCCAGTAGACTGCACCTTCTGGCTGGTGTAAATCCCCCTGCTCCTCCCTTCCCGAATGTGAATGTGCAGAAATGTTCACCCTCAGCTGTACCATGATAGTTAGGACAGGAAAGGGAAAAGTGAAACTGCCATTCAAACATTAATACCCGCAGATTAGAGGATCCCTTTTGTTAACTGTGAAATTGAGATAAAGATTGTATCTAGTTTAATAGATACTGGAGCAAATGGTTTAGCAATGTGGGGTGAAGATTTGGCAATATGCTGCTTTCTCGAACTGTCAAAGCCATTGGTATTTCAAACAGCCCTGTTATAGACTCTATCCCTTCTCAGTAACTGTATTACCTATTTTAGACCAGCATGACTTTCTTTAAGTTCTTTCTATCCACGAAATCTGTTGGGATGTGAACTGTTATGTAAATTTAAGGTGCACCATGTGTTGCAGTACAGGTGTATTTTTGGATATTCCCACTGTTAAGGAAAACCGTGTTAGTCATGTTGCAGGCAGAATTATTACAAACGCAAACAGATGGAGAATTGCAGTCAGATCTACTTAAACTGTTATTTAAGGTCCATGACAGTTTATGGCCATGGCACAGGTGGGGCTGATTAGAAACGCTGAGCCAGCGCAAATTCAGGTTAACCCAATTAAATCTTTTCCACAAAAGCCCCAATTTGCCCTGGAAACCAGTAGAGTGGGCTGAGTCTATAGTCATTGAACCTGTTTTGCAGCAGGCGTTTATTGTTCCGACTACTAGTCCACGTAATACCCCAATTTTACCAGTGAAGAAACCAGGAAGAGACACTCAAAGGTTTGTACAAGATTTGCACGTTGTTAATTCAGTGGTTTATATTTTCAGGATCCTAATTCCGGCAACATTCATTTCTTGCATTCTGCCGAATTATATACCCATTCTTCTGTTGATTTGTGCTCTGATTTCTTCTCCATATCTATACATTCTGACATATTTATTCACCTTTACTCATTTTGGTTTGCAATATACATAGACTAGGCTCCACAGGTGTACCCCGTCTTCACCATCTCGCAAAATCATCAAGGGGGACCTTATTCGACATGCAGTATCCTGGGTGGAGGAGGGGCGCGGAATCAGTGATGATACGGTATGTGGATGATAACCGGTCACATCACCTTAAAATGAGGCATGCACGCAAGACACACCAGTACTTTTAACCGCTCTTGCTGGAAAGGTGCATAAAGCATCACGTCAAAAAATTATAGTTGTGTAAAACCAAAGTGCGCTATTTAGGCCATGACTTCTCAGCAGCTGCTTGGAGCCAGACAACGTCTCCATATAGAAAACTGTCCAAGCCCACAACAATTACTCAATTGAGATTTTCTGGGCGCAGCTTGTCAAAAATGGATATTGGGTTATGATATTATGGTAAGCACTTTAAAGGAAATTACATATTTATGTACCCCATAGCTTCTGTATGTCGGAAGCAGAGGAAGTATTTGTAGAGATAAACCCTCCACTTGACAGTGCCCCAGCTCTTGGTTTACTGATTGCAAAACACCATTTGTGTTAGATTGTCATGGGAGGCGGCATTATGCCCAAGCAGGACTGACCAAGTAAATGACTGACATTGATCAATTGGCCATTATAGCACTGCATTTGACCCTGTTCCATATGGACTGTCGTCTTGCTTGCAGTTGGTTGTAGCTGCTAAATTAGCTGTTATGTCCTCCAAAAATATTGCTGGTATTGCAAGAACCTAAAGTTGCTAGGCATATTTATTTGAAGGTTCAGCAAGCACAAAGGAAGCAACCTGAAGCGCGCTGTCGCACTTCAGTCCTGTCAGTTTGGTGTACGCGAGTGTCCTGATCTTACTTGCTAGTAGCAGGTCTAGGACTCAATAGGGTAACCTTGCTCCCGAGAGCAATGCAACTGCGGTAGTGAAGACACAGAACAGAAGGCTTGGATGAAAAGGTGGGAGGAATACCAACCCACTCTCACAGGATGCAAAAAAAGAAGAAATATGGAATAAACACTTGCCACTTAAAGGATAATAAGAGAGATACTCAGTTGGCCACCTCCCCATTTATCCTACCTGAGAGAGCTTGAGATAGTTCAGATGAACCTAGTATAATTTGCTCCTACCTAGAGAGTTGGAGCAGTTCATAGGTCAGAAAAATAGACGCTAGCACAAACAGTTTGCAGGCACCTGACCCAGGTAGGACTAGGGCCGATCTGATATGATCTGATTTTAGTGCACCTACACACGTGTTTCAAGGTGCGACAAGGCAAGGGAGGGGAACAAGGGAGACAGCGATCTTGCTAGGCCAAGTGACATTGAGATCACGCAAGTGCGAGGGAGAGGGAAGGGCAAAAGTGCAAGGGGGAAGGGGAGGTGGAACAAGTGCAAGACATAGGATCAAAACATCAAAAACAAGAAGTGCGGCCAGCAGGTGACAGTGCAAGGGCTGAGTGCAGGTAGGGGGACTGTAGGGTTGCAGACACAGTCCCAAGTGCAGGGTTGCCAAGAGGCAGTGCAGGTGTGCAACTGGTAGGGCAGGGACCTGGACCCATGATTCAGAGGGTAGCAAGTTAACCAGTGCAGGATAAGACAGGAGATCAGCAGGGACGAGGAAGAGCGAAGGCAGAAGCAAAGAGGAAAGTCTTGAGCTGCTTCCGGAACAAGAGATGGTTCTGCTCAAGTTTCAGAGAGGCAGGGAGGGTGTTCCACAGGGGGGCGCCATCTAGTTTCAACAGCGAGTTGGAAGCCAAGAGGTAGTTCCAAAAGGTGTTGGGGGGAAAGGCCAGAAACTGGTCTTTTTTTCCAGACAGTTCCAAAGCGAGAACAGTCAATGAGAAGGGGTTGGCTACCGTCCCTCTTCTAATTCAGAACATGAGGGAAAAAAGTGCTACCTCCAAGGACATTCAGGCTAAATCAGTCTCTCACAATACATAACTGCAAGAATAGCCAGGGACAGACGGTGACGAAACCAGGTGAACAAAGCCAATGCCAATACAAAGGTAATTACACAATAACAGTCCCAAAATAAATCAACAGTCAAAAAGTGCCAAACAATCAGCAGATCAAGTAGCTCTACTTAATTCTGTGAAAGCTGAATCCTAAACAAATTGAGCAGCACCACACGCTCACCTGCCACTGTTACATAGCAGTGATAGCAGGCTTTCGGACTTCGCAACTTCTGATTGATAGAACGTGCCTCCGCATAATAACGTCATTGTGCCAGATGTGATGATGTATGGCTTCGTTGGGGGATGCTGTTGAGGAGCAGTAGTGCTTGTGTAAGCGCCATTGCAACCGCCACTAACCCTAATGCTCCAGCCTAATATTTCCCCACAGCTTTGAGTGTGGCCCCCAACAGTGAACAGCCTTAATGCCTGTTTATAACGTATTTCTTTTTGATAAATCGGTACATCCTTTTTACAGTCCCCTGATTTTTTTTTTTTTACTTTTCCCTCCTTTCTTTTTTTATTACTGACCTTTTTGTAGTCTGCGACTTCTACAGAAGTCATCCTCCCGCTGCAACCCTTTTTCAATCACTTTTGGTTTATGGTCCTGGGTTGGCCACATGGCTCCCAGTAGTGCTTTGTAAGGACCCCATTTCTGCCCTAATCCGATTGTCACCCTGTTAGGGGAGTTTTCCTAAAGTCCTACAGTGGTTTATTTATCTCCACCTCTTAGTATCAGTCTGTACAAACACAGGACCTTGGTAGAATGGCAGAGCCGTCAGGCTCATCTTAAGAGGCAGATGTGAGCTGTAGGTAAGTATGTAGGTAAGTACACTGAACCTTAGCTAGACATTCACATCAAACAAACTCTTATATACAATGATATATTTATTATATATACACCAGAATCACTTTACAAACATTAGACGTTTACACTAGAACACTTCGGAATACTTGAGACTACACTTCAATGGACACTTAAACTTTTATGTTTGTTTGCGGTTACATTTGTAGCAACGTTAGACGGAAAAAATATTTTATTGGTTATTATGCGCACCTACAGACTCTAATAATTCATACGGTAATACATTTCCTCTGCGAACACATAAAGTAAAGTCACTTAATGGCAGGAAAAGGGTTAGTTAGAGTAACATTAGCTTGGTTTAAGGTTCTAGAGAGAGGTTCTTTGCCCAATAAGTCTTTTACGTCGCAAAACGCAACCCTAGCTAAAGGCTGCTCAGAGAGGGTTTAAAGTCTTCACAAGCAGCAGAATACGAAGAGTTCCTGAGGATTTCTTCCAGTCTGTAGTGTCTCAGAAGCAGCAAGTTAACAACTAACAAGGGAGACCTGTTAAAGGACTCGAAGGGACACAAGCAGCGGCTTGAGTCGAAGGTAAGAGGGGGGTGACCCTGGACACCTCTAGGTGCACTCAACACTCTGGAGCGACTTCTTGGAATCAGGTAAGCAATACTTTTTTCCCCACAGTACCTTAAGTTAGAAGAAAATGTTTGTGCTGGATGCTCTGCGATGTTGCAGCTCTGGACCTGGCCTCTGGATTCCTTGGTCTGATGACTGAAGGCAGGACAATGGACGGGGTCTCAACAGCAGTCTTGAGGGAGGACCTGGGGCATGACTTTCAGCAACTTTTTGGTTCGCTCTGCATTTTTGGCACCTTTTCAGCAGCACCAACAAAGGCCACAGATCATCCGGTCCATCTTCTTCGCTTCCTGCAGTTCCACACACTGATGAGGGTGTCTGGGGCGAGTTGGATCGGAACTCTGGAGTGTCTGTACGGGCTCGGCAAAGAGTTGAGATGGATTCGGCTTTTCCACAATGATGCAATCGAAATGGACAGCAGGTCTCCGGGTACAGCTCTGGATACGCCTACGACCTCGGGAGATGGGTCAATTCAAAGTTCGTCTTGGGACTGGTTGTTCCCACCAGCTAAAGGGAAGGAGTCCTCTTAGGAGCTCCTCTGTCGCACAGAATACAGGGTCAGGAAAACAGTGGTCGCTTCACGGTGTTGGAAAGGGTCTGCACGCGTCTCTGGTCGTCGTCTTCTTTGGTTACTTCAGCTTCCAATGGTCGACTTGCTTTTCACTCCAGAAGCCTCACCTTTTATACAGTTCCTGCACACACTCCTCTTCAATCTCTCTCAGCGTTTTACAGAAAGGGGCGTTTGACGGGCAGGGGGTGTTAACTCCTCCCCCACTTCCTGCCTGGCCAAACCCTCTGGAGCCTAGACGGGGCCACCCAAGGGTTCCTGCCAGAGGCAAAACCCACACACAGCTCTACTCCCCTCCCCTAAAAGTGCTGGGAGTCTCACTAGGAGAAGGGATGAAGCATAAAAATTATAAATCTCCCTAACAGTAGGGTTGCTGAAATGCCCCAGTGTCCCAGCTTCCCTTGGGTGGACTCACTGGCTATGTGGTGAACTTCTGTTCTCCCGTAGTAAGCCTGCAGCAGCTCCTCAAAGTGCCCATTCCGAGTGCATCGTTGGGGAAATGCCGAACTCGTCCAAATCTTTGCTGAGCCCTCAAGGACACTCCAGAGATCTGATCCAACTCGCCCAGACCACCCCTCAGCAGAGTGTGGGACACTGAAGCAAAGAAGATTGACCGGGCGAATCGGGTCCTTTTGTTGGTGCTGCAGAAAGGATGCCAAATCCACAGAGCGAGCCAAGAAGTTGATGGAAGCCATGCCAGAGGTCCTCCCTTGAGGCTGCTGCTGAGAGATCCTGTCTATTGTCTTGCCTTTCGTCATCAGACCAAGGAATCCAGAGGTCTGGTCCAGCTCAGCCACATCGAAGAGAATCCAGCCATGTCGTCTTCTTCAAACCTATGGTACTGTGGGAAGAAAGGTATTGCTTACCTTGATCCGTGAATTCGCTCCAGAGCGTTGTAGTGCACCCAGAGGTGTCCAGGGTTACCCCCCTCTTAATTCAGAACCAAGCTGCTGCTTGTACCTCTTTGTCCAGTCCTTCGCAGGGTCCCCATCATTAGTTGTTAACTTGCTGCTCACTTAAAGACTAGAGACTTGAATCCACAGTAACTCTTTGTATTCTGCTGCTTGTCAAGACTTTGAGACCTCTCCGAACTGCCTTTAGCTAGGGTTGTATTTTTGGACTTAAAAGATATGCTGTGCGAAGAAACAATCTCTAGAACCTTGAAGCAGGCTAGTGTTACACTAACTAACCATGTTCTTTCCCTTAAGCCACTTTTTTATGTGTTTGCTGAGTAAATGTCTTACTGTACATCTGCTAAGAACCGCAAGTGCATGTATTTACTGATAATACAATGGCATTGTCTGTTCACTTTCTAACATTGCAACAAATGTAACCGCAAACAATCACAAAGTGCATTCTAATGTATTTTGAAGTGTTCATGTGTAAATGTATGACATATTTAAGGTGATTCTGGTGTAAATATAATAAATATATAATTGTATATAAACTATGTGTAAGTGCTTCTTTGATGTACATGTCTAAGTGGGTTCAGTGTACTTATACAGCTCATATCGTCCTCTTAGGATAAGCCTGACTGCTCTGCCACGGTTCCAGCAGTAGTACAGCTTGGGGATCTACAAACCATTGGGATAGTTTACTGAAGTGTTACCTCGAGGTGGGACTCTGGGAAAACTCCCCTAACACCTACCAAGGGCAAATGAGAATATATGAAGCTGATGAGAAGGAATGGGAGACTGTATTTCCTAAAGAGACATAGCAAAATGAATGCAAAATATTGTTTGCAAGTGTGCCCAGTGAAACATATGAGAAAATCCTGGCAGGATAGAATACCAGCCAGATTCAAGTTGGAAGTGTATCGAATGAAGCATATGAGAAACCGCTGGCACGAGAGTATACAAGGTAAAATCAAGTTGGATAGCGTGTGAAGTAAATCACATGACTGAGTCCTGATAAGGATACATCAGGTATAGCCAAAGACTATGTTGAAATTATATTGAAGAGGAAAAAAAACCTGGCAAGAGAATACACCAGGTACCCTTTCAAAATTAAGACTAACGCACAATTTCTTTTGCTTGCAAGTTGTTTTGTGACCGAAAGAAACCCAAGGAAAACTTGCATCCTTAACAGTTTACAGTGCAGTCAAGAGAAAGCCAAGTGAAGGGAGCCATCCTCTGGAACTGAACTTTATCCATCTGGAACTTTTGCATTGGATTTGCTTCATTTTCTTTTTTAACATTTGTACACTTTTCAAGGCCAAAGACATTTCCCTTTTCACCTTTGAGTTAGTTCTCAGAGTGTGAGGGCCAGAGTAGTATTTCTGACTAGGACATTTTGCTTTGGGACAACTTGACATTACACAGGCCGTTGTTTTTTAATTTAGGCAATTCCTCCTAGAATATGGATAGTGAGACTTTTTGCAACCCCTTTTTGTTTTAATACAAGTTTATGGCCAAAACCAGGAGTTCCGTTTCCACCTCACATTCCTGCCTCCTCACAGAGGGCTCTGCGGAAGAACTGTTTATATGTGCTAACTGGGTCAATGATTGCACACCACATATTTGGTTTGCCGTCCAGCATGACAAGCAAAGTATTTCCTTTCTTGACCTAATTGTTGGAACATAGATGACCAGAGAAAACGTTCACAAGACCAACTGACGGAAACGTGTTACTGCTTTGGGAGAGCTTTGATCCTTTAAACCTCTGACAATCATTCGCTTATGCACAATTTCTTAGGCCCTGCCGCAATTTTACTAACACCAAGGACTATGTCATTGAAGCAGATCAATTACAAGAGGTTATCTTAAGCAAATTATCAGAAATGCATGCAATAGGGCCAGCAGTGCACATAGAGACAGACTCCTACAGACTTCTGCCGAGATAAGACAACACAGATTGACACCATCACATGCATCACAATGTTCTGCCCTCATAGTGATCTATTGAGAAGAGCAGTTAAAAGGAACTGGTCCATCATCAAAGACCTTGACTAGTTAAAAAAAATGTGTTTGCCTTCAAGAGAGGGAGTAATCTGAAACAAGAATTGCTGAAGACCTATCCCGAGCCACATGATCCAACCATTCCAGAACTGTGGGGTCCTCCCCACCTCTCGTTGTGGGGCCATTATCCATGCAGGAATTGCATTGCCTGTGAATCTATCACCATGCCAACATTTTTCAAACATGGCAATATCAAGTGGGAATTAAGATTTCACTCTTGCAATTCAAGTAATGTTGTTTCTGATGCGTGTTAATCTGCTTAGAATTGCATGCTGTGCAGATGGTCCCACATCCAGTGGTAACCGTAGAGTATTGCATCTTTTCTATCGGGGACCGAAAGGGGACGTTGGCATAGGCATGTCTGTAACACTATCCCTATCATGACGTGTAGTGTACCCAAAATCCCTCATGTGCTGAGGACCCTCAGATTGTGTTTTTCCGCCCAGATAACTGGTCGCCCTATTGCGGAGCTCTTCATAAGAGACAATGTTAATCCTTGTTTACCGACTTTGTCGGTTATTTCCCCTAAAGTCATTTAGACGGTGTTCAGATACTACGACGAAGACTGTGGGAACTTTCGACGGTGGTGGACTTCAACACCTAGGATCCGGCGACAGCCATCCACGTGGCCGGGCCCTCTGGCTGGCCTACACAGGGAGAGTGGGGTCGGGGTGGTCATATCTTCTGCTATGTTTCTCCTCTTTCCCCCTCTTTACCCTCTAGGTCTGATCATCACCTTCATTACTTTTCACTATGGAAAGGAC
Source organism: Ambystoma mexicanum (assembly GCF_040938575.1). NCBI lineage: Eukaryota > Metazoa > Chordata > Amphibia > Caudata > Ambystomatidae > Ambystoma > Ambystoma mexicanum. The sequence continues at coordinate 687,753,762 of NC_090930.1, forward strand.
ACCATTTAGGTTTTGCCCCTCTTGCAGGGTTAGATACCCGTGGAAGGACTAGCGCGATAAGTGCAATAACTGTCTGCCCCTTGACCACGACAAAGCGCAGTGCGTGGGCTGTAGACTCCTTCGACCTAAAACAATGCTGCATCAAGCGGTGGGCCGCCTACGGCATGTCGCGGGCTGGATCTTCTTCCCCCACCGCCGCACCCGCCGAAAGTGACGAGGGCACTAGTGATGACCAAGCATCCATATGGGATGCCATCGCCCTTACGACGGACGCCCCTAGGTCTGCCACGCCCGTCCCCGACACCACTAGGCCTGACGTGAGTCACGCTAAGGGGACAACACCTGACAAGGGCGTACAAAAAAGTCACACTAAACACACAACCCCATCCCCGGTTTCAACGGTTCCTCCGAAACGGCAAAAGCGCCAACAGGACTGGCAACATTTTCGACGGAATCCTCTGATCTTGAAGAGAAACAGCCTTCCCCGCATCCGCAGCAGCGTCTTGCGACTGAGCCTGTGAAACTTAAGGGCGCTAACTCAAAAACACTTTTTTTAAATGTTTTTAATTTATACCGCGCATAATAGACCCGGAGGCATGATGGCGCAACAAGACACACAATACATAAAAACATGAACCACAAGTAACATAGAAATGGGGCTATAACTATCCAAGCAAGTAATTACAGCATTAGTGAGGATAACCAATAAAAAAATGGCAGTATTTAAGTGATCAGTTCAAAACAATGTTCATCTTTGATGTAGATAGTGGGTGGTTCAGATTATGGAGACTCTGTATTTTGGTGGGATGTGGATCAAGTAGTTTACCTTTGTTTTTACAATCAGTGTTATGCTCACTACACCAATCATTAATATGAATTTGTCGTAGAACCCTAAAGTCAGCTGGTCTGACACAATTGGGAACCACTTTTGGCCATCGAAGTGCGCTCAGCTGACGCTCAGACGCCCTCTAAGACTGGTAGGAGAAAAAACTACTGCTAGGCCTCCTAGTCGTGCGGCACGCCCTGCTTCGCCAGACATTGCCGAAGTAATTGCAAGAATTACTTCGGCATTTAGGCTGACGCCTAAAGAGTCGCCAAAGCGCAAAGAGCGGTCCGTGGACACATCGAAAGACGCGCCATAGCACACTGATGCTCACAAGGACTACGAAGACCGTTCAGAGCCTTTGTCTAGCGCTATTAGTAACAAATTCCGCCGCCATAGGAAGGAAAATTGAGATTTTCCACCGATTGACCCTTCTGGTTTGCATAAATGGACCAGGGAGGAATTCGAAGGGTGCATGGACCGTTTGGAAACGTTTGTCTAGTTTGCAGAGGACCCTACCCCCAAGAGACCTTGGGAGGATCCCCCTTCTGTGTCAACTTAGAGATTTTCTGGAAATCTAGAACCTTCTCAAGGACATTTCACTTCCTTCCACCATGAAGATGAAATCCAGATGGACACATATCAAGACATTTACAATGAGGAAGAGGATACTACCTTCCTACAGGACTACACTGAGGATGACCAGGCGGATGCCATGGAAAACTGGGACACTCGTCAGGTTGAGACGGAGCCATGGACACTGCCTACTCACTATCAGGACACAAATGTCCTATGTTTAGATTCCCCTCCTTCCACTATGGCCCACCAGGCTTCACCAGTGGACGGTCAGATGGCTTTCAATGCCATCTTAAGGAAGGCAGCCGGTCATTTTCAGATTTGCCACCCAAGAGGCCATTTCTGAACAAAATTATGTGGAGGACATTCTTAAAGAGAAGCCCCCCTCCAGCCAAGCCATTTCTCTCCTAATTTCCATTAAAAGGAGATTGGCTTCTTCTCTGATCACACCTGCACAGAACAGGGCAGTGAATCCAAGGGTGGAGAAATTGTTTCGGCTATCGCCTACCGACCCTCAATATATTAAAAGCCGTGCCACTCCTGATTCCCTAGTGGTTACTACCACCCGGAAACTGGCAGGAGTACCCCTTGCTACGGGAGAGGCACCTCCCGATAAGGAATTGAAAATACTGTATGCCTTGGGTAAGCAAATTACCACGGCCGCTGCTTTTACCACACGCATAGCAAACAACACTACTTTGCTTGCTAGTTATGCCGATGCACAGTGGAACCTGATGCATGAAGGTCTCCAGTAAGTGCCTGAAATCGCAAGAACCGAACTGCTTGCTATCGTGGCCGAGGGCAGGCAGGTCAACCAAAATGTAATATAAAACAGCTCCCTAGCTCAGGGCACCCTGCTCAAACGACACACTTGGCTACGAAACTCAGGCTTGAAGCCTGAAACCCAGGCAGCCCTTATAAATAAACCTATTGAGGAATCAAACCTCTTTGGCAAAGCAGTTGACTATGCTCTAGGGACTGTCAAAAAAAAGCATGAGACTTTTAAGTCTTTGCAACAAATCACTCAGAAGCCCTCCCCCAAGAGGGGAAGCAGTTCCTGTCGGTCCTTTCGACGCCAATCCCGTTCCTCCCAGAACATGTACAATACGGGAAACAATTGGAACTCCGGGCAGGCATCCAGCACCCGTGCCAACTATCCACCTAGGGGTCAGCGATGCGGGAAGGGTAGAGTCAGAGGCCCCAACTCTAGGGGAGCCACAGCCTCTGGTCAGAAATGACCTACGGATTCAGGTCCCCTCCCATGGCACCCCAGTGGGTTCTAAACACGGTGGACAACGGGTACTGTTTGGAATTCGCCCAGCCCCCACAATTCAGATCGCCCAAGACAAGACGTCTGATGCCAAACCATTGTCCCGACCCCACGCTCACCATGTCCAGCTATTCCCTCGAACCTCGGAGAAGCAGAACCTGCAAGGAGACAACAGGAACATCATTAGCAGCAGCATCTTACCTGCAGTCTTCATCTTTAAACACTTGCAGCTACTGAGAACAGCTTCCTCGAATCTGCACGCCTCCCGGACAGAACGGCCTGAAAGAGGAAGGTAGAGGCAACATTAAAGAAAGCAGTAGAGACATTTACAAATTACAAACTGCTCAAAAGGCTTACCTAGCTGGTCGCCTCTCGGCTGGCACCACTCCGGACATTCCACTCGCGCTGAAGAGCACCGCGACCTACAAGGAAGGAAAACCCAGGTTAGCAAAGGCAAGACTTTGCAGCGCTACGCATAGCGCTTACTTATCGCATCATAGCGCTCTTAATGTGCCATCATTTACCAGCGGGGCTCAACCAAGCCAGATCGCTGCGCTGAAGCTCCACATATCTAAGGGAGAAAAACGAGACATTTTAAACAAAGAAAGGCATGCAGGATAGCAACAAAACTAAAGAACAGCAATAAGACCTACCTGAACAATATTAAACGGGCCGGCGTCTGTGAAGTAACTGGACCGCACTCGCCCATGAAAGACAACACGCCCCTGCAAAGAAGGCAGGACGGAGAGCACGCCTAATTCTACCACAAGGTGAGGAGAGGGCGCCAGAGGGACTGGAATCATACGGGGGTGGAGGGAGGATACTTACCCCAGTCGGTTAGTCTTGAACACAGTCCTCCTGTATTTTCAGGCAGAACCTTCCCCGCAGACCACATCAGGGCAAAGCTGAGAAGCATACCAGCGAGTAACCCGGCTGGGTGGCGTCCCTGTGGATACCAGGTGAGCGTAACAAACATCTCCAAATCCTGAGGCAAGAGGTGGAAGCACTGCTGGAAAAGGGCGTCATAGAAGCCGTCCCTATTCTTCAGGTAAACGGTATTTATTGAGTGTACTTCCTTGTACCCAAAAGGACCTCACCATGCGCCCTGTCCTAGACTTGCGCCCAGCAAACAAATTTGTCAAACCTCAAAAGTTTCGTATGGTAACTCTGCAGGAAGTAATCCCACTGTTGAAGCAGTGGGATTACATGGCAACACTGGACATGAAAGATGCATACTTTCATATGTCAATGTTGCCAGCGCCCAGAAAATATCTAAGGTTCGTGATAGAGGACAAGCAATATCAAGTCAAAGTCCTCCCCTTCGCCATTGCCTCAGCGCCGACGGTTTTTACAAAGGTCCTGGCAGTAGCGGCAGCACACCTGCACAGACTATCCCTCCCGGTTTACCCTTACCTTGACGACTAGCTCATAACAGGGGACTCTTACGAAACATGCCTCTTGAATACTCAGAAGACAATAGACCTCCTGTTCAATCTGGCATTGTCCATCGAGAAAAAATCCAGTTTAGACCCCAGTCAAGTCAAGCAATTTCTAGGGGCTCTAATTCAGACAAAAGACAGCCTCGTCTTCCCCTCCAACGAGAGGGTTCAGAACATGCTTTCTCAGATCCCTCAATATGTAGCCAGTCGGGAAGTGACGGTATGCCAGGCCATGCTCTTGCTAGGCATGATGGGGTCATGCATTTACTTAGTTCCCCACGCGCGGCTGCGCATGCGTCCCATGCAAGAGTGGCTCAACAGCCAGTGGTGCCAGGCCAGCGGGCAATGGGAAGATCGAATAGTTGTCTCGCCAGCCCTCGTTCTCTCTCTGCAGTGGTGGTCGAGGGAAAACTTCTTGAAGGGGAAAACCTTCACCACCCCCACAGTAGAAGCCACTCTCACGACAAACGCCTCTCTCACGGGGAAGGGGGCTCAACTGCTTCAGCAGATAGCGCATGGAGTGTGGTCCTCACAAGTAGCAGCCAACCATATAAATCTGTTATAGCTGCTAACAGTGTTCAAGGCACTGAAGGCCTTTCAAACACAGCTACATGGGAAGACAGTCCGGATCCTGACAGACAGCACCACCGCCATGCATTACCTAAACAAACAGGGGGGCACACCCACTCCCCCAGGCTATCCAAGCTGTCCCAGAACATTTGGATGTGGGCTCTCCAACACAAGATGTTCCTACTTTCCCAACATGTTCCAATCTTCTAGCGGACGTACTCGGCAGAGATTTCCCACTGCCCGTAGAATACGAATGGCATCTGCACGTAGACATCGTCTCCAACATCTTCGCAGAATGGGGCTTCCCAGAGATCGACCTGTTCGCAACTCAGGTGAACCGCACAATGCCAAGACTACGCCTCCAGGTACCCCCAGAAGCGCTTGAAGGGGAACGGACTCTGGATAACATGGTCAGGGAAATGTGTCTATGCATCCCCCCTCCCTCCGACTCCCCTACTCAAGATGCACCAGGAACCAGTTACCGCGATATTGGTGGCCCCCATGTGGGCCCGCCAGTCCTGGTACGCTCTTCTAATGAAAATAGGGGAGACACTACACCCATTCCCGGAAACTCTGAACTTCGCGGCCTGGCTCCTGAGGTCATAGTGTTTGGACACCTTCAACTCCTTTAGAGATGCATGGACATAATCAGGGAGGCTAGAAAACCTAACACTCGTTATTGCTATTCCAGTAAGTGGACACACTTTGTCATCTGGTGTAAAACCAAGGGCGTCAATCCCATTGACTGCTCGCCTACCCACATTGTGTTGTACCTCTCTTTTGTTAGACTCGGTTTATTTTTTAATTCCCTAAATGTTCATCTAGCTGCTCTTATCAGCCCACACTACGTCACAACAGTGTGTCGTGGTGGAAAATACCTGTTATTAAGGCTTCTATGGAAGGGGTTAAGAGAATTCACCCCCCACCCCCATTTCTAACCCAGATCCCGGATGGGAACTAAATGTGGTTTTGACCAAACTCATGGGGTCTCCCTTTGAACCAATGCATAAAGCAAGTCTAAAAGACTTATAAGATGGCCTTCCTAGTGGCTATCAAAGTACAGGCCCTTTTAGTTCTAGACCCTTTTGTTACAGTCCACAGGGATAAGGTGGTTCTGCGCACTCATCCCAGATATGCGCCTAAATTCATCTCGAAGTTCCATGTGAACCAATCAATTGAACTACCCACTTTCTTCCAGAATCCCACTAATATGGCTGAAAGAAGCCTACACACACTAGAAGTGCGCAGGGCAGTCATGTTTTACCTGGAAAGAACGAAACCACTGAGAAAGACTAACCAGTTTTTCTTTTCAGTGGCACCTGGTAGAGAAGGGGATCCCGTTTCTAAATCGGCTATTTCAAGGTGGATTGTCAAATGCATCACACTATGTTATACTCTTGCTAAGAGAAAACTGCCCTTCAAGCCTAGAGCACACTCTACTCGGGATGGGGCTTCCATAGCATTCATTGCAAATCTTCTCCTTGAGTCCATTTGCAAAGCGGCAACCTGGAGTTCCGTACATACCTTTACAAAACACTATTGCCTTGACACTCATTCTAGATCTGATTCTCGGGTGGGACAAGCAGTATTAAGGCATCGTTTCACTATTGTTCCTTCTCACAACCCACCTCCAACTCCGGGTACTGCTCGCTAGTCTATGCGCAGCATGTGATTCTAAGCAGATTAACAAGCATCAGAATACCTGCTTTACTCACCGCAATAGCATTTCTGATGGTTGTATCTGCTTAGATTCACATGCGCCCACCCTTCCTCCCCGCTCGGATGGAAGTAAAATAGACGTCTTACTACTTTTTCTCTTTATGTACTCGCACACAATAGCCTTGGGCTCCCTCATGGCAGAAAAAATACAGTCCGAGGGACCTCGGCACATGAGCGCTTTTGGGTACACGTCACAATAGGGATAGTGTTAGACACGCCTATGCCGACGTCCCCTTTCGGTCCCCGAAAGACGAGATGCAATACTCAGAGGTTACCGCTGGATGTCGGACCACATGCACAGCATGAGAATCTAAGCAGAGACAATCATCAAAAATGCTATTACGGTGAGTAATGCATCTCTTATGCTCTTTATTGTCCATGGAACAAAATGCATGTAGGACACACAACCAGAAAGATTTCTATTAGATGTAGCGTTCGAAATTGCCAAGAGCTGCAGCTATTTAGCTCCTGGTTATAGCCAAGGGGAGCCTGGTTAGCTTGAAAACAGGAAATACCAGGAGCTACTTGTGACTCCCTAGGCACGTGCTGCCATACAAACATAGATATGTGATATTAACTGTGTAGGTTTTTTTGAACGTGTATACAAGACAAGAAAGGACACACCTAAGGGACACTTAAAGCATATTGGATAATGTTTAATGAACAAAAAGTTTGTTTGCATCTTACAAGCAAATAAGATTTGGTGTTCTAGCTCCTGGTTCCTGAGACCTAGATCCGGCCCAATGGGTGATGCCTGATACCCAGAAGCTGCTTTTTGCTCCTGGTCTACAAATGCACATTTTGACCCCTGAGATGGACTGAGCACTGCTCACGCGTTATAAATAACCCGGCCTCCAACAGAGGTTCTCGACATTTTGACCAGGTAGGCCACACAGTTGATGAGTTACGCTGGGGCATCATCCAGAAAATCAATCCATCTTGTAGAAAGGGAGAAGAACTGAAAACCAGGGAGGCTTACTGGATTACTTTCACGGACTGAATCTGAAATGGTTTGAATGAAAGGGACGAGGCATTGGTATTAGCAAATTAGTGTTTGGCCAAGCACACACATGTGTTTTTATGATAGCGATAGTGTGTTTACTTTTTGAAGTTACTGGCCTATAGGGTGTGTTGCCCACTCTAGCTGACATACTAATAAGATAAGTCCATCACATGGCTTGTGCAGTCTTTTTGATATCTGTATTTTGTCCATCAGCCAGCGTTTATGCTGACTATAGCAGGACATTTCAAGTTGTTCTGTTAATATTTATTGATTTCATTGCAATATTGCTTTTACTTTATTGGCTATATTTTGGTGTTTCATTTGAACACATTACCTTATAAGTCTATCATTTGACTCTGTGTAATTCTTTGTTAGCTGCACTGTGCCAATTAGTTTACCTTATCTATGATTGCAGTGGCGCGCTTCTTGGGATACTGCCTGTCACTTGGTCTCATCCCGTTTACATTAACACGCGTGTTGCCTCTACTTGGCGCATGATCTGAATGCATTGATCTGACGTCAATTGTTAGTCTTTTGTTGTGCGCGAAATTATGCTATGTCATTTTTTCAACAGAATTTTTAGACGCACGTTATGGGCGTGTTGTTGTGCCACTTCCGGCACATTTAATATAAACAGAGCCTTCAGTTCGGCTCTGATTCGAGCACCTACCAGGCAGAGGATTTGCTCATCAATTTTCACACTCAACTACATGGTTGGTAAGTGAAGTTGTTTTCTCCGTTTTGGGCGCTGGTCTTAGCAGATCATTCAGTGTTTTGAGCGCTCATTGATGTATGTATCTTTTTGTGTGCAATTAATTGCACAGGCTCCAGAAATGTATGCAGCTGTTAACACACACACACTTACTTGAGCAGCATGTGGTGCAGATATGGATTACCCCCGTGTTCATTGTGCAATTAATCAAATTTGAAATGGTACTGAGCCTTGCACCCAGGTATTTGTCAATGATTTGGCAGTGAAACCTTTTGCCACTATGTTCAAGGGACTCGTATGTACATTCCGTGTCATTCCGCCTTTCCAGATTCTGATGACACCATGCACTGAATTTTTCAGTGCTTTCACCTTTTAAGTATAATCAATATGGCAGAGCCTGCTACGTAATTTGGGTCATGCTGGATTTTGCACAATACATGGCTAATTTTGGGTGCGCACTTTAAGTGGAATGATCTGGTGAGCGGGTTGATTTTTTTCACCCCCCTCACTTTTTTTGGCATAGTGGGTGCACTTGGATCGATCACCTATTGGGTTACTTCAATCATCCGTTTATCTTTCTCACAGCACTTATGATTTCTCTGCCATATACCCTTCGTTTCCACCTGGTCATCAGTCCTCTTTCTTTGACTTGTGCTTTTGAATTTAAGTTCACGAATTTCATTTGATCTGTGCTTTTTTTTTTATAACTCTACATGTTTTCATTGTAGTGTCACCTATTCATACATTAGTGTCCTGAAGAAGACGTGGGTGGGCTTTCGTCTCAGTTGCTTCTCAGTTCGACATCCATCAGGAGCAACACAATTCTACACATCCTTGACTAATATACTCAGACCCATAAATTAAGCACCCCCATTATATATATATTGAAACCTGTGTAGGCTAATTAGGAAGTTTAGATCTGGTTAAGTCAATTGTGCCTTTGTCGGTCGTCCTACCTAGAAGTGAGGATTAGATCCGACTGGGCTGGATGAATGGTTGAGGTTCAGATCAACTCCAGTCCTAATTCTGAACTCAGTCAGTCCCTCAAGAAGAACTCCACTACCCCTGTGACCAGCTGTCCCAAGCTCACGCTGATCTTAGCAGGAAAGTGAACGCTACTTTGGATGTTGTGAGGAGTTGAGCTACACAGTGCTCACAATCCGGCTACTGGTGGAACCTGTACAGTTCCTGCGAGGACCACCGGTAACTGACAACACTCAGGGCTGTAACAAGCCCTAAGACCTGCATACTCATTCGTCAAATAGGAGGCACCCGATCTGACGCAATAGCCGGAAGGTGGATCCATATACAGCAGAGTGGCAGTTCCTGCAATACCCCAAGAATGTTAAGAGACGACATAGAGTTTCTCTATTTTAGGTCCTGAAAAAGGCGACACCAAAGTGCATGTTTGATCACCGAAACTGGTTGACTGACCATTCGACAGATCTCCTTTCAAAATAAACAGTATACTTCGTTAAAAATTGACAAACTACTGTCGGTGCTAGTGGAGGGTGGCATCACCAAGTGGTACTTCTCCAGCATGGGGTCTGGCATGGATTCACATGCTCATGAATATTCCCTGTTGTCAGGCTGGGAATCCTCGGTAAAGAAAAAATCAGTATCAGTTTCGTTTCTGATCTGTCTTTCGTAGTAGTAACCAATCACTGATCTCTGCGTCATACTGACCACAGCCAATGACTGCCCTCTACCGAAGCCCCGCCTCTGGCAGCCATCTTCAGATTTTTACCGCACGTTCAAGTGTTGGGAGTCCTCGTGATTAGCTCTCGAGCTCTTACTGCGTGTTTCGCGCTTTTTCAGGTGAATTTTCACTTTTTTTCGGTTAATCGAGCCTCAAGCTCCACCGTTTCTACTCCCGTTAACGGCTACCCGTTGCAGGATTTTCCTACGCCCCTCAAGGGTGAAGATTTCGTCGAATCATCTTGTTGGAGGATTCCAGAAGATTCGCGGCCTACTTCGAGATGGCCCAGGATGCGAGTTCGTCGCCCGGACCCAAGCTGTTTCGCAGCTGCCCTGGATGCGGTCTGCAGAATATGTTTAAGGAAGACGAACATTCGCGATGCCTCTACTGTCTTCATGGGGATAAGACTCATGTAGAGAAGGACTGCCAGTTCTGCAAGAACTTGTCGGAGCGGACCATGAGGGACCGTCGATCCCGTCTCGCAAGCTGGTTGGAGAAGGGCTCGACAGGTGAGAAGAAGAAGAAAGGGTCCGAGCGGGCTTTTAAGTCCTGTGCGGGCGCCCCGGCGACGGGGGCCCAACACCAGGCCAAGCGCCGCGAGTCCGCTGGCTCCGGGAGCGCCGAAAGGTCGGGCTCTTCGGTCGCCAGACAGGGCGCACCTTCCCCGGCACCGTCAACCACGAGCCACCGCTCCGGTTCGGGGAAGAGAAAGTCCGAGACCCCGGGTAAGCTTCGGGAGAAGCCCCGTCCGATCTCGGAAGAGGGGGAGCGAGGCGTCGCCCCTCCCCTGAAGGAGAAGGCCCAGGACGCACCTAAGGTGGTCAAGGCCCCTACCCAGTAGGCGAAGGCCTCTATCGAGGCTATCGCGGCGACTCTGGCCAAGCTGGCAGAGACACCACCAGCGGAGACCGCCTCCGGGACTAGAGTTTCCCTGCCGCCAAGGAGGGAATCCTCTTTTCAGCCCATCGTCGTGGCCGCCATGATGGAAGAAGCAAGGGGGGGCACGGTGCCCTCCTCGAGCTCGGAGTCAGCCTCGGAGGAGGAACTGACCGAGGCTGTGAGGAACCTCGAAGTCCAATTCGAGAAGGTTCGATCCCGTCAGGAAGATCCTCGGGAGATAACCGAGGAAGACGACGATGGTGAGGAAGAGCGACCTTCCCTTCCGGCGCAGCCGGATCCTAGGCCTCGGGATGGCTCGGTGGCCATTTTGTCTGCCATCCAGTCCTTATGCTCTGAGATAAGGACGAGATTCCCACGGCCCAGGCCGGATGACCCGCAACCTGGCCCGTCGGGAAGTCCTCAGAACAAACGACGGAGGACCCAACCCTCTCCTCCGCTCGCCCCCATAAGGCCTACAGTTCCCTCCTCATCCTCCCACGAGTCGGGAGATGAGGAGCAGAAAAAGGAAGGTTTCCTCTGTCAGCGCCAGGAGGCCAAGAGGAAGCGGTCATCGGGGTGCCCCTAATCGATGACATCTGGGAGGAGGGCCTGACGGTTCTCAAGAACCCCTCCACGGCACCAGCCAAACGGGGCCGGTACGAGAAGAAGTACCGGGTCCCCGAAACCGCTCCCGTGTGTCTCAGGGCCCAGCCAACGCCAGACTCGGTCGTCTCGGCGGCGGCAAAGAAGAAAGCGGCGGGGTCAGGAGCCTCGACGTCGAATACCCCGCCGGACGGCGAGGGAAAGAAGCTGGACGCCATGGGGCAGCGGGTCATTTCGTCGGCGGCGACGACAAACAAAGCGGCCAACGCCCTGGCGATCGTGGCCCGTTACGACAGGGAGCTCTGGTTTAAGCTGGCCCCCATATTGGACTTCCTGCCGGACGACAAGAGGTCCGAGGCTCTGGAAATACTGCAAGAGGGCGAGGTGGCGTCGGACCACGCCATAACGGTGGCAACCGATCTTGCCGATACCGGGTTCCGCCAGCTGGGCAACGGTGTTTGCCTACGACGGCGGGGTTGGCTCCGTGCGACCGACTTCCGTCAGGACGTCCAGACCAGGGTATTGGACATGCCTTTCGACGGCAGCAACTTGTTCGGGAAGGCGGTGGACGAATCCCTCCAAGCCATAAAAACGGACACGGAGACGGCCCGCGCCCTAGGAGCCCTTCAGCAACGACGACCCTTTCGGAGCTCCGGAGGCAGACAGGGTGCCTCCAAGGGATCCAGCGGTGGCTCGTTCTTCCGCCAGGCGGCACGCTCCTCGTCTCAGGAGGCCTACAGGGGTCGCGGCAAGCAGGGAGCGCCTCGCCGCCGTCAGCAAGGTGGCCAGGGCGGCAAGGCCACCACCTCCAAGCAGGACTGAACCAGCCGTGGTCTCGGGCCCCCACTGAAGCACCCCGGTGGGTGGCCGGCTGACGAACTTCGTCGGCGTGTGGAAGTCCATCTCCACCGACCGTTGGGTGCTGGATACCCTGGCAAGAGGACACTCTATCGAATTCCTGAAGAAGTGCCCTCACGTTCCACCTGTGGCCAGGAAGGAAAATCACGTCCCGCAACTGCTGTTGGAAGTACGGGCGATGCTCAGGAAAGGCGCCATCGAGCTTGTCCCGAAGAGGCTCCGGGGCTCTGGGGTATACTCAAGGTACTTCTTCGTCTGGACCTTCGTCGTTTGAACAAATACATCAGATCACAAAAGTTCAGGATGGTCACCCTCCAGCACGTACTGGGACAACTGGAGGAAGGCGACTTTCTATCGTCGTTAGACCTGGAGGATGCATACTTCCACGTTCCCATCCTCAAAAGTCACCGAAAGTTCCTCAGGTTCGTCGTCCAGGGACGCCAATACCAATTCAGAGCACTGCCGTTCGGATTGAAGTCGGCCCCCAGGGTCTTCACCAAGTGCCTAGCACCAGTGGCGGCACGGCTGCGCCTGCAGGGGATTCACGTCTACCCCTACCTGGACGACTGGCTCATCCGCTCAAGGACGAGGCAACTCGCCGTCGAACACACTGCGAGGACCGTCCAGCTACTCACAGACCTGGGATTCGCCATAAACTACCCAAAGTCCCACCTGGTGCCGTCGCAGGTGGCCCTGTTTCTGGGAGCGAAGCTCGATACAGTGAGGCGCCTGGCGGCCCCGTCGGAAGAACGGACGAAGGCCATTCTAGGCAAAGTGCAGCGCCTGCTTGCCACGGACGTGGCCAGGGTGAGGTCCATTAAGTCCCTCCTGGGGATGATGTCCTCTTGCATCTACCTGGTGCGCCTCTGCAGACTACGGATGCGCCCTCTTCAAGAATTTCTCGACGCCCGTTGGATGCAGGCAACAGGCACCTTCGAAGACAGGGTCCCCCTCAACGAGGTGTTCCGGCGGGGGATTCAGTGGTGGGGCGTTCGAGCGCACCTCACGGCGGGCAAGGACTTTCAGACGCCAGCGTACCAGGAGACGGTGACGACGGACGCCTCCCTGGAAGGTTGGGGGGCCCACACCGGAGATCTCCACGCAAGAGGCCTCTGGCTCCCGGAGGAGAGGCTCCTGCACATCAACGTCCTGGAACTCCGAGCCGTGTTCTGGGCTCTCAAATCGTTCCTCCCGTCGCTCAAGGGCAAGGTGGTACGGATCTTCACTGACAACACCACGACAATGTTTTACATATGGAAGCAGGGAGGCACCAGATCCCCAGCCCTATCCAAGGAGGCACAGGATCTGTGGCACTGGGCGGTCGCCCAGGGATTGTTCCTGGTTCCCTTCCACCTGGCAGGAGAAAGCAACACCATCGCCGACTCGCTCAGCAGGGAGCTACGCGTGTGTCACGAGTGAGAACTGCGCCAGGATCAGGTGGATCTACTCTTCCGACGATGGGGCGAACCCCAAATCGACCTGTTCGCAACAGCGACGAACTGGAAGTGCAGGAGGTTCGCCAGCAGGTTTCCCCAGCCAAGAAGCATGGGCGACGCGTTCTCGTTCCCCTGGGACGGCCTATACCTGTATGCGTTTCCGTCGTTGCTGCTTCGACTCATCAGCCAGCTCAAGAGGTCCCGGTGCAGGATAATCCTCGTCGCACCGGTGTGGCCGAGGCAGATCTGGTTCCTGGACCTTCTGGACTTGTCAACGTCCCCTCCCATCAAGCTGTCGGCGGATGCGGACCTTCTCTCCAGAGAAGGAGGCGCCATCTTCCACCACGACCCGGCGTCGATGAACCTGCAGGCCTGGCTCCTGCAGCGCTAGAGTTTGGAGGTTACGATATACCGGCCGATTGCAGAGAGCTTCTTGCAAAGGCCAGGGCGTCCTCGACTCTCAAATGCTACGGTCATAAGTGGAAGAGGTTCTCTATCTGGTGCCGAGCACAGAAGATCAACCCCCTACGGATTATGGCCCCTCAAGTGCTGCCGTACCTGCTATCGCTGGCAAAGGCGGGGCTAGCCCATGCCTCCATTAAGATTCATCTGGCGGCGATCTCCAGATATACCAGAACCACAGGACGGACGTCCCTGTGGTCCCATCGACTGGTAAAAGAGTTTATGAAAGGACTGTTCCGGTCGTTCCCGCCGGTGAAGGCCCCGGCGTGGGAACTTAACGTGGTGCTGACCAGGCTCATGGGGCCCCCATTCGAGCCGATGCACTCTGCACCTATGAAATTTGTGTCGTGGAAGAGTGCGTTCCTGGTGGCCATTACCTCTGCACGACGAGTGGGTGAGATCCAGGCCCTATCCTGCAAAGCACCGTACTTGACTTTCCATGCCTCGAGGGTGGTGCTTAGGACGCACCCCTCCTTTATGCCCAAGGCGCCGTCAGACTTCCATCTTAACGAGCCCTTGGTGTTACCTGTTTTCTTCCCGTCTCCTTCGTCGCCGGCCGAGAGGACTTTGCACTCGCTGGATGTGGCTAGAGCGCTGAAGTTCTACGTGGACCGCACAGAGTTTCCGGAGGACATCACAGCTGTTCGTGAACTTTGGACCTGTGAATCAAGGGAAGGTGAGCCTGGTGAGGAGGTAAGAGATGCTTAATGTTGAGTTTTTTGTATTGCTTAATGTTGAGCCTTTTGCCACCCCCCGTGGTTGTGCATGTGTGTACTGCTATCTATTCTTATATTCATGAGCATGTGAATCCATGCCAGACCCCATGCTGGAGAAGGAACAAGTTACTTACCTGTAACTGTTGTTCTCCAGCATGGGTCTGGCATGGATTCACATGCGAACCCTCCCGCCTACCCCTCTGTGGCTCTTCACTTGGTCATACTACCACTTCACGTGCTACCAAATCTGAAGATGGCTGCCAGAGGCAGGGCTTAGGTAGAGGGCAGTCATTGGCTGTGGTCAGTATGACGCAGAGATCAGTGATTTGGTTACTACTATGAAAGACAGATCAGAAACGAAACTGATACTGATTTTTTCTTTACTGAGGATTCCCAGCCTGGCGACGGGGAATATTCATGAGCATGTGCATCCATGCCAGACCCATGCTGGAGAACAACAGTTACAGGTAAGTAACTTGTTCCTTATTAAAGATATGTGCTACACACTCAGGAAAATGTACAGAGTAAAAGTTGAAGAAGTACCCCTTCATGACTGTGTCCTTTTAAAAGTTGCAGTTTGATACTGCTGTTCAGTACAAGCTTTTTTAAAATTTGGTTTCTTTAGTTTAGTTTAGCGATAGGGACGTTCTCCGACTATCCCTATTAGTCAGGCGGAACATCAGCGTGACCTAGAAACAGCGGGGTAGTGGAGTTCTTCTTGAGGGACTAAGTTAAGAAATAGCACTGAAGATATGGAGATTTCCCAATGGTTGGATTCCCTGCGTGTTTTTGGGGGAGGGGGTTGTTCACTAAGATACCCGTTATGTGTTTCAGGTTCAGATCAAACAGAGAAACTCAAGAAACTTGACATTAAGGTATAGTTTCATTGAATTCTGAACCTTTGTCTTTTTAGTGTAATGCATTTACTGAATGTATAATGTTGACATTAAATGCACAAATTGTTGTATGAACTGGTAACTCTGTGAACTGAGGAATAGTACATTCTTACACCTGTGTTGAGATTAAAAGGAGTCTGTGTTTTTGATAAATGTTGACTGATTACTATTTGGAGAAGGAAACTGTTGTGAATGTATTATTACACTAGTGGTCACTTACCGCATTGGTTGGTTCCTTTCCTTTTCTTGTTAGACCAGTCTCTGGTCCTGGCTGGCCATAGCCTATCCTTAGGCGGTGGTCTGGGTTGAGTAGCACATTTAGGAGCCAACCACATGGGCTGGAGTCCTAACCTTCTGTCCGTAGCCCCCTATTGTGATTGGTGTGCTGGTTAGGCCAGCTCCTGTTAGTGGTGCACTTTAAGGACTATGTCTAGCTATATTGGCTGGATGCAATATGCTTGGTTGTTCTCTGATTTGGGATTTTAGCTTCTAGACGTCCTTTCTGGCTTTCTTAATCCTGTTAATTTGTGTGCTGGGTGATGCCTTCCGTGCTGGTGCCTTCTCCAGGCCGTTTTACCACTTCCCACAATATTGCTGTGGTTATCCTGCCCTTTTTATTTTTTAATTTATAAAGCGCACTAATCAAGGCACTTGTTACAAAGGTTCATGTGAAACAGTTAAGGCAAAGACTGGTTCTTTATGATATGAGCCCCCCGAAATGGTTGCATCATGGGCGAATAGTAGAGTCTTAAGGTACATACGGAAGTCCCAGAATGATTGTTCCAATCTTAGATCCATTGGTGAAGCGTTCCCCCTTAATGGCAATGACTGTGAATCTCTCACTTCCCTGATCTCTGTAGTCTAAATCTTGTTGTGATAAGGTGGTGAGTATTGGAGGTGCCGGGTAGGTCTTGCCGATTGCACTTTTATGAACATTTGCTAGAGGTATTTTGCGACAATGTCTGACAGGCATTTGTGGGTGATGAAAATAATGCGCTCGTGAATGGGAAGCCAGTGCGCACTTCTTCTGGCGGGTGAGATATGCTCTTGTCTCAGGATGCTCAGTGCAGCCCTAAGCGCATTGTTTTGTCTGACCTGCAGCTTGCTGATGTTACGAGCGGAGGTGCCTGCAAACTGGTTACAATAATCTTGTTTGCAGACAATGAGCGCACGGGCAATGGTGAGGCGGCTGTCAGTAGAAGGAAAGGACCTGTAGGCATTAATTAACTTGGTGGTGTATGCAGCAGATGATGCAATGGCGTTGATCAGAATAGTTGGAGACAGAGTGGAGTCTAGGTAGGCACCTACAGTCTTGACATCACCTGAAACTGGGATGGTGATTCTGTCGACGATAAAGGACTTGTAGGCTCAGTCAAGTTTACTTAGTAAGGTTTGCGAGTCGACCTAGAGAATTTGTCTCATCATTGAGGCATAGCATTTGGTAGACTGAATGCAGTGTGTTTGAGTCAGTAGTGTAATTGCCCATAGTGGGCAGGATTAGTTGTGTTTCATCTGCATAGTTTGTGTAGGATATGCCCAGGTCGTCTAGAAGGTCAAAAAGGGGCTTGGTAAAGATATTGTACAAGGTACATAAGAGCCTTGGGGGACACTGCAGGTGAAAGGGGATGGAGGGGCTGAGGCAGTGGCTAAGAAAACTCTCCTAGATCTGTTGGTCAGAAAGGAGGAGATCCAGACAATAGCTTCAGTAGAGAAATGAGTTGCACAGTAGGCTTTGACACAGGATTTGGTGGTCCATGAGGTCAAAGGCTGCTGTCAAATCCACCAAAAGGAGGAGGACTACATTACCAGTATCTTTGAATTCGTCCATTTGATTTTTTAGGTCTACTAGTGCAGTTTGTGCCATGGCCTGGTCAAAACCCGGATTGGCGCAGAGGTTGTTGGATTCAAGGTGCGACAGGATCTGAAGGTATGCAGCACGATCCAAGAGGGGGGAATGGGATGGTGTTGATAGGGCGGTAGGTCCTGGGGATGTACGGGTATTGGGGTACTTGCTTTTAGCAAAGGTAGGACCCATGCATCCTTTAGGTTAGTTGGCACTGAACCAGAGGCGAACAAGATATTAAGGGTGGAGATGAAAGGGACTGTGGCAGGGCAGACATCCCCAGGCATCGGGAGGGTTTGAGTCCTTTGATCTGAATGACCTCCGTTTCCAATGTTGGTTGCTGCCGTCGCATGGTTGCGTGTTGCAACTCCAGCAGACACCGCCTCAAATGATCTTCAGGGCCTTAATAGGTCACCGCTGCCCCAAACGCCCATCGTTTTAATTGTGGACAGTCTTCTGTGGCTGGTCTGCTTTTTCTGGCTCCCTTGCCTTACTGGAGGCTTTCATGCCAGTGCTTTGGTTTCTGGCTTGAGATGCTCTTTTGGGAATGTCTTTTGCTGCTTTTATGTCGCTGGAGTTGGCGTTTGCCTGGGGTTCAAGTTTCTGAGAAGTCGCATCCTGTAAACCGCACCTAAAAACGAACTCTTGTACAAACCTTATGGTGCCACCTTCCTAAATCTGGCCAATTGGGAAGTAAACCCTGTGAGTATTTGGCTGTGGGTCCTGGGGTGGCAGGTTATTCGGCATACTCGCCCTCGGGTGTCCATGCGGTCCCGGGTCCATGCTAGTCACAAGCATGTTTCAACTGCACTTTCTCATCGCTTTCCATAGGGTCTTTTACTGCTTTGCTGTATCCTATTCTGTGGCCTACCTCTGGAACTCTTCATTTGGTCCTGCTTGAGAGAGTTTGCTGCCAAATCCGCCCTGTGGGGTAGGCATGAGACTTATCAGACTTTTCCCCCCATACACGCGGAGTGCCAATTGACTGTGTCCTCTTTATTTCCATTGGAACATGTTACTCACCTGAAATCCTTCTAAAGAAAGTGATTTTGAGGGTTTTTACCCACCCCTGGATATTATGCTGCATCCTGTTTGGGGCAAAGACTGGAATTGTTGATGTTGACTGTTTTTTCTGTTTTAATGTATTTTTAAAGTCCTGCTTCGCCTTTCTGTAAATGTGAATTGCACTGCAACTATTTTTCCCTGAAGCACAATGGCTTGGTAGTTCTCACTAAAATGTATGTTGTATTTTAGTGGCCTATGGCTATGTTTTAGAAACGCTCTAGCATCTTCATGGACTGTGTGATGTGTTCATTTGTATTTTTCATATTGTATGTCCTATAGTTCTAGAAGTAGCATCTTTGTTGGCAGTGGGAATTCTGTATGACTATTTTAAGTGTTATTGTCTGGTTCCCTTTTTGTTTTATACCGATCAGATAATGGTTGCACACTAATAGTAGAGGAGTATGTTGTCTCTTATGATAATGTGCTGCTTTTGTGCTGCACCAGGTATGTTAAGTATGTGCTTTAATGCACGTTTCCTTTCCCTTCATAGTTACTTTTTGTGCCTATCTCTAGACAGTGGGCTTACAGATTAGCATAGGGGCGAGGAGTGTTAATTGACATTTACTGTTTTTTTAAAAGATTTTTTTATATATACTTGGTATGTTTACTGTATGTGTTTTGTCTTATGCAACTCATAGAGATATATATCTGTTGCATAATGAAATGTGTACATTTTTCAGAATACCAGTGTGGTGTATTTTCAGTGGATACATGTGTGGACTAATTGTGCCTTTGTTAGTCTACATCCGGGGGAAAATACAAGTTGCAACCTACCAGCCCGCCATAAAGTTACTTGCCACCCCAATTCTTCACATGCACACACAATGCCATTTCTTACTCTCCAAGAGTCAACTATCACTAGCCAATGTTTAGTGCCCTGACCTACATACCCTACTGAGAGTTAAGCCTGGCTGTGCTGTCACATACCAACTTGAGAGGTTTGGCTTGCTTTTTCGACTGGGTACTGGGCTCTATCTTAAGGTTCGTGGTTGTGCATCCCTCACTAAAAAAAAAAGAAAACGGTTTAAAATTTGCAAAGCTTTCTTGGTGGCTCATTGGAAGAGCCCATTGGAGCTACTCCATACGAAATCCACGAATTTTCACTTGGTGAAGATTGAGGTATGAATCGATGTTATTCAGTCTCTTCTGCACTTGGGCATACTTCGTGGAATTTCTTTGGACAATGTTCTTTGTTGCATTGCATTTAAGGTAAGCGCTTTACATCCAGCCTTGAATGAGGGAGAAGGCAGTGCTTTTGTCAATTAATGGTGTTGATGCAGTTGATTTTTATGTAAATCATGTCATCTGCGTATTGGTTTGTCTGGGTGTTCATGTTAGGGAGGAGTTACCTTTGAGGTTTCATATAGAGGCTGAAGACGACTGAGGACAAGCTGGAGCTTCATGAAACTCTCCAGGTGACTGGGTTGAGATCCGCTTAGGCCCATCTCCTTGAGTTAGTCTTTGGTAGAGAGGAAGGATGCAAATCACTGCAGGACTCGTCAAAGCCAATGTGCATGTTGAGGATGTCAAGGTCTTCCTTGTCAACGGTATATGGTATTGAACATGGCATAGAGGTTGAATAGAAAAATGTAAGCTGGAGTCCCCTTTGTCCAGGATGTGCACAACATCATTGATAATTTGAATGGCGGGGGTCTCTGTCCTGCATCTTGGTCAGAAACTCGATTGGTAATCCTGTTGGAGATTTTCATAATGCTTTCATGATTCATTTTAGTCACACTCAATTTCGTCAAGAACTCATTGCAATAGTATCTGCTAACATAGGTAGGTTTATCAGTATGCACATATAGCAAATTAGTTTGGCTTCTTCGGTGGCATTGCCACAAATAAGAAAAGTAGTTACAATCTCAGTAATTACTGCATTAAGTATAGGCTACACATATGGGTCCACTAGTTTGAGCATCTGGGTATCGGGTCCCAGTTCGCATTTCCTGCAGTAGCCAATGATGGCCCCACAGACCCCCTAGATTCACCCACTCTGCGATCCTCAGAAGCCTTGCAATAGATCTTGAGGACTTGCTCAGACCTGTGAAAAATCATACAAAGGATCACGTGTTCCCAACTAATCCTTCCTGTCCTAATGTGAGAGATTTATAATATTTTCCCAATTTTACCTGAAAGGTTTTTTTTTTCTCCTTTCTTCTGGTTTATAACCTTTGACCCAAACTTGTCTTCTCTTCCTCAAAACATTTCTGCTGTGATTTGTCTCCTTGCTACTGAAAATATTTAGTTTAACTGAAAACCTTCTTCACATTGAACTCCTCAACCTTTTTCTGAAAGTTATCATGCAAGGATCTTTAAATTGCGTGACTTGAACTTCTTATTTTGAGAAATCTGTAGTTAATACATGTGCAGCATGCCAAACATAGTCTTAGTAGTTTTAGAACTGTAGCCGCACACGCTCGGATACTTCTATTTACACCTGCACAACGCTACGAAGTATTGAAGTCTTAAAACATTCCTTGGTATTCACTGGCTCATTTTCACAACAAGTTCATGAACAGAATGTCTAGCATGAATATTTACACATTTCTCATATTCTTTTGCAATAAACAAGGATCTTCACTTGGCTTCTGGTTGCTAAGGGTGTCTGTGCCTTCTCCTTTGGTTTTGCTCCATTTCTTAACTTGATCCTGTCTTCGCTAGTTTCTTTAGAATTAGTTTCTATGGATTGTTCTGAGCTTAAATAACTTTGAACTTCTCTGCTGGTAGTCTGAATGAAAGGCAAGATTCTGAACAAATAAAAACCAGTTTCTTAAATCCAGCTTGTTTCTTACACTTCACACCTGCCCCAAGCTGCCAGGGACCTTTCCTAGCTTGTACGCTGAAGGGAAACCAGACACTGCGTAACATAACTTCAGTGTGCAAAGAGCAACTGTTTGAGCTAACTTGAAAGCGTTCCTTCTCTGTTTCAAAAGGCACTTAAGGGGCATACAATTCATGCCTAACATTTTCAACCTTCTGCATCTGTGGCAGCAATTCTAACAGATTATCAAAATGATATGGCACTATGGATGACCATTTGTTTATTAATTTGATAATGCGCACCAAACCCTTGGGTAGCTGGGCGCAACAGTACAAGAAGTCTCAAAGCTTAGTTACAGTGCTCATCGCAGGTAAGCACCTGCGTGTGCATACATACATACATACATACAATACGGTACATATTATTTGCATATAAAGGAACATGTAGATATACATAGACACATAGCAGTATAATACATATCATTGTGTATGCTTTGTGGGCATACCTGCAACCAGGGAATGCATGGTCAGGTACAGTGGTTGGAGTAGTTGTCAGGTGGGTCAAGTAGCAGTAGGCAATAGGGTGGAAGCGGTTATGAGTCGTTGCTTCGAAGCCATTTCAGTGCGTTATGTCTAAATTTGGCATAGGGTTGTGGTAGTCTGAGGTCAAGTGGCAGCGTATTCCATGATTGCACAGCTTTAACTGGGAAGCTAGTTCCTCCAGCTGCGGACCGTTTAAATCTAGGAATCTCAAGCATTGATGTGTTGGCAGATCTCGTGGTTCGGGTGGCTGTCCTCGTAGTGATTTTATCCATCAAGTAGGGAGGTGCTAGATTATTTAGACATTTGGAGGTGAGAGAGACTGTTTTAAGGAAGATTCTGTCCTTTATTTTTAACCAATGAGTCTCTTTTCTGAATTTAATGATATGCTCTCTGTGGGGGATATTCAACGCTGCTCTCAAGGCATTATTTTGCAAGCTTTGAAGTTTGTCTATGACATACTTGTTGGCTCCAGAATACAGGGCGTTGCAATAATCTAGTCTGGACATTATGAGAGCATTGGCCAGGGTAATGCAGCTAGCACTGGAGAGAAAAGGTCTGGAGGCTCGGATGAGTTTGCTGGTATAGGCTGCTGTGGAGGCAAGGGAATTGACTTGCTTTTTCAGGGTGAGAGAGGAATCCAGGTAAAATCCTACTTTTTTGCGACGGTATGACCTTGATAATATTGTTATCAATGTTGAAGGATGCGTAGTTTGGGCTTAGTTTTTTTTAGATTGGTGTCAGAGCCTAGGATCTCGGTTTTGTCGTCATTCAGGCAGAGGCCATGGGACGCCATCCATGCCTGAATGAGGATGTATATCTTGTTCACCAAGGCCGAGTCCGCTTCGAAGTTGCCCGAAAGGGGTATGAGGATCTGGGTGTCATCTGCCTAGTTAGTGTAGGTGACGCCCAGTCTGTCCAACTTGTCGAACAACGGTTTGGTGAAGATGTTGTACATACTGGGTGAGACACAGGACCCCTGTGGGACTCTGCAGGCTATTTGGATGGGTCAGCGGAGGCTGAGGTGGAGAAGACCCTCAAAGTCCGGTTGGCTAGAAAGGATTGGACCCAGGCTATGGCCTCCCCTGTGAAGTTTGGCGGCAAGCCTGCGATAGTTGCATAGGACTGCATGATCTACCAAGTTGAAGGCTGCCGACAAGTCCAGTAGAAGTAGCAAAGCTGTTTTGCCGTTATTCTTTAGCTCCTAAATTTGTGTCTTGAGGTCCAGCAGGGCTGTTTCAGTGCTATGGAGGGGGCAGAAGCCCGATTGCTGTGAACCTAGCAGGTGATTGGCTTCTAGATAGTCCTGAATTTATAAGTAAGCCACTCTATCAATAATTTTAAGAAAGGCACGGTGGTGATAGGCCTGTAGTAAGTTGGGATGGTGGGATCAAGGGTTTCTTTTTTAAGTAGGGGGAGGACCCAGGATTCTTTCAGATTGGTAGGTACAGTATTTGATTTAAAGGAGGAATTTGAGTTTCGAGATGAAGGGGGACTAGGTCCCTAGCTGCATCCTTTATTATTTGCGCTGGGAAACTGTCACCCTTGCAGTTAGAGGGTTTGAGGGAGAGTATGACTTTTTCAGTGTTGATAATGGAGATAGTCTTCAAGCTAAATGGCGGAATTGTTCTAGTCTCAGTTGGCTGAGGTAGTTGTTGATCAGAGAGGGGCGGTGTGGCCTTTTTGCTAGCTATTTGGATTTGGAGAGTGGTGATTTTATTCGTTTTGTATGTTAGTGCACCATATCTTGTCCTTAGGGACATTGTCTGCCGGTTGGATTGGGGATTCCATTTCCCAGAGGATGGAGAAGAGTTCCTTAGTGTTAGATTTAGCTTTTTTAATTCTGTCATTGAAGATATTTTTTTTAGTGTTGATTATTTATTTTTTATAAAGTTTGGATAGTTCGGTTAATTTGTCTTTGTTGGTGTCAGTGGGGGAGCTGCGCCAGATTGCTTGAAGCTTTCTTTTTTGTTTTCTTAGATCCTTGAGTTGGAGTGTGAACTAGGCATTGAAATGCGCTTCCTGCTTGCCTTTGCACAGTTTAACTGGTGCGATAGTGTCTAGTGCTTTAGTCATGGCGTTGCTGAAGGTGTCTGCTAGAGTGTCAGGAGCAGAATTGCTTTCCAGTCCATTGATAGAGGGAAGGAGGAGAGGGGGGTGAGTTTTTCCACAGTAATTTCCTTGTTGCTTCTAGTAGGGAGGGGGGTGCCATATTAATAGTTTTAGGGCTGAGGAGATCTAGTGTAGCGGTAAAAGTTAAGTAGTGGTCCGTCTAGAGTTGCGGGATGGTGTCAGTAATGGCGATGTTGCAGTTAAGATCGGAAACCCAATCGAGGGTTCTGCCCTTAATGTGGGTGGAAGAGAGGACTTTTTGGGTAAGTCCATGATCATTTAGTAGGGCTGCTATTGATTGGGCGTGTTTGTTGTCTATATCATTAAAGCCAATATTAAAGTCACCGATCAGCAGGGTTTTTGAGTCGTCTTTAGTATTATTAGCTATGAGACTGGTTAGGTCTTCTTCGAAGGTTCCAAGAGGTCCCGGGGGCGTATATATCAGGTGGATAGTCAGAGTACGGTTGTTGGATAACATCAGTTTGGCTTTGTGTATTTCACAGGATGAGCAGGGTGGTGAGGTGGCGGGTCTAATGGGAAGTGTAGTTTTGGAGATGATGGCTAGACCGCCACCTCTGGCATTAGGCCTGTCTGCTCTGAGTATCTGGTGGCTGTCGGGTAAAGCTATCATAAGGGTGGGTCCTTCTGCCTCGTGGAGCCAGGTCTCAGTTATGGCAAGCAGGTCCAGGTTGTGAAGCTACATGTACATTTGAAATACACTTGTGTTCGCAGTTCTGCGAGCCAGTAAACATTTTTGTTCAGTTTGTGTAGACAACACAAAGTTCACTTCATATTGTAGTTCTGCTACATGGTGAACGCAGTGGACATTCACTTCATATAGTAGTTCTGCTACAGGGTGAACGCAGTGGAAATTGGCAAGGAAGTCTATTTTCATTCATCATTAAGCCATTCACCTCACTGTCAACAAATTTGCCAAACATTCACGTTGTTCATACAGTGAAGTTGTGGCGGTTCTCTTTCTTTCCAGTCCGATCCACTTGCTTCACTTTTGAAATGCTGATGACTTGGCGACTAGTTTCTTTGGGAACTTATTAATTTACAAAGATATCACCCAATCCCAGTTCCAGCTGGCTTGCAAGTGAAGTATTACTTGAAAGCCCACACTCCCTTGACAGGCGCATAGCTGTCCTTGTGTCCAAAACGCCCTATCCTGAACCTCACACTATAAACAAAACAAAGTGTGCAAGAACATTGATTTTAACAAAAGTGTTCAAACCAAAAGTGTAAGAATGACTCCAGCGAAAATATGTTCTCCAGTGTAAAGATCCTTGGATCCAGAGGATGGTCCTCTTCACTCTTCACTCTATCTACAACTGCTCGCCGACTGTTGACCGTGTGGCCTTGGCACTCAGGCCTACTCTTTACTGTATGGATAGTGTGGGGCCTTGTTGCTGTTCTCTGAGAGTGCATTTCTTTCAACCCCCTCCTTTTCTTCTTGGTCTGGCTGCTGCTAACCTCTACTATGGAGAGAAATCCCTTTTAAGTTCTGTCCGTCTTGTAACACCAAATTTTCCTGGAAACATACCTATTGCCAATGCAACAGGTGTCTTCCTCATGATAACGACGAGCGCTTGTGTAAGACCTGTAAACTCTTTCGGCCTAAGACGCTAAAAGACAGGCGGACTAAGCGGTCGGCGGCCTACGCTATGCAGGCTGAAAACCTTGCAGGTGCTTCGAACGAGGAATCAGTCGGCAGCCATGGCTCCAATTCGGATGCCATCAACCTTTCCGCCAAGCCTACATGCTCCCGTATGCCCATCCCCGGACATGATAGGCAGGCCGTAGGCTATGGGAAAGTCGCACCCCGGCAACAAGGGCACCCAGACACCACGTGTACCTAAGCACACAACCCATAAGGCCTCTTTGACAGGTTCGTCGAAGAAGACCTCAACGCCCGTAGACCCGCTGAAGACTTTGGCGGTGCCTTCGACCTCGCTGTTCTGTGCCCTCCATGCAACCACAGCATGTGAATGGACATAAGGCTTGCTCTGGAACAGGCGGTTCGCTTAAAACTCTCACTGCCGCCAACTTGCCGTCCGTATGCTCTCGAACGCCAAAGGACTTGGTGGCGTCGCTGTCCGCGGCAGCAACTACAGGTGCACCGAAATCCTCTAAGCCAGGGAAAGTTCTTCTGAAGCTCCGCAAGAAGCTTTCAGTTACAGTTTCGGTGGCCGTAGACTCTAGGGAGACCCTCTCTTCCCAGAGGGGGGCTGGGGAGGACTATTTCATGGCCCTCCCCAGCCTCTTTCTAAGGCCTTACATAAGGGTTCACCCCCTTCTGGGCAGCCCTTTCCACCTCGTGACCCTTCAGCTTCCTCAGAATGGACCAGGGAAAGGTTTGAAGAGTGCATGTATAAGAGGGCTGAGTTCATCAATTTTTCGGACCATTATGACAATGCGTTGAAGAGACATAGGAAAGTGAACTCATGCCCCATCCCCTTTAAATCTCGGAATCTTCCCTCCCCTGGTGCCCAGTTTCCCTCTTTGGAGGAACCACAGGAACACCAGGTTAATATCTTTGGGGACGACTGAGGACCCGTGTCAGGATGTTTCTTACAGAAGATTTGACCTTTATGACCAAGACCCTATATACCAAGACCCAGACTGGGATCAGGCAGATGACCAGGGCTCGTGACACACACTGTCACATAACGCTGATCCAGACGTCCTCCGTCTGGATCCCTCCACTACTCATGTGCAAAAGTGATTCATTGCCAGTTGCCAACCAAATGCTGTTTAAACCCCTCTTAAAAAGAGCAGCCAACCATTTTAAGATTGCAACGCACAAAGCCGCCCCTGACTCTGACTTTGTGGAGGACATCCTCAAGGAGAAATCTCTGGTTAGCCATGCCATTCCCTTATTAAATTCCATTGAAAGATGCTTGGCTCCTTCCTTACTGTCCACTTCCCTTACACTGGCAGTTAATCCTTGTGTGGAAAAATAGTTTCGCCCACCACCCTCTGATCCCCACTATATTAGGGGCCACACCACACCGGACTCCTTGGTCGTGACAACCACTCGCAAGCGGGCAGGGGTACCACTGTCCTCGGCAGAATCCCCTCCAGACAAGGATTGTAAAAAACATTACGCCCTTAGTTAGCATGTTACCGCCTCTGCAGCTTACTCCACAATGATTGCTAACACCACGCTCTTTGCAAGCTATAGTGATGTTCATTGGGGCTTAGTAAAGGATGGCCTTCAGAAAGTTCCGGAGCCTGCCCGATAACGCCTGCTGGCAGTCGTGGCTGAAGGCAGATAAGTTACCCCCAATATCCTGAAGAACACTCTGGACTCACCTGAAACCACAGGGCGCGCCCTTACCCAGCGAACCCTACTCAAGCGGCATGCCTGGTTGAAGAACTCTGGGTTTAAACCTGAAACACAAGCCCCCTTAATAAGCCTGTGGAGGAATCCAACCTCCAACCTATTCAGGAAGGCGGTTGACGATGCCCTGGAAACAGCAAAAAAGGAGCATGAGACATTGAAGTCATCCAGCCAGATCTCGGTTAAACCATTTCACCAGCACGGCGGTACAAATGCCTGCTGGTCCTTTCGTGGCCAGTCTTCCTTCCGCTTGCCCCAAGGTCAGTATGGCTCGGGGGTGATGGAAGGGGGTGTGCCCCCTGGTCCTCAGAACAGGGCTCCTCTGTCAATTTCCAGTATCAGCAAAGAGCGTCTTGTAGGAGTAAGGGCAGAGGTAGAGACTCTTCTTCCAGAGGCTCCCCGGCCGCCGCCTCCAAGTGACTCACCGGTACGTGTCCCTTCCCATGCTTCCCCAGTCGGGGGTCGCCTGTCACCATTTATCGACGCTTGGGAGGGGATCAGATCAGTGGTACTAAAGACTGTCGCCCATGGGTACTCTATCGAGTTCCTCCGACCACCTCGCTATCACCCACCAAGAAGCAGACACCTGTCGCTAGAGCACCTGCACATCCTGCTGACAAGTTCAGGTCCTGCTGGAAAAGTGCGCCATCAAAGTCGTCCCCATTCTCCAGGTAAACAAGAGTTTTTATTCAGTGTACTTCCTTGTACCCAAAAAGGATTTCATCATGCGCCATGTTTTAGACCTGTGCCCAGTGAACAAGAATGTCAAACCTAAAAGTTCAGGATGACAACTCTTCATCAGGTAATCCCACTGCTGCAGCAAGGGGCTTACATGGCCACGTTGGACATGAAAGCTGCATACTTTCATATTTCAGTACCTCAGGTTCATGATAGAGGACCCCCACTATCAGTTCAAGGTTCTTCCCTTTGGCATTGCCTCAGCCCCAATGGTGTTCACAAAGGTACTGACGGAAGTGGCGGCTCACCTGCGCAGGCAATCCATCCCAGTCTATCCCTACCTCGACGACTGGCTCATAACAGGAGATTCGTACAGAACATGCCAGACAAATACCCAGAGGACGGTTGATCTCCTCAACCTAGAATTCTATATCAACCAAAATAAATCCAGCTTGACCCCCAGCCCAGCCCAGCCAAGACAGTTTCTGGGGGTTCTAATTTGAACAGAAGACAGGCTCGTCTTCCCCTCCAACGAGAGGGTCAAAAACATGCTGTTGCACATCCCTCACTGTGTAGCCAGTCACGAGGTGACTGTACGCAAGGCCATGCGTCTGCTGGGGATGATAGCTTCCTGCGTCTTCCTAGTTCCTCAGGCTAGTCTGCGCGTGGGCCCCATGCAACAGTGGCTCTCAAGCCAGTGGTGTCCGGCCACTTGCCAGTGGGACGATTTAGTGGTTGTCTCAACAGCCCTCGTTCAGTCTCTGCAGTGGTGGTCAAGGGAGAATCTTCTGCAGGGAAAAACCTTCACCTCCGCAGTAGAAGCCATTCTCACCACAGTTGCATCTCAGTCTGGGTCAGGGGGGCTCACCTCCTTTAACAGACGGCACACAGCGTATGGTCTCCAGCAGTAGAGTCCAATCACATCAACCTGTTGTAATGGCTAGCAGTGTTCAAGGCCCTGAAGGCTTACCAGACACACCCCCAGTGGAAGACAGCTCTAGTCCTCACGGACAGTACCATGGCGATGTACTACTTGAACAAACAAGGGGGCACTCACTCTCTAGGGCTATACAGACGGTCTCCGAACATACGGAAGTGGGCACTCAAACACAATATTTTCCTCCTCTCACAACATGTTCCAGGGGAGCTCATTCTGTCGGACATTCTCAGCAGAGACATCTTCCTACCCGTAGAGCACGAGTGGTGGCTACAAGAAGACATTTTACTGAACATCTTTGCAGAATGGAGCTTCCCAGAGAACGACTTGTTCGCCACTCTGGAAAACTCCCAATGCCCAGGCTAGGCCTTCAGATACCCACTGAACCGCTCCAAGGGGAAAGGTCTCTGGATAACAGAGTCCGGGTGATTTGCCTACTCTCTTCACCCGATTCACCTTCTCAACAGGATAGTGCACAAGATGCACCAGGAATAAGTCACGATGATCCTGCTGGCCCCTATGTGGGCCTGCTAGCCTTGGTTCTCCCTTCTCATGACAATATCGGTCTCACCCCCCAGGAAACTGCCATGCCCTTACAACATGGTGTCCCAGGATAAGGGACTGGCACTTCATCCATGCTCCCAAACACTCAACTTAGCAGCCTGGCTTATGAAGTCATAGAGTTTGGACACCTTCAACTCCCCCAGAGATGCATGGACCTACTCAGGGAGGCACGGAAACCTACCGCCAGACATTGCTACTCCAGTAAGTGGAAGCACTTTACCTGGTATAATACCAAGTGTGTCAATCCTATTGATTGCTCTCCTAAAGACATTGTCCTTTACCTAACTCACCTGTTAGATGTTAGACTAGTTTTCACTTCTCTAAAGGCCCACTTAGCGGATCTTTTAGCATACACCACGTCTCAGAATAAGGTTTGTGGTGGTGAATTCCTATGATTAAAGCCTTTATGGAGGTGGCAAAGAGACTGTATCCTCCTAGCTTCAACGGAGCTCCCGGATGGGACCTGAACATGGTCCTTACAAGACTAAAGGCACCCCCCTTTGAACCTTTGCACAAGGCTAGCCTTAAGGCACTCGCCTACAAGACTTCCTTCCTAGTGGCCATCACCTCTATGTAAGGAGAGTTAGTGAACTGCAGGCCCTTTCAGTTCAGGACCCCTTGGTTACGATACACAATGAAAAGGTGGTTGTGCGCACACACCCATGCTTTGCACCAAAATTTATCTCAAAGTTCCATGTAAACCAGTCCATAGAACTGCCTGCCTTCTTACAAAACCCCACTAACGTGGCAGAAAGGAGCCTCCACACACTAGATGTGAGGAGAGCGGTAATTCACCATCTGGTAAAGACAAAGCCACTAAGAAAAACAAACCAGTTTTTAGTATCAGTGGCAAATGGTAGAGAAAGGGACCCTGTCTCTAAGTCGGCTATTTCCAAGTGGACCGTGAACTGCATCACACTGGTTCTCTCTTGCCAAGAGAGATCTACCCTCCACGCCTAGAGCTCACTCGAATCGGGGCACAGGGGCTACCATAGCTTTCATTGCAAATGTTCCTCTAGAATCCATTTGCAAAGCAGCAACCTGGAGTTATGTGCACACTTTTACACAACACTGATTCCTAGATACACACCCTAGGTCTGATTCTCAGGTGGGGCAAGCAGTGCTAAGACATCTCTTTGCTACTGCTCTTTCACACATCCCACCACCATCTCTGGGTACTGCTTGTTAGTCTACGCACAGCATGTGATTCTAAGCAGATCCACAATCATCAGAACACATACATTACTCACCGTAATTGTATTGCTGATGATTGTATCTGCTTAGATTCACATGCGCCTCCCCTGTTGGAGTAGTAGACTTCTTACACCTTCTCTCTTCTATGCTCGCTCATGCAAACTATAAGGCTCCCTCACGGCAGAAAATAAAAAACTGGTGGGACCTGGATGCATGAGGGATTTTGGCTACACTACACGTCATGTTAGGGATAGTGATAGTCACGCCCATGTCAATGTCCCTTTCGATCTTTGAAAAAAAGATGCAATACTCTGCGATTACCACTAGATGTCGGACAATATGCACAGCATGTGAATCTCAGCAGGTACGATCATCAGAAATAAGATTATGGTGAGTAATGTATGTCATATATGTTAGGTTATGATGGATTATTTATAATGTGCTTAATACCCAGAGGTTTCTAAGCGCATCCCGGGGATCGAACCGGTGTTGCTCCATTTGAAGCTGTATGTATGTGTGTAGGTTTGTCCAGCTATTTTATTTATAAATTTGTTTATTGGCATTTTCAGTAATATCACTTACAAGTTTTGCAAATGCGTCTTGTGCATACTCTTTTACAATGCTTTTCGGTTTAGCCTTAACAATAACAAACAACAAATAACGAATAACAATAACTGTCTCCTTGCCATGTCCATATGTTTCAGCGTCTCTTGTTTCGGGGGGGAACAGGGGGTGTAGGGAAGTTGGGTAGCATACTCAGGGAGGGTGCAGAGGGGATACCTTCCCAGGGCCAGCATTGTCTCCAGTCATTTATCTGGGGTTGCCCTTTCCTGTCTTGCAGGTAAGTTCGTTTCGGGTCATGGGCTCATGGGGCTTGTCGTCCGAGGGGAGAAACATGTGTCTAGTAAGTTCTTTCCATGCCTCAAGAGCTCTGCTGGGCTCATCCGTAGATCTAGTGACACTTTCTTCCCAGGCCTTGTTCTCAGCCGACACCCATCGCTCTGTTTCACTGTGCCATGCTTTGTATTGTGGTCCTGCGGGTCTTTTCCAGGACATGGCTATGGTTCTTTTGGCCAGGATGCACGTTATGTCCATAAGCCTGACTTTGTGTTTCAGTTTGGCTAACTTAGGATAGGTTCCGAGTAGGCATTCCTCAGGTGTCCATTTGTAGTTGGTCATACCTGTTTTCTCGCATGTCTGTTTTATCCTATCCCACAGCGTCCTAGACTTGGGGCATTCCCACATCATGTGGATTAGATCCGCTTCCTCCCTCATGCACCAGGTGCAGTGTGACTGCGCTTGTTTGTTAAACTTAGCTATTCGTTTCGGGGTTAGGTAGGTTCGGTGCAACACATTCATCTGTATTTGTCGGAATCTGATTTGTGGACACCTCTTTGGGGAATGCAAGCGCCCTATTCCGCTCCCCCTCTGTCATTTCTCTGCCTACATCCGTTTTCCATTTACCCTTCATTTCCGTGCTCCGGGGGTTAGGTATGTCGCTCAGGTGTCTGTATATTTGAGATATTGGTCTGCTGCCCCCCCCCCCATATTGTATAGCAGCGTAAGTAATGGTTCCGTGTCCGGTTCCGCAGGCCATGCTTCCCATTTACGTCGTGCTGTGGAGCGGACCCTCTGGTACCAGAGGAACTGGCCCATGTGGATGCCCTCTCTGTCCTGTAGTATGGCAAATTCTTTAAAGATGCCCTCGTCGTAAAGGTCTCCCCAGGTGTAAACCCCTCCGCTTTCCCATAATCTAATTTGTTTTAGGTCAGTGACCATTGTGTACAGGTCTGCGAGCAAGGGTATTTCTGGTGCATAAGCGTTCTGCGTGCGGGTAAGTGTCCTTGTTCTACGCCAGATTTCCCTCCCCAGGGTGACTGAGGGTAGCCGCTCCCAGCTGTTTCGTAGGTACCCAGACCAGTTCTTTCAAAGTGAGCGGGAGGCACATGGTCTGTAGCAGAGGTGTTTCATCTGTGGGCTCATCGGATAACCATTTAATTACAAAGCTAAGCTGAGCTGCTAGATAGTATTTTTCTAGGTTTGGGAGTTGGATGCCGCCTTGTGTGTATGGTAGGGTCAGTGTCGACAGCGCTATCTTGTGTCTGTTTTTCCCCCATATGAACTCTCTTATTAGCATCTCGAGCAGCCGGAAGAAGGGTTTATTAATATAGTGGTGTACATTCTGGAACCCATATAGAAATCGCGGTAAAACAATCATTTTAACTATGGACACCCTTCCCATCATAGATAAGGGGAGTCTCGACCAAAAGTTCATGGATCTGCGCAGAGCCGGGAGCGCTGCTTTTGTGTTATGTTCATGCATCAGTGCGGGGGTGTGCATTATTTGGATTCCTAGATATCGGAATGTGGTGGTCTGCCATCTAATCCCAGGGCCGCTAGAGGGAACAAGCAGGATTTTGCCTTGCTGAATTGGATCCCAGAGACTCTGGAGTAATTGTCAGGACTTCTAGTATAGTTGGCACGTTGAGGTGTGGGTCCCTGACGTATATAAGGACGTCATCTGCATAGAGCGAAATGATGTGATCCACCCCTCCTAGTCTTATGCCGGCGTCAAAGAACTGTTTCCGGAAATAAATAGCTATGGGTTCCAGCCCCAATACGTACAGCATTGTGGATAGTGGGCAACCTTGTCTAGTCCCTCTTTGTATGTCCCAGGCGTCTGACACATGCTTCCCTGACTTTACTCTTGCTCTTGGTCTGGCGTATAGTATCTTAACCCATCTAATGAATCCGGGTCCGAAGCCAAATTCCTTGAGCACAGCCACAAGCCACTCCCAATAAATGGAGTCGAAAGCTTTTATGGCATCGAGGGATAGTAATGCACTGGGACTCTCATCTTCGCTAGTTTGCGCTATTTGTTGCAGTCTGTGCAGGTTCATTGACGTGTTGCGCCCCGGTATAAAGCCGTTCTGATCAGGATGTATTATGTCGCCTATTATTCTAGACAGGCGCTTGGCCAATATGGTGGTTAAAATTTTCACATCATAGTTTAGCATTGCCAGTGGGCGGTTGGAGTCGCACAGGTCTGCCGGTTTGTTTGGCTTCAGGATTGGGACCACAAGTGTTTCTCTCATGCTTTCCGGCAGTATCCCCCTCTCATATGCCTCTTGGTATACTTTGTTTAGTAGGGGTGTGAGGGGAGGGTTTGTAAGCTTTATAAAACTCTGAGGGCAGCCCGTCGGTGCCAGGTGCCTTACACGTGGCTAGGGACCTAATTGCTTCGGTTATGTCTTCAGGTGTGATTTCTGTATCTAGTGCCATGGCCTGTTCAGTAGGCAATTTGTGGAGCCCAATCTCATCCAGCGTGTCCATGATCAGTTCTTGGGGGACCTCTTCTACGTGTGAATATAGGCGTGCATAGTATTTTTTGAAGACTTCATTGATGCCCTGCTGTGTGTGGTGTATGTTTCCTGCTTCGTCTCGCAACAAGGTGGTGGGGTGTCTAGGGTGTTCTCTGCGGCATAGCCAGGCCAGCAGCCTGCCCGGTCTGTCCGCCTCTATATGTGCTCTGTTTGTTTTGGCCGTGTGGTCAAACTTTTCTAGTCTGCACCATGCTGTTTCATTCTCCCCCCTGAGCCTCCGAAGTTCTGATTCCCTTTCCCGGGTGTCTATGGGGGCTGCTTCCAGTTCTCCAATCTCCCTTTCCAGCTGGTCTAAGTCCTTCCTGAGCAATTTCCTGATTCCACCGGCCTTTGCAATGGTCTCCCCTCTTATCACCGTTTTTAGGGCATCCCATACTGTGCTACTGTGTTCCACGCTTCCCACGTTAATTTCTATGTAGCTATCTATGGATTCTTGCAGTTCTTCTCTAAAGGCAGGGTCTTTAAGACCCTCTGCCGGCATTTTCCACATGGGAATTGGGGGCCTGGGGCCATTGTAGTTCCATGTTACTAGGAGAGGGGAGTGATCAGAGATGGTCCTTCCTAGGTACTGCGCTCCTTCCACCTGAGGTAAGTGTTCCCTGCCAATGAGGATATGATCTAACCTCGTATGTAGGTTGTGCGGGGATGAATAGTATGAATATCCTCTTACAGCTGGGTGCATTTCTCGCCATATGTCTGCCAGGTCCAGTCTGTTCTATCATTGCAGTCAGAGCTGTTGTTGCTGCTGACGGACCTTTCAGGGGGGGGATAGATCTATCTAGTTTCGGGTCGCATATGCAATTGAGGTCGCCCCCCCCAGATGAACAGACCGTCTCTGTGTTGTGCAATTTTGGGGTATAACGAGTTCAAGTGGGCCGGTATATTGCTATTAGGAAAACAGGAGTTCAAGATGCATATTTCCGTCTGCTCTATATGTCCCCATAGCATTACGAATCTTCCTTCCGGGTCTATTTCTGATTTGGTCAAGCGGAAAGGGAGCTGTGGGTGTATCCAAGTATATACTCCTCTAGCATATCTGGAATAAGCAGTACCGAATCCCTGCCCTCCCCAATGTGTTTGGAGTTTGGCCATTGAGTCCGTGGAGCAGTGGGTCTCCTGTAGGAGTGCTATCATCACCCCCTTCCTGTGCAGATGGGTCTTAATTCTGTTTCTGCGGAGATATGTCCCCAAGCCTCTCACATTCCATGTCAATATCTTAATTGTCATAGTGGTCATGGTGGTTTAAGGTGGGTATGGTATTTATTCTGCTTCTCTCTCTTAAATGTCCGTGGTTGTGGACCTGATGTCGAAGGTCCCTTCCCTGTGTGGGCCAAGGCACTGGTTTCCCCTTTCCCTTCGGTCGGCCCCTCCTCCCCCTCTTTTCTTTCCCTTTGGAGACTTACCAACAGTAGTAACGTTCATTCTGGTGAATGAGAACAGCAAACAGTGCAACTTTGAACTGCCCCCAGCAGTTGCTTCCAACTTGCAGCGCTCAGGGGTTCCCAAGCCTTCTGGGCCTTTCCAGGCCTCCCGGTGCGGGTGTTGTGTCAGCGGTATGCCTACACGTGTCTTGAGGGGGTGCGTTGACATCTTGTTGTGTAGGTTGGTGTGTTCCTGCCCATTATTGCTTCCTTGATGCTGTAGTTTGTAATGCTGTGCCTTGGTTTATTTATCAACCTGTTGTGCTGACATCAGTCCTTTCTGCCCATTTCTTCGGGCGTTCAATGTTCTGTGGTTCCTCTTGCCATTCCTTCCTTACCGTCTGCAAGGTTGTTGTTTTCGAGCCACATATTTGCTGCCGCCGGGGTGTCCAGGAAGACCGCTTTACCTTTGTGTATCACTTTAAGGCGCGATGGGTACATCAACATATACTTCAAGTTGAGCTCACGTAGTCTTGCCTTCACCGGGATGAAGGAGTTTCTTGTGCGTTGTACAGTGGGGGTGTAGTCCGGGTACACCACTATTTTAGCATCTTGTCTCCTAATTTCCACTCCTTCTCTGGAGAATCTTAGTATTGTCTCTGTCTCTAAAGTTTAGGACTTTGGCGATCATTGGGCGTGGGTGTGAGCCCGGTGGAGGTCTTTTTTGTAGGGACCTGTGGGCTCGCTCTATAGAGAATCCCTGAGACAAATTGCCGGCCCCGATTTCCTGCTGTAGCATCGTCTCTATGAATTCTGTTGGGTCCGGGCCTTCCATACCTTCTGGGACCCCAAGGATTCGGATGTTGTTGCGGCGGGCCCTGCCCTCTGCATCCTCCGACCTTGCCTCCAGCCTTGCCACCTTTAGTTCAAGGTCCTGGACCCTGGATTTGAGTTCCGTCGTGCTGTCTACATTGTCCTGAAGAGTAGCTTCCACTGAGGTCACTCTTTCAGTGAGGTTGCGGGCATCTTGCCTGATCAATTGTATGTGTAATGCTCACCTGACTCCCACGGAGGCGCTGGCCTGGTTCGCGCTGCTGTGACCTCTTCTAAGGTGATGCACAGGGTTCGGAAGACGGACTGGACCGGGCCCCCAAATCTGGCTTTTCTAGCTCGCAGAAGTATCCTTCTGTAGGCGAAAATAGGGGATTAACTCTCTGCGGGGTAATGCAATCAGCCTGCCACTTTCCCCTCTCACCCTCCTCGAAACCCTTCTGTGATTCCTCGTAGCGTCTCACCTTAGGGTCTGGAAGGACGAGCTCTCCATCCTGCTTCTGATGCAGGGGCGCGTTGGTATCCAGTTACTTCACTGGATTTTCGGATTGGTGAGAACCAAACCTGCTTGGCTTCCAGGTAATTTTTTTGATAAGAGGTTCCCCTTGTGTCCATGCATTAATGTACTAATGCTAGTGTCTTTTTCCCCTTAGGGGCCGGGGTCCGGAAATGCCAGGATGCGGCGCGGACCCGAAATGAAGAGGGAATGAATCAACAGGTAAGTCCTAACATGGAGATTTAGCTTTCCTTATTCCCTTCTCTCTCTCACCTTTTGTTCTGGTCTTTTTCTCCCTAGGCGCTGGGGCGTGACTGCAAATCCGGATGATCGCTGCTGAACATGGAGGCGCCCTGTAAAGGTGAGTGGAATGCGGCGCTGCAGCGATCGACGCGATGAGCTTTTAAATAAAAGTCTTCCTTTTCAGGATTGTCGGCGAGATGTCTCCGGGATGCGGTTTTTAGCAGGTAAGGACTATTCCTTCTTCTGTTCTCTTCTTCTCTTCCTTTGCAGGTGATCCAGGATGCTGGCAGGCGTGGCAGAAGTCAGGATGCAGGAGCAGACACGGTGAGCGTCCAGCTGCTAGATGCAGAACAATGCGAAGCACGTGTGGCTGTTCGGGTGGGGTTTAAATAGCCTTGGAAGAAGTTCCAGGTATGTATCCTTCACCGACCACGCCCGGATGGTAAATTAGTCCCACAGGTAAAGTAGTTCCTTTCAGGCCTCAAGGAGGCCGGGATCCTGCAGCATGGTCTGCATCAGGTAAGTGCACCCAAGCACTTCCATAATGAGCCTGGCGCCAGAGGCGCCAGGACACTGTCCAAAGGGCCCCTATATGGGGTTGCTGGGTCCTTCCTTGGGGACTGGATGTCCGCTTTCGGGGACGCGGGGCTTGAACCGGCTCCCCGGGAGCGGGCATCATGACAGCACTCCCCCCATCAAGGCCCCTCCCAAGGTTGTTCCCTCCTGGGGTTTTGGTTTGTCTGGGAAGAGTCGGTGGAATTTCCTGACTAATCGAGGTGCATGCACATGGTGGCTGGGTTCCCACGACCTCTCCTGAGGTCCGTACCCCTTCCAATCAATTAGGTAGAACAGTTTTGACCTAAACATTTTTGAGTCTAAAATGTTCTTCACTTCGAATTCGGGCTCCCCATCTATTAGAATAGGTTCTGGAGGTTTGAGTAGTCGGGTTCCGGGTACCACTGGTTTCAGAAGTGACACATGAAAAACAGGGTGAATTCGCATACTAGCTGGTAAATCAAGTTTAACAGCCAATGGGTTAATTATTGCCGTAATAGAATAAGGTCCCAGATATTTTGGGTTAAAAGTTCGAGGCCCTTTGAGTGGTAAATGTCTGGTAGCTAACCACACTTGATCCCCAATCTGATACGGAGGTGCTTCACTCCGATGTAGATCAGCATTCTCCTTGTATTTTCTCTTGGCTTGTTGTAAATGCGTAGTTGCCTCTTTGAAGGCTTGGGTAATTGTAGAATGCAGATGTTCTACTGCAGGCATTCCGAGGTTCTGAGGTGAGTCAAGGGTTGAGGTTCGAGGGTGATGCCCAAACAAAGTATAAAAAGGACTGTGGCCAGTTCCAGAGTGTACCGAATTATTATATGCGTATTCGGCTATCCAAAGAATGTCTTTCCAGTTGCTTTCAGATTGCTGTAACATACACCGTAAGTATTGCTCAAGGGTCTGATTTGTCCTCTCGGTCTGACCATCGGTCTGAGGGTGGTGACTGGTCGATAATCTTACGTCGATCTGCGCCATTTGATAACATTTGCGCCAGAAGTGGGAAATGAATTGGCTTCCCCGGCCAGAGATTTGTATAGATGGGAATCCATGTAGCCGAACAATATTTTCGAGGAATTCTTTGGCTAGGAGAGAAGCTGAAGGTAAACCTTTCAAAGGAATAAAGTGGGCCATTTTGGAAAACAAATCCACAATTACCAGAATAGTACTGTACCCCGAACAAGGAGGCAGGTCTGTAATAAAATCCATTGATAAGGGTGTGCCAGGGTGCTGGCGGTATGTCTAGAGGTTGAAGGAGACCGGCTGGTCTTTTCTTTTGACTTTTATTTTGGGCGCAAACACCACAGGACATCACAAAAGATTTAACATCTTTTCGCCCTCTATTAATGCATCATGATAACCGGAAATAACTAGTTCGTGTAATTCCTTATGTGGCAGGAATAAGCGTCCTTGGAAATAAGGTAAACCATTATCTATGGTAAAGTCTGATCTCTTTTGTATCCAATCCTGTAAGGTTGTAGGGTCCAGGAGTTGTTTCACTCTGGCTTGAATGTCTTCAAGAGTCTGTAACGAAGTCATGCCTAGAATCCTCTGTTCGGGAATTATTGGTACTGGTTCTGAGTTTGTATCAGATTCTCCCATTCCAATTCGGGATAAGGCGTCTGCTTTGCCATTCTTGCAGCCAGGTCGATGGGTAATCACGAAATCAAATTCAGTGAAAAACAAAGCCCATCGGAGCTGCTGTGATGACTGAGCCTTGGCGGTTTTCAAATACTGTAAATTCCGGTGATCAGTGATCACTGTGATGGTATGTCGAGCGCCAAGCAGATAATGCCGCCAGGCTTTAAAAGCGGACTTAATGGCTAACAGTTCTTTGTCCGTGATTGCATAATTAACCTTGGGTGCTGAGAATTTTCTGGACCAAAATGCTACGGGATGCAGTTGGTTGGTTTTGGGATCTCTTTGGGGGACAGGACAGCTCCCATGGCTAGGCTGGATGCGTCAGTCTCGACGACATAAGGGAGATCTGGACGCGGGTGTTTCAATATAGGTGCGGAGGTAAACTTAGCTTTTAAATCCTGAAAGGCCTGCTCGGCTTCTTCAGACCATTCAAAACGTTTACCTTTCCTCAAGAGTGCAGTAATGGGTTGTACCACGCGTGAAAATTCGGGGATAAACCTGCGATAGAAATTGGCAAAGCCGAGCATGCTTTGAACCCCTTTTACAGAGCTAGGTGATGGCCATTTGAGGATGGCATCCACTTTTCTTGAGTCCATTCGGACTCCTTTGGGTGTCAGGATGAAACCTAGAAACTCGACTTCTGTTTTATGGAAAACACATTTCTCCAATTTAGCAAATAGTTTGTGTTGGCGCAGTTTTTCAAGTACTGCCCTGACGTGTTTTCTGTGATCAGATTCCGAAGAGGAGTACACCAGAATGTCATCGATATATACGACAACACAAACATCGATGAGTTCCCGAAGGACATCATTCATGAAGTATTGGAAGGCAGCCGGCGCGTTACTCAATCCGAAAGGCATCACTTGGTACTCGAATAATCCGTATTTAGTACGGAAGGCAGTTTTCCATTCGTCGCCTTCTTTAACTCGTACCAGATGATAAGCCCCCCGGAGATCTAACTTGGTGTATATGCAAGCGCCCTTCACCTGGTCAAGGAGTTCAGGGATCAGAGGCAGAGGATAACGGTTTTTAACCGTTATCTGGTTCAATGCACGGCAATCGATACAACTTCTAAGGTCGCCTTCTTTTTTGGGCACGAAGAACAAAGCCGAGGATGCCGGGGACTTTGACGGGCGAATAAAACCATTAGCTAGGTATTGATCCAAATATTGTCTCAAATGCAGATTCTCAGGTTCGGTAAGGGCATAAATCCTGCTACAAGGGGGTTGTGCACCGGGCACCAGATCGATTTGGCAATCGTACGATCTGTGAGGAGGTAACGTGTTGGCCTGTTCCTTTTGGAAGACGTCCTGAAAGTCTTGGTATTCCAGAGGTAGTTGCATGGAGGCAGAGGTTACAGATGCTAGTTTAATCTTCAGGTTTTCTGGGTAGCAGGTTTGTGAACAATCCGGGAAGGTTATTCTCTTAGCTTGCCAATCAATTCGAGGATTATGTGTCTCTAACCAAGGGATTCCAAGAATAACCTGAAACTGTGGAGCCTTGATTACATCAAACACAACACCCTCCCGATGGCCGTCGGGACCAATAAGAGTCACCTCAGTAATGAGTTACTGGTCCAGAGGCAATTTCAGTTCCATCGACTGTGGTGATGACATCTTTGCTGGTTTTAGGACGGAGAGGGAGGTTAATCCTAGAGACCAATTCACGATCCACATAGTTTCCAATAGCCCCACTATCGATGTATGCCTTTATTGCATGCAAACCTGGACCGATCTGCTTTTCTGTTTTGAAGTCTGTGATCCAATTGGACCACTAAGTCTATATACTCTGTGGATTGTTGGGGCGGATTTACAACTTGGGCCAAGACATCTTTAAGTTCTCCGCGTAGGCCTCGATAAAACAACGTGACTCTTTTATCCTCTGGCCATCCCGTTTCCACAATTAGTCTACTAAAGGTTACAATATAGGATAGGAGGTCCTGATTGCCCTGTCGCAGGTATAGAAGTTCGTCATCCAGAGCCTGCCCCTGAGAGTGTCGAGCAAATAACCTTTCCATGCTTGCTTGAAACCTTTGAAAATCACGGAGAATCGGGTCATCTTGAGTAACCAGTGGAACTGACCAATCGGCAGCGCAGCCGCTGAGATATGACAATACAAAGGCTACCTTGGTCTGATCATTAGGGAAGGCCCCAGGTCTGCATAGGAAGTGCAAACGACACTGATTCATGAATACGGTGAATCGTTTGGGGTCCCCAGCAAAGCGTTCGGGTGGGGCCAGCGGCATGTTTCCAGGTAGATCAATCTGCACAGGGTTACTGGAAACCACAGGAGCGGGGTTCCCTCCGGAACCGGGTAGAGGGGTTTGCCCAGCTTGACCTTGCAAAAGCTGTCTGGCCAGGTCATCAGTTCTTTCCTTTGATATTATTAATTCCCTCCTGAGGGCATTAGTCTCTTGACGAGCGGCATGTACTTCGGCCCGTAATTCCCCCAGTAATTGGGCCAACTGATCAGTCTCAGAACTTTCCATAGCGCCTGGGTGAAATTTGTAGGAAGGCTTCACGTTCTGTAACGCTCACCTGACTCCCACGGAGGCACTGGCCTGGTTCGCGCTGCTGTGACCTCTTCTAAGGTGATGCGCAGGGTTCGGAAGACGGACTGGACCGGGCCCCCAAATCTGGCTTGTCTGGCTCGCAGAAGTATCCTTTTGTAGGCGAAAATAGGGGATTAACTGTCTGCGGGGTAATGCAATCAGCCTCCCACTTTCCCCTCTCACCCTCCTCGAAACCCTTCTGTGATTCCTTGTTGCGTCTCACCTTAGGGTCTGGAAGGACGAGCTCTCCATCCCGCTTCTGATGCAGGGGCGCGTTGGTATCCAGGTACTTCACTGGATTTTTTGGATTGGTGAGAACCAAACTTCCTTGGCTTCCAGGTAAGTTTTTTGATAAGAGGTTCCCCTTGTGTCCATGAATTAATGTACTAATGCTAGTGTCTTTTTCCCCATAGGGGCCGGGGTACGGAATGCCGGGGAACAGGCACCGACCCGAGAGGTGAAATCCTTGTAGAAATCAGGTAAGTCTTTAATGAGCGTTTTTTGGTAATGTCTTTTCATTCGCTCATTAACGCTGATGTCTCTTTTTCCCCTTGGGGGCCGGGGTCCGGAAATGCCAGGATGCGGCGCGGACCCGAAATGAAGAGGGAATGAATCAACAGGTAAGTCTTAACATGGAGATTTAGCTTTCCTTATTCCCTTCTCTCTCTCACCTTTTGTTCTGGTCTTTTTCTCCCTAGGCGCTGGGGCGTAACTGCGAATCCGGATGATCGCTGCTGAACATGGAGGCGCCCTGTAAAGGTGAGTGGAATGCGGCGCTGCAGCGATCGACGCGATGAGCTTTCAAATAAAAGTCTTCCTTTTCAGGATTGTCGGCGAGATGTCTCCGGGATGCGGATTTAGCAGGTAAGGACTTTTCCTTCTTCTGTTCTCTTCTTCTCGTCCTTTGCAGGTGATCCAGGATGCTGGCAAAAGTCAGGATGCAGGAGCAGACACGGTGAGCGTCCAGCTGCTAGATGCAGAACAACGCGAAGCACGTGTGGCTGTTCGGGTGGGGTTTAAATAGCCTTGGAAGAAGTTCCAGGTATGTATCCTTCCCCGACCACGCCCGGATGGTAAATTAGTCCCACAGGTAAAGTAGTTCCTTTCAGGCCTCAAGGAGGCCGGGATCCTGCAGCATGGTCTGCATCAGGTAAGTGCACCCAAGCACTTCCATAATGAGCCTGGCGCCTGTGGCACCAAGACTGATGTCTTTTATGAGCCTGACGCCAGAGGCGCCAGGACACTGTCCAAAGGGCCCCTATATGGGGTTGCTGGGTCCTTCCTTGGGGACTGGATGTCTGCTTTCGGGGACGCGGGGCTTGAACCGGCTCCCCGGGAGCGGGCATCATGACAGTATGT
This sequence comes from Ambystoma mexicanum, assembly GCF_040938575.1. NCBI lineage: Eukaryota > Metazoa > Chordata > Amphibia > Caudata > Ambystomatidae > Ambystoma > Ambystoma mexicanum. The sequence goes on from NC_090930.1 coordinate 687,796,882, forward strand.
CCGTTTTAACCTCATCGATTTTGGTTTCAAGTGATGTCCCCGGTGCCGTTATTGCCTGTAGTAACTGCATGTTTGTTGGGTCTCCCTCTTGAGTCGTTTGTGCTGCTGTTGCCCCTGTTTCTTGTTGCTGCTTGGGCCTGACTGTTGTAAAGTAGTCCATTGTTGCGGCTTTCAGTTTGCCCTTGGGAGGTGACACCCCCTGCTTCTGGGTACCCGGTTCTTCACTCCGCCTCGGGACTCACTCGCTTGTTCTCAGGCTGTAGGGTCAGTGGCTTTCTTCGCTGGAGCCTACGGTGGTGCGGCCCCTCCTAGCAGTCTTATTCTCCTGCGCCGGTGGTGCTGGGCCGTTGGTGGCTTCTATTATTTGGTGGAGGTTTGTCCAGCTATACAAATCCACTCCTTGAGTCCACATCTACCAAATTGTTCATGGATTCCTCTTTTGTCTGGGGAAAGCTCGTAGTCTGTTCGGATGCAAAAATCTTATGAGCAAAAAAACATGCGTATGTTTGTCCGGCTATACAAATCTACACCGTTGAACCCACTGCTACCAAATTTTGCATGGATTCCTCATTTGTCTGGGGCAAGATTGTAGTCTGTTTGGATGCAAAAAAAGTACGCCGAAGACACCCTCTTTTACTGATGCTCACCCCGGTTCACTACAGTCGGTACTAGGAGGCACAATATTGAGACGTGTCTGAAGCAAAATGTTTGATATGTTGGTTATTCCTTTAAAATGTATTACTACTGTATACAGTTCGAAACTGTTTAAAGCATTTTTAAATGGAATACAAAAAATAATTAAATGTTTTATCACGCCACTCCAAATATGGGAAATAGCAAGGTTACAGTTTACTTAAGTTCATTCACCAGAAGAGAGCACAAGCAATCAATCTTTAGTGGGCAATTTCTAAAATGTGCTGAAGCCATTAGGTGACTGAAACATGCTGCACAAAAAAAGAACATCACTTGTAAAAGCTCCATCTCATGCACGGGAAAATTGAGAGCTTCTGAAACACAACAAACAGCAGCGCAACTTGCCGACCAGAGGACAAGAGCCACTTTCTCCACGGCAAATGAGATGCCAGAGCAAACTGAAGCAAGACTTCCCAACAAGAGGACACGAACACCCTCCAGTGCACATAAGACACCACTCCATCAGGACACAGACAACGCCGGGTACCCCAGCTAGTGTTTTTATAAATGTACATCAATCCTTGAGGTAAATTGTTGAATTCTTTACAATATAACAAATATATTTATCCCACCACCATTATTTAGTGCGTTAATACATTTTATGTTGACTGTTGAGACACAGAGAACAGTATGAGACATCATTTTTAGAGATTAATGGATTTATTTACCTTTTTCGTATGGAATTATCTGGAGATAATATTGTGCTTCATTTCTATTAAGCTTGTGCTGCATTTTAATATTGTGGGAAAGGGGTTGACAACACGCATTTAGATGCAACATCAACAAAATTTAGATGGGTTAATCTGTATATATTGTATATTTTCCCTTTCCAACATGGTGCCTGGGTGAGACATGGCACACAACTTAAGAATGTGGGAGGAGACCGGTTTCTACAGGTAACTACATTGTTTCTCTATTGGGCGAATGCCCACACAAGACTGTTCCTTGCTTGGCGTAGGGTTGAGAGGACTTCACGTTATTAAGGGAAGAAGGTCTACATTTTTTAGATTTAATTTAGATCATTATGTAGTATTACAAAGGATTGTTGGAGAATGATTATAAAATACTTTCATCCCCTCTAGTGTCTTTTTATTTTTTTTACAATAGGGAAATTGTTATATTCCGCTGCATTGGCACTACAATTCTGGTACCAGGTGTGTTTATGCAACAGCTATATCTTGATTTAAAGAACCTTAGAGCAGTGGGCCTTAAGGCCTGCTTCCCCAGCATGGGGTCTGGCATGAATTCACATGCTCATGAATATTCCCCGTCATCAGGCTGGGAATCCTTGGTAAAGAAAAAAATCAGTTAAACTTCTGAACTGTCTCCTAACAACCAATCACTGGTCTCTGGATCCTACTGCCCCCAGCCAATGACTGCCTTCTACATAAGACACTCCTCTGGCAGCCATCTTCAGATTTTTACCCCACATTCAAGTGTTGGGAGTCCTCGTGCTATAGCTCTCAAGTTTTCACTGCGTTTTACTCTATATCTGCGGTCAATTGAGCCTCAAGCTCCACTGAATCACCTTCTGATTAACGGGGACCTGTTTTCAGATTCTTCGGCACCGCTCAAGGGCGGATTTTCGTCAAGTTTTCTTCTTGGTGGATTCCAGAAGCGTCTTCGAGGCCTAAACTGCGTGTCATGGCGGAGGACTCTGTGCCTCTCTACAAGGTTTGCCCCAGCTGCAACCTACGGAACGTCTTTTCAGACGATGGACATTCCCTGTGCCTCTACAGCCTGCATTCGGAACAGTCGCATGTGAAGGACGAATGAGGGGTATGTCAGGTGATGGTGCCGCGCACACGCGCTGACTGGCGCAAACACCTCAACGAGTGGCTGCAGGCCAAGGCCCCTGCCCTGGGTGAGTCCCGGCAGCATGCCTCCCCTGCCCAGAAGAAGAAAGCTGAGCAATCTTCTAAGACCTTTGAGGGTGCCCCTCCCCCGGGGGCCCAACATAAGGATAACGCTGCGAGTCTACTGCCTCCGGGAGCGCCGTTGCGATGGGTTCCTCAGCGACCAGGGTGAGTTCAGCGTCTCTAGCACCTTAGTCTGAGCCAACGCTCAAGTTCGTCAAAGAGGCGGCAGTGGGACCACCCGGGTAAGATTCTCGAGAAGACCCAGACTGGCCGCCGGAGAAGGCCAAGGGGGAGCAGGGCCCGGCCCTTCCCCCAAGGTGAAGACCGTGGACTCGGCCAAGGCCAGGAGGGAGACCTCATTCCAGCCCATCGAGAAGACTCTGGAGAAAGTGATGCTCATCGTTTCACCGAAACCGTCTCCCCTGGTCGCAGAAAAGGGGGGGCACGGTAGTCCTCCAGGGCACAGGCATTTCCTCAGAGGAAGAGCTCACCAGCCTCCCTGTCCTTCAGGAGAGGAGATGTGTCGAGAGCACCTTAGTCTGAGCCAACGCTCAAGTTCGTCAAAGAGGCGGCAGTGGGACCACCCGGGTAAGATTCTCGAGAAGACCCAGACTGGCCGCCGGAGAAGGCCAAGGGGGAGCAGGGCCCGGCCCTTCCCCCAAGGTGAAGACCGTGGACTCGGCCAAGGCCAGGAGGGAGTTCTCATTCCAGCCCATCGAGAAGACTCTGGAGAAAGTGATGCTCATCGTTTCACCGAAACCGTCTCCCCTGTTTGCAGAAAAGGGGGGGCACGGTAGTCCTCCAGGGCACAGGCATTTCCTCAGAGGAAGAGCTCACCAGCCTCCCTGTCCTCCAGGAGAGGAGATGTGTCGAGAGCAGGCCCTATGTGGGGGGATCCCGACGAGGGCGACGACAAAGGCGACAATGACAAGGAGACCGTTGAGGAGCAACTGGGCAGTGACGACAGAGCGGATCAGCCTAAACCGCAAACACCTCGGTCCCCGTCGCCTCCACCCCAGCGGCCACCTGGGGATATCTCGGTGGACATTCTTACAGCTCTGCATACCCTGTGCTCGGAAATCCAAACAAGGATGCCTCTTGCGCCGGCGGCCCTGCGGCCATCGGAGGAACCACCACCCAAGAGGAGGAGAGTTCACTCACCTCTGCCCTTTCACCCCTCTCCTCCCTGTCCCCCCACAGAGGGATGACACGGAACCGGACACAGCAATGACAGGCTTTGGCACGGATGACGGCGGCCTGGGGGGATCTCCCGTCTCCGCCAGCCAGATCTTCACCGCCCGATGAGATTGGGTTGTTCCACGCCATGATCTCCAAGGCCTCAGAGCTGTTCCAGCTCGTCCAGGAGGAGAAGAAGAAAGAGGGTTTCCTTTACCAGCGCCGGGAGGTGAAGAGGAAGACTGTACTTTCAATTCCGTTGTTGGATAACATCTGGGACGAGGGTTTGTCCCTCATAAAGAGCCCTTCATCGGCTCCGGCGAAGAAGGATCACTACGAGAAGAAGTACAGAGTGCCAGACTCTGCGCCCAAGTGTTAATGGTCCCAGGTGTCTCCAGACTCTGTGGTTTCGGCGGCGGCCAAGAAGAAGTCTTCAGACTCGCCCTCATCGGCGGCCTCCTCACGCACTCCCCCAGACAGTTGAGGGGAAGAAGTTGGATGCCATGGGGCAGAGAGTGATCTTGTCAACAGCAACGACCATCAAGGCCGCCAACACCCTCGCCATCATGGCGTGTTATGACAGGGAACTGTGGTTCAAGATGGCCCCCCTCCTGGACTTCCTCCCCGACGACAAGCTGGCTGAGGCGCTGGAGATCCTACAGGAAGGCGAGGTGGCTTCGCTCCATGCCATTACAGTGGCCACGGACATTGCTGACATGGGATTCCGCCAAATGGGCGACAGCGTTTGCCTTCATCAGCGAGGCTGGCTGAGGGCCACAAATTTCTGTCAAGATGTTCAGTCGAAGGTGTTGGACATGCCCTTCGACAGGGACAATCTGTTTGGAAAGACTGTGGACAAGCCTCTCTAGGCCATCAAAGGATTCGGAGGAGGTGTCTCGTCCTACCGTCAGACACCCCCCTCCCCCCTGCTCATCGGCCCAGGAGATCTACAGGGGCCGTGCCAGGTCTGGAGGCAGATGTCATCACCAAGGGCTCCAAGGTGGGGCTTCGACGTTGAAACAGGATTTAACTGTGCAACTGACGGTTGGGTGCTAAGACGCTGTCACCCACGGACACACCCTAGAGTTCCAACTGAAGTATCCAAGGATACCACCAATGGCCCGTCTGGAAAACCATGTTCCTCAGTTGCTACTGGAGGTACGGGCTATGTTAAGAAAGGGGGCAATCTAGCTCATGCAGAAGATGCTCCAGGACTCTGGAGTGTACTCTCGTTACTTCCTCGTCCGAAAGAAGACCAGTGGTTGGAGGCCCATTCTGGACCTTCGCCGTCTGAACAAGTACATCAAGTCCCCAAAGTTTCGGAATGGTGACCCTTCAGCACGTGCTAGGACAGCTGGAAGAGGGGGATTTTCTGTCGTTGCTGGACTTAGAAGATGCCTATTTTCGCATCTCCATACACAAGGGACACTGCAAGTACCTACGCTTCGTGTTTCAAGGGCATACCAGTTCAAGGCCCTTCCCTTCGGGTTGAAGTCGGCACCACAAGTGTTCACCAAGTGCCTGGCTCCAGTGGCGGCACAACTCATCTATGAGGGATCCATGTGTACCCGTACCTGGACGACTGGCTCATACGGGCGCCATCGCCATCGACCACACGACGAAGACGGTCCAACTATTGTCGGAACTGGGGTTCTCGATAAACTTTGCAAAGTCCTGCTTGACTCATCGCAAGACGCACTGTTTCTGGGAGCCTGACTCAACACAGTGTCATGCCTGGCGTCTCCGTCCGAGGAGAGGATCGCGGCCATCTTGGGCAAGGTACAACGGCTGTTGACCATGAAGGTCGCAAGGGTAAGAATCAAGTCCTTACTCTGCATGATGTCATCATGCATTTACCTCATTCGGATGTGCAGGCTACGGATGCGTTCACTGCAGTAGTTCCTCGACGCCTGCTGAATGCAAGTGGAGGGGTAGCTTCGGGACAAGATCGCACTAAACGTGAGTTTCCATCGAGCAATACGGTGATGGGGAGTGCGCGCACATCTGTCCGCAGGCGCGCATTTCCAGATCCCACCTCATCAGTAGACTGCCACGACGGACACCTCCCTGGAAGGATGGGGAGCGCATACCAGAAGTCTTCATGCAAGAGGCCTGTGGCTACCGGAGGAGAAGTCATTGCACATCAACGTGTCGGAGCTGAGGGCCGTGTTTTGGGCCCTCAAGTCCTTCCTTCCGTCCCTCAAAGGCAAAGTGGTACGGGTCTTCACGGTCAACACCACCACGATGTTCTACATCCAGAAGCAGGGGGGATCCAAATCGCTGGCACTCTCCAAAGAGGCGCAGAACCTTTGGCACTGGGGCATAGCCCAAGGGATGTTCCTCATCCAGTTTCATCTAGCAGGCTTGAAGAACACCATTGCTGACTCAGCAGGGTGCTGCGCTCTTGCCACAAGTGGGAACTTCGGCAGGACCAAGTGGATCACCTGTTCTGCAGATGGGGCAATCCCCAGATCGATCTGTTTGCGACAGCGCCGAATACCAAGTGCCAGAGGTTCGCCAGCAGGTTTCCCCAGCCGGGGAGCATGGGGAACACATTCTCATTCCCCTGGGACGGCCTGTTTGTTGATGCGTTCCCTCCGTTGCCCTTGCTTCTTAGACTAGTCGATCAACTCAGATGGTCCCGGTGCAGGATGATCCTCGTCGCACCAACGGAGGCGAGACAGATATGGTACCCAGACCTTCTGGATATGTCAGCGTCCACTCCAGTCAAGCTCCAGTCGGTCGCAAATCTTCTCGCCACGGAAGGAGGCACGATTCTGCACTACGACCCAGGATTGCTGAACTTGAAGGCCTGGCTCCTGAAGCACTAGAGTTTGGGGGCTACGGCTACGATCTCCTGGCAGATTGTGAGGAGGTGCTCGCCAAGGCCAGAGCTTTGTCTTCTCTGAAATGCTACGGGCACACGTGGAAGAGGTTCACCGTTTGGTGCCGTTATCAGAAGATCGACACTCTACGAGTCATTGCTACACAGGTGCTCCCGTATTTGTTGTCGTTGGCCAAGGCAGGACTGGCCCATGCTTCCATCAAAGTTCATCTGGCGGCTATTTCCCGCTACACCAGATGATCTGGACGATCCTCCTTATGGTCGCATCTTTTGGTCAAGGAGTTCGGCAAAGGACTATTTTGTTTGTTCCCGCCGGTGAAGGCTCTGGCTTTGGAGTGGCAGCTCAGTGTCGTGCTTACTAGGCTCATGAGTCCTCCGTTCGAGCCTATGTATTCGGCGCCACTGACATTTTTGTAGTAGAAAACCGCTTTCCTTGTGGCCATCACCTCCGCATGAAGAGTGGGAGAGATCCAGGCCCTTTCTTGTAAACCACCTTACTTGACGCGAGACAAGGGTAGTGCTACGGATGCACCCCTCTTTCATGCCCAGGGTGCCGTCGGACTTTCATCTAAACAAGCTCTTGGTGTTACTCGTTTTCTTCCCGACGCCGGACTCACTAGATGTGGCTAGAGCGTTGAAGTTCTATTTGGACCGCACAAAGAGTTTACGGAAGACGTCACAACTTTTTGTGAACTTTGGCTCTGTGAACCATGGGAAGGCCCTCTCCAAGGCTTCAATTGCCAGGTGGCTCTCCGGCTGCATCACCCATTGTCACTGGTTGGCAAACCGACCGTTGCCTGGTCGTCTGAGAGCCCATTCGACCAGAGCGATTGCTGCAACTACGGCGTTCCTGTCTGGTGTGCCCCTGCTGGACATCTGCAGGGGTGCTACGTGGAGGTTGGCGCACACCTTCACGAAGTTCTACTGCATCGACAGGGATTCCAAGGAGGAGCCCAGAGTCGGCCAAGCAGTGCTGCACAACCTGTTTGCTTGAAGTGAGCCTGGTGAGGAGGTAAGAGATGCTTAATGTTGAGCCTTGCCACTTCCCGTGGTTGTGCATGTGTGTACTGCTATGTATTCTTTATTCATGAGCAGATGAATCCATGCCAGACCTCGTGCTGGAGAAGGAACAAGTTACTTAACTGTAACTGTTGTTCTCCAGCATGGGTCTGGCATGGATTCACATGCGAACCCTCCCGCCTACCCCTCTGCGGCTCTTCTCTTGGTCCTACTGCCACTTTACGTGCTAGCAAATCTGAAGATAGCGGCCATAGGGAGGGGCTTAGGTAGGGGGCAGTATGACCCAGAGACCAGTGATTGGTTGTTAGGAGAAAGACAGTTCAGAAGTGAAACTGAAACTCATTTTTTCTTTACCGAGGATTCCCAGCCTGACGACGGGGAATATTCATGAGCATGTGAATCCATGCCAGACCCATGCTGGAGAACAACAGTTACAGGTAAGTAACTTGTTCCTTCATTATCCTTCTTACATTTGATATTGTTTAGAGTTGTTCGGGTGAACTGATCCAGATGGGAGAGTCTTTTTGGTTATTCATTTTGGGAAGTTTTCTGTAGAGGCTTCAGCCATTTAAGTCCATTTGCCTATTTGAAATAGGTAAACAAGTTCCTCTAAAGAATTTAATTTTAAATATGCCACTAGCTTAGATCAGTCTTTTTTACATTTTTGCTATTTTTGGACTCTTTTCAGATCAGCATTTGATAGCAAGTTCTGTTTGTACCGATGAAGGGTTTTTATACCCGAAACGCATAGAATTGGAGTTGCCTCAAAACATGACTCTTGGTATGAACTGTATAGTTCTGGATCAAAAGCCAATGAGGCATTTTTTTTGTATTATTTATTTGTAAAACGCAACCAAGCCCTGGGGCATCTGGGCGCTAATCCTACAAGTTATAAGTTCCACAAACAGGTAGATACACAAATCACATAGATAAGGATCAAGTTACAAGTTACACAATCGGGAGGATACAGGAATCACAAGAGTAGGGAATCATAGGTTACATCAATGTGCATGTATATACTGTCATATAGCATAAATTACAAAAAGGTATTTACAGAAGAGGCAGATAGAAATGATATATGTACATCAAAATGTGATACTAACAAAGTAATGTCTTATGCCCGTCAGTGGGCCTGAGAAGCGGGAGGGCTGTGGACTTGCTCGAGGAACTAGTTTTTATTCTTGGTGCGAAATTGGGTGAAGGAGGGGTTCCTCTCTTATCGATATAGGGAGTGCATTCCATTTCTTAGCCGCAAGGACTGTGAAACTAACCCCCCCAGCCCGTTGTTGGTTAAATCGTGGGATGGAGATACAATGCAACTGAGCAGATCTTGTAGGTCGCGCTGATGTATGGCGTGTGAAGGTATTTGCCATATACATGGGCGCTTGGTTGTGGAGGCACTTATGGGTAAGGGAGAGTGATTTCATATCTATTCTTTGTCTGATATTGAGCCATTTTATGGTTTGTCTCGTTGCAGTGATATGGTTTCTCGGTATGTTGCAGGCGGCACGTATAGCATTATTTTGCATAACTTGCATTTTGTTGAGGTTTTGTTGTGAGGTGCCCAAGTAGAGCGCATTGCAATAATCAAGTTTTGATAAAACAAGCGCTCTTGCTACAGAGATGAAGTTATTAGTCGTCGAGTAGGGGAGGCAGGCCGTGATGAGCTTACATGTATAGGCCGTTGAAGAGGCTAATGCGTTTGTCTCGTAAGAGAGAGCGGAGTCAATATACATTCCTAAGGTTTTCACGTCATTGGCAACTTTAATAATATTACCGTTGATATTAAATTAGGTGCCTAGTTTACTAAGTTTAGTTGTTGACCCGAGCAGGAGCAGTTCGATCTTGTCATTTAATGAGAGCCCATGCTTTGCCATCCACACTTGTATGGCGCTGTAGATGTCGTTGAGAGTCTTGCTGTCTACAATGTAATCACCAGTAATCGGGATGAGTATCTGGGTATCATCCACGTAATTGGTGTATGTGATTCCCAGATAATCCAGTGTATCAAAAAGGGGCTTGATAAATACTTTGTAGAGAGTTGGGGAAACACAAGATCCCTGAGAAACCCCTTAAATCACTGGCGTAGGTACGGCTGATGCTGAAGCTGTGAATACCCTCATGGATCTGTTACTCAATCCATGTATTTGCTTAGTCAGAGAAGTGAGCGACAGAGGTCATGTTTTTGCATGAGATTTTATGGTTAACAAGGTCAAATGCAGCTGATAAGTCGAGTAGGAGGAGCAAGGCTGAGTTGCCCTTGTCCTTTATAGTCTGAATTTGTGTCTTTTAAGTCGATAAGTGCAGTCTCAGTCCCATGTCTTGGTCTAAAGCCTTTTGTCTCAAGCCTAGTAGATTGTTAGATTCCAGGTAGCGCTGAATCTGTAGATATGCTGCACGGTCCAGAATCTTTAGTAAAAAATGATCTTTTGTGATGGGCCTATAGATTGACGGGTTCTTGGGATCTAGGGTTGTTTTTTTTAGTAACGGGAGCACCCAGACATATCCAACCTGGGTATAGGTGGCATATCCTGAGAAATGTCAGTCTCTGTTATGTTTTTTTCTTTTTTTCCCTTTCTATTTTCTTTAGGAGCAGAGTAATTTTGTCTTGGAGCGCGTTCTATATGTCGGTGCACCATACGGTATCTTTAGTAAAAGTGTCAGATGTGGGGGCCGGAGATTCTAGTTCTTTCAAGATATTGAATAATTCTTTCGTACTAGAGTTGGCTTTGGTTATACGATCGTTGAAGTTATCTTTCTTTGCTTGGATAATGGCTGTCTTGTAGTTGAATGCCGCTGCTATAAAGTAGTCTCTGTTAGGAGCTCATGGGGTGTTTTTCCATAAGGATTCAGCTGATCTTTTCACTTTTCTAAGGGACTGGAGGTGAGGCGTGTACCATTTGTTGAGATGCGCACATGGATTAGATTTCTGAAGTTTGAGGGGGAGCTATGGCGTTAATGGCGTTCAAGATAGTGTCATCATACAAGTTGGCTAGTATTGATGGGTCGGAGTGCGTTAAGCCAGGGTTGGTGATAGGTTGCAGTAAAGGTAGGAGATTCTCGAAGGTGAGATTGTTTACTTCTAGTCATCGTGGCTGGTGCTTGGGTAAGTGGAGTCGGGCGTGCAGGCTCTTTGATAGTGAACGTGATGAGATGATGGTCTGTCCATGCACATGGGATATTGGTGTGTATATTGATATTACAGTTCAGGTCAGCTAGCCAATCTAACGTTCTTCCTTTAATGTGTGTGGAGTTAGTTATATGGTGAGTGAATCCTATTTCTGCTAAATTGTCCTTAAGTGCACAAGCTTTGGTGTCTTTCGGATCTTGGAAGCCGAGATTGAAGTCTCTTAGGATAATTACTTGGGAGTTGCTTTTGGTGTTAGATAACAGTTGTGAAATATAATTTAGAAAGGTAGTGGTTGGGCCAGGTGGCCAGTAGATCAAGTGACTAGTGATGGTAGAATTAGTTGATGTGGCTAGTTTGATGTTAGGAGTTCAGCGGATGGTAAGGGCAGATTGTTGACCAATCTTAGCTCTAGTGCTGTTTTGTATATGAATGCTGTACCTCCTCTTCTCGATTTGTTAGCGTCTCTATCCGCTCGTATGAGAGTAGTTTTCTGGAATGGCAAGGGCCAGTGAGGGAACTGATGTGGGATTCAGCCAGGTTTTAGTAATGGCAATAAAGTCAAGGTCCTGTTGTGTTATGATGTCAGCTATGTCTAGGGCATGAGCTTGGAGTGGTCTGGCCTTAATGAGGCCAGCTTTGATGGTAGTAGCAGTGCTGCTAAGTTTAGGAGTCAGGGACTTCCTTTTGTTTGTAGGTTTAGTGGGTGGTGTAATCGTGATGTCGGTAGAAGGGGTTGCTATTGGATTAACTTTGTTGGTCCGTGTGTGATGGCGGTGGTGGTGACGGAAGGATCTGGAACCAAGTCTGTAGTTCCTCTGTTGTGTGGGACATGAGGTGTTATGGCAAGGTGTATAAGTCAATGTGGAGTGTTGGGGGTGGCTGGTAGTTTGTGTTGCCTGGAGATCGTTTGATATGTGATTTAAGCACTCTAGGATACAATGGTGCCGGATTGTGAACTCGATGGTGCCGGATTGTGAACTCGTTTTATCTGGTGGTCATTTGGTTCCATGGTGAGGACTGGCAAAGTTAGTTTCTGTGCGTGGTGTCGTTCTGTATGAAGGCAAGGCTGCAGGCATTGTAAAGGTGGGATGAAACTTGAGAGTGGGAGACTAGTGGACATCGATAGGCGAATGGTGCATGTACTATCGCTTGGGAATGTGTCCATGTTTTTTAGTCGTGAGCAGCCTATTGGGGGTTCTGGATTGGTTGTGTGAAGGTGAGAATAGCTATATGCAAAGAAGATTAGCACTAAGTGATATGGCAACATAGCTAAAGGTAGTAAATGAAAGCATTAAGCATGTGCCCTTTGCAGTTTAGTGTTCGCTATGTTAACGGGGCTAGGTTGAGGGCTGCTGGCAATGCAGTACTTTAATGGTAGAGTCGATGGCATACAGGGTGCAGGCTACAGAGATAATAGCATAGGCAGAGAGACTATAGCAATAACCTAGGTAGTGGGCCGCAATCGGCAGCAGTGGTGAGCGCCAACACAGGCCTGCCAGACCCGCACTTAAGCTAGTGGGTGGGCAGGCTGGATTCAGCAGTTATTCGCATTACAGGCGAACATATCTATTTAAAGTCAGTAGCATATGAGGTGCGAGGCTATAGCAACAACGTAGGCAGCATGCTGCAGTAACAATCGCAAAGCGGACCATGCAGACCAGCGCTCAGCTGAAAGGCAGGCAGGCTAGTTTCAAATAGAAATACAGCAGTTTGTTGTGTACATTACAGACGTTTGTGAGACATCTCCTCATTAATGCAGATGTAGGTAACAAGGTCGGTATGGCATGAGTAGTATGTAGCTACAAAGGCGATAGGAAGGCAAAATGGCTACAAGACAGAACAGCAGCACTTTGAAGGTAAGCTAAAGGTGATTTGCTAACATTTCATTAATTCTGAAATGTGATGCAACTTTGCTACACATTCCGGTAATTCAGGTGAGGCCGTGACTAATCAAGATAAGTCTAAGTACAGCAGGTCAAGAGTAGTCGACTGTCTGATAAAATGGGCAAATTCGCATTTGCTAATGCTAGGGTGAAACGACACACAATAGTTGTGGACTCTTTGAAGAATGTGTCCATTTACATTGTTTTGCGTAAATTAGAGAGAATGTTTTTGACTTTGTTATATTTACTATTGAGACTTGCTCTCACATTGGGAGTGCAGTGTTCACGTAAGGTTATTGTGGGACTATTTTATTGGATATATTAAGGGGCATAGCTGAAGTCCCGAAGATGGTTACACCCATAAAATTGTTTAACATTTAAGACGTTTTCCGAACCTTGTAGCTACATTTGAGGGCGGCCCACACACTTGCATATTTTCTTTAATGGAAACCCTATTGTCTGGATGTGAGCCACTCGCCATCATCCCCTGAACTCTGGGAGGAGGGGAAACTGTCCCAACAGTCATGGCCTTCTTGAATTGTCTGATAGGAGGTGTTTATATACAAACATCCAAGATACATCTGGTAACTGCTGGTGCCTTTGAGCATGGGGACTCATTTTCCACTGCCACTGAGGTCACCAAGAAACATTTGATTAGCCTCCATCATATGTTTAAGCTACTTAAACTTGCATTTCAATGTCCTCTTAACAGGGTCTTTTCACATACACAAACTCTTTGGATTAACAATGCCATATCGGTTAAACTGCCTTTCTTAGAAGAAAGAATGACTTTGGGAAGTGGATTACATCTACAAGGCAACAAAGCATATTAGTTACAAGTCCTCTTTGCCTCTGACCCTGAAACCATTTTCCATCGCGACAAAGCTGTGCTTCGTACTAATCTCATCTTTTTCCCAAAAGTGTATCTATGTTGATGAAATGTCATCCCATATTTTCCCAGCGTCGTCATGCATCCACAACTGTTGAAAACTGCCAAACACGGAAGCTTTTATGTTTTTCCTAGATATTATTCACATAATGCACTCTTCAGTCCAGCGGTTCATTCCAGAGGTTGCAAAGACTTAATTTTAAGACATTCTTTGGCATTTGGGTAACCTTTTGAGTTGAGCACTGTTACGTTCTACATGATTCGTACCTTCGAGGAAATTAATATGTCTATTGCTGTGGGATTTTCCAGACTTGTACCAATGCAGGACATTTCCTAGTCAACTAGATGAACCTCGCCATACTTGCATTGCTTTTTCTAGGAGGCATGTGCCATTTGACCAAGACGTCTTGAGAACTGTCTTTGCTTAAGATAGCTGTACAGAATTGGTATGAGCATAGAACAAAGGAGTAACATTAAGTTTAACTTCAAAGTAACTGTTCATTCCAGATCATGACTCGCCATTCCAAAATCCTTAGTAATCCTCCTCAATCTCTCTGCTGCCTTTTAAACTATTACCCATCCCTCTCTCCTTCACGTGCTCTTACATTTTCTTTTAAGAAATCACCCTTGACTAGATTACCTCCTGGCTGTTTTATCAATCCTTCTCCCTTTCTTGGAATATTGGCCTGGCTATACTATCCTTTTCCCAATAGGGATTTCTCAAGAGTCTGTCCTCGGTCGCCGCCCCCTCTTCATGCTCTACATATCCTCTATCAGCAAACTTACCTCACCCTTTGGCTTTTCCTAGCACCTTTTTACTGATGGTGCACAAATTATCTTCTACTTCGTTCCTTTTGAATCCTGAATCTTTGCCTCATCCCCATTCATCACTGGATGGGATTTATGATGAATCTAGTGAGATAATCACAGAGACCTTGGTATGGGCCTCCTCTCGTATGGCCAGGGGAATGCAGCCACTACCTGATCCTGACCCTGAGAGTGGTATTATGTGGGAAGATCACATGGGATGAGATGGGACTTATATCAGAGAAAATTGGTGACCTATTTAACTCATGATTCCCATATCCTCCCTGAACTGTTGGCATATTGTAAATTAGAGCGAACCAATGTAACTGCTATACAATCCATTGTGGACTTCTAGATCCATAATGCCAGTGGTACTGGGATGAGGAAGAAGGATCAAGAGTCGATGAGGATCAGAGGTGCTATTGAACAGAATGTGCATTCTAGTTGTAGAACAATGCACCTGAGTGGGACATTTAAACCCAAAAATGCGCTACAGCTCGGGGAGGTGGGGGAGACACGGAAGGGGAAGCCTTGGAAGAAGCAGTCCGGAGTTCTGGGATTGTTGCAGAAGGAAGAACATCAGCTGAAGCCGGCGCAGGAAGACAAGACAGTCAGCATTGCAGAGTGCGACCAGCATGAAGCAGTGTCGTGCATGGCAACGTGAAGACGAGCCCAGCCGTTTGGGAGAAGTGCTCCCAACCCGACGTGAGCTGCTTCGGACGCGGAAGTCCAACAGAGCGGGCAGAACGCTGGAGAAGAGCCGTTCAGACCTCTGAAGTTATACAGAATCTGGTAACGTAATGGACAGAATGCAGAAAGTCTGCCGCAGTAGAAAGTGAATTCCCCTTTTATGGGATACCAACTTGGGGAAACCTGTAACCCGCATTGTCAACAGCCAAGAGCCTGTAAAGAATCCCCTTTTATGGGCTACCAACTGAACCTGTATCCCACATTGCCAACAGCCAGGGTCTATCAAGAAACAGTCAAGAAGCAACTTGGGGCGCAATTCTCCTTTTTTGAGTTTCCCGTTTGCGGAAACCTGTAATCCACATTGCCAAGAGTCAATAGACTATAAAAAGAGGCAGTCATTGTTCAGCCCTCCTCACATGGGATACTAGTGTGGAGAATCTTGTAACACATTTTGCCACTAAGACCAATTGAAGTTGTAGGGGTTTTGTTTCCTGTCAGGTGAGTAAACCAGGAAATTGAAAAGTAGTAGTTCGGCCTGGCAGGCGAGTTTACCAGGAGAGAAGATGTTTTGAAGAGGTGTGGTTGTGGCAAAAAGGTGCAGTGGAAAGAACGTATCAATTTGACTGTTGCATCACAAAAGGGAGTTGCTGTGTTATCCTGACAAAAGCATTCTATTTGAAGAATAAGTGTGATATGCAAATAATTGCTTCGCATCCTGAAGAAAACAATTGCCTTGGTTAATGAACTTGTGTTTTGTGAGAGACACATTTGCCTTAACAAGAAGGATACTGTGGAGGACAATTGCTTTGATTTTTTAACAAGTTTTTGTGAAAGAGACATTAACTTTACCAAGTGGAAGGATGCAGTGTAGGGAAAATAAATTGTGTTGAACCGAACTTTGAGTCAGACCTTTTTCAAGGGTATTCCTGAATTGCTCCAGGGGGAGGGAGCCCAACCCTGGGTCACAAGGGGTACTTTCTAAAACCTATACATTTTAACTTTTACACTGTTTTGTTGAACTGAGGACAAACAAATATTCCTTGTATATTTGGGTTATATGCATTAGTGTGAGGGTCATGTACTCTTTGGACACTGGGTCATATTTTAGTTTGCTACATAGGGACCGCCCCTTTAGGATAGGGAAAGATAGGCGTTTCTTACCCCTTTTCATATTAATGAATTGCAAATATTGAGAAAACTATACCGTTGTGTCGGTCTCACAGTTCTGACCCCTCACAGCTCCACTCTATAATGATGATTTATTATTTTTAAAAAAGTAATCATCCTTCCTGCTGCTGTCACTGTTGTATATATGGGTTTACTGTGCTAGGGGAATGCCAAGTGTTGCCATGGGGATGATGAGCATTCTTTATATGGAGTCATTGGGTTGTGCATGGTTGAGGTCACAATGCACTGCTATGGAACTTAGGATTTGTTATGTATTGTATTTCGGAAGTTGGAGATCTGATGCTGTCCTGGTTGGGCGTCTCAACTATATGTCTGATACGTGTCCCAATAAATCTGCTGTTATCCTCACCTGGTGTGTCTTGCCTCACTACATTGGCGACGAGGATGGGATACTGAAGAAGTCAGAGAGAACAACCCAGGCAAGCCTTGATGGTAAAGGAGTTTTTTTTTTTTTTTTTGAGACCCCCAGCCCGGTGAATAGTTGCAGACCTACTCTGCAGTCCTTGTTGATTACCCAACGATAAGATTGCGGCGGTCCTTGAAGAGTGGATCACCGTTTGCTCGCCGTCTCCAGCTTCGCACACGTTGCCTGGTACCTGCAAGTACAGAGGTCGGCAGCTGCCAAACCCGAGTGTTGTCCGGTTGCAACACAACTAGTGGTAATTTTGTCGTAGAAGTATCGGGACACGGCTGTTGCGTTGTGCTGTGTCTGCAACATGGCGAGTGCAGAGCGGTGCGCGATGTGATACGGCTCTCAACGAAGTGTGTACAGGATCTAGTCTACCATCTCGCTGTGCTGCGAAGAGTGGGTGGCTTCACCGAATTCCTACTTCCTGTAGTCGTAACCCGGCTCATGTGACCCAGAATTTGATGCACAGACGGCGAGCGCGTACCTGGTCACGTGATGGCATCACCATTTCTTTTCCCTTCGAGATTGATCAACCGCCCAGGGCCCTTTTGGGAAGGCGGCGACGTGCTACCTGCTGAAGAAAAAGGTCGAACATACAGAAACAACGTGGCAGGGTTTGCTGTTGATTGGTAAATTTAACAAAACCTTGGTCACGTGAGTGAAAAAGAGCACTACTGCTATAGAAGATACTGATAGTTACTCCTAACATGGCTTTGTCTGGTGTCCCTGGCCCACAAATGTTCATGCCTACACCGGGCCCTCCTAGGATCAAGTGGGGCCCATGGAAAAGGGGATTTTTGCATTATGTTAAGGCGACATGTGGCAATGGTATGTCTACGGAGAGGAAAGTATCCATGTTAATGCACTTTTTGGGCTATGAAGGGCAAAGAATTTATGAAACACTGCCTGACATTGCAGAATTGGACATGGAAGATGTTGGTAATGACTTTGACTATGCTTTGCTTAAATTAGACAAACATTTTGAGGCAAAGATCAACACAGTGTTGGAACGTTATCATTTCGGAATGAGATTCCAACATGACGGTGAGTCAGTAGAAGAATACATTACAGCTTTGAGACAATTGTCATTGAATTGCAAATTTGGTGGGTCATTAGATGAACATATAAGGGATCAGTTCATGTTACATTGTTCAAATGATAAAATTCGAGAGGAAGTGTGGTTGAAGGACGATCCTGATTTAGATGAAGTTATAACGATTGCTAAGAGGATAGAGCACACATTGAAGTGCGTGGCGAAATTGGGTACGAAAGAGACAAAACCTGTTCAGCCTATTGAAGTTTTGAAGATTAGTGATCCTAAGAAGGGGGGTACTAAGGGGAAAAGGAAATCGAGAAATAAACTTGTAAGAGGGAATGACTCAGATCAGAGCAAGAGGTGGGCTGGGCAAGCTCAACTGAGTAATAAAAATACTCAGAAGGAGGTTACTTATAGAAGTCCAAGAAGAGAGGAACGTTTGTTTTAGGTGTGGGAGTGCGCGTCACTGATCAACTTCACCGATATGTCCTGGCAGACAAACAAATTGCTCTATATGCAATAAGTGGGGGCATTTTGAAAACTGCTGTAAAAATTATCGTATAGCTGGGGCTAAAGGAACCGTGTTTGTTGAGGAATGTGAGGTTGTATCATAAGGAGAGGGTGAAGAGTCCGAGAGTGAGGTAGTCACTGTTAATATGGTGAAATGTTCTGAAAATGACGAGTGTGAACATCCTGTGGCGTGGGTTAAGGTGAATGGGCAAGAAGTAAGAATGTTAGCAGACTTGTGTTCAAAGATTACTCTGTCAAGGGGTACTTATGAAAACATAGTACATGATCGGATGGAAGATCTAACACCATCTGATAAAAATCCTGGGGACTACAATGGCCGGAAAATAGAGCTATTGGGTGCTGCATGGCTCACTTCAGTTTCAAAGGGAGAAAGACCTATGGCAAAATATATGTTACAAGGAAGGGGGAAACTTTACTCGGGTGGAGAGAACAAAGAGGTCTGAGCATCAAACTGGACCCTAATAGCGAAGAACAAGTCCTTAACATTGGAAATGTCAGAGGGCCTAGTAGAGTGGGGGATGTGAACAGTGATTTGATAACGAAATATCCCAAAGTCTTCACTAATGGAGTAAGTTGTCTGAAGGGTATGGTGCACAAAATTACGCTAAGAGATGGGAGTAAGCCAGTGTGTGCGAAACTGAGACCATTACCTATGACGATGCGTGATGCTGTGAAGGACGAACTAATGAAACTGGAAAAGGCGGGTATCATTGAACCGGCCAAGGCCGAAGAGTGGATTTCCCCGGTTGTGGTCGTAAGGAAGCCAAGTGGTGAATTAAGAGTGTGTATAGATTTAAGAGAATTGAATAAGTGTGTCATAGCTGATCGACATCCACTACCCAATATGGGTGAATTATTGGGTCGAATTGGTAATGCTAAGTTTTTTGCGAAGCTAGACATTGCAAGTGCATACCATCAAATAGATTTAGATACTGAATCGCGAAAACTTACTGCATTCATTACGTATGAAGGAGTTTATCAATTCCGACGTATGCAGTTTGGGCTAATATCTGCTTCATCTGTATTTCAAAAACTGATGGACAAATTACTAAAGGGAGAGAAAGATGTCTGGTGCTTCCAGGACGATGTGTTAGTGTGTGGGAAAACCGAAGAGGCATTGAGGGAAAAAGTGGAGGTGGTTCTAAAGATATTCAAAGAGCGGGGAATTACGTTACGTGGTCAAAAGTGTGTCTTTTGCACTCGTACGGTGGAGTACTTGGGCCATGAAATATCTGAGGGAGGTCTTAGACCCAGGAAGGATTTGGTTGATGAGATAAGAAGAATGCAAGTTCCGAAAAGCAAGGCAGAATTGAGGTCATTCTTAGGTACCATAGAATTTTACCATCGTTTTGAAGAAAATTTTGCGGATAGAGTAATAAACTTGAGAGCTCTGCTAAAGAAAGGTGTTGAGTTTGACTGGGATAGAACTTGTCAAAAGGAGTTTGAAGAAATAAAATTGAAAATTGATATGGCGAAACCATTGGCTATGTACGACACCAAGAAGAAGACTATCTTATCGGTGGATGCTAGCGAAATGGGGATTGGAGTGGTTATGTACCAAGCAGGAGCGGATGGTATGGAAGATGTAGTTTTACATGCTTCACGCATGTTGAAAGGGGCTGAGTTTAATTACTCAGTTATAGAAAAGGAGGCCCTAGCGTGCCATTGGGGAATTGAAAAACTGAAAAATGTTGTGTGGGGTCAGGAATTCACTTTGCGAACTGACCATAAACCATTAAAGGCAATCTTTGAAAGTAAAGGCCTGGATAAAGTCTCAAGAAGAGTTGCATGCTGGGTAACCAGGTTACAATGCCTTAAATTCAATAAGGAAGTTGTCCCTGGGAAAAGCAATGTACAAGCCGATTATGCTTCGAGGTTAAGGGTGGATAGTAGTGATGATGAAGAGAGTGAAAAGTGTGGTGATGTTGGTAATATGGTATTTGCGACCACTGAAAGGGTGATACAGAGAGAAGAGTGGATTGAAGCTCTGCAGTCTGACGATATGTGGAGACGCATCATGGGTTTCGTCAGAGAAGGTTGGCCGGAAAAGAGATTGTTGTCGGGAATGGAGAGATCATTGTGGGAAGTAAGATTGGAATTGTCGGTGAGGGATGGCGTATTATATTGGTGGGACAAGTTGGTTGTTCCTGGGAGTTTGAGAAAAAGGCTGGTGGAAATTGCCCATTGCGGTCAAGTGGGTGTATCCAAGACTAAGAATGTTATAAAGGCTGATTATTGGTGGCCATGTTGCGATCGAGAAATCGAGAGAGTCGTTGGTGAGTGTGTAGTGTGCATTAAATCAGGAAAGAATCTTTCGGCTGTGGTCCAATCAGTAAGAAAGACATTGTGTGGCGTTGTGTACCGGAAGATGTGTGGCAAGATCTTGCCATTGATATTCTGGGCCCTGTCGATATGGGTAGAGGACGAGGAAGGTTTATTATTGTCTTAATAGATATGTTTTCAAGGTGGACGGAGTTTAAAATATTGAGGGATGTTACAAGTCAATCCATTGTGGAGTTTTTAGAGAGTGTTTTTGAGAGTGAGGGTTTGCCAAGGACCCTTCTCACAGACAATGGGCCACAATTCACGGGTAAGTTGTTTGAAGAATATCTTTATGTGGAATTCGGCACAAGAAGACTGCTTTGTATTATCCACAAGGGAACGGAATGGTTGAGAGAATGAACCGTTGTATAATGGATGGTATTCGAGGAGCAAGCGCATGTGGTGGTGATCGTAAAGTAACAGTCAAAGAGCGTTTGTATGCTTTACGGATGGCCCCCAATGCTGAAACGAGAGTAAGTCCCTTCGAATTGATGAGAGGGCGAAGAGGTAACACTGTGTTATCACCGGCATGGTTGGGAAGAGTGAGGGAAACCAATGAGGTTGTAGAGGAAGTAAAAAAAAGAATGGAAGAACGAAAGGGTAAATGGGCCGAGAGGATGAATGAGAAGACCCCAAAGAGGAAAGTAACAATTGTTGAGGTGGGTGATTGGATCAGAATACAGAAGCCCGTAATAAACAAGAAAGGGGATCTGTTGTATTCGTATCCTGTCAAGGTTGTCCAAGTGTACAAAGGTGCCGTTAGGACCGAAAGCGACCAAATTTGGAATTTGTCAAGAGTTACAAAGATAAGAAAGTAATTGTCTTAAATCATCCCTGTGATATGTCAAAAGTGCAATGTCTGCTGATGTTATATTTGATATTTCCATTTTTTTATGTTAATACCCAGTTAAGTTATGTTTCATTTGTTATTAATTTTAGGCTTTGTTCAGATAAGGGGGGGGATGTGTTGTATATATGGGTTTACTGTGCTAGGGGAATGCCAAGTGTTGCCATGGGGATGATGAGCATTCTTTATATGGAGTCATTGGGCTGTGCATGGTTGAGGTCACAATGCACTGCTATGGAATTTAGGATTTGTTATGTATTGTATTTCGGCAGTTGGAGATCTGATGCTGTCCTGGTTGGGGGTCTCAACTATATGTCTGATACGTGTCCCAATAAATTTGCTTTTATCCTCACCTGGTGTGTCTTGCCTCACTAAAGTCACCCCTTCTCCCTACTGCTATATCCCTCTCTCACCATGCCATACCCCCAAGATCCTCACTCTGAAAGCTCATAGCCTCTTTGATACCAGCCTAGAACTCCAAGTGTATCATGTATTTTCTTCACTGCCAAGCAGGTAGGCTAAGCCTTCTCAATGGCCGCAAAATCTGTCGCAGCCTCACTTATTAATCCGTGAAATGCCTGATCCCGAATGTTTGTTCTCAGTAGGATGGACTATTTTCCAGCCTCCTCATGGGACTCCCACTGAATTCCTTTACCCCTCTCGTCAGAGTCCTGAACTTTACCACATGTCTGCTTGGAGCTTGCATTTTCTTCACCCATCTTTTGATCATGCTAACTCTCCTTGCAACCAAATTAATTATCCTATTCTATAAATCTAACTATGGGCTGGCTTCCCCCTACTCGTCCAACTCCATATTTTGATGCTTCCTTTTTACACTCCCATGATCTAAAGTCCACCTCACTTGCGCTGCCTGCTACTCTTTTTACCTCCTTGTCGTTACCTCTGGATCTCCATGCCTCCTGACATTAAGAATGCTACGAATGTTCTGGACTTCAATGTGCTTTAAAGCTCCTCATTTCTCTAGGGGAATCCGAAACATACAGTGACATCTTCCGGCGCTCTCCACCAGCCATGATCCTCACCCCGTTTTCATCTGTTAATTATGGGAAACTATTGTGAATTGCATAATTTAGTCAACACTGCTGTAAATTATTGACTTGTTAATCTGTACTGTCCTTTTTGTTTTCTGTTCCAATGTCCCTACCCAGTCCATCTTGTGGACATTCACATTTCAATGATCTATATTTTTGTGAAGCACTGAGAAATTAATTCAAAATAAATGGCTGTTTACTAATGGACCATCTTCCAGAAATTCATTCATATTCATTGGAGGGGCTAACCAATTTGACCATCTGCCTGATGTATGAGCGTCACGGCTGTATATGCACGAATGGGTGGTGGTGGAAGATTCCTACCGATATGGTTAAACAGCCATGAGATGCACCTTTCTCTACTGAGTGGCAGGGGAACCACAGGTTGTGAATAGGAAGAAGATATGGACGAAGTGCAGTCACATTAAATGTAACTTTCAACAATTGTGGTGGAGCATTGCAGTGCCATTTTCTTGTGAGCATGTTTCATCCATACCGTCTTTTATATATTTATTTTGGTTAGCATCGCATTTCAGATTTAAATGTACTCACTGTTGCATGGTTCCTTCATGAAATATTGTATATATGCTTTATTCTTTGGATTATTTGAATCTACTGTCCTTGGCCGAAAGAAACTTTAACTCCCAAAGAGATTGAGACCAATCAACTGAAAATTGTTCCGTAATACTGTATGGATTCATTGAAATGTAATTAATATTCCCATTCTCATAAAATAAGCTATATTGTTTTCTTTTCAGCTTCAGCAGATCTGCAAGATTTTAAATGCGCATATGGACTCACTACAGTGGATTGATCAAAACTCTGGTATGATTTACGCTAAACACATTTTTGGGTGTCTGAATAGCGATGGGAAGCTAGAATTTTTAATTTGCAAGGGGACTAGTAACAGATGCAATTTGTGTGCTTATTTTCAAGTTACTTACTGAATCTGAAAGAGGTTTTTAGTGAGCAAGGGTAATTAGCGAGAATAGATTACCTTCTCAAAATGACTCCTATGTCCGGTCCCCTTCCCTCCATACTGCTGAGGGGTTCCAATGTGAGGGGACCAGAGCCGTTTGAAGAGAAAAGTGCTCAATATACACGCATGTGCTGTGGCTTCATGTCTACACATATAATGGCTCAGTCTTCCTGCAACACGAGTCAGTCCCCGTCTCTTCATCAATGTGAAGTGACTCCTGTGCACCAGTGGGATTTTGTTTTATTTTCCTGCTCTTTTTTTTGTCCCCTGTTAATATTTTTAATTCTTGGAATGTATGTTGGGGAAATTAGCGTTTTTGTTGTGAATTTGGCGGTGGCTTTCCACATGCTCGGTCTGGAATCTGTGCGCTCGAACAACCACTGGGGACGTCTGTGCCGCTTGCAGCACTTTTTCTCCTCGTGTTGAAATGAGGTGGGAGGTGATTGTTAGGAAAGATTTCATAGTTGTATGTAATTTACCCTCCATGTGTCAACCCCCAAACGTTTTGCTGCTGTTTAGACACCATTGACGCCAGAGAAGCACAGCCTTCAGCTGCACTCATCTGGGCTTTCGCTCACACTTAATGGGGAAACGGACATGCCCTTAAGACAGTCAGTACTGGGAGTCTTTGTGTCCCTTAGTCCTTTTCTCATGTTTCAACTTTTGTGCAACATGTAACAAGTGTGCATTGTATCTTACCTTACAGCACACTTGGGTCTATAGTCATTTCCAAAGGCCCAAGATACTCTCGCTGGACTTTTTATGAACTGTGCAGATGTGTCATGGACAGGACTGGTGGCAGCTATCATTTGGCATTATCTTTAACCCTTTCCTGCCATGTTAACCACGTTTGGCACAAATGGGTGAACTGGCTCCAAAATGGCCATGCCACGCGGTTCTTTGTCCTGTCCTTTGGCCATCTTGCCCCTTCGCCTTCCCCAGGTCGAGTCGACCCAGGCCAGTCCTTATTTGGTCATGCACTTTCCCGCGAATCCCAAAGTTTTCTGGTCCCAATACACATCCTGGGTGCCAAAAGGTCTGGAGTGCCCTGAATGCCTGAGACCGATGTGGTCTGTGATTGGTCCACGTATGGAGTTGAGTGCCTGTGAGCAGATCTCCCATTGGGTCCTCTCCGTTTTGGCGCAAAGGGAACGTTGGATAAGAGGAGGCTGAAAACACCACTACCAGGTCAATCTCCTGAGTTTTCACTGAACAAAGGATAGGATCCAAGTATCCTGCAACTACGAAGCTGAGTCAAGGAACCATTGGTGACCCGCTGGAAGGTTTGGCACCCTGAGCCCGCTGTCGTCCCGTGGGACCCCTCTGCATCTGGTCCTCCTAGAAGGTCTGCGAAGACGCTTCGACCCATTGGAAAAGTGGGACCAACTATTCTCAGCACTTTCACCAAACCCTGCAAGTAAGCTTTCTCAGAAGTGTCGCTGGGCTGACCAGCTTACGCAGGATCTTTGCTGTGTCGCCGCCGTCGTTTCGAGGAGGCCCTCTAAACTTGGTATACTGCTAGCTCTGTGTCCACGGCACCCTCACACCGAATTTCGTACACTTGGCATTCCCAGGTCTGAAGTGAGACAACGGCGCCCGGACCGGAGTCAACGTGCTTACCGTGTTGCCCTGCTGCGGCAACGTCCTTTGAAAGTCCGCTGCATTTGTGACCCTCTTGCCCCTAAAGCCTGCTGCAGTGAAACTGGGTCGATTCATCCACCCGGAGCGGAGAAATCGCCACTGTCCCATTTGGGAATCATCGCTGGATCTCAGGAACTAAAAGGTGCCGAGACGTCCTTTCTGCTGCATTCGAACCTGCAAGCGAAGTGGACTGACCTGCCGAAGTTTGGGTCTCCTTGCATCAGGGACCGGTGAGTAATCAATACCCCAACCGGTGGCCCCTAGCGCAAGATCCCATTTTTATGCACAAGTGGCCCTTGGGGGCCCTCCTCCTGTCCACCGCTGTTGCGAAATAGCGACTACATCCCAAACTCTCGAACTGTCTCTGCTTTCAAGTGGAGGTTCTTCTTGAATAGTGGGAACCTATTCTTCATCGCCTCATCCACCTTCCCTGAAGAGACCCTGTTTTGCCCATTGGAAAAACTGCATTCATTTGCATTACATATACTATTGAGTACAAGGCTCCCCTCTTCTTGGGGCTTGGACTGCCTCTTAGTTAGGTGAATAATTGATGTTGAACTGGGCCTAAAGATCAACTCCACTGCCTGCTTTTTTCCCATCTAGGTTGTCGACATATTTCGTGCAGTCACCCCTTTAGACCCCCCTGGTCTTAGTGTTACTGTGATTCTTTGCTATGGTCTGTTAAGGCCTTGTAATAAATGTGTCTATATTTTTGATATAACACCTGTCTGCAGTAATTTGTAGTGTCCTTGTTCTCTATGCTCATTGAGGTCCCTCAGTCACCCTTACCCCTCCTGAGACTTAGTCTTCACCGCCTGCCATAGCTACCCTGATTGGTCTGGCTTGTCTCCAGAGGTTACCCTGTTCCAAGAAACTAGGTTGGCCTTCTGAACCTCTGCCCCTCCTGGTCAGAGTTCAGAAATCCTTCGTCAGTGATCTTCTCCAGGTTGCTGATTGATCAATTTGCTGCAGCAAAGAGCGAGAAAGAAGGTAGGCACCCTTGACTCCCTTATCTTGGTGACTCCTTCAAGCGGGAATCTGGGCCTCATTATAACCCTGGCGGGCCGGTAACGTTGGTACCGGTAGGCTTACCGGCACCGTTGTTACCGGACCGGCAGAGTACAAGTTTGCGGGCCGGATGCCCTTCCACCCGCCAGGTCTGACCTGGCAGGCGGAAAGGCACCCGCTCGCAGACCTTGACGGTAGCACCAGCACCATTATGAATGGTGCCGGTGCTACAGCCTTTCCCATTGAGTCCTATGGGAATGGGGAATAACTGTTTCCGATGCCTGGCTTCAGGGACCGCCGGGGCTGTAATGCCCCGGTGATTCCCCATTACCAGGTGCCGGAAAAATACACAACTCTGGCGGCGGCCTGCCGTTTTTACCAGCACGGCTACCACCGGAGTTGAATTGAGGCCCTCTGTGTCCGGGAGGGATCTTAATGATACTTGTGCGTCTAGCCACTGCACTATTGAGTATAACCCCAATCCTACCCAAGCTGTTACCAATGGTGACACCAAGGGTCTTTGTGGAGCCTGGGACCATACCTGCTGCTGAGATAACCCTTCAAAAGGACAATTGGGTGCAAGGGCCCGTTCCTTGTACCATAGTTTGGGGCAAGGTCTTCAAAGTCTCTATTAGGCTGTGTTCCGAGTCGGGTTGCCATAGCCTGCAGGCACAATGTTCAACACCAAGTTTACTTTTGCTCAGTCTGGCTAACAATCCCTTTAGGCAGGGAAAAGGGCAGCAAGTCGCAAAACACAGGTTGCAGGTTCTCGGATTGCTTCAAGGGGCTTATGCATTTGTCAGTTATGATGAGTTAATTTTAGGGCCTCATCAGAGATTCCACTACAGATGCTTCTCCAGCAGTTTCCACTGCTGGCTCCTGTGATGGGTCAATCAGCACCGGATCTATCCAGTGCTTTTCCGCAATGCTGGATCAACGTAGGCCCCCGCAATTCCGTTGCAGCCTCAGCAGCAAAATTCAACATTTGCAGCTTGTGGCACCTGTATGTCTTGGACCAAGAGATCTTCAGTATTGGTTATTTTATTGATTTTAATACTTTTGAATATTGTCACCTCTCAGGCTGGGGCCTTGGACATTTTTGCACTATTAACATAGAACAAATGACCCTTCTTTTTTTCCATTGTTAAACCATAGTCTTGTTTAAGAGCATATGCACTTCTAGGCCATTATGATACTCTGCTGCCAACCCTATTTCTACACCTTGCAGTTATACTTTCAGATTCTTTTTCCACCTCAGGTAAATTAACCCTTAAGAAGAGCTCCTGCACATCTATACATAGCTGTGAGGGCAGTTAATTTAGAAGATTTTGAAGAAGATTGCCTGTCAGTGTGTGAGAGCTCTGTAATTGTGACAATCAAGTTGCTCCAAAAATGCATAAGCCAAAATTTTAGCTAGGACAAATCATACGTCTAAGTAAACTATATTGAGGCTGCACCACCAGGATGAGGCTCCTGGTCTAGTATTACAAGTACTGCACTGCTAAGGGAGAGAAAAGGAAGGCTGAGTGTGTTACAGTGAAGGGGGGGGGTGGGAGAGGGGTCAATACCCTCAGATCAGCCTTGCAACACTCTGTAGGTTTGAAAAATGTGACCGTTAGCCCAGCATAGAGTCCTGTATCAAAAAATAACACGACCATTGTTGATGCCACCATCATTGAGATAAGAGGCAATGGAGCTGCCAGTGTTAGCAAAGCAACTATATTTCTTTGATGGCATCGCCACCAAGGGGCCAAGTGGGTCTGCGGTTATTAGCAGTGATGCAACACCGTTGGCCCATTATCGTCTGAACCCAACAAGGAGGTCCTGTCATGCGTGGTAGGGAAGAATTCCATTTTGGAGGATTCTGACATCCAATTTTATGAGAACTCTAAACTACTTTTGCCATTTCTTTTTGTAGGATCTTTTGACTTGAATTATTTTGGTCAGAGTGACATCTATTGAAGTCACTTTGCCTCTGTAATCCTTTTTACTGTGTTTTATGGTAGCACATATGATTCCTAGGACGAGGGTGCTTTTTAAGCACACCATTATGGCCACGAGGAGATTACTCTAAACTGGTACTGTGGATTAGGGTGTGGGCAGCTGTAATTTTTAGTTTTGGCTTCAGTGGGGCAGCCAGTTTGACTCCATTTGTAGCCAGGTGTGCCTTTTATAGTAGACATTAGTGTTGAGGGTTCTACTCTCAACCATTTTGTTTAGGACTATTACCTTGTTTGGGGAAACCATGAAGAAGGCCTAAAATGACCATTATGAAAAAGTGGACTTAATCTGAACCTTGCCCTGCACCCTCTGTAGTGGTTTTGACTCTGGTCCTTTACCCTAGACAGGCTAATATGGGTGGCCCTGATTGTTTGCCAATTTTTAGGACACGTCTGATTGGCTGGCCACCAAACCTTTGTGTGTCTGCCTTTTGTGCGATTGGAGGACTGGGTTAGACCAGCCCATGATTGAATGGGTAGATCTTTGTTAGACTGTGGCCATTCCTCATGTCTGCTGGGATTTTGCTGGTTTACTTACTTAGATTGCTGGAGGAATTCCTCACAAAGCTGTGTGCCTGGTTATTTAGGACCAGGTTTGGCCATACTGGTTGAGCATTGGGTCCTATACCTTAGCCCAGATTTCATATTTTGGCTACAGGACACCATTCCTGGGCTGTTCCTTATCCTTCTGGCCCTTCTTACTGGGTGGGCTGGAGGTCCGTTCTGGGAGTGTTTCTGGGCTGTTTTTCGGCCTCCTTTTGATTTTATCCGCCTGGTCATAGCGCCTCAAGATAGGCTCACATCGTCCAGAAGGTTAATTGGACATTACTACCCCACCTTTGCACTTTGCATTGGCCGTCATGGGTTGCCTCCATTGTTGCTGCAGATGAGTCTGTTTCCTGCTGGCTGCTCTGCCCTCTGAGCTGTCCAAAGCCACTTGGTTGGGTTTATGCATCTTCCTTTTGCTTTATCCATAGTTGCATCAGCCCCTAGCTGCTTGGACATCATCCCTAGAATGACATATTGTTGTTATTTTGGGTCATCTAGGTAGTCGTTGGTCTGGGGTGTAGGTCCCTGGGTAACCGGATCTTGTAATTCCACTAACTTGTTTTGCTGTGCCTATGCCTAGTTCTCTAAAACTGTTGCAGTGAATACTTGGCTCCAAGCTGGTGGGTTATTCTTTGGATTTAGCATTAGGTGTCCCCTGGGTCCACTTTTGTGGGTTTGGCAGGCCGCCTCCTTGTTCTGCGGTTTGCCATTTGCTTACATTGGTCTAAATCCTGCTTTGCTTCCTTTCTTCCTGGGCCTTTTGTGGCTTGGACCTGGAGAGATTTAGTTGAAAGGGTCTCCCCTGGTATTCCCTGGGATTGCTTGCTGTCTTTTCTGTACCTGTGAGGTAGAACAGACGTACACGATTTATCCCTATAACTGCTGCTGTATCTATTGGATTGGTACGGTCTATTCCTGTGGGGAATGTTTACAATGCCTTTTAAAATGACTTTAAAAGGTATTTTACCTGTACACTGCCATTTTCTACTGCGTCCCTCTTGGGCCTCTACAGTCTTATAATAGACAGAAGTTTTAGCTCGTCCGGTGCTACATGTAGTATTTTTCCTGCATGGTATAGATTAGTATTATTTCTGCTGTATACGAGTGATGGGGAATTACTGTGACAAATCATGTGGTATTTTGGTTGAAGAGCATGACTCCGTAAATGTGTTTCACTGTTCTCCGGGTTCTCTTTTTCTACTTGCCCCTTAACCCTGTATGTATTGTGCCTACCACCATGTAGCAGGCATACATTTAGCTTAGGAGAGGGTAGAGTCTCTCATGGCCCTTTATTGTTTTTATACTGTCATAGATGGCCTTAAGAACACACCAACTCTCAAAGACAGTGTTTTGTATTGCTTGTTTTGTCAAGGGGCTCGCTAGTGGCCATTCCCACCCAAGCACATGTGTCCCTCAAAACCAGGCTTGTCACTAGGGATTGGTAACCCCCTACTATCTAATAACTTGTCTGACTAAATGTGATGGCCTAAAGACAAATTCATTATCTCTCGAACTCCCCCTGGGAACAATCTAGATGGTCCCTACCCTGAAGTCTCCAAAGAAAGTAATTTGCAATGATCTGTGCCTTTCGCCTACTCTGGCCCCACTTGGTCTCTTCCTTCCACGCCCTACTGTTCCTCTCCCTACATCTTTCTGTCTCTCTCTCTTAATCCCCTGTCTACTACTCCACCCACCATCTATCCTTTCTCTCCCTTGCACTTACTATTCTCCCCATCCAATGTTTTTTTTCCCTTTCCCTCCACTATCTGCCTCGACCCTTGGATCCTAGTCTTCTGCTATGCTCCCCTCTCCATGCCACTACTACTTTTTACTTCCCACACCTCTCCATACTACTACTCCCCTCTCCACACTACTCTCCACCCACACCTTCTTGCTCTACTGCTATCGGGAATAGTGCCTGCCTAACATAACTAAATAATGGTGCTAGTATGTCAGTAAGAGTCCAAAATGAAATATCCACAGTCCAAAACCTTACTTGTAACTTGCCCTATCACTAAAAGTAATAACTAAAGATTGCCAGTTTGATTTCTCTCTGGCACGTTCCCTTTTTGGCCTGCTGGTTGTGAGACATTTGGTCCAGGGCTTTCTCCACAAGAAAAATTTGTTGTATTTTCAAACTTAGTCAATAAGTAATATTCGGCTGTACTCTCATAATGTTTCTAATGAACTCCTGTAGTACACATTTCCTGTTAATATTGCCTGGTATTTGCCAGACTTCTGAGGACCTTACTGTGTGAGTCTTATTTTCCTTCTGAATCTAGTCTTTTATGATTCTTCCTGTTTTCAATTTTAAGCTGTCCGTGTACTGAGGTCTGCCTCTTTTAGGATTTGGTTTCTTTTGCTCCTCCTTTTCACTATAGTGGTTCCACAGCTCTTGGGGCCTTTTCACCTGTTTACCACTCTCTTGTTCTCTTCTAATGCTGGGCTCTGCACCTAAGCCTAATATTGAATGGCTTTCACAGCCTTTTCCTAGAATGTTACAATGTTCCTCCCAGTACACACACTCTTGGTTTCTCAGGGTTTCACATTCATTCTTATATTTCATTTCATATTTAGTATGTAGTCAGTTGCCTCCCCCTCTCTCACTCTACCCCAGTACCTTCATTCCCGGGGGTTTAAATTCCTCTGGTCTGGCGTCGAGACTGGGTGGCTTCGCTCTGGTTCTGTTGCCGTCTTCCTGAGTCGCTCGGAACGTGTGGTCAACTCTGGCTGTTCAGCATCGTTAGTCTTGTGAGAGATTTTGCTTCTCCTGATCCTTTTGGTTTCGGTGTTGTTTGCCAGGCCCACTACAGATCTCCCGTGGTCATGCCAACGCAATGGCCGGTCTCTGGCAACGTATTTGCCTTGCTTGCAGCATCAGTCTTATGGCATTCTCATCTGGCTTTATCTCCTTCACTGACAACCACAGGCTCCACTGTTCCTCACTGCTCCGCCCCGCATAGGCGTAGCTACATCAGAGGGCTTCCCCTGTGTATGGCTTCCTCTCCTCTCTATCGATTTGTCTCAGTTACTAATATGTCAGAATGCAAATTGGCGTTCGGTTTGGCTTCAGATTTCCTAGTTGATCCAGCATTACCTGAAGTCAATAGAAAAGAATACCTTTGATTTAGTATAGATGATGATGCCATATAAGCAGATATTTGTGTTGGTATAGGAAGTTCCTCATGGGAATGAGTCCTTGTCTAGAGGGGAGTCCCTTCCAGTGAGGTCTCACTTGCCAGACCACTAGCCTCACCAGGGGTTGCTCTCCCCCTGGGGAGAAGGGGCGAATACTCTTGGTTTGTCACAGGTACAAATGTGATTCAGTTGTGACCCAAACAACAAAGTATAACAGTTGAAAATAAAGAGAAAGGATCAAGGTTCTGTAAAAAAAATAGATATACTTTAATTAAACACATCTGCAAAAATAATTAGATGGCAAAACACTCCACAAAACCCACACCAAAGGTAAGCACAGAGAATAAGCAAAGATAGCATAAAGATGAACCCTTGAGTAATGAATCAGGGGCGTAAGGCAAGTAAACCACAATGTTCTTAAAAAGGATGTTTCTTGGTTGAAAAGGGTGCCAAAGTGACCTAAGCAGTCTCTAGGGCCCAAATGGACCAAGGAGGCAGTTATTGGTCAGTAGTATCTTGCTTCGATTCTTAAGTGGTTCAGTGGGGTCCAACCTTTGCTTTGAGCAAATGGTGTGTTTGGATCAAGCTCAGTTCAGGTACGGTGGATCGTGGGTGTCTCAAGCCGAAAGCGGGCATCTAGCGGGTTCAAATGCTGTAGCTTTGTGCGGCTTGAAGGCGAACACCAGGGTCTCTTTGAGGTCCGGTCAAGTCTGGTTTTAACCACTGGGAAGGGTCGATGAGTGGCGGTTCAAGTCACCAGGCAGCAGTTGCCGAAATGCTGATCCTGTTGCTCCGATGTGCGTTTCGGCGAAGCTGCAGTTCAAGGTAGGGTCGTGTCAGGGTGTAATCCCTGTTTAGAGTAGTCGAGTGGCTCTCCAGCTGTTTGTCAGGTCCCGGTTGATCCTAGCAGGTGATGGGCTCAGTGAGGGCCCGATGAGCATCGAGCGGCTCAATGAGAAAAATGTGTGAAGGTTTGGAGGAGTGTCTAGCACTGGAGGGATACCTCTGCATCAATGCAGCTAGATCTCAATCCAACTAGCGGTGAGGCTAAAAGAATGGGGAGCCTTCACTTATGTCGCCCTCCAGAAGCTAAGACCCCCCACTTCAGGGGCTCTAGGACAGGAAGAGCATGTTCAGGGTCTGCTCTCCCAGATACAGGAGATTCTGGCGCTGAGTGGCTGGTCCTGGTCCTGGTCCACTGCAAGTGTCACCCACCAATGTGCCCTGGGTGTGGGTCAGAGCTTTCTGTAAAGCTCTGGGTTCCCAGTGATGACTCTGACATCTCTTGATGTTCCAGTTGTTCCTTTAATGTGTTTCCAGTACATCTTTTATGTTTCATATGTCAAGTTCATCCGAGCTCCAGGCAAACATGCACCGGCATCCTCCCAGGTAGGCTACATCTCACCAACTCTCACTCAGAACTCTCAGCCATACAACAACATTCTCACCAGCAAGATTCCATATCACTCACTCAGCATTCTACTCATTCTGCAAAGACAACATGGAAACCTAAATCACTACACTTTCCTCTACCCTGGACTGCTCCTTCACCTCAGTGTTGGCTTTGGAAAGTACATCTCTCCCAAAAGAGGTCCAGTGAATCCTTCTTGAGCGTTGTCCAGAATTAATCAAAGACACCCCTTCTTTTAAAGGTACATTTCCACAAGTGATTGGACCAAAGCTAGCCTGCCTTAGTGGTACAATCCCTGTTCTTGAAAGAAGTCGACTGTGCCTTTCTGACATCATCACACCCAACATGCTTTTCCCTGGAGGAAGTGGAGGGGACATGAGGGAGAGTGGGGCAGAGCGAAACAAAAAGGTGGAAGTTTCCTTCCACTGTACAGTGTCCTCCTGATTACTCTAACCTGCCCCCTTCCTTTCTCAGTAGGAGCAAAGTCCTTTAAAAATGCAGCATTCTAGTGTGAGACTACCCCCCTTTGAATGGGTGTGCTCATTTCATACCTGGGCGCAGGGCAGCAGTGGCTGTCTCCAGTGGAGGGCTTTACCTACCCTCATAAAGAGATCAAAGAGGCATAGCCATTCAGGTTCCTGTTGTGTCATTTGTCAAGTCTGCCCTTCTGGCCAGAATAAACATCACCTTCCACAGCAGAGCTGGTTCACAGGAGCTGATATGTGTGAAATCATGGAAGCAACTTCCAATTTCATCGTAAGTAGTGTCATGCACCATGCCTAAACTGGGGATTGCTTTATTTTAGAGTTTTACCTGCCACCAACATGGGCTACTTATAATCATAGGTTCGTTGGTTGGAGTTGAAAGGAAAGGCGGTCCCCTGCGCTACCGGCAAGGCTTTAGTTGATGGGCATAATAGTACCTGCGTCCTGGTGCATGGTTTGTCAGGGAACCAGAACTCCAATGTTCCCCGGGGTTAGGTCTAGGGTGGTGTGACAAACCTTGTTTTGAGATGGCGCTGGCGATTGTTTGTTGACCAAAGGTTGTAGCCATTAATTCTTGCAGTTTGTGGATACTTGAAATAGTGTAGGACTGACTCCTGACTTGTCATCAAAAGGATGGTTCATGTCTGGCAAAAACATGCCAGGTGAAGGTGAAACAAGATTGGCTATACAGCCCATCGCCCTCTATCATTGGGAGGCATCTCCAGGCACTCCACTCCTATTCAGGACCAACCACCACTCTTCTGCCTTGATAAAGACTACGGTCGAAACGCGCATCAGCTCTTGTTTCACCTTCACCTGGCATGTTTTTTTGTTTTTGCCAGACCCAAAACCATCCTTTTGATGACAAGAAGTCAGGAGTCCGTCCTACACAAGTATCCACAAACTGCAAGAATGAACTGCTACAACCTTTGGTCAACAACCAATCGCCAGCACCATCTCAAAACAAGGTTTGTCACACCACCCTAGTACTTATAATCATAGTTTTGATACAGGGAGGTATATCTTAAATGCAGTCCGTGTGCTGCAGAGACTTGTCTGTCACTGCAGATGTCAAATGGGCAACTGCGACATCTGAACCTGCCACTGGTAGAGCAGGGGCTGCAAATCGGGATACTGATGCAGCAGGACCCAGATACATGCTTTGGCATGGGGTTTATGAAAGAGGAATCCGATTAGCAGATTACCCTTTCAGAGATGGAATTAGCGACATCATTTTATTCAATAAAAAGCCAGAGCCCTTGCCAAATGGAAATCTGTCACACGTCCTCTACACAATATATGGTGTGCACAGTAAATGTTCCTTGTGTGACCTTAGTTTATTATTTCAGTAACCAGTGCAGTGTTACCAACCTACGTCCTCCCTGGAGCTAAACCGGTCTGCTCTGCCACAGCTACAACTTGATAGAGTATCTTTTGCTTGGAAACCCTGTCATGACTTTTTAGGTTAGATGGCTTAACTTCCCACACCAGAGGGCTGTCGAAAATTCTCCAACAATGTCAATAGATAGCCACCACACCTGCATTTGATTCATTGCCAGCCACAAGAGATGCTGTCCAGCCTGCTGACTCTAGCCCTCTCTGGATTGCAGTACCTCATGAATCAATGGTCACCTGTCATTCATCGCAAGATTCAGGAAGATGCTTTGGCATGACTTTGTTTACAGTTCCCGTAGTAAAGACGTTTCTGACGGGTCTTCTTCACAGATTTCTTCCATTGGACAAACCAGCTCTGTAGTAGCAGCTAAGCATGTTCTTGCCCACGCTAATGGGTGCAGCATTTCAGCCGATGCACTCCTCAAATCTAAAAAAAAAAAAAAATTCTGTGGAATGTGGTGTTTAGGCTGTCAATCATGTCAAAGGTTTTGTTAGAGCCTCATCACATGAACCTTTTCTGAAAGTCTTCATTGCACAACGTGGTATTGAGGACGAACCCTCGATGTGTGCCAAAGATTGTGTCAAGTTTCCAAATTAAACAAAGTTTCTTTCAGTTCTTCCAGAATCCAAACAGTCAAGAGAGTAGGCCCCATAATCTTCTGGAAATGAATGGAGAATTACAATTTTTCTTGGACAGAACTAAGTCTTACAGACATCAGAACAGTTCTTAATATCCTATTCTAATAAAACAAAGCACACGTTTATCAAAATGGGGCATTGGTTGTTGGGGTGTTCATTGAATCATATTTTTCTCCAGCATGGATTCACATGCTCATAAATAATCCCCGTCGTAAGGCTGGGAATCCTCAGTAAAGAAAAAATCAGTATCAGTTTCGTTTCTGATCTGTCTTTCTTAGTAGTAATCAGTCACTGATTTCTGGGTCATACTGCCCTCTCCATAAGCCCCACCTCTGGCAGCCATCCTCAGATTTTTACCACACGCTCAAGTGTTGGGAGTCCTCGTGTTTAGCTCTCAAGGTTTTTTTTTTTTTACTGCGTTTTCACGTTTTTTCAGGAGATTTTCTCTTTTTCGGTTTAATCGAGCCTCAAGCTCCACCGTTTCGACTTCCGATAACGGGAACCAGTTTCGGAATTCTTCTACGTCCCTCGAGGGTGAAGTTTTCGTCGAGTTTATACTTCTTGCAGGATTCCGGAAGATCTGCGGCCTACCTCAACGGACATGGCCCAAGACAAGGGAAGCTCGACGCCCAGATCCAAGCTGTTCAGGTGCTGCCCTGGATGCGGATTACAGAATGTTTTCAAGGAGGACGAGCATTCGCAATGTCTCTACTGCCTTCATGAGGACAAGACTCACGTGGAGACAGACTGTGCGTTCTGCAAGAACCTTTTGGAACGGACCAAACAAGATCGTCGTTCCCGCCTCGCCGCCTGGCTGGAGAAGGACACAGCAGGTGAGAAGGCGAAGAAGTCTGAGCGGGCTTCTAAGTCCTGTGAGGGCGCCCCGGCGACGGGGGCCCAACAGAAGGCCAAGCACTGCGAGTCCACGGGCACCGGGAGCGCCGAAAGGTCAGGCTCTTCGGTTCGACCACGAGCCAGCGCTCTGGTTCGGGGAAGAGGAAGGCTGCTGGAGCGGACCCGGTCGGTCTCAAAGGGGGAGCGAGGCGCTGACCCTCCCCCCAAGGCAAAGGCCCAGGACGCACCTAAGGTGGTGAGGGCTTTGATCCATCCGGCAAAGGCCTCTACCGAAGTGGTCGCTGCAACCCTGTCAAAGCCGGCTGAGACTATGCCTGTGGAAACGCCCTCCGGGCCCAGAGTATCCCTGCCACCGTGGAGGGATTCCTCTTTCCAGCCCATTGCTAAGACCCCCGTGAATCCCCTGGCTGAAAAAGAGGTGGGAGGGGCCGGTGGCTATTACAGACTCGGAATCAGCCTCTGAGGAGGAACTGGTGGAAACCAAGAAGGGCCTCAACGAGAGGTTCATAGGCCTCAACGAGAGGTTCGATCCCAGGGGGCGGTCCCCGCTGACGTGATCGAAGATAGCGACGACGAACAGGGCCCAGTGGAGCGGCCATCCCGTCCATCGAAGCCATTGCCCGAGCCCCAGGATAGCTCAGTGGCCATTTTGTTGGCAATCCAATCCTTATGCACCGAGATAAGGACGAGATTACCACGGACCCTGACGGAGGATCCAGAACCAGGCTCGTTGGGAAGCCCTCCGAACAAGCGGAGGAGAGTCCACC
This sequence comes from Ambystoma mexicanum, assembly GCF_040938575.1. NCBI lineage: Eukaryota > Metazoa > Chordata > Amphibia > Caudata > Ambystomatidae > Ambystoma > Ambystoma mexicanum. Next base: position 687,834,126 of record NC_090930.1, read on the forward strand.
CCGCTCCGCCCTTCATGCCGGCGAGACCGGTGGACCCCTCATCCCCCTCGCCGGACCCGTCACGAAACCCCCCCCTCCGGGGCGTCTCCAGCCGACGACATTGGCTCTTTCCACGCCATGATAACCAGGGCATCCGAGCTCTTCTAGCTCTGCCCTGAAGAACAGAAAATGGAGGGGTTTCTGTACCAACGGCGAGAGGCCAAGAGGAAGGCAGTTGCCGATACCGGTTTTCGCCAACTGGGCAACGGAGTTTGCCTCCGAAGACGAGGATGGCTCAAGGTGACAGACTTTCACCAGGACGTCCAGAACAGGGTTTTGGACATGCCCTTCGACGGCAACAACCTTTTTGGTAAGGCGGTGGATGAGTCCCTTCAGGCCATCAAGACCGACTCGGAGACGGCCCGGGCCCTGGGGGTGCTTCAACAGCGGCGGCCCTTTCGGAGCTCCGGAGGCAGACAGGGTGCCTCCAAAGGATCCAGCAGTGGCTCCTCCACTTACTGCCAGGTGGCCCGCTCCTCTTCCCAGGAGGCCTACAGGGGTTGCGGCAAGCAAGGGGGTTCCCGCCGCCGTCGCCAAGGAGGCCAAGGCGGCAAGGCCGCCTCCAAGCAAGACTGACCCGGTCGGGTTGTCGGGCCCCCACGAAAGCACCCCGGTGGGAGGCCGGCTGACGAAGTTCGTCAGCGTGTGGGAGTCCATCTCCACCGACCGTTGGGTGTTGGACACCCTGGCCAACGGGCACTCGCTGGAATGCCAAAAGAAGTGCCCTCGCATTCCTCCCGTGGCCAGGAAGGAGAATCACGTCCCTCAACTACTGTTGGAGGTAAAGGCGATGCTCAAGAAAGGTGCCATCGAGCTCGTCCCCAGAGGGCTCCGGGGCTCCGGAGTGTACTCAAGGTACTTCCTCGTCAAGAAGAAGACAGGCGGTTGGCGCCCCATCCTGGACCTGCGTCGCTTAAACAAGTACATCAAGGCGCAGAAATTCAGGATGGTCACCCTTCAGCACGTGCTGGGACAGCTGGAGGAAGGCGACTTCCTATCGTCTTTGGACCTGGAGGATGCTTACTTCCACATCCCTATTGTAAAAAGGCACAGGAAGTTCCTCAGGTTCGTGGGTCAGGGACGCCACTACCAATTCAGGGCACTACCGTTCGGATTAAAGTCGGCACCCAGGGTTTTCACCAAGTGCCTGGCACCAGTGGCGGCGCAGCTGCGTCTGCAGGGGATCCACGCATACCCCTACCTGGACGACTGGCTAATCCAGGCAAGGACAAGGGAACTCGCCGTCGAACACACGGCGAGGACCGTCCAGTTGCTCACAGAGCTGGGGTTCGCCATCAACTACCCCAAATCCCACCTGGTTCCATCGCAGATGGTACTGTTTCTGGGAGCGAAGCTCAATACAGTGGAGCAATTGGCCTCCCCTTCAGAGGAGAGGACCAAGACCATCCTGGGCAAGGTGCGGCGCCTGCTAGCCACGGACGTTGCCAGGGTGAGGTCCATCAAGTCCCTCCTCGGGATGATGTCCTCATGCATCTATCTTGTACCCCTTTGCAGACTTCGGATGCGTCCGCTACAGGAGTTTCTCGACGCCCGCTGGCTTCAAGCAAGGGTCTGTTTCGAGGACAGGATCCCTCTCGATGAGTTCCGTCGGGCGATCTTATGGTGGGGCATCCGTGCTCACCTCACAACAGGCACGGAATTTCAGATCCCGGCGTTTCAGGAGACGGTGACAACGGATGCCTCTCTGGGGATTTGGGGGCCCACACCGGAGACCTCCACGCAAGAGGCCTTTGGCTCCCAGAGGCGAGGTCTCTCCACATCAACATTCTGGAGCTCCGAGCAGTGTTCTGGGCTCTCAAGTCGTTCCTTCCGTCCCTCAAGGGCAAAGTGGTGAGGATCTTCACTGACAACACCACCAAAATGTTCTATATACGGAAGCAAGGAGGCACCAGATCCCCTGCCCTATCCAAGGAGGCCCAGGATCTGTGGCACTGTGCCGTCGCCCAGGGGATGTTTCTGGTTCCCTTCCACCTGGCAGGAATAAAAAACACCATTGCGGACTCACTCAGCAGGGAGCTGTGCTTGTGCCACGAGTGGGAACTGCGCCAGGACCAAGCGGATCGACTCTTCCAAAGATGGGGCAAACCCCAGATCAACCTTTTCACGACGGCGACGAACTCCAAGTGCCAGAGGTTCGCCAGCAGGTTCCCACAGCCGAGGAGCATGGGCGATGCTTTCTCGTTCCCTTGGGACGGCCTGTTTCTATACGCATTCCCTCCGTTGCCGTTGCTGCTTCGCCTCATCAACCAGCTCAAGAAGTCCAGGTGCAGGATGATCCTCGTTGCACCGGCGTGGCCGAGGCAGATCTGGTTCCCGGACCTTCAGGACTTGTCATCGTCCCCACCAGTCAAGCTGCCGGCGGACGCGGATCTTCTCTCCAGAGAAGGAGGCGCCATTCTCCATCACGACCCACAGTCGCTGAACTTGCAGGCCTGGCTCCTGCCGCACTAGAGTTTGTAGGGTACGATATCCCAGCTGATTGCAGAGAGGTTCTTGCAAAAGCCAGGGTGTCCTCAACTCTCAAGTGTTACGGTCATAAATGGAAGAGGTTCTCTGTCTGGTGCCGTGCACAGAAGATTAACCCACTGCGGATTACGGCCCCTCAAGTGCTGCCGTACCTACTGTCGCTGGCCAAAGCTGGACTGGCTCACGCCTCCATAAAAATACATCTGGCTGCCATCTCCCGATATACCAGGACTGCGGGACGGTCGTCCTTGTGGTCTCATCGCCTGGTAAAGGAATTTATGAAGAGACTATTCCGATCATTCCCGCCGGTGAAGGCCCTTGCCCCGGCGTGGGAGCTTAATGTGGTGCTGACCAGGCTCATGGGAGCCCCATTCGAGCCTATGCATTTGGCGCCTTTCAAGTTCCTGTCATGGAAGACAGTGTTCCTCGTGGCCATCACCTCTGCACGACGAGTGGGAGAGATTCAGGCCCTATCTTGCAAGCCTCCGTACTTGACTTTTCATGACACAAGGGTAGTGCTGAGGACGCACCCCTCCTTCATGCCCAAGATGCCGTCGGACTTCCACCTCAACGAGCCCTTGGTGTTACCAGTTTTCTTCCTGTCGCCTTCGACGCCGGCCAAGAGGACTTTGCACTCGCTGGATGTAGCTAGAGCGCTGAAGTTCTACGTGGACCGCACGAAGAGTTTTCGGAAGACGTCACAACTGTTTGTGAACTTTGGGTCTGTGAATCAAGGGAAGGCTCTCTCGAAGACTTCCATTTGCAGATGGCTCTCCGGCTGCATCATGCATTGTCACCGGTTGGCAAACCGACCGATGCCCAGCCGTCCGAGAGCCGATTCGACCAGACCGATCGCTGCTACCACGGCGTTCTTGTCTGGTGTGCTCCTGCTGGACATCTGCAGGGCTGCTACGTGGAGGTCGACGCACACCTTCACAACATTCTACTGCGTCGATTGGGACTCCAGGGAGGAGTCCAGGGTCGGCCAGGCAGTGCTGCGCAACCTGTTCGCTTAAGGTGAGCCTGGTGAGGAGGTAAGAGATGCTTGATGTTGAGTTGTTGTATTGCTTAATGTTGAGCCTGTTGCCACCTCCCGTGGTTGTGCATGTGTATACTGCTATGTATTCTTTTATTCATGAGCATGTGAATCCATGCCAGACCCCATGCTGGAGAAGGAACAAGTTACTTACCTGTAACTGTTGTTCTCCAGCATGGGTCTGGCATGGATTCACATGCGAACCCTCCCACCTACCCCTCTGCGGCTCTTCACTTGGTCATACTGCCACTTGGCGTGCTACCAAATCTGAGGATGGCTGCCAGAGGCGGGGCTTAGGGAGAGGGCAGTCATTGGCTGGGGGCAGTATGACCCAGAGATCAGTGATTGGTTACTACTAAGAAAGACAGATCAGAAACTAAACTGGTACTGATTTTTTCTTTACCGAGGATTCCCAGCCTGACGACGGGGAATATTTATGAGCATGTGAATCCATGCCAGACCCATGATGGAGAACAACAGTTACAGGTAAGTAACTTGTTCCTTCTCCACAGAGCTAACTGCCAGGAAAGGTGACTGCACACTACTAGCGAATCTCTGGTGCTCATCATCCAAATAAGTTGTAAAACAGCTGTAAAAGCGTGGCAAATGGGGGTGCAGAAGTGGGGGGGGGGACATGGTGTTAGGAAGGATTTCATATGTGTATGTAATTTTCCCTCCATGTGTCAAACCCTAAACTTTTTGCTGCTGTTTAGACACCACTAACTGACTTTGCCAGAGAAACACAGCCCTCAGCTGTACTCCTGGGCTTTCGCTCACTTTTTATGGGGAAACTGACATGCCCTTAGGACAGTCAGTATTGGGAGACTGTTTCCGTTAGTCCTTTTCTCATGTTGCAACTTTTGTGCAACATGTAACAAGTGTGCAATGTATCTTACTATGCAGCACACTTGGGTCTATAGTAATTTCCAAAGGCCCTAGATACTCTCGCTGGACTTTTTATGAACTGTGCAGATGTGTCATGGACAGGACTGGTGGCAGCTATCATTTTGCATTATTTTTTAACCCTTTCCTGCCATGTTAATCATGTTAACCGCGTTTGGCACAAATAGGTGGCCTTGGCTCCAAAATGGCCATGCCACGAGGTTCTTTGGCCATCTTGCCCCTTCACTTTCCCCAGGTCGAGTCGACCCAGACCAGTCCTTATTTGGTAATGCATTTTCCCGCGAATCCCAATGCTTTTGCGGGCTTCTGCATGCCTTGCATGTGTGCTTCCAGGATGTGGGCTGGGATGTCTGTTCCCAATACACATCCAGGGCGCCAGAGAGTCTGGAGTGTCCTGAATGCCTGAGACCACCATTGTCTGTGATTGGTCCACGTATGGAGTGAGCGTTTGTGAGCAGATCTCCCATTGGGTCCTCTCCGTTTTGGCACGAAGGCAACTTTGGCTAAGAGGAGGCTGGAAACACCACTATCAGGTCAATCTCCTGAGTTCTCACTGAACAAGGGGTATCCTGCAACTACGAAGCTGAGTCGAGGAACCGCTGGTGACCCGCTGGAAGGTTTGCACCCTGAGCTCGCTGTCGTCCCGTGGGACCCCTCTGCATCTGGCCGTCCTAAAAGGTCTGCGCAGACGCTTTGACCCATTGGAATAGTGGGACCAACTATTCTCGGCACCTTCACCAAAACCTGCAAGTAAGCTTTCTCGGAAGTGTCCCTGGGCCAACCAGTGGACTGACCAGCTTACGCAGGATCTTTGCTCTGTCTCCGCCGGCATTTGGAGGAGGCCCTCGAAACTTGGTGTACTGCTAGCTCTGTGTCCACGGCACCCTCACATCGAATTTCGTACACTTGGCATTCCCAGGTCAGAAGTGAGACGAGTGCGTCCGGACTGGAGTAAACGCGGTTACCGTGTTGCCCTGCTGTGGCAATGTCCTTTGCAAGTCCGCTGCATTGGTGACCCTCTTGCCCTTGAAGCCTGCTGCAGTGAAACTGGGGTGATTAATCCCCCCAGAGTGGAGATATCGCCACTGTCCTGTTTGGGAATCCGCGCTGGATCTCAGGAACTAAAAGGTGCCGAGATGTCTTTTTTGCAGCTGTCGAACCTGCAACCGAATTGGACTAACCTGCCGAAGTTTGGGTATCCTTGCTCCAGGGACCGGTGAGTAATCATTACCCCAACCAGTGGCCCCTAGCGCTAGAACCCAACGACGCACAAGTGGCCCCTGGTGGCCCCTCTCCTGTCCACTGCTATTGTGAAATATCGACTCCATCCTGAACTCTCGAACTGCTTCTGCCTTCAAGTGGAGGTCCTTCTTGAATAGTGGGAACCTATTCTTCATCGCCTTATCCACCTTCCCGAGCTGCTAGAGACCCCTAAAGAGACCCTGCTTTGTCCATGGGAACAACCGTGTGCATTGGCACACATGTACTATTGAGCACAAGGCTCCACTCTTTTTTTAGGGCTTGGACTTCCTCTTAGTTAGGTGAATAACTGATGTTGATTTAGGTGTAAAGGTTAACTGCACTGCCTGTTTTTGTCCCCTCTAGGTTGTCAACATATTTCATGCAGTCCTCCTTTTTGACCCTCCTAGTCTTGTGTATATATATTGTATTGAGTGTGATGTATTGGTTTACTTAATGTTATTGTGATAACATTAGTCTGTTACAAAGGCCTTGTAATAAATGTGTCTATATTTTTCATATAACACCTGTCTGGAGTAATTTGTAAGTGTCCTTGCTTTGTGTGCTCATTGAAGCCCTTCAGTCACCCTCACCCCCTCTTGAGACTTAGTCTTGACCGCCTGCCATAGCTACCCTGGTTGGTCTTGCTTGTCCAGAGATTACCCTGTTCCAAGAAACTAGGTTGGCCTTCTGAACCTCTGCCCCTCCTGAACAGAGTTCAGAAATCCTTCTTAACACATGGAAAATGGGAACCCAGAGATGGGGGTGGGGACAGAATACAACAGGGGTTACTGAGGGATTGGGCATCCCTGCAGACTAGGAAGTCAGCAAGAGACATGGGTGGGGGAGAGATGGGCAGGCCATTTTGCGAAGTGGGGAGGGGGGTTGGAGCACAGTTACAAAGGAATTGGTGTTGGAGAATGGCAGCAATGGGTCAGGCTCTTAAGGGAGAAAGGCTATTTCAAAAAGAGGACAGAGAAAGCAGGAAGACCTGTGCTCAACCATTGATGTGCAATGAAATCTGGGTGTAAAAGCCACAAAGGACCAGATGAGAAGCAAGCCAGCGACTTGCACCTTTTTTGACAACTCCCCCCTCCAGGAGATCTACTGGAGGAATGCACACACATAGTCGATATTATTGCTTGGGACATGATGGCACGTGAGGATGCTCGGGTCTGCCAAGCAGTGCCGACGAATCTGTCTAGATGAGGCCTCCTTTTTTTCTAATATTCATGGTATTAACACATGTTTTATTCTTTCTGACTTGTGTTCTGAAGTGCTTGTGTTACCGCTTTGTAATCCTTTATTTTGAAGTATGTTAATCGACGTTAAACCCAGTACTGAAGATGAATAAGTTACCTACCTGTCTCCAGTTTTGCCTTTTATTTAGAGAGTCGCATATACCCACCATCCTCCCAAGGGAGAGTAATTTCTGGTTAAATAGTGGTTAATACGTCAGGATTTCTGAACCTGGAGCAGAATGTGAGCTGGCAGTGCTGGGTTATATATAGTGTACTAGCTGTGCATGTGCTCTTAAGAGTAGTAGCCTTGTTAGACAGGCTATTGTTAAACAATAGGAAAAAAGAAGGGTCGTTATTTTCCTGTTATTGGTGTTGACAAATAACCTGGTGGCTTCCAACCTTAGAGGTGGAAATATTCTAAAGTCTTTGAATCTTTAAAAAACACTAATGCTGGAAATCTTTTCTGCAACCAGCTGGACTCTGTGAATCGCACAGTTGCGGACCTACCTTTGTCTTTATGGGTGTTACGTAACCACATGGTTGGTGTTGCAGAGTTCATTGGAATTCTGGCACCAGAACAGCCCCCGGTCATAACTGAGCCCGTACAAGGATGTTGGCTTTCAGAGGGGCTGAGACAACATGCATCACTTCACAGAACAATGTCCTTGCCAATGTGGCGAAGATTTGGCAAAAGCCTCATTCAGCCTTGCCAATAAATAAGAAACTGGAACTTTGGGAAATGCAGTTGGACTCAGATAATATCTGCCTGCACGTGCACTCTCAAACATTGCTCAGTCGTGGCAGCAGCCGTACTGTTTTCGAAGTATATTCTTCCTGTGACTCGGAGCAATCTTCAACCGCTATGCTGAGAAAAGATAAGATGTTGGATGTGTGAGAGGTAGGGGCGGCAGAGGGACGGTCTACGTTAACACAAAACGTAATTTATGGCAAGCTACCGTGGATATCAGGTTGGCAGCCAGGAACCGGAGGCGGTGCTTGGAACTAGCTGAATTCCCAAATGAAAGTTGTTCTGAATTCTCTGACATGCTTAATTTGCGGCGAACATTTGTAGAATGAATATCTGAGGTACTGCCACGACAACAAATTATGATATTCAATGTCATAAGTATTGGGTCGTGGTCGCTTTGGTCCCTTTGAATGACAGAGTTCCGTCAGTAGGCTCCAATTAACTAAATGTATTCAACAGAAATCTATATAACTGGTTATATTTTCTATTTTATATGTTTGTGAACAAGTATATCCCCACCCTAAGGTACTTGCATAAAAATTGTGTATTTTGATAACTGGAATTTCTATTTCAGGGTTTTCCCAGAGATCTTCCAAGTAGAGAATGTATTTATGGGGCATTTGTATGGCGCCTATAAACAAGTGTTTACAGGCACCAACACAAGTGTTTCCATGAGGGGGGGTCAAGGGTTAGAACTGGATGTTGAAATCGCCAAGTAGCATCACAGACTTGGGCGCTTCATTAGTTTGACTTTGAATGGTATCTATCCAATTCTGATTGTATAGCAGCTTCAGAGGATACGCACTGAAATGTTATAGTAAAAACTTTAACAAGCATTGGCAATGTCAACAGTTTGGGCTTTTATGTAGGCACCCGTCAAGCACTGCCATAGTGGTATTGACTGGTTATTGATGGTTGCAAATACAAAATGGTGCGGGTACATGGGCATCTAATGGTACTGCCTCGAAAATGCTTTTTACTTATACACAAACCAAAATCTTTGGCTTTGCCAATTCTTGTTTTTAACAGTACTTCAGTGGACACGCATAGTGCTCATAAATGGTGGCTGAAGCTAGACCTGGTGAAGACATTTCTATTACATGAGAAGGGCATTTACAACTCCAATTAATTATCAGAACACTGCTTTGAAAAAACACTGGCTGGCACTTTAAGTGCAAAGTTTGATGGTAAGGCTTAATTACAGTGTGCTCAAAGAGTTCCCATGAGGAGGTTTTGTGTGTGGGGAGGTGCAGGAAATTGGTGGGAATAGCCATAGGGATTAGCATGGTGTTGGGCAGTCAGTGGGTGGACAAATAACCAAACAACACCTACAATCATTGTGTCCCTACTCAAATGAAATATCTCGCTATTTATTTATTTATTTTGGCATTTGTAAAGCGCGCCTAACCATGGGGCATCTGGGCGCTCATATTCTTAAAAGATTACAAGGTTACATACGTGTTAGCATTGGTGCTCTTAAAGATGATGGGTACATACATGTGGAATCAATAGGGTAAGCATACAGATTAATGATTTATTCAAGTAGGGCATAAGCGAAACTATAGGTGTCAACATTTGAAATCAGAGATAAGTTGGAAGTGTAGGACGTCAGTATGTATGGTTGGGCTGAGTATGTTACTCTAGTGTGAAAAGTCGAGTTTTCAGAAGTTTGCGGAATGTCCAGAAGGATGCTTCGGGACAAAGAGAAGTTGGTAAGGCATTCAACGTTTTCCCGCTAGTACTGGAAAGCTGTTGCATCCAGCTTTTTGTAATTTGAAGTTTAGAATAGAAAGGAGGTGTGTGTAGTACTCAGCTTTGGTTGGTCTGTTGGATTTCTTCAGTGCAAATTTGTTGGAAAGGTATTTGGGCGCTTATCGAGAGATGCATTTGTGAGTCAGGGAGAGAGTCTTGACTAGAATGCGGTCATGTACTGGCACCCAATGGGCGGATCGTCTTGCTTCACTAATGTATGTTCTTGGGAATGTTCAAGGCTGCTCTTAGTGCATTGTTCTGAGTCAGTTGTAGTTTTTTGATGTTGCTTTTGTTGGTCCCCATATAGAGGGCATTGCAATAATCCAGTCTGTATAGGATCAGAGCTCTGGCTACTGTTATGCAGCAGTCTGCAAGCAGGAAAGGTCTACAAGCGATCATGACCTTGGATGCATAGGCAGCCGCTGAGGCAGTAGCATTAACTTGCCTCTTTAGGCAGCCGCTGAGTCGATACCCAGAGTTTTTACTTCCTTAGATACGTTAATGGTATTGCCATCAATTGTAAAGGAACCATAAGTATCATCAAGTTTATTAATTGAATGATGTGGGCTGATAAGAAGAAGCTCTGTCTTTTCATCATGATGTGGGCTGATAAGAAGAAGCTCTGTCTTTTCATCATTGAGACAGAGGCCGTGTTGGGCCATCCAAGCCTGGATGATTTGGTTCAGGGATTTGAAGTCAAGGTGATGTGAGCCTGTGAGGGGATATGAGGATTTGAGGGTCATCCGCGTAGTTTATATAGGTGACGCCCAAATCATCAAGGAGGTCGAACAGTGATTTTGTGAATATTTTACAGTGTGGGTGCGATGCAAGAGCCTTGCGGCACTCCGCATGAAACTGGGGCTGGTGGTGCTGATGCAGAGGGTGAAAAGACTGTTGGTCAGGAAGGATTGTATCCAGAGTATGGCATCAGAAGAGAAGTGGACAGCCGTTGCAAGGTGATTGCAAAGTATGTTATAGTCTACCGTGTCAAAGGCAGCTGATAGGTCCAGTAGGATCTTTGAATTCGTCCATTTTAATTTTAAGATAGAGTAGGGCTGTTTCGGTGCCAGGTCCTGGCCGGAAGCCAGATTGGCGGAGGTCGAAGGTTTCAAGGTGTTATTGGATTTGCAGGTAGGCTGCTCGATCCAGTATTTTAAGAGGGATGGAACGGTTGTTATTGGTCTATAGTTAGTAGGGATGCTGGGGTCAAGTGTGGGTTTCTTTAGTAGTGGGAGAACCCAAGCGTCTTTGAGGTTGGTGGGGACATTATTTGTTTTGAAGGAAGTGTTTATTAGAGTTGTGATAAAAGGTGAGAGTTCAGCGGCACATTCTTTGATGAGCGAGGCTGGGCAGATATCACCTTGACATTTGGAGGGTTTGAGACTTGTGGTGATGTTCAGAACTTCGGTTGTTGAGATTGGGGCAAATTAGAAGTGAGTGCTCTCTTTCTGAGCTGGGAGTATGGGAATTTGTGCAGACTAGTTAAGTGTTGGATTCTGTTTTTTAAGTTGGATTTTTGTTTGACGCGAGGCTATTTTTCCTAATAGAACTTGTTGAATAACTGTGCACCAGGCTGTGTCTTTTAGACATGCATCCTGGGAGGGGCACTAGTGACTCGAGCTCTCGAAGAATGGTGAAAAGTTCTTTGGTGTCGGAATTGGTTTTGGTAATTCTGTCGTACGTGGAGCTCTTGGTTAGAGTGACCGCCTTTTTGCAGTCTTTGGAGGAGCTGTTGAAAATGGTTTTGTTCTGAACCGTGGGGGCTTTTTTCCAATTTGCTTCTGCTATTCATTTGGTGTTGTGTGAGGTTTTAAGATCAGGTGAATACCAGGCGTTAATATGCAAAAGAGGTTTGGCTTTGCGCACGCTTAGTGGTGCTACCTTGCCGATGGCCACTAGGAGGGTTTGATTGTACAGATCCACCATTGTCATTGGATTGTAGCTAGTATTCGACAGAGGATTTGTGATGTGGTGCAGGAGCTGGCGGATGTTCTCCGTTGTTATGTTGCAAGAGTTTCTTGAAGGTGCAGCTGGGGCTTGAGAGGGTGGTATAGCTTGGGTCTTAGTGTGAGGTATAGAGAATGCGATTATGTGGTGATCGGACCATGGGCAAGAGGTGTTGGATTGGATCTTGGTTTGACAATTGTGGTCCGCTAGCCAGTCATGTGTTCTACCTTTGATGTGAGTGGGGCTCGTGATGCGATGGGTGAAGCCTAGTGCTTCAATGGTGTTGGCGACGGTAGAGGCGTTGTTGTCATAAGTGTCATGGAGACCCAAATCAAGGTCACCCATAAGAATAATCTGTGAGATAGGCTTGATATTTACTGAGAGGAGATGTGCCACGTCTTCTTTGAAGGAGAGCATTGCTCCATGTGGCCTGTATGAGATGGATAGTCACTGTGCTGGAATGGGTTAGGGATAGTTGATGGAGAGTCGTTTGCCTGAATTAAATGATAGATTGGGAATTTCTCTAATGAGGAGGTGGATTTTGGCAATGATTGCCACTCCCCCACTTTTGGCACTCTGCCTGATCTGTAGATGGTCTAGTTGTCCGGGACGGCCAAAGAAAGTGCAGGACCAGCAGCTGCGTATAGCCAGGCTTCTGTTATGGCTAAGAGATCTAGGTTGTTGGACCTGAGGGCAGCGATGTCTAGGGCATGAGCTGAGAGCGATCTGACTTTAATGAGGGTTCCTTTGAGCGTTATATCTGCTAAGATAGGAGTAGCACTAGGTGTTGTCATATGGGTCAATGGCTTTGGGTTAGCTGCCGTCTGTGTGGTTATGGCTGTAGATGCGCAGTTGGTATTGGTACTGGCGCCGAGATGTTAGGTCAACTTGGTTAGTTAAGCTGGAGCTTACTTTCTTGGACAGAGGCTTTGTGTTTCATTGTGTGGTTGTGGGATGGGCTGGATGGGCACTCCTGCTGTAGGGGAGGGGTATTCTCAAGTTGAAGTGTATTTCTCCAGAATAGTGAAGGAATCTGGGTGGTTTGTGGTGGAGATCGGGATGTATCTAGAGGCAGTATGGGATTGAGTTTGTGTCAGGAGTGGTTTTGCATGGCTTAGGATGTTGGTTGGGGGCAAGCGTGTGTCATGATCCGTCGATCACGCCCTTTTTGGTCTTCCTGGTCCCTGGCACATCGGGAGTTACACGCTGTAGTACACCCAACATGGCTGTATACACGGAATGCGGTCTATCGACCTTTACGTCCTATGCAGCATGTTCTATAAATTAGCCACTCCTCTGCGGTTCAGCGTGTCTCAACGCTACCGATAGCTGTGGCCTGACATGCTCCGTAGTTCGTTCTCCTCTACTGTGTTGCTTCCCGGTTCCCGGACCTTCCTCCTTCTCCTTTCCTTCTACCCTCCTTGATTCTGTTCTTCCGCGTTCCGCGCAGACCGCCTCTGCATGCTGCCTTCATTCCTAGCTTCCTGGAGTTTCCTAGATCCCGGACGAAGAAGCTGAACGAATCCTGGAATCCGAAGACGGCCGAGCGGGCTTGTACAAGACCCGAACCACTCGGAAGAAAACCCTGACAAAGGACTCCGCAAAACAGAGAAATCAGGTGAGAAAAGGGGATACCTGTGACAGATTGAGACACCACCTGACCGATCTCAATACAGACATGGAAGCGGCCGCCCAGGATCTTATGCGTGGCATGCAAGAGCTGACGACCGAAGTGGAAAACTTAAAGGCGGAAAACGCTGCGTTATAACAATTGGTGTTATCCCGTGATTCCGCCACGAAGGAGAGTATAATTCTAGGCGGCGTCGTTGACAAGTACGACGGTTCAGCCAAGAGCCTTCGTGGATTCCTAGATTCTTGTTTGGTCCACTTTACATTTAAGCCTTATTATTTTTCTACGCCCAGGGCTAAAGTGGGCTTTATTATTTGGCATCTTTCCAGGAATGCCTTGACCTGGGCCACCCCATTAGTTAAAACTGGTGATGCTCTCCTGGATGACTACGACAGCTTTATAGAGGCCCTCAAGACCATGTTCGAATGCCCGGAACAAGTTTACAGTGCACAGGAACGTTTACTCGACTCATCAGGGTACCCAGGACTTGCTCACGTATGTCACACGCTTCAAACAGCTGGCTAAGGAAGCGGATTGGTCCTCTGAAGCTTGTTTTACTTTATTTCGAATAGGGCTAAACAAAGAGATCAAGGACGAACTAGCAAGAGTGGCACGCCCGGGTTCCTTTCAAGCCCTAATGGATCTCGCTCTACAGATTGACTTTCGCATTCAGGAGAGAAAGGCAGAAAAAAAGAAGACCAAGTTACCACTCCAGAAAAACCCCATTGGAACCCCTTCAAGCTCAGAAGGCATTTCTACTCCAAGCAATGAGCCTGAACCTATGCAATTAGGGGCCTTCCTTGGACCCATTACACCACAAGAGAGGATGCGAAGGATTCATACTGGATTATGTATGTATTGTGCATCCGACAAACATTTAGTAAGAGAATGTCCGATTGCCCCCCCCACGGCGCTCGGGAAACGCCAGCTCCCGATCCTAAACGGAGAGCAGGTTCGGGAGAGAGATGTCTGCTCCACCTCTATTCCATCCTTGAACTCTCCTGGACAAAATTCCTTGGTAATCTTACAGGCCTTCTTGACAACATCCAAGAAAGAAATATACCCCATCCTGGCACTGGTCGACTGTGGAGCTATGGGGGTATTCATAGATCATGAATGGGTCTTAAAACATCATATTCCTTACGAATCCCGGACTATCATGCAACCTGTGGAAGCAATTGATGGAAGACCCCTTTCTTCTGGACCTATAACCCTGCAGACCAAGGAGATCGAGCTTGCTATAAATCAACATCGAGAAAGGATAAGATTTGACATCATCAAGACAGCCCATTACCCCATGGTTTTGGGAATGCCCTGACTTCAAAGACACAACCCCTATATCAATTGGGCAACGGGATCCTTCTTCCTGGGTTCTGAGTTTTGTATGTCCCACTGCTTACATCCAGACCTTGATCCTAACCCATCGAAGGGATTTTCTACATCTCATCAGAGCACAATCTCAGTCTCAAACATCATCCGGGTCCCGGAGGCTTACCAGGAATATTCCGATGTTTTCTCCTCCGTCATTGTTCAGGCCTTACCTCCCCACAGACCTGAAGATTGTGCTATTGAAACGGAACCTTCTGCGGTGATTCCCTTTGGAAGGATGTTCATCCTATCAGAACCTGAAAAGAAAGCCCTTTGTGAATACCTGGATACAAATCTCGCAAATGGCACCATACGACCATCTAAATCTCCTTCAGGGGCCTCCCTGTTCTTCGTTCCTAAAAAAGACACTAAAGAACTCAGACCGTGTCTGGATTATCGAGGTCTAAATCAATGTACTCTCAAGGGTCGCTATCCGTTGCCCTTGATCTCAGACATCCTGGAGGCAGTAAGAGGCGCAGTTGTGTTCACCAAGCTGGATCTCAGGGGCGCCTATCATTTGATTTGTATCAGGGCAGGTGACGAGTGGAAGACAGCCTTTAGAACACCCTTTGGGCATTTTGAATACTTAGTCATGCCCTTTGGACTTGCTAATGCCCCAGCGGTGTTCCAGCGTTTCATGGATCGAGTATTCTCGGACATGCTGTTCCTTTTTGTGATTGTTTATCTGGACGATATTCTAATATTTTTAAAGGACCCTCTCAAGCACGAAGAACATGTGAAAGCAGTATTGCAGCGCTTACGCAAAAATAAACTCCTGGCAAAGCCAGAGAAATGCATCTTCCATACTTCTACTGTTCACTACCTAGGGTTTGTCCTTACTCCCGATGGTATCGGTATGGATCAATCCAAGGTTAAGGCTATTTTATCCTGGCCTGCCCCTGCCTCGGTGAAACGGATACAATCCTTCCTGGGCTTGGCTCATTTCTATAGGAAATTCATACCTTCCTTTTCCGAGATTGTCCAACCAATAATTGCCTTATTGAAAAAAGCGTTCTGTTTCATTGGACCATGGCCCAAGAGAAAGCCTTCCAACAGCTAAAGTCTGCATTTACACAAGCTCCCATTCTTGCTCAGCCTGATATTAATCGACCATTCATAGTGGAGACAGATGCCTCCAATTACGCCATTGGAGCCGTCCTAAAACAGCAATTCGAGGACAACTTGGAACATCCCATCGCCTATCTTTCTCTGTCATTAACCCCTGGTGAAACCCATTACTCCGTCCTAGAGAAAGAGCTGCTAGCCACCCGTCAAGCCTTCACAGAATGGCGTCATTTACTTCTAGGAGCCAAATTTCTGGTCCATGTCCGCACGGATCATCAAAACCTACAAGTATTGCAAGCCCTAGAATGTAGGAATAGTCGCCAAGCTCGCTGGGCCTTCTTTTTTGCCCAATATCAGTTTCAGATTCACCACGTTCCTGGAACCCAAAATGTAATAGCTGATGTACTTTCTCGTCGTCCAGACTATGAGCCTCCGGAGGATGGGACGTATCCCAAGATGTTTCCTCATAACATATTCGTGGCTCAAGCAAACAACCTCCTGGAAGAGATTCGTATGCAAACTCAGACTTCGGAGCTTTTAAAAGGAATTTCAGAAAGGAATCGATGGAACTTGAGAGCCAAAGACGGATACTTGTTCAAAGATACCAAAATGGTCATTTTTACGCAAAAATTACAACAAAAAATAAAAAATCTCTGCCATGATACTCTTCTTTCCGGACATCGTGGTATTTCCAACACCCTCCGTCTAATTCAAAGACCATTTTGGTGGCCCAAGATGAAGACCGATGTACAACTGTATATTCAGTCTTGCTCCGTCTGTAATCAGAACAAACATGATAACCAGAAACCAGCAGGTCTCTTATTACAGCCTACACCACCAACCAGACCTTGGGAGATCATTGCTACAGACTTCATTGTGGAATTGCCGCCTTCTAGAGGTTATACCACTATCATGGTCACCATTGATCTATTCACTCGTATGGCTCACTTTACCCCTCTGTATAAATTACCATCCTCTTCAGAACTTGCTGGTATTTTCCTGGAACACGTCTTCCGACTGCATGGACTCCCTTCCAAGATCATATCGGACAGAGGACCCCAGTATATATCTCAATTCTGGAAACACCTCTGCAGGATACTAGGGATTCAACAAGCTCTCTCCTCGGGATATCATCCCCAAACCAACGGGTCACAGAACGAGTAAACCAAACCTTTGAACAATATCTTCGTTGTTTCACTACTTAAAGTGCAGGATGATTGATCACTTTTAGTACCAGTAGCCGAATTCGCTTACAATAATTCAGACCATTCGGCTGTTAAGACCAGCCGTTTTTTCTGCAGCCAAGGATTTCATCCTTCGGTCTTACCTTCTGTTCTTCCACACCCTACACCTGTTCCTACTGTCGATTCCTGGATTGAAACACTCAAAAATGTGCAGAGAGAAGCCAAGGAACATCTCGAAAGAGCACGAATCCAAACCAAACACTATGCAGATTCAAGGAGAAGACCAGGGCCTTCATACAGCATTGGGGATAAAGTATGGCTATCCTCAAAACTTCTACCCCGACATCTCAGACCGAATAAGTTGGCCCCCGGTATTATGGACCCTTCTCTATAAAAGAGATCATCAATCCTGTGGCCTTTTGACTTCAACTCCCGGATTCCTGGAAGAAGATACATCCAGTTTTTCACAAATCCCTGTTGAAGCCCTTCATCCAAACTACCCAGACTACTCTTAGACCTAGTCCTGTGCTTGTCAATGACCAGCTGGAATACAAAGTTTCTCGTATTTGTGATTCCCGATATAGACGAGGCAAACTTCAATACCTGGTGGAATGGAAAGGTTATCCACCCAGCAAACGTACCTGGGAACCAGTCTCAAATTTGAACTCCCCCAGATTGCTCAAAAGTTTCCACCAAATTCATCAAGGTAAACCCGGTGGAACGGGTTTTAGAAGGGGGGCGCATGCTGTCATGATCCGTCGATCACGCCCTTTCTGGTCTTCCTGTTCCCTGGCACATCGGGGGTTACTCGCTGTGGTACACCCAACATGGCCGTATACACGGAACGCGGTCTATCGACCTTTACGTCCTAGGCAGCACATTTTATAAATTAGCCACTCCCCTGCGGTTCCGCGCATCTCAACGCTACCGATAGCTGTGGCCTGACGTGCTCTGTAATTAGTTCTCCTCTACTGTGTTGCTTCCCAGTTCCCGGACCTTCCTCCTCCTCCTTTCCTTCTACCTTCCTTGATCCTGTTCTTCCGCGTTCCGCACAGACCGCCTCCGCGTGCTGCCTCCATTCCTAGCTTCCTGGAGTTTCCTAGATCCCAGACGAAGAAGCTGAACGAATCTTGGAATCCGAAGACGGCCGAGCGGGCTTGTACAAGACCCGAACCGCTCGGAAGAAAACCCCGACAAAGGACTCAGCAAAACAGAGAAAACAGGTGAGAAAAGAGGAAAAGAGGAAACCTGTGACAGCGTGTGGTATGCGGCGGGTCAGGGGCTTGAGCTGTTGAGGACTGTGAATTAGGGAGCTTGGAATTGCAAAGCATGGAGGGCTAGACATGAGGAAGGCGGTAGGAAGCAAGTGGGAGGGATGGTAGATGACTCTAGTAGGTTAGATGTCGATCTTAGGGTTATACTCTAATTGCGGTTGGTTTTGTCAAAATGGTGGGGTGTGCCTGAGGTCGTATGTGGAATCGGGCCTTGCTCGTTGTTCTTGGTTTGAGTTGTCATGTTTGGTGTGTGGCATTCTAACTGGATCGTCAGGAGTGTGATCTTTCTCTTTCTCTCTCTCTCTCTCTCTCTCCTCTGAATCAAAGTGCAAAGGTGGTTCTGTGCATAATTGATACTACACCAAAGCCACAGCAATTTCTTTTCTTTGCACTTAGTTTATCAACCTTTAATAGATGAACATTTTAGTTCTCATGTGCGGTTGCAAAACTATGCTTAGCAGGAAGAACACAGATCTCGTCTTGCTGAGATATTTATCCTGCATATGACAACGGGATGTGTCATGCTTGTGATCGGTAAGCATGCACAAACTCCACAAAAATGTGAATTTCCGCAGGATACCGGGTCAAAAATGTGATATTCCAAAAATTATCAAGGCACACTTTTGCCATTGAAAATCATCCCCTTGCTAAAATCTCCCCAGTGCTCATCTTGGCCTCCCAATACCTACCGCATCACACAATTTTTTCAGTGTTGCAAAGGGAGAAAAAGAATGCGCATTTTACAATAGCATGAAGGGGACCAGCAAGATAGCAGTGTAGAAGGGAGCATCTTCAAGGTCCTAGGAAGCTGGCAATAGCTCATCTTCCCTTGCACTTCCCTAATCTATATCCCTGAGTGACCGCCAATGTTTCCGGATTACACTCGACATTCTGATGGTTTCAAATTTGCCTGAACGAGTCCTCCCACTGCTAGTGACCATACATTTAACTGTGACATGAAGGGATGCATACTAGTATGTGTCACAGCAGGTACCTTCAGGCATGTTAAAGTCTAATTTGTGGCAGTGTACTTATCTACTACTATGATCCCCAAAGCACAGACACCTAATGGCCATATACAAGGTCAATGACCACAGACACATATCGAAAAAGGATGTAGCATACTCACCCTAAAAGCAAAGAACAACCTGATCTTTCAATAATGTGACCCGGATAGGGAATGTAATCTACTTCATCATACAAATCCCCAAATCGGTTAAAACAGGGAAAACACAAACGAAAATAGAGAATTGTCCAGTAAAATTGGTAACTTAACCAAGCTTAAAGATGGAGAAAAGATACATATGGGACAAATGCCAGGAGTAATAGCAATTTTTGTAATTCCTATAAACTTGAAAATGCTTTGGCAACGCTTGTAACCTCATATGTCACGCCAGTGAAGCATAAAAGTATTGACTGAGTCACTCTAATGTGTATAAAGATGGCTATTGATCACCATCAGGAATGAGGCTTTACATCAACAGGGGCAAGAGCTGGAGGCCTCAATGTGTAGTGTCAAGGCATTTGTCCTGTGAATCCCAGGCTCTGTCCGCTAATTGTGGAAGCATACTGCATTCTGACCTCTTGTTATTAAGGTTGGGAGAGCTTCAGATGCCAATGTGGGCCAATTAGCTGATGCTACAATCACTGCTAATTCTGATAAGTGGTTTGAGTGCATACATGCGGATGAGACTGCCAAGAAATTGCATGGCAGCCACCATCAGGGAAAGTTTCAAAATAAGGGATGCCTTCACTACCACAGGTCCTTCAGGCTAAATATAATGGAACAGACAATGGACCTTGGCGAAATAGAACAGAACATCTGTTACAAATGACAACATCAACACTTGTCAAAAAATATTTTTTTATATGTAACCTTCAAATCGTTTGTTATTCTCAACATCCACATGTATACACCACCATTCATTCCATCATTCATTCACACTCTCACTGTATACATAAGTCTTCCACAATTAGGTTAGAAACATATATATTTACATAAATCACAACACTTCTTTGTATTTTCAGTAAGTGTTAATACACAAAATCAAATAGCATAGCGCTTGTTTGATATAACTCGACATATGTTTTGGTCGTCAAAGGATGGGCTCCTAATTTGGGCCAGTCGATATAGGTGACTTTCTTCAGGAGATGGATGGTTCAATTGCAACCACTCTGAAATGTCGATAAGGTGGGGGATGTCCTCAAACATCAATCTCCACACAAAATAATGGAGTCACGTGTCAACGATGGAGTTTATCCTACAGTGGTGATAGATTACTCTGCACCTGAACTGATGAAAAATTCAGATGTGGGGGTGTCTTGCACATGGATCACACCTTTAAAATTTGTAGATCTCAAGAAAGAACGTCCTTGATCGTCCCTCGTATATTTCAATCCGGGGATGGTATAATCTGATTCCTCGGATACTTTGCACACTCTTCACTGACTCCTATCCATGTTCCGCTTCATCACGCCGGTCTTGATCTTGATCCACCGTATGCGAGGATCTGCCATACCTGCGTGCGGTACGAGTACGAAGGAGATGACCGTAGTAGATTCAGGGGCCACAGAATGAAGAGTTCAGAACGTGGAATATCGAAAGCAACTACATTGAGCTGCAGAGCATGCACACTGGCCAGGCATCTGGGGCCATAGTGATTCTATTATTTGTTCTGGCAATCCAGCAGGAAAACTGTCAAACTTTTTGGTGCCCCTTATCTGTTTAGAGCTGCAGTTTAGGGTCTCCCTGTCCGATCGTTATGTGAATAGGGAGAGCAGTTTCAGCGCTATATCTTGGATGTAAAAACTGAGAATCTGGAGGGGAACACTAGTAAAGTATAACTGGGTGTAACCAGTGGATAGCACGCTAATTCTCCTGAGATCAGTTGCTTCCTCAAGGTAAAAACGGACCCACCCACCCTGCTCACCAACAAGTCCATGCCTCACCTCTGGGTCTCCCCGAAGCCTTGCAGTTCCAGTAAATCCGCTACTGGAGCCATGTTTGGTAAATGAAAAATTAAACCGTCTCTACCCGATTTAGATCCACAGCTCATGAGGCAGCATAGAGAGGAAAGGAGGATTGTAGTCATCCCCAACAATGCCATTCCACTCTATTTTTTTCGAGTATTTAGTTGACTTAGGTTCCATGGCCACAGATATATAGGATTACCAAGACTTTATTTTGTAACATTTTACAAAGCAATTTTGTTAAAGGCTTCTAGTCAGTTAGAAGATTCCTGGTATAGCTTATTTCGGAGAGTTGTTGGAAAGCAGTGTGAGAGACGGGGAGAGGAAGTATAAGCTGTGCACGTGAGGGATCGTTTCTTATCTCACAACTTTATTGAACATTCTTTGTAACATGGTAATATTAAACCAGGCAGCCTGCTTCTTACGTCGGTACATGAGTAAGCTGCACAGAATCGAAAGGCTTCGAGCGAGCTCAGAGTTCCCATGAGGAGGAGGTTTGGGGGTGGAGAGGCAGGAATGGGTGGGAATTACTATAGGCATTGGCATAGCTATGGCCAGGCAATGGGTGGGTGCATAACCAAACACCTATACACTGTGTCTCCCTCCTAAAATGTCCTTCCTCTGTGTCCCTCGTCAGATGCCATTCTTCCCTATCTGTACTTGAATCAATACTTCAATGCAATAGTTTGGGCTTTATACGTGTTGCAAGCAACACCTAATAGCCCAAATTAAAAGGATTATTAATAGAACATCGGGCAACATCAATTTGAGAATTGAAATATCTGGGCTGCTGGTATGTATTTGATCAATTCTGACATTAATATCATTTTTGATCCATATTATAAAACTGCCACTAGGGCATCCTCTGCCACCTCTTAGTGCTGAATTAATCAAATATTTATATCCTGGCCTAGGTATAAGTAAAGTAGCCCACGTTTCTTCTGTGGTGATATTACTTTCCAAGAAATAATTAAAATCTGTGTTAGTTAATGTAGACTGGATGCCTGCCACGTTCCAGGATAGAACCTTCCAATACTACGCCTTTACAGATGCATCCTGAGATTTTGTCATGGCAATACTAGGTGCAGAGGGTGACTTTCATTGTTAGGCCCTGTGAGACTTTCCAACAGTCAATTCTGGTGAATGGTCAACAATTCCCTTACTGAGCACAACATTCTGGTTGTGTTCTAGAGGCAAAATGTACCATGAATTTAAAAGTCTTCAAACTATGCAGCTGGATCTTGGATCTAATGGTGCCGAGGTTGAGCAGAGTAAGATTCTAAGCTAAGCGATTTTAAACCACAATACGTTCTATCAGATCATAAGCAATATCAATTTGGATATGAATTATTTTGGCCTGTATGATGTTAGCTCGTATAATTGATGGGCAACCCTTGGTGTGCCTCAACCAGTGTGTGCATTTATTAGTTAAGGATTCACTATTTCCATTTGAGCTCTTTTTTAGTTTTGGCACTTTCGTTGTGTACACAGCTTTAGTTTCTCCAAATTGTACTCAAGGGTCCCTACGGTTGGAGTTTTGTGCATACGGCAAATTTGGTGAGTTATTCGTCATGAGAAGCTTGAAAGGATCAGCATGTCGTTCAGTGGTTATGTAGGGCAATTTGGGTGCCTGGAAATAACTGACAATAATGGCTTATGTGATGGGTCATGTTGCCCTACATGTAACCTGATGTTTACCTGTAGAGTTCCTGGGATCTGAAGTAACATTTGGTTTAGTAACGGTAGCACTAGTCATGTTTATTTACCTCTTGATCTAGAATTCTGGATTCAGCTTTTGGCAGAGTTGTATTACCAAATAAAGCACTACCTGCTAGAGGGGTAAAATTAAGTTATGCAAAATAGTCCATATTTCCCTCAATGATGAAAGTTTAGATTTGAGTTAATATATTCCCAGTGAAGGGGTGCACAGGATGGACATGTGGTTAGGGTAGATTTTATTTTTTCTCCTCCACATGCGAGTCCCACAGCACCTTTTGATGGATTTATGGATTTTTGGTCTGTTCCCCTGAGTGAGTGGAAACCTTTTTCCCCACACTCATTCTTTTACCCCATTTTTTGGCATACTTTGTATTTCTTTTAGTAACTCTCTTGGAGAAATGCTTTCCTCCAAGTTATATGGCATCTGTCATTGAATGTTGCTACACACCGCACTCTGTGCGGTGTGGCTAGGAGCCCCTTGGGCTTCCCTTTTTATTTTCAGTTCTTTTCCTTGGGAGAACCTAAGGCCCCAAGGACAAGGGGATTTTTGGCATATTTCCTAACCTTTTATATTGTGAGATCAGCACCCCCAGCCCCCTTATGTGTAGTGCTGAGGCGTTACACTGTATCCCCTTTCTCACTGCTCTTGTAACGTTTTGGTTACAGTGATGGGCAAATCTGCATGGCTGGTGGCAGTGGTTTTATTCTACCTAATAGTGTGCAATTATTTACTCCCAGGCTGTACTTACAGCTGGGGTAATGCACAGAAGGGTCAACATTGACCCAAAATTGTGGCTGTATTCCTTTTTTTGCCATTTCTCTTTTGCTTGGTGATCCTGCTGTGCTCAGTGGGGGAGGCCCTGGTATGACTTTGGCCTTTGGTAGGAATCTTTTGTGAAGCCTGCCAAGGCTCCTGAATTTCTGGGAGGACCGGAAATGGACGAGGAGTCAGAAAACTCGGCCGTTATTTGTCTTCTGGTGTGCCTGTCTGGAACCAGTTCCAATTGCGGAACTGGGTATCCTGAACAGACAGCCACCACCCAGAGTTAGAATGGTGCATGGGTGCTGATTAGCTGGGTTCCAGCATAAAAGGCATGGCTCCTGGGGCTGAAGACAAGCTGACCACTGGAACAATAGAATCGATGAGGAAGAAGAGGTGTCAAACGCAGCCACTTTCGGATGACTGCAGAAGCCCTCTGAGTAACCGTTGCTGTCCGACCCCTTCTTCCAAACAGCAGGAGAACTTCGAAGATGACGCTCCCCTTTTAGACTGGTGGGACCAATCAGTCTTGAGATGACCTCCATTTCGAGCCATCCCACGAAGAGCGGTGTCCTTCACGGGCTGCAAACAGCCAGTACCCTAGGACCTGTGGACACTGTGCAGGGCATTGTCTTCTTATGACTGGGTCTGCTGCTACTGCATCGTGCTGCAACTCCTTCACTCATAAGGTACTGTGAGACTCTTCGTAGAACTTTGCTGCTCCTGTGTTGCTAGAGTGCTGATTAGTGTGTTTCAGAGTTTGCCCAGGCCTAATGTCTGGGTGCATACAGGGAGCCTTCTTTGAATTCATGACTGTTTTTCACAACAAATAATGTACTTAATTGCTACTGAAGACTTCCTCTCAAACCTTTGACCTTTCTACAGCTGTCAGTTACCTGTTTTGCCCTCCGAACTGACTCTGAGACACTCATAACTAGTTGGGGATGGACTGCCAAAGTGTTAGGCCTCTGTGAAATTGCCAAGTATTTACTTACCTTGTGTTGGTTTTGTTTCATTTATCTTACCTGAAACAGTCATTACAAAAGTATTTTAGTTCCCTTTGAATTACATACTGTCATTCAAAAAATAATTACAAAGTGTTTTACTTACTGTGAATAATACATTGGTTTTTCTAAAGTTACTTATTGTGTGTTATAGTACTTAGCTTTTTACTTTCTTTTGGTTTGGTGTGTGTATATAAAAGAAGCCATTATTTTCATATAACCTTTAGTGTGTTAGTGTTTCTTTGGCCTATGTCAGGCTTGTCCAACTCCAGGCCTCATGGGCGGGAATCCTGACTGGTTTTTAGGATACACACTCAATAGTATTCATAAGAAATGTGCATACATTTAGAATCATTTTATGCAAATTTATCTCATGAATATTAACTGGGGGTATCCTGAAAATCTGACATGTTTATGTCCCTCGAGTGCTGGAGTTGGACAACCCTGCTCTAAGTTATTTGTACCACCTGTATCCCTATTATCCTTCCCAAGATAAGTCTGGCTGCTCAGCCATTGCTACCAAAATAATTGTGTGGTTCAGGCCTATACTAAGAGTTGGAGCCCTGTGTCCCAAGTGTGAGTCTTCTCTAGTCCTATCATAGGTGGCCTTTTGTAAAACTCCTTAACACCGTGCCGTCGCACCAACCTAAGATGGCCGACGGCACCTTCAGTGTTGCAACCTGAGTTTGATTCGCCTTCATGCCCTGTATTCTCCTATGACTGGTCACCCTTCCTTTATGAAGACCAATCACTCGCTGGCAGGTGAACGCTGGCCCACCCACTAAGGACCATCCCCACAAGGATCTCTGCCTGTCCCCGGGCCTGTAATTGCATTCCGACCCAACCGCTGGTGAAGGAGCAGCCCCGCATTGCAGGAGCAGTGCCCCCCGCCTCACAGCTGAACCTGTTGCTCCATTTCCAGTAAGGTAGGCTGTGTGGGTGATTTGCCACCTCCTGAACGCGAGCACCTACTTCTTTGCCCAATAAGTTGGGAAACCGGTTGACATTTCCTATACAGTGCGCTCTCTGCACACTATTTTGTTTTTGTGCCTCAATTCCTCCTGGAGACGTTGTTTCTTGCTGAAACCTCCAAAGCCACCACTGTGTGACACGAGGAGGCCCCAACCTAAGATGGCCAACGGCACCTTCAGTGTTGCAGCCTGAGTTCGATTCGCCTTCATGCCCTGTATTCTCCTATGATTGGTCAACCTTCCTTTATGAAGACCAATTACTCGCCGGCAGGCGAACGCCGGCCCACCCAATAAGGACCATCCCAACAAGGATCTCTGCCTGTCCAGAGTGGACAGAGGCCACGGCCAAGACCCCTGTACGTGCACCCCTCATCCCGTGCATGCTACTGCCCTTCTGGGTAAGCTGACTCAATCTTATTCATCTATAAATGAAACCTACTTCTGGCACATGCACCCTAAACACTCTTAGCCTGTGCACACGACAACTCTGCACCTACTATAACTACTTATATTGTACTATGTGTCCGATGTGCTTGCCTAGTTTTTGCATTATTTAGCCGCAGTCACCATCATTGATGCTCAGCCATGCCTAACGATCGCATTTTGACCTTAGAAATGCGCATGTCCTGTAAACGGCATCACACAACCCAACTTCGCCTTGACATTGTTTGCTTTGCTCTCATACAGTCATTGGGAACTCTGCAATCCTACGCAGAATCTGCTGCAACATCCAGTCCTATTTGTTTGTTTGTTTGCTTGATTTCTTAATGTGTGCTTGACTGCTCCTGGCTGTCATGCCGCTGCTTATGTGCTACACCCCGTCTAATCACCCTTTGCTCTCCTAAGCATATTTTTGAAGGGGAGGAAAGAGACAGTTGCTTGGCTATTGTTAGAGATGGCAAAGAAGCCATGTGCAAGTCTCTTCAGTCGGGTCTGGATTCTGCTGATGGCATTCGCAGAGCCATGGCAGCAAGCACAGTAATTTGCAGATTTGTGTGGTTAAGGAAGTCTGGATTTGCACCGGATGTACAAACTAGACTCCTTAATGTGCCTTTTGACGTGTCTCACCTTTTTGGCAGCAAGGCTGACGAAAGCCTTGAGAAGCTGCAGACCTGGAAGGCGGCAGCCAAGTCTTTGGGTGCCGCTATTAGACAGCCTCTGCCCTTTCACCCCAGTGCCCCTTCTTGGAGGGGTAGATCCTTTCTCTACTACTCCTCAGTTGGAAGAGTGAGAGGAATGGCTGGTCAAAGAAGATTCCCTTGTGGTGGGAGAGGTGCAAAGCCCGCCCAAGCAGGGGCATCTTTACCAACAGCCACTGCTTCAGCCGTCTTAAAACCTCTCTGAGGTCTTGAATCCCGGAATCCCAGGAGGCAGACTGTCCCAGCATCTTAAAGAATGGTGAGACTTTGGATACTTGGGCATTAGAAACCATAGCCCAAGGTTACTGCCTTCCCTTCATTCAGAGACCACAGAACCATCCACCGGGGAGTCATTCTTTGAGGGTTCCAGATCTGCTCCTTGTGCTGGAAATTTTGACCTTGCTAGAGAAAGGTGCTATAGAGCTGGTATCTGTGGCGGAGAGGAACAAAGGATGGTACTGTCCATGTTTCCTAATACCCAAGAAGGACAGATGACTGAGGCCCATCTTGGACTTGAGATACTTGAACAAGTTCCTCAGGAAGGACAAGTTCAAGATGGTCACACTTTCTCAGATCCTTCAAGCCCTCCAACTCCAGGATTGGATGGTGTAATTGGACCTTCAGGATGCTTAATTTCATGTGCCAATCCATCTCGAGCACGCCACTGGCGGTTCTCATTATCAGTTTGAGTTCTGCCTTTTGGGCTGACCTCCGACCCAAGGGTTTTCACTGATGGTGCTGCTGGTGGCAGCAAGTCTCAGGAGAGGGGGGATTCAAGTCTACCCCTGCCTGTCATGGCCCCAGAACACAAAAACCACACCATCTAGTGATGGGGGCAATGGGTCCCTTTGGGACCCATAAACACAGAGGCCCTGGCTGGACTCAGTCCTGGCGCCTTTGGCGGGGCTCATATAGAGGTGTGAGCAGGAATACTTTATTTCAGTGCAGGAGTGCTATTATTTTACAAGAACTTTCCAGGAGCTGAAGGCCTTTATTCCAGAGAACATCCTCATGTGCTGACTCATCGGGTGTGGCTCCCTAGGCCTGGTCTTCATATGCTGACTCATTGGGTGTGGCAGGCAGGCTTAACCTGGTGGGCGTGGCTTCAGAAGCTTGGCTATATAAGCTGCTCCATCCTTAAGGCCGGTGCTTCGCGTTACTGTGCACTCGTGTGCAACGTGACGCTCACCGCCGCTTGGACCAGTTTACTTACCTTTGAAAACAGGCGTTCTCCTGCATACTCACTTCCAGGAAACCGGTGCTTCATCGCTTCAACTGCAGACTCATCTGCAGACTCATCTCCTGACATCCAGTGACCTTGATCCCGACGCCACAGCACCACACTCCGCATCCATGAACTCGGACCCTGTGAAGAAGAAGAAAGACGAGGTTCAAACATCCGTCCTAGGGTCGCCCCGCATTTGAAATTTGAACCCCGTACGCCCCTATTTAACAACTTACCAGCTACTGTACCACTGCAGCTCCGTTCCTCATTCCCTCCGGCTGTCGCCTCGAGCTCCGCAGCTTCTGCCGGGCCTGCAACTTCAGGGAAGAAAGCTAAAGAGCAAACATCAAAAGTGGAACAGACAGCAATACAAGACTACAAACTTTACAATACAACAAAAACAGACGAGGAAAGACAAAGGCAAACAGGAACACTTACCCTGAAGTATAGTGGCTTAGTCGCAGCAGGACTGGACTGCCACGTGCAAGGGACCAGTGAAGGAACTCGGTCCAGATCATACGAGCGCCCCTGCCAGAAGCAGCAGGATGGAGTGCTTGCCAAAACTAATCAACAGGTGAGCTTTCCAGGGACAGCGCATCCCAAGGGTACCACAGTTTGGGAGAAGGGGTCTGGAAGGAGATCAAGCGCACAAGCTGGCATACTCACGCCCCTATTCTCCACACAGGAGTTGTCCCAGGCAGCATCACCTATTGCCACCAGTCACCACATACATGCAGAGGGGGAAGTCGGACCAGAGCAACCTCATACCCGGGAGGGCTGCAACCGTGCCCCAACATCTCTACAGACAGCAGGTGAGCGTAACACTACCTGGACGATTGGCTGATCAACGTCACCTGCAACTCTCTTCACAGACTGGGCTTCTCCCTCATTTACAAGAAGCCCCATATGACACCATCTCAAAAGTTCCAATTATTTGGGCCGCACTGGATACATCCTTAGGAAAGAGCTTGCCACCTGGGGTGAGGGCTCAAGACATTTGCAGATATTGGTGCCCAACATCTTCCAGCCTTTGACTTTTTGAGGTTGCTCGGCCTCATGTCATCCTGCATTTTTCTGGTGCCAGAGGCTCACCTGAGAATGAGATCCCTTCAATGTGCTCTCAGGACTCAATGGTCTCAATTCTCGGGGAACATGTCAGACCTATTTCAGGTTCCAAGCAGGGTCGCACAGGATCTTAGGCCTGTGAGGACAATATTCTGAAGGGAGAACCTTTTGGCAACTATGGCCATAGATCACAGTAGTGATGATGCCTCACTCACAGGGTGGGGAGCCCACGCCAACGATCTAATAATCCACGGCCGTTGGTCTTCATCGGAGTCCAAACTACATATCAATCTTTCGGAGCTGAGGGCAAGCCGACTTGCGTTGAAGGCCTCTCTGCCCTCGGTTTGGGGAAAGAATGTCCTGATAATGACAGACAACACAGTGGCCATGTACTAACTCAACAAGAGAGGTGGTGTAGGGTCACTATTACTGTGCAGAGAGGTAATGCAGCTCTGGTTCTGGGCAATTGAAAAAGGAATCTCCCTGTCAGCAGTTCACCTAGCCGGAGAGGAGAACATGGCGGCGGACGCTCTGAGCAGGCCGAGCACAGTCTCCCTCGAGTGGGAACTAACTCAGGAAGTCCTTCAAGAGATCTTCACCCTTTGTGGAACCCCTCAAGTGGATCTGTTTGCGACCAGTGCCAACCAGAAGTGCGAACTGTACTACTCCAGGGACTTCCCCCAAGAGGAGCTCTAGTAGATGCGTTTGTGGTGGACTGCAAGTTTTAACTAATGTACACATTTGCTCCAGTCCCCGCGTGATCAGGATGTTGAGAAAGTTCAGGAAACGCATGATCCTAGTTGCCCCGGATTGTGCCAGGACGACATGGTATCCGGACCTTCTGGACATGTCCATCTGCCCTCCAATAGGTCTTCCACTAAGAGAGGACCTTCTCTTGGGAGAGGAGGGTCGGGTTCTCCATTTAGAGGTCAAGAGACTCAGCCTTCCCCCATGGTTTCTGAGAGGCTGACATACAAGGATTGGGACCTCCTGGATGTCGTAATAGAGATTGTGCTTTCGGCCACAAGGCCTGCAACAAAGTCCTTGTATCGCTGCTGTTGGAACAAAATCTGCAGCTGGTGCACTGACAAGAATGTAGACATTTTACTATGCAATACACCGGAGGTGTTTGCCTTTCTACTGTACCTAGCCAATCTGGGGCGCCAAGTTGGAGCAATTAAAGGCTATGTGGCGGCGCTATCCATCTTTAAGCGGTCGTCTGAGGAAACTTCATATTTTAAGGTACCACTGGTGATACAATTTCTGAAGGGACTCGCCAATGTGTTCCCGCCATCTCCTTTTCAGGTTCCCGTTTGGCACCTTAATTTGGTATTAACATTTCTGATGTATGCACATTTTGAACCTTTACGTTCATGTAAGGTTACTAACGTTCAAGACCATTTTGCTAGTATCACTAACTTCAGCCCATAGAGCGAGTGAGTTGCAGGCACTATCATCTAAACCACCCTTTACAGTATTCCACAAGGACGTCCTGATGGTTAAGCCTTCATTTTTGCTGAAGATAATTTCAGATTTTCATGTACAACAAAACATTGTTACCCACTTTTTACCTGGATGCAAGAGAAAAGGCGGGCACCACAATAGTATATTTATTTCAAATCTTGTTCCAGTAACACTGAAAAAGGTTTTGTAGGAGCTATCTGATAAAAACAGATCCTATGACACAGGGATCCGAAAAATGCAGGGAAGAAAAAACAGGTGAAACTACCCAGTAAAACCAGATGCTCACAGACTGCTCTTCTAAACAAAGCTGCAGCTTATGTTCCAAAGAGTATTCAATATAGTTCTATCGAGTAGTCATTTATGTTCTTGGCAAGTTTTACCCACCACCTTATCCTGGGAAGAAGGAAGAGAGGTTGCATAGATTGGATCCACGTAGAGCTCCAAGTTTCTACATTTCTAGATTGTCCAAACTTCGTCTAGATGATAAACTTTTTATAGGTTATACAGGTCACAAACTGGCTCAGGCAGTAACAAAACAGACCTCATCAAGATGGACCTTTCTAGCAATTTCACAATTCCACAGGCTGGCGGGCAAAGATCCTCCAGAAGGCTTGTGGGTCCATTCCACCGGGGGCATAGCTACTTTTTTGGCTCTGCAAAGAGGTGTTCCTATTAAGAGCATTTGTGAGGCAGCTACGTGGTCTTCAATACAAACATTCACAAAGCATTACTGCCTTGATTCTTCCCTCACTCAGGATGGAAGCTTTGGAAAAGCCGTCCTCCATTTGGTTCATGGAAACCATTGATAAAATTCGTAGTCACTCCACCAACACAAATACTGCTTTGGGAGTCTATCAACGATGAGGAATACAAAGGAAGACACAAGCCATTCAAAGAACAAGTTACTTACCCCATATAATGTTATTTTGACTGGAGGTTCCTCCCAGCCTACCCCACAGTAGAATTTCCCATGCTATTGCAGCTTTTGCTCCTTCAAAGCCTAGTACTGTCAAACCTGTGTTGATGCGGATAGTTCTACTGAAAGAAAAAACAGAACTGAAGCCTACGGGCGCTGCACATGATATATATACCTTCGATTACATCATCCTAGAGACGGAGGACCTGGAGGGACATCAAGTCGAATGCATCGACGCACAGTGGGCTCTGCCAACAAAAAAAAAATCAGAAGAAGCTGAAGCTATTGATATTGAATATCAAAGATGAGGAATACGTGGGAGGAACATCCAGTCGAAAGAACGTTACCAGGGGTAAGTAACTTGTTCACCTTTCCCTATCTCTAAAGGGTTATCCTTACCTAAACAAATATCAAGTTGGGTGCTCGTCATCCGGATGTATGTCCAAATAAAGTGTCTGTCCTCTGTCCAAAAACCTATTTATTTTTTTATGTTTTATTGATTTTAAAAAAAAGCAAAAGAAATGACCTCACATTGGCCACAGCCATATAAACCTTGAACATTGTTACATCATCCTTACACATTTATCTTAACAATTATTCTCACTTCATTGAATAAGACAGGAAAAGGAAATGCAGAACATTGTAAGCAATCTTCTTTCACTCAATTTATTCTCAGAACTTTTTCAATCATTTTCAATAGCGCAATCATTAGGCTGTTTTTTTTCTCCCCCAAATATCCAAGCCCCACCATTCATTCAGACTCTGAGTGGTATTAACTACTCTGTAGTCAGCTAAATAGGAGTCTCTGATTTATTTTAGTGAGTCGCAGGCGGTTACCCAGTGGCAGAGCGTTTCCACAATATCTTTCCTTTTTCAAAAGCTACATTGAGCATTCTTAATGCCCAGCATTTTCTGAGGCCACAGGACTTTTCCTGTGAGTAGAGTGTTTAATCTGCACCTCAGTAACATGTCACGATAGTGTTGGGACGGAAACTGCTGTAAATACCTTGTGAGTGAATTCAGACCTTTCCTTTCAGCATTTCTCGTGCAACTGTTTGTCTCGATCACATTGTTTCCACTGTATTAATCCAATCCAATTCTTGCAATTTCTTCTTGATTTTGGATGGATTAATGGCTAAATCACTCATGCTTATGTCTTTCTGCACTAAGATTTTTTCTACCTTCGGTCTCCACTGGGTTACGTGTTTATCCTGACCTTCTCTAGTGGGATCTAAGACCACAAAGGGGGCTAGTTATGTTTCATACACGCATTTCCTATATGGGACAATCGACTTCCACAATACCAGGGATTCTAATGATTGTAGTTTCAGCTCTTGGATGGCTCTTACCAAATGCTGTACCAATGGTACCCATTAGTACAGCATTTGGCAGTCTCAGCAGTGTCTGCCAAAAGAGGGCTTCAAGTTTCTTCTATGTCTTCCAAGACAAATGCAGAATAGCCTCTGCTTCGTAAGTTAGGCAATTTTCTGCTTGTAGAAGGAAAGAATGGGAATCATCGTGTATCTCCCAAACTTTCCATGGAAGGCTTTTCCCTGGTTAATTAGGATAGTCAATTTAGATCTCAAGTGTATTTATTGCCCCAGGTCATTCGCATTTCTGTTTATCACAATCCCCAAATAGATCATGGTTTCCACTATTTGAAGTGTCTCGATACCCACTCTCCATATAAAATTCCCCTTTTTCTTCTTATGAGACGACTTCATTGTCAATACCTTGGATTTTGCAACGTTAAACTTTTTACCATTCTCCATTAAATAGGAGCTAAAGGCATGAATCATTATCTGAAGACAGATGTGTTAGGTCTAAGAAGACTAAATCATCAGCGAACAATATCCAAGGCACTATTACCTGGTTGATTTTCGGGGGCAAAATAATGGCCTCACTGCGAGATTGCTAGGTCCGCAATATACCGACAAAAGAGAAAGGGTGCCAGGGCACACCCTTGTTTAAGGCCTCGGTATGTTAAGATCTTTTTTGACAGATGTCCTTTTCCTGAAAGTCTAATCTTAACCGAGGTATTTGTATAGAGCAGCTCCATAGCTTCTACCAAATCCTCGGGGCAATTCCACGTTCTTAACTTGGTCCAGTGCTTCTCCCTAATGACTCCATTGAACGCCTGTTTGAGATCCATAAATGCTAAGTATAGGCACATTCCCGTTTCAAACGCCCACTCTTATAGAATATTAATGATGAAGAGGTTTAGAGTGAAACCTACCTCCTTGACAAAACCAGTTTGTCTCGGGTCAAGGATACCATTCTTCTCAGCCCATGATCTTAGATCTCTTAACAGGACGGTTGCAAATAATTTCCCGATGGCGTCCAGGAGGGCGTTTAATTTATTATTAATCCCCTCTGAAGTAGAAGGTAGTTTGTTCATGAAGGTATGGGCCAAATTATTTTTAAGAACTTTGATTTCTATGAATCCAGTTAACACTGTTAACCAATACTTCAATTGTTAAAAAGATCAAATCCAACAAACATTTGTTCAATATTCAATACCATTTTTTACAAAAAAACAGGATTTCCTTTATAAAACATAGGTGCTCTTAAGCATCTTCAGATTCTCTGATTTGTGTAAAATTGTTCTAAGTTCACAGCATGCAGTATCTTCCTAATTTCTTTACAAATAAAATATTTAATTGCTTGATGATTTGTTCTGGTTTCTCTTGAGTGGTCAATTCCTGTGTGTTCTTTTAATTATTGATGCAATGTGTGCTGCTTCTTTGCAGTGATTGTAATTGTATTGTTTGTTTGTAAAGCGCTTAGACACAAGTGAAGTGCTTCAAGGCAGGAAGGGAACAAGGGGATATCATCGTCATTCTTATGCCTTGAAGATTCTGAATGATCTAACAGCAATAACTAGCCTGGGGGGTTGGGGGAAACAAGACATAAAGGTAGGTCGACAATGTGCCTATGCATACAGGCAAAGCCAACTTGGGAGAGGAGCTAGAGGAGGACAAGACAGACAGATATGCTAAGCCTAGTACATACAAGGTTGTGCAATTGCACAGACAGAAGTGCGAGGGAGGTGGCGGGACAAGTGCGCCCAGTCCAGCAGGGGCCGTGATTGAGTGCAGAGTGGGTCCCGCTCTCATGAAAGGTAATTGCGAGTGCAGCTGATGCCCAGAGGGCAAGTGCAGGACTGGCAAGGGAACCTGGGACCTGTGAGGCTCTGGAGGTGCACCAGGTGACCAGTCAGATGACTGAGCAGGTTGAGGATGAGAATTCAGAGGGAGGCAGAAAAGATGAGGAATGAGGTTAGGAAGAGAGAGGAAGAGAAGAGTGTCTTGAGGATTTTCCGAAACTTGAGGCGGTCCGGCTCAAGAAGGGATAGGGGCAGGTAGGCTTTTCCAGAGGGAGGCACATGCAGAGGATAAGGACCTACCCCCAAATCTCTGTTTGGAAAAAGGGCTCAGCCACAGAGAGTTGGAGGAGGCAGAGTGGAGGAGAATATTTAGGAAGAGAGCGTTGTAGATAGTAGGGGCCCCGGACTTGAACTTGATCCTTGCAGCCACTGGGAGCCAATGAAGGGATTTCAGCACTGGGGAGATGCGGTCCCTGGGCTTGATGTCAAGGAGAAGTCTTGCGGTTCTGTTCTGGATAAGTTTAAGTGGTCATAGAGTAGAGGTAGGAAGACTGAGAAAGAGACTATTGCAGTTGTCCAGTCTGGAGAGAACCAGGGCACTGGAGCTGGAGACAGGTGAGAAAAGGTAGAATACCTCTGAGGAGGTGCAGCTGGTAGTGGGACTTTTTGTACATGTTTGAGATGTGAGAAGAGGAGAGAGTCGAAGATGCCCCCAGGTTTTTTGCCTCACTAGTGGGTGAGGGTGCAGGACCAAGGGTGGTTGGCCAGAGGGAAAGTGGGAAAACAGAAGCAGGGGCCCCAATGAGGACGATCTCTGTTACTGTCATTAAGACGGAGATCGTTAGCAGCACAACAGGACTGAATTGTGGACAGACAGTCTGGGATCACGGAGGAGGAGGAAGACGCCGAGGGCAGCCTGAAAGAGAGCTGTGTGCCATCCGCATAACACTGGAAGTTGGAGGTGAAGGTAGCGATGATGTGGGCGAAAGGGACCATGAAGACATTGAAAAACCAGGGGGCTAGATTAGATCCCTGGGGGACACCACAGGTAGAGAGAGTGATAGCGGAGAGAAAGGAACAGAGTTCCACCTGTGAAGGATGGTCAGAAAGGTAGGATGCTAACCACACCAGGGTTTGATCAGTTATGCCCAGGGTCTCCCAGAGACGGGAGATCAGGATGTTGTGGTTCACCGTATTGAAAGAAGAGGAGAGGTCAAGAAGAATGAGGACAGAGGGAGAGTTAGAGTTAAGGTTTGAGAGCAGGTCTTAATTGGTTTTAGCAGTTTCTGTGCCTCTCGATGCTCTAAAGCCAGACTGATGGTCGTGGAGTCAATCAACAGATTCAGTGTGGAGGGTAAGCTGAGAGATAGCCAACTTCTCCAGGAGTGCCCAAGAAAGGAGTGATGGAAATCGGTCGATACTTACCCGGAATGGTAGAATCAGCAGAAGATTTTTTGAGCAGCGGGTGCACAACAGAGTGCTTGAGAGAAGTGGGGAAGACTCCAGTGGTGAAGGAGAGTTTTCAGTGGTCTGCTAAGGCTGAAGCTAGCGAGTCAATGTTGTGGCAGGTGTGACAGGTGAGAGGGAGGAGAGAAGGGGAGTGATGGGTGTGGCCAAGGGGGGGGGGGCCCAGGAGATGATTGTCCACTAGTGGGTGTGGAGGAGAGAGAATACAGGATGTCCTGTTTTTTGGTGCTGAAGTGTGCAGCCAGGGCTAAACAAAGGGCCTGGGTGGGTGTAGTAGAGGAAGAGACTGCAGTAGGATTGGCCAGTTCCTTACAGACAAGTTTGGCCGTGTTGTTTGATGCCGCAGAGATGTAGGCTTCAATATGGACTCTTTTCTTGGACCGGATGCAGAGTCTTTATTGCCTTTGCAGAAGACGTGGACCAGTTTGTGCGCCTGAAGATCCCAATTTACGTACCCCTGCCCTGCACATGCTTTTAAGGTCAGTCAGATCAGAGTCCTACAGGAGTTGCACTTTTTGGTAGGCTTCAGTCGGACCCTCATGATGGGGGCAATGATGTCGAGGGTATTGGAGATGGAGAGGTTTAACTTGGAGAGGGCTGTATCGGGGTGGGATTCAGACGCAAGAGTAGGATACGGCAAGCAGGTGGCGGCAAAGGCAGCCACTGACGGTCAGATGACCTTGAAGGTCGGAGGCAGTACAGGATGTGCCAGTGCCAAGGTAGAGGAAAGCCTCAAGTGAGAGGAGAGGGTGATCGGTCCATGAGTGGGGTGATGAGAGGAGTAGAGAGAGGAATGTCTACAGATAAGAGCGTCTAAAGATAAGAGCGTCCAAGGTGTGCCTGGCAGTGTGCGTTGGACCAGTAGGCCGAATGGATATAGATATATATATATATATATATATTTTCAGTAAAAAAACTTTGTTAAAGGGACGTTATGGTTCCAAGTAAAACCGAAAACCCCCTGAAATTCACCAGTTATGGTAAACTACGCACCCATAACTCGTGCCACCACCGTGCATTGCTAAGACTAACACCCATGACATCAAAAGATGACATCACATTTACATAGTGTGAATTTGATAGATGTTTACTAGGATTCCCTTACTTTAAATACATATAATATAGAACATGCTGAACCACCTGCTAATGATTTTCGCACAGTCCGCGGACAACATCAACACTACCCAAAACTCAGGGGGTATCTTAGATTGTTCTATCATGCTATATAAAAACTGAAAAAGTTCAAAAAGCAACACATAAACACATTATATTTAATAATAAATAAGAAATGGAACCTATATATGTAACACATCAACCATCCATTTAAATACCATATGTACTAGAATGGAATATACCACAACAAGAAAGATATGCCTCCAACATAATTACCTGACAAAAACTGCACAGCTAGGCGCAACAGCAGACCTACACAACAGTAAGAACACAGCTTACCAGAAACTAGTAAGTAAACTTCATTTTTCTTATATATTTCTAAACTTTCTGTATTTGGTACACTAAAAGTAATATATATATTTTTTTTTTATTTTATTTTTTTTTTAAACATATTTTTATTGATTTATAAGTGATACAGAAAGTAAACACTCCCTCAATTCCCCATCCCGCCTCCCCCACCCACCCACTTCCGGAAGAGTGATCATTGTTCCAATGTACTCGGGACCGATTAAGAAGTGAATAAGTCCGTTATTGTTATGGCGTGCGGGCACCACTGTGCCATATAGTCTGACTGGAGATATTCTAGCACTCCTCCCCATTCTTTTGTGAAGGAGCTACGTGTTCCAAGGAGATTGTGTGTTATTTTTTCCATAGACATTTGGGACCAGACTTTATGTAACCATGTAAACAGCATCGGTGGGTCTCTTTTTTTTCCATCCCTGTGCGATTGTTGCCCAGGCCGCAATGACTAGGCTCATGAGGCTTCTCCTTTGCGCCTTAGTGAGTGTATTGGCATGTTGCTCTTTGAGTCCACAGAGCCAGGTTTTCTCCGTGAAACGATCCACGTCTAGATAGATCTTCTTCAGTTCGGATATTACCTCTGACCAGAAGATTTTGACCTTAGGGCAGTCCCACCAGATGTGTCTCCACGTGCCTGCGTCTGTACAGCCTCTCCAGCAGCGGTTAGGTGTGAGTGGGTACATGCTATTTAGCCTCTCCGGGGTGTAGTGCCATTGCGTGATGATCTTGATCCACATTTCTTTGGTTTGAACTGCTCTGGTCAGTTTGGGGATATCGGCCCACAACGACTGCCACTGCTGTGTTGTAATGTCTTCCCCCAGCGTCTTTTCCCATCTTTTCATGTATGCCCACTTTATGTCTTCACCCTGAGTATTCATGAACCTATAGAGGTTGGAGACTAGTTTTCTGTCTCCTGAGTTGGTAAGGAGAAACTTTTCAAAGGCGGTAAGCTCTCTTGTCGCTGCTTGTGTTATCTCGGGCGTGGTCAGCCAGTGTCTGAGCTGTTCATATTTGTATCTGTCCGCGTTTGTGAGGTTCCAGAGTGACTTGCAGTCGGCAAAAGATCTCACCTCCCCATCCACGAACATCTCCCCTATTTTCCTGCAACCGGCTTCCTCCCAGTTCCCATAAGCACCATACTCTGTCCCTGGTGGGAATTGCTGGTTCCTGCAGATTGGAGTGAACGGGGCCGTTGCTGTGGTGATATTCCCTTTCCGTGTCTGCTCATCCCAGGCGTTCAACGTGGCCCTCATGATCTCACTGATGCGCAGATTTGGGTGTCTGTGCTGCTTTGGTGTCCATAGGAGGTCTTCCAACGGCGTTCTTGCGACCGCCCTGTCCTGAGTCACCCAGATCGTTCGTTGATTGTCCCCTAGCCATTCTTTCAGGATCCTGAGTTGTGCCGCTTGGTAGTAGTTCTTAAAGTGTGGAAGTGCCAGGCCCCCCTCCCTGATGTTGGATGTGAGAATTGTTCTGGATACTCTGGGGGGTTTCCTGTTCCATATGAAAGACAAGACCGACTTTGCCAGGGCTCTGAAAAAGGAATCAGGGATCCCAATCGGTAGGGATTGGAAGTAATACAGCGCTTTAGGGAGGATGTTCATTTTTATCGATTGGATTCTCCCCCAACAA
Organism: Ambystoma mexicanum; assembly: GCF_040938575.1. NCBI lineage: Eukaryota > Metazoa > Chordata > Amphibia > Caudata > Ambystomatidae > Ambystoma > Ambystoma mexicanum. The sequence continues at coordinate 687,872,950 of NC_090930.1, forward strand.
GAAATATTTAGGGGATTCCACCGCTCTAAATCTTTTTGCATCCTGGCTAGGAGTGGGGGATAGTTTTTTTTTATATAGTGCCTCTACCTTATGAGTGAGTGTTATGCCCAAATATTTTATGCCCTCCTCCGCGACTTTTAAGTCCATTTGCCCTGCTTCCCTCCTCAGAGTTTCACAGCTCCCGGCTAATATAAGCATTTCTGATTTTTTCTTATTTATTCTTAAGCCAGAAATGTTCCCAAATAGCTCTAGTAAGTGGATCGCCGCAGGGACTGAGTGGGTTGGGTTCTCAAGTGCCAATAACATGTCATCCGCATAGGCTATTACCTTATGTTGTCTCCCCGCCATCTCGATCCCCCTGATTTGGTCTGATTCCCTAATTTTAATTAGTAGGGGTTCTAGGAACAGCGCATATAGGAGTGGTGATAGCGGGCAGCCCTGTTTCGTTCCCCTAGAGATTTCCACCCTCTCCGCAATCTCTCCATTTACCGCTATCCTTGCAGAGGGGGAGGATTAATTGGCTTTGATCATATTAATATATTGGTTCCCAAATCCCATATGCCCCAGGGTTTTAAAGAGCATTGACCATTCTACACGGTCAAAAGCCTTTTCGGCATCTAAAGATAGTAGCACTGCAGGGGTGCGGGAGAAGTTAATTTTCTCTGTTAGGTGGACTAGCCTTCTCGTGTTGTGAATCCCGATTGATCTGGGTTAATTAAGGAGGGAAGCAGCGGGGAGAGCCTGGCTGCCAGGATTTTGGTGTAAATTTTTGAGTCTAGATTAATTAGGGCAATAGGTCTGTATGAGCCCGGGAGGGAGGGATCTTTCCCTTGTTTGTGAAAAAACAATATTTTTGCCTCATTCATAGATGGAGTAACATTCCCACTATCTTTGAAGGTGTTTAGTAGTCTAGTGAGGAATGGGGCGAGGATGTCTACATATTTTTTGTAGAATGGGGTTGTGAAGCCATCCGGGCCTGGTGCTTTGTTTAGTGGAAGGCTCTTTATTGCCTTCTTCACTTCACTTTCGGTTATCTGGGCCTCCAGGTCTGTTCTGGCTTCTTCTGGTATTTTCTGAAAGGGGATCGATGTCAGGAATCTATTTTGGTCAGGTTCATCCGGGTTCTCAGTGGAGTACAGATTCTGATAGAACTCCCTGAATGTGTCCCCTATATCCTCGGTGTTCGTTAGCGCGTCCCCGTGTGCATTTTTGATGTTCCTGATGGTCGTTTAGTTCCGCTTCGACGAGAGCAGTCGGGCGAGATACCGATCTGCCTTGTTAGCTTTTATGTAGTATCTCTGTTTGAGATATAGGAGAGATCTCTGGGCTTGTTTGCTACGGAGGTGTTCGAGTTGTCCCTCGGTGTGTTTGAGTGTCCTTTTTAAGTCCCTTGAGGGGTTTGCCATTAGTTCTTCCCGGATATTTGACAGCTTCTTTTCCAGCTTTGTTTCCCACTGCCGTGTTTGTTTATCCCTCGTTGCTTTGAGGGCTATTAAATGGCCCCTGATTACTGCCTTACACGCCTCCCATACTGTGCTCAGGCAGACCTCCCCCGTGTCGTTATGATCAAGGAATTCTACGATTTTGTCCCTTATGGATTCTCCCATCACTGGGTCTGATAGTATCTCTTGTGGGAGTGTCCATCTCCAAATTCCCTTTTCCTTCCTTGGGGTCGACAGATCCATCCAGAGGGGTGCATGGTCCGACAGAGATATGGGGCCCAGCTCCATGTTTTGTATTTTGCCCAGGTTCCCCACTGACACCCATAAGTAGTCTATTCTGGGCATTGTGTTGTGAACGTGTGAATAATAGGTGTATCCCTTGGTTTGACCTTTATGTTCTCTCCATGCATCGCACAGAGCCATACCTTCCATCCGTTTTTTCAGACGCTGTGATGGGGCACTCTGGTGGAGGGGTCCGCCCGCGCTACGGTCTATATGGGGGTGCCAGGCCATATTAAGGTCCCCTCCTATAATTATTTCACCCTTCGCATACCCCTCCAGCCTCCCCATTGTGTCCCTCACGAAGCTATCTTGGCCCGTGTTTGGGGCATAAATGGAAGCCAGCGTCAGAATGGCGTTGTGTAATTTGATATTAGCAAAAGCGTACCTTCCTTCCTTGTCTGATTTTTTGTCTATCACACTTACTTCCACACTCCCTTTCACTGCAATCATCACTCCTGCCCTTTTTTCCGCTGCATTGGATTGTACAATTATATCGTAGCCTCTCAGGCGTATTTTCCCCCTATCTTGAGCTTTAATGTGGGTCTCCTGGAACAGCAACACATCAGCCTTTTCTTTCCTTAACATGTTCTCCACTTTTTTCCGCTTCACCGGGGAGTTCAGGCCCCTTACATTTAAAGTTACGAATCGAATCTTCCCCATTTCAGATAGGCAAATTGTGCATGTGTTGTGCCCGAGTTGAGTTTCCCCTCCTCACTTCCGGAAGATCTTCCCCCCCCCCCCAAACTGTAAAAAGGTCCCCCAACCATTAACTTTGTTCCAACTTTGCACCCGAGGAGGGCCCGAGTACCTAAGGTAGTTCTGGCGTTCCGCCTGTCGCTCCCAGCCCTCTGTAGACTCGAGGTTAACTTTGTGGGGAGTCCTAAACCCCACGACATTCCTTGACCTTTATGCGGGTTGTTCCGGTTCCGCGCCGGGCCAACTGAGTCTGTCGTTTACGAATTCCATCATTGGGTGCCGTTCCATATACTGCCTTCAGCCACACAGCACTGGGTCTCTAGTACTTTTAGATTTGCATCCTCTAATTTATTTCGCTTGACACATCATTTCCCCTACCGCGCCGTTTTCTTTTCTGTCGGACCTTTTCCCATCCCCCCGGTCTGTTGTGTAGTTCCCCTTTCTTTCTTTCAATTCTGGTCAAAGACTCCCCTGTCTGAATATCCATGATGCTTAGCCCCTCTTCCATGGTGGTCACCCTCCTTTGTTTTCCCTCCCAGTCGAACAGCAGACCAAAAGGGAATGTCCATTTATATTTTATCTCTCTAGTGACCAGTTCCCTCGTGAGTGGGGCCATCTCTCTTCTCTTTAGGAGTGTTACGGCTGACAAGTCCTGAAACAGCTGAATGTCTACCCCATTCATCCTGATTTGTTCCAACTGTCTCGCCCTCTGTAGTATAAGCTCTTTTTGTGGATAGGAAGACAGAGCCGCCAGGACGTCTCTGGGTCTCTCTCCTGGTGCCCCCGTGCGTTTCGGGCCTACTCTATGTACGCGGTCGATCCCCACTGCCTCCGAGTCCTGAGCATCTATGATATCCCTGAAGATCTCCTGTACCGCTTTCCTTAGATCCCTGTCCATGACCGATTCTGGCATGTTTTTAATGCGTATATTCGATAAGCAGGACCTTTTCTCTAGGTCTTCGCACTGGATTTCCAGATTATGGGTCAAACGAACTAGGTTCTCTTGTGTTTCGCCGCTCTGAAGAGCTTCTTCTGCGTTTTGCACTATTTTTTCTAGGGTGTTCGTCCTTTCTTCTAGGTTGGCAATGTCGTGTTGAACTCCTTGAATTGCCTGCTGCATATCCTGCTTGATTGCTGCGAACTGGTCCTGGACCGTTGCCATTAGTTTATCTTGAAGTTCTTTAAACCAGGAGTGCATATCGTCTTTTGTCGGGGGTAGATTGCCAGAGGCGGTGCCCCTCACCTCGGACGTGTTCAAGGTCTGCAGGGAAGAGTCCTCCTGCAGTCTACTCCTAGTTGACACTGGGGTCTCTACTGCCCACATTTGAATAAGGCTGGAGTCCTGTTTGGGGGGCTGCTGGTTCTGTAGGGATCCCCCCCCCTCCCTTTCGCTCTAGACATAACTTCCCCAATGAGTTCTTGCCTTTGCTTTCACCCGTGCCTTCCCCCTCTCCTGTTTTGATGGTCGGGCAAATGTCTCTTGAGAGGTGGACCTTAACGTGTCCTGCTGCGTGCTTCGCGCCCCTTCTTGAGTTGCTGGTGGTTGTTGGGGGTTGCTTCGAAGGCTTACTGGGAAAAAAGGGGGGGGAGTAACTCTCCTGACTGTGCCGCCAGCTGAATGATCGTCCCCACGGGCGCTGCGGTGTTGTGGCTCCGGACAGTGCTTCCCAGCACCTCACTGATTGCGCCGTCCGCCTCCTCTTTGTGTCTCTGGGGGGGCCAGGCAAGGCTGCTCAAACCCTTGGCCGCCTCCAAGTAAGCGTTAAGTGTGGGAGGGGGGGGGGATGGTCCCTCTCCGCTTCAGCTGCGTTGGGCCTTCCTGTGATTCCCACCGCCTGTGTGGGGGGGATATGGGGACCCCCCCGGCGGTAAGCTCTCTGAGTTCGTGGGGCCCGAGGGGGAGAGCGGGGAGCACCAGGGGGGCGCCTCACCTTACTGTCCACCGGATTGGGGACTGCCGCTGGTGTCCGTCGCCTCGGGGCGTCTGCTGGCGTGCGGTGCGTCACCCGGCTCTCCCCTGCGCCTCCCGCGGGGTCCGCTGATGTCGGAGGGCGCCGAGTCCGTCCCTCGATGCCGCCAACTGTATGCCCGTCCCCACGGGCGCTGCAGAGCTGGGGCTCCGGACAGTGCCTCCCCGATCCTCACTGCCTGCGCCGTCCGCCTCCTCCCCGTGTCTCTGGGGGGGCCTGTGCCGATTTCACGGAGCGTAGGCCGGCACCTTGTCCCGATGGGGGAGGGGGAGCTCCTCTCCTCGGCTCGGCTCGGCTGGGGGTAGAGGTACGGGGAACAAGCGTCTTCCTTATGCGACCAGTGCCGTGAACAGCACTCGGTGCTATATGTGGGGAACAGCCGCCCTCCGGTTCGCTGCTTCTGAGGTGCTATTGAGTGGCCCGGCGGGAGCGAGACTTACGCACGTCTCCTAGCTCCGGCGGCCATCTTGGAATCATATTTTTTTTTTTTTTTTTTTAACACAGAAATGTCCAGTACTTTGGAATGGCTTGAGAAAAATTTCCCACGTGAGTAAATGTCTGAAGACAGTGATACTAATTGTACACACTTTTCTATATAAGCAAATTAATAACCATTACTTTGTGTACTTAACATATATATTTTTTTTAACAGATCATACAAACATTGAAAATAATACACCAAAAGAGACATTAGAAAATACTCTGCAGCGCATGGAACAAAAAATTGACATGCTTATGGAAAATTTCAATCTTTTGAAACTTTTTGTGGAGGACCACATAAAATAAAAAAATAAATATCATTGTACCACATGCACCTGTTCCCCCCCCTCTCCATGTCCCAGTCAACTATCCCCAAACCCTCAACACCAAGAAAAACATTTTGATGAGACATCCATCCCTTCATCCCCTCCCATCCATCCTCTCCAAACCCCTAATTACCCTGTGTTTGTGTCAGTTTCTGCTTCTGTGTCGCTTTCATACATTTTATATCTTTATATAATAAAAAAAGTGTTTTAATTTAGTCCTTCGTGTCTTATTTTTAAAAAAAGGCAGTTAAGTTAGGGTGTCCGCGGACAGCGCAGGTGTCCGGGGTGTCCTTAATTAACCAAAATGGGTGTGTCCTGGGGACACTATACCTGTCCGTACTGTCCGCAAGCAAGATGGAAGTGTTCTTGGAACACGCGCAGTGTCTGGAATGTCTGTAATTAACCAAAATGGAGGTGTCCTAAGAACACTATACCCGTCCGTACTGTCTGTAGAACATCTACACACATGCGCACCACACCCATAAATCCTACGAACATCTCGCCTGTCCGTAACTGTCCTTCTCAATTGTGTCGCACTTTTAATTGGTTTGAGGATCCGAACACTGTCCGTAGAACACCCGCGCGCATGCGCCCAACCGTTCATGTGCATCTGGTGTCCTGCGGACACAGGTTCCCTTAGCGGACGTGTTTGCGACGTCATCATGTGACCGCACCCACGCTGAGCGTGTGTCCTGAATTGCGGAAACTGTTCGGGACCGCAAAAATTTTAAAAGTACTTTTTTTGACAATGCAAAGTATTTTACAGTAAATATTCACCATTGCACATGCCCCAGACAATGACCCTGCTTTTTTACATACTTTTTAGAACTTTTTTTAGCCTTTTTGGGGTGTTCTATCTGTCCGCAGACAGCACGGGTGTCCGCGGAGCGCGCACCTGCACCCCTATAAAAGGCCACGCCCCAGAGCTCATCTTTATTCCGTCTTCCTACTATTGAAGATTACCTGCTTTTGCTGCCTTTGCTCACACCTGATGGCATCCACGGCTGCTGTTGTTCCAGCTGGTGCTAAATCTGCCTCACCTCCCCCCACCTCCCCAAGGGCCTGCAGAGGGGAACAGGCGTGAGGATGTAGAGGAGGATGAAGAGGATGAGGTAGTGGAAGTCCCTACTACCAGCACTCGCCGCAGGTGTGGCGGTTGTTTACCATTCATGGTGACGTACCAAAAACACATGTGAACAAGGTCACCTGCAACCAGTGCAAAATGGTACTGAGTTGTGGGAGGCCTGGTTCGTACAGCTTTGCTACGACATCTATGAAGCGACACCTAAAGTCGTTCCACGGTGGGGCCGTTTGCAAGGTTGTTCCTTGTGATCAACGTAGTAGGTTGAGTTCCTCTACCACATCCTCCGTTTCAGCTCCTGTCACCACAAGAGACACTCCTGTGGGACAGCGCATCCCTCCAGCTGCCGCACAGGCCATTTACGATGCTGTTGACCCTTACCTTTCAAGGATCACAATATTGTGTATGTCCTGCGACGCAGTACTCTACAGGAAGGAGAATCTTCAAAGTGCTTTTGAGACTGCGGTCAAGGAGCACGGGAAGGTCTGCTACCTACTGAAATAAGGCCCACCGTGTCTATAAAAACAAAAAAATATATAAAACAACAAAAATCCAAAAAAAGGCTCTTTTCAGCCGCCTGTCACAATTTAAAAATAGAAGTGGCAAATAAATGGAGCAGAGGCCCTGTGCATTTTTTAGAAGTCCACAAAGAGTTCGTGGACATATAAAATTTTGGGGTGCTGCCCTTTCATAATCATTGCACTTTTCTCTGAGAAGAAGTGGTGGCTCTGAAAAGAGCCTTTCGAAGGGATTGTGTCCTCCGACGTATTCCTTATCTTAGATATCTCCTTCCAGCTCTGCTGGCCTCGGAAAAATTTTCTCTAGAGGGCGCTGCGCGTCGAAGTCCTCCGAGTCGATGTCCCTCGACAGCCGCCGTATCGACGTCATCCTGCCCATAAAGGCTGCGCGCAGCGTCCGTTGCTCAGTTCCGTTTTTCCGCGCTTACTCAGTGCCTTGGAATACCGTTGCTCAGTTTTGTCAGGTTAATCCTATTTACCTCGAGTTATTTGATCCGTACTCGATGGCTTCTTCGTCGGAACCGACAACTCCTCGGTCCGGCTTCAAAAAATGCTGAGATTGTGGGAAAAAGATGTCGCTGACTGACCCTCACAGAGTTTGTCTGTGGTGTTTGGGAGCTGAACACCATTGTTCGGAGTGCGAGGACTGTATGTCCATGACAGCTAAGGCCCTGAAGGAGCGTAGGGGGAAGCTGGAGAAAGGTAAGACTTTTAAAGCTTCTTCTTCCTCGACGAAGTCGAGACATTCGTCTCCTCGTCACCATTCGCGCTCCAGGTCTCGGAGTGGGTCCCATCACTCCTCGAGATCGAAGCACTCGAAGAGGAGACGTCGAAGATCCCCTTCTCCGTCTTCCTCTTCCTCTGTTTCTCCAAAGAGAATCCCTTGCCCCACGAAACATAGTTCCCGGGCTGAATGGGAGGAATTCCGCAAAAATATGATTTGCGTCTTCGAGAAAGCGGCCTCGACCCCCTCGAAGACTGCCGACAGCGATGCTCTGGTCGAAAGACCCGGAGGTCAAAAACGCCGCGAGCCGCAGTACCCGGCGAAGGAAACTTCTCGAGCGCATCTCAAACCCTCGAGTAGGACTATGACCTCAAAACCTTCTTCGAAGGTTCCGTCGACGAAGGTTCCGTCGACGCTGAGGTCAGTGTCTTCGACGCCGTTGTCGAAGGGACCTTCGACACACGGGTCTGTCGACTCGACGCCATCTTCGACACCGGCGTCGACGCCAAGAAAAGTCACGGTTACAACACACCCAGTGACTATCCCCAGGTCCTCGATGGCGTCGAGATTGTCGAGCAGAATCCCAATTCTGTCGAGGTCATCGAGGCCTCCGCCTTTGTTTTCGACGCCACGCTCAAAGCCTTCGGCGTCAACGACATTGACGTTTTCGAGGCCGATTATGACAAGTTTGGCACCCTCTGCCTTGGAGATGGGGTTTACACCCTTTATGAGTTCAGAACAATTGAGAACTATGTCCTCAATTATGGAAGAGGGTGAATTGTCTGAACAGGAAGACACATTTGAATTGCAGGGACCTGTAACCCCAATTAGAGAGGAGTTTTCCTCTGAAGAACGCAGGTTAAAGGATCTTCATGATTCCTTACATGAGGCAAGTGGGTTAGACACTTCCCCTGAGGTGGAGTTTGCTAGGCCAGACCCGGGGGAGCATGCTGAAACCCCCTAAAGAGCCTGAATGGCCAGGATCACAGAGTTTATGGGGTGGTCTGCACCTTCACAGTCTTTCCAACAAGATGACCTCACGGATATTCTTGACAAAGGCTCACAGGAGGATCCTGTGGTGCCCTTTCATAAAGCTCTTCAGAGGAAGATTATGACGAACTGGGAAACCCCAGATGTCGTCCCGGCAGTAAATAAAAAACTGTCTACAAAATACAGGGTATCTTCTACAGACCCAGAGTTTTTGTCAAAACACCCATCCCCAGAAAGTCTGGTGGTACAGGCAGCATCTTCTACTGATGTCAAGACGGCTTACCCTACCGTCCCACAGGTCAGGGACGATAAAAAATATGATGCTATGGCAAAGAAAGTTTTTTCGGCATGTAGCATGGCGTTAAAATCTGTTAATGCTACTTGCACCCTTGCTAGATTCAGCCATACACTTTGGGAGTGTGCCTCTACAGCGGCTGACTGCATCCCGGAGGGAGAAGAAAGGGAGGCGTTCCTGAATATCATACAGGACGGTAAAGACGCTATGTGCGAATCCCTCCAGACGGGCATTGATTCGGCTGACCGTATCAGCAGAGCAATGGCGGCAAGTACAACAACCAGGAGATTCGCTTGGTTGAGAAAGTCTGGTTTTGCCCCAGATGTGCAAGCCAGGCTCTTGAACATGCCATTCGATGGCTCTTCTTTGTTCGGGAAAAAGGCGGATGACAGTTTAGAGAAACTGCAAACTTCAAAAGCAGCAGCAAAATCCCTCGGTGCTGCAATCCGTTACACCTTTTCGTCCCACAGGAACCTCTGCGAGGGGCAAGTCCTTTCGCTTCTACTCCGCATTCGGAAGAGGTAGAGGACGACCGGCTCAAAGGGGACAAAGAAGAACTACCCGAGGTGGACGGGGTAGATATTCAAAAGCCGCAGCAACAGCAGGTGCCTCTTTACCATCGGCATCAGCCGCCCCAAAACCACTCTGAGGACTTCCCTCACAGAACACCTGGAGGAGGCAGGTTGACTCAACATCTGGCGGAATGGCAGGCTATCACGTCAGATGCTTGGGCATTGGAAACAGTTGCCCAAGGTTACTGCCTGCCTTTCCTACGCATACCTCAGAGTCATCCACCGGGGATCAGCTCTCAGAAAGCTCCAGATCCGCTCCTCTTGCAGGAAATTTTGGACCTGCTAGAGAAAGGTGCCATAGAACCGGTACCTGTAGCAGAGAGGAACAAGGGCTAGTACTCCCCTTACTTTCTCATTACAAAGAAAGACGGAGGACTGAGACCCATCTTGGACTTGCGAGAATTGAACAAATTCCTCAGGAAAGACAAATTCAAGATGGTCACTCTTTCTCAGATCCTCCAGGCCCTTCAGTTCCAGGACTGTTTGGTATCTCTGGACCTTCAGGGCGCTTATTTCCATGTGCCTATCCATCTCAAACACAGGAAATACCTGAGGTTCGCAATTGGCAACTCTCATTATCAATTTCGAGTGCTGCCATTTGGGCTAACCTCCGCCCCGAGGGTCTTCACCAAGTTAATGTCGGTAGTGGCGGCAAGTCTAAGGAGGGAAGGGATTCACGTCTACCCCTACCTGGACGATTTTTTGATCAGGGCTGTATCTTCGGAACAAGCTCAGATCCAGCTAAATCACGTGTGCCACTCCCTTCACAAACTGGGCTTCTCCCTCAATTTAAAGAAGTCACAAATGATACCATCGCAGAGACTCCAGTTCATAGGAGCGATCCTGGACACTTCCCTGGGAAAAGCCTCGCCACCAGAGTTGAGGGCTCAAGATATTCTACAGATGGTTACCAAGTTCCAAGATGCCCAACGTCTCCCAGCCTTCGACTTTTTGAGGTTGCTAGGCCTCATGGCATCCTGCATTTTCCTAGTGCCAGAGGCTCGCCTGAGAATGAGAGCCCTCCAGTGGACACTGAGGACTCAGTGGTCACAATTCTCAGGGAGAATGACAGATTTTCTTCAGGTTCCCGACAGGGTGGCTCGAGACCTTCAGTGGTGGGCCTGTCAGGAGAACATTCTGAAAGGAGAACAATTTTGGCAACCCTGGCCGGAGATAACAGTAGTCACGGATGCCCCACTCACGGGGTGGGGAGCCCACGCCAACGACTTGACCATCAGCGGTCGTTGGTCTCCATCGGAGTCCAGACTACATATCAACCTGTTAGAGCTGAGAGCCATCAGACTTGCGCTGAAGGCGTTCCTGCCAGCTGTACAAGGGAAAAATGTCCTGATAATGACGGACAACACGGTGGCCATGCATTACCTCAACAAAAGAGGAGGCGTAGGATCACTACCCCTGTGCAGAGAGGCGATGCAGCTCTGGTTTTGGGCAATCCAAGAAGGAGTCTCTCTATCGGCAGTTCACCTAGCCGGAGAGAAGTACTTGACAGCGGACGCTCTGAGCAGGCAGAGCACAGTCTCCCACGAGTGGGAGCTAGCTCAGGAAGTCCTTCAAGAGATCTTCGCCCTTTGGGGAACCCCTCGGGTGGATCTGTTCGCCACCAGCCTCAACAGGAAATGCGATCTGTTCTGCTCAAGGGAATTTTCCCTCGAGAGGAGCTCTGGGAAACGCATTCATAGTGGATTGGGGGTTTCCGCTTCTGTACGCGTTCCCACCGGTCCCTGTCATTCCTCAAATGATCAGGAGGTTGAGAAGATTCCGGAGAACCATGATCCTAATTGCCCCGGATTGGGCCAGGAGAACGTGGTACCCGGACCTTCTAGACTTGTCCATCTGCCCTCCAATTCGACTTCCACTCAGAGAGAACCTACTCTCACAGAAGGGAGGTCAGGTTCTCCATCCAGACATCAAAACCCTCAACCTTCACGCTTGGCTTCTGAAAGGCTGAGGTACAAGGATTGGGACCTCCCTGATGATGTTATGGAGGTGTTGCTTTCGGCAAGGAGGCCAGCAACAAAGTCTTTATACCGCTGCCGTTGGAACCGATTTTGCAGCTGGTGTAGAGAACAGAATATCGACCCCTTTTCATGTGGTATACCAATGGTTTTGTCCTTCCTACTATATTTGGGGAATTCAGGCCTTCAAGTTGGCACCATTAAGGGCTATCTCGCAGCGCTATCCATCTTTAAGCGCACTGCGGAAGAACCATCCTATTTCAAGTTACCCTTGGTAATACAGTTTCTAAAGGGGTTAACCAATGTTTATCCCCCAAGACCATTCCAAGTTCCCCTATGGGATTTAAACTTAGTCCTAACTTTCCTGATGGGCACACCTTTCGAACCACTCCATTCTTGTTCGTTAAGATTCCTTACCCTTAAAACTGTTTTATTAATAGCACTTACATCTGCTAGAAGGGTGAGCGAATTACAAGCTCTTTCTTGTAAACCCCCTCATACAATCTTTCACAAAGACAAAGTTGTCCTGCAAGTGAAGCCTAATTTCCTCCCAAAGGTGGTTTCTGAATTCCATATCACTCAGAAGATTACCCTACCATCTTTCTATCCTCCTCCTCATCCGGGGAAAGAGTAAGAGAGGTTACACAGGCTAGACCCTAGAAGGGCTTTAAGTTTTTACATCAGTAGACTAGCCAGGATAAGACAGGCAGACCAGCTGTTTGTAGGTTACACAGGTCACAAGCTGGGGTTACCAATAACTAAGCAGACCATTTCCAGATGGATCATTCTAGCCATTCTGGAATGTTATAAACTGGCAGGGAAAGAGCCCCCTCAAAACCTTAGGGCTCATTCGACCAGAGGTATTGCAGCTTCATCAAAAGAGGTGTGCCGGTTAAAGACATCTGTGCGGCCGCTACATGGTCGTCTATCCATACCTTTACACGATTTTACAACTTGGATTCCTCCTCCAGTCAAGAGACTAGGTTTGGAAGGGCTGTACTGCACTCTATTCATCAATAGAAGACAGCGTGAAGTCAGTACTCCCTCCTCCAATAATAGAATACTGCATTGGGAGCCTACCTAAGATAAGGAATACGTCGGAGGACACAATCCCTTCGAAGAACAAGTTACTTCTTACCTTGTAACGTTCTTTCGACGGGATGTTCCTCCGACGTATTCCTTATCGACCCTCCCATCCATCCCCGCAGTTCTACTTCCCTTGTTGTTACAGCTTACGCTCCTTCAGGGTGATTAGTCTAGTCCAGACAGAAATACTGTGGGCTACAAAACGGAACTGAGCAACGGACGCTGCGCGTGGCCTTTATGGGCAGGATGACGTCGAAGTCGATACGGCGGCTGTCGAGGGACGTCGACGTGCAGCGCCGTCTAGAGAAAAATTTTCCGAGGCCAGCAGAGCTGGAAGGAGATATCTAAGATAAGGAATACGTCGGAGGAACATCCCGTCGAAAGAACGTTACAAGGTAAGAAGTAACTTGTTCTTTGGTTGGTTTTTTTGTGTTTGAAAAACTTGAAATGGTCAACACATACTGCAAAATGGATGGCTGTAATTCCAAAAAAGGTCGCAATGCATTTTTGTACATTTCTCAGAAAAATCTGATAGCCAGCATAAGTAAGATGGACTCCATCTCTGCGAAAAATGTATGTTCTACGAAACATAATATTTTCATTGTGGAAAGTGGACATGCCAACATCTCTTAGAAAGGCATAAACTGCCTTATTGACATTGCGCCTCGTTTTCTCCAATTGTGGACCAAATGAAGAAGAACGAACGCAGCCACATTTGTCTCTGCGCAATACGAGAAAAAATTACTTGGGAATTTGGAAACATATCCATAACCTTCCCAAATCCTTCTTTCACATGAAATTCCAGACACATGTCCTAAACTGTTCCCTCCACAATGAATTATAATTATGTCTGGATGATGCTCTGTCTCCAAACTAGCACAGAGAGGTACCAAGTCCAGCCACTTCATTCCACGCACTCCATGCCAGTGCACTGCCACATGAGGGAATCCAAAATCTGCAGATACTCTGCAGCGTTCTGCATGCACCTCCAACCAATGTATCCATGAGTCTCCCGAAATCCAGATAATCTGTTTTCTGAAACACACAGCCATAGCTATCTGTTCTTCTCTCAGGAAAATGACTTTCTGACAAACTCTCTCCTTACACAACACACCCACTAAACTTTACTGACCAATCCCTTGCTTTACTCATTCTCATGCCTCTCCACCCCAAAATCCCTGTATGTAATATGCGATGTCCGCAGACATATCGAAACTCTGAGCATGCTGAATGTAAATTTAAATAGTGTGCCCCATTTCCCCTTTGAAGTTGGCTCTGAAAAGAGCCTTTTTTTTTGCAGATGCTTGACAGACACCTGTTTTTGTATTTTTTTTATTCTTAGTTTACTCCTAAAATCTTCATATAACCTTCTCCAAAACAACCCTTACATTCCAGAACAGCATGACATTTCCCATAAAAGATAAGTAAATGCCATCATCTTTAAAATAAACAGCATTTCTGGAATCAATATTCTCATTATTACAGAAGAACATACCAGCTCTAAGCATGAAAGCACACATGCCTCAGTTGATTGCACACCTTGCAATGTTTTGCTGAGGACAAAAAACAGAACTATTGTCCCATAATGCCCTAGGTACTAATCCAGAAAAAAATACTTTGGCATTTGGAAGGATGTTCATTACTGCTTGAAACAAGTGTTCCAAATCTGCCAACATAGTAGGGGCACTGACATAGCCCAAATGGAAAGCACCATAGTGCAATACTACCACAAACTTGTACAATTCCCTGTACATTGCAATCAGGCACAGTGCTCCACAACACCTCCACTCCTTTAACATCAACATTGTTTGCCACAGGCCTGCATGGAGCATACTGCTGTAAACAATGCACAAACATATCTCCAAGCACCAACACCCTGACTTTCTCCCCCTCTGCCATCTTCACTACACTCTTTCAACACAAATCCACAACCTCAACATCTGATTGGCTGATCCCTACAGTCCCCTTTCCATGATGGATTTGCAGGAAATCCCAGATGTGGCACGTCGTGTCCGCGGACAGCCGTGGTGTCCGCGGAGAGCGTATCTCTTGGACAGCCCTTCTACCCTTTCCACTTCACTCTCTGCCATTCCCTCATTGGATGCAGCTAAGCAGTAACACAACCATCCACCAATAACATCCAAGACCTCTACATCTAACTCCATCATCAGAGTTCAGCACTTCAAAAGTACTGTTGATCACTCTGAGTACAAGTCTCATATCATTGGAAAGCACCTACTACAAAAACTACTGTTCAAGTCTCCAAGATTTCTACTTGCAGCAACATGCATATCCAAATGCAAGAATACAAACTACAGGTATGCATATTTTCTGCACAGTACATGAACAACTCTTATGAATGCATATAAACAGAGTAACTGCCACTTAACCTGTATAACCTATAAAAAGAACTTGTCATTTTTCCCATCTGCTATAATCTTCTGTCACTTCCAAACCTGTCTATGTAATTTTGTTTTACACACACACAGCTATCTAAAAAATTATAATATTAAAATATGGGAGAAATAACAGTATAATTGTAGAAAAACACTTAGTAGTGTATTATAAAATTACACAGAGTCCGGATAAAATGATGCATCTTCATAAACTCACACAGATAGACAGTATCATTGAAATGCTCCCAGCTGAAATAACACCACTGCCTATACATCACATTCTTCTGCTTTATTACCCATACCTTCACAAATGCATACATTCCATGCTTTTCTATACAGTTGCTGCCATTTACCTTACACAAATTGCAAAATAAGTATATCATTGTTTCTTCTATCTCCTAACATTCAATAACACAGCCTTAAGAAACCAGCTGAGTTTCATACACCTAGTATTCTACTCATTTGCAAAGCATGTTGAACTAACATATTGTAAGTAAAATATAAAGCCTGCACATAGTCAAAGGAAACTACATTTACACCCTATGTTCACTTATCAAACAAGAATACTACTACAAAAACATAAAAATTAACGTCTAAATTAACATCAGTGCTATAAACACACAAAATTACTAACTTCTTTCTTTTACAATTGCATCGAATACCGCTCTCCTGGAAATCAGCAGCATCTGAAGTACAAACAACAACTCTGAAGAAACCTGCTCATCCCAAACAAAAAAAGTAAGTACAATACTACCATAATATTCTTACTGTTACCCAAACTCACTGTGCAGTTGATTCATGGAATTTGTGCACCGAAAAACAGAGATTTATGCGCCATTCTGCCCACAAATCCCCATTTGTTAAACAGGGATTAACAGGCAGAATGGCACACAAATCCCTGTTTCTCGACACACAAATGACATAACTCAGCCCCTAGAATGTTAGTATTACAGAACAAAGCTGTTTTAAGTATATACCATTAGATTTAGTACTAGTACTCCTCACCACTAGCTTACTTTGTACTGTCATCTGAACCCAAGTATAGTAACACACAAATACAAGAATAGCCTTCCCTACTATTTGTAGCTCCCAATGCACAATCACACACCACCACATACATCCTTACCATCATACTCAGACACTCATGCACACATACATTGCAGAACAGCCCAACCCATACCTTCTTTTTTTTTCAACAGACCCCAAAGAATGCCTACCAAGAACCAAGTCCATAGAAAGCAACGCAGAAGTAGAGCAAATGAAAATAAGTGTCCAAAATAAGCATCCATCTCTAGCAGAATTTGTACAAAAATTTCAAACAAAAGATCTAAGTCATTAAGCAAAACAAAACAAGCTTCTAGTACAAACACTTTCCCTCCTCTTTCAAAATGTAAAACGAAACAGAAAGTGATTAACAATTCAGCTACCACTACACTGCTCCTATAAATCTTGATGTAGTGGCAAGTAACCATACCAAAACAAGTATTTTAGAAAAAATGTTCCGCCACAGAGTCCTTCAAAATCTTACAAAAACAGGAGAGAAATCGTGCGCAACCCTTAAAACCTACTGTAGAGTATTAATTTTAGAAGCTTTGATAGACAGTGCAATCCTTCTCAAAAGGAAGTTATTTATTTTAGTGTTAAACAGAATGAAACCACTAACAAAACTAACTACTAAATTACAAAAAATCTTCTCAATAAACAGAATATCAACAAAAATAACTTCCTAAATATCTGTGGAGGTGAATGGAGTCACACCACAAGCACAGAACCATATTTCAATGAAGAAGCATACAAACAAAAGCAAACATAATTGCCATACATAGCAGTGGAAGAGGCTATGAGAAACTTAATACCATTATGGAAGAATAAATGCTGCTTACAAAATTTCCCCAGAAAATTCAGTATCACCTCTCCATTCAACTGAACCAGAACGTCCAGTATACAAATGGCCGTGCACGTCAATGTGTAACATTGCCAACAAATCTTTCAAATCTTTATGCCAATTCCTCAATCAGTATGTGAAAGGCAAAGACAAACTATAAATGAAACTACTACAAAATATGGATACCTGTCCAGTGCGCAAACACACATGACTACGACATTCATTAGCCTGCATTTCAGGACCTATTTGCAAAAGCACCTTCCATCATATCAAAATTATATCAACACATTATTCAACTATAAGAAATCTAGTCTATAAACTGTACTATGCTAAAAGTCCTGCTTTAGCACTAGCCAATTTAAATAACAATCTTCTACATGGTACAGCCAGAGGCCTACTTGAAGAAATAGAGCATATCCAGAGAAAATATTTTGGAAGTGAAAGCCACTTAGAAAATGCAATACCTTTACAACAGACTAGCAACAATTGTACAGATGGCAACCTTCTACTACACACATACAAAAAAGAAATACTAAAATGTAAAAGTACATCCGCTGAAGTACCAAACCGTGTGTGTGTGTGTTGCCGCAGAACTTTTTATAAAAGTAACACAAAAACTGTAGACGTAACATAAAAATAGAAGAAAATTAAGATTCCAAATGGTTTGAATTAGCTCTGTACCTTCTAGCAGAAAACCAATATGAAATAACGGATCCCTTAATACTTTCCACTTACTGCACTACAAAACTTGACAACAACCAAACTCCTTCACGTGCTATCACAAATAACTTCGAATTTTTCCCACTACCAAAACCCCTGCAACAACTAAATTTATATGAGAGCAACATAATTCAAACAGTGCACCCATTTCAAGCAATAATACGTGTTCAACAAAAACATCAAAATTACCTCCCTCTGAATTAGTGAAAGGCATTTGTGGCAAAGTAGTTTATTTACCATTAGATCTGAAAGAAAATGTGAACACTCTGGGAGTGCAACGTCCAATAGAGCAATCTTTAATTGTCTTAGTAAATGGTGTACCTACAAAAGACAAAAAAAATTGGCAACAACTCGTAGACTTACATAAAGTTAGACAAGCCTTGCAATATCTAAAAGACAATAATGAATACTACAAAGAAATGAATATTGAAGAAAACTTGAAGGAAACCACTAAAATAATTCAAGAGTCACCAGAAACTGGTCAATTTGAACTTCTAGATCCTGCTGCACTATCCAATATTTTAGACCATTATACAATTCTTCAATTACACTCTAATGACACCATAGATGATGCACTAGAAACGTACCAATGCGACAAACCAAAGGATCACCAATCAGCATATGGGAAAAAAGGATAGAAGCACGTGCTTTTCCTCTACTCTTTCCTACTGGAAAATGAGGAAGGTACGATGATAGACACATTCCGATAACAGCATCAGAATACCGCTCGTTACAAATGTATTCTGAAGATCCCAGATTTAGACAAAATGTGGAATACATATTCAATATACTCTTTGAAAGTGAACTAGCAACTCCATGCTACAGAGTTGCGCACACATTGAAATCAGGTACCCAATTTCAAAATATGTCAGCTATGCAATTACTACAAAAAGTGAAAGAAAAAGATGAGGTTCTACAATCAAGCATTGCAAATCTGTTAGCAAACATGTATGGTACTAAAGAGTACTGGTTCAGACGTCACAGAGATGTACGTTGTATGATAAGAAACCTTGGCCCGCCCACTTGGTTTGTTGCATTAAGTTGTGCAGAATATGCATGGGAAGATTTACATGATTTCCTATGCCTAGCAAACAAAAACAAAACAAACGTAGATATACTACCACCTGGAGAACTTTGCTCTCTAGATCCTGTTAATGTTTGAAGATATTTCCATCATCGCTTCATTGCTATGCTACACTTTATTTGTAATAAAAATGTTCCTCCCCTCAGAGAAGTGCAATTTCTTTTGGAGAAAAGAATACCAAGGCAGAGGAGCACCACATATCGACATTCTTTTATGGATTAAAGATGCTCCTAAATTTGGTCAAGACAGTGATTCCACTGTTTTACATTTTATCGAAAAATGTCACTTGTGAAATTCCATCAGAAGCAACAAATAGTGATCTTCATGCACAAATTGCACAATTTCAAAGACACAAATGTGGGAAATATTGTTGTCGCAAATACAAAAACAGGGGAATACTGCACCAAATGCCGCTTTGGTTTCCCTAGACCATTTACAGAAAAAGGTGAAGTGAACAACTTTGTCTTCAGTTAGACATAGTGTTAAAGGTAAATCACCTAAAAACACATATTACATAAAAAGAATAGTAGAAGCAAAATATATCCATGATTACAATGCAATTATTGCCCTCTTATGGAATGCAAACATAGATGTACAGTACATTGCAGACAATTCCACTGCAGTTGTACAGTATGTTACAGCCTACTTAACCAAAGCAGAAAAAACAGACCTGCAAGACCTCGGGAATGACCTATCATCGACAAAACACTGTCTCAGAAATTGTACAGTTTAGGCGTAAAAATGTTCTCCCATAGAGAATGTGGCTGCAATGAAGCTGCAGATCGTTTAACCGGTACTGCTTTATATGGAAAATCTGAAAATATAGTATGGCTAAATCTTGGTCCTGGTAAATCTAGAAAAAGTTCTCAAATCATACGACGACATAGAAACAATAGCCAAAAATGATCCCAACAGCCAAGACATTTTGAAAAACAATTTACTAGACACATACTACCCAAACAGAAGTACCACTTTGGAAACCATGGGTCTATATCACATAGCCCAAAACTTCACATACAAAAATTATATAAAACCCGATGAAAATAAGGGTAGATACAGAGTGACAAATTGTGAAGGCAGCTTAGTGAAACTTACTAAAAGAAGCTTAATTAATCATATGAAATTTTCATTAAAAATTCCTCAACATAAAGAACTATATTACATGTCCCTGCTACAACTTTTTAAACCATGGAGAAAAGACGCTTTCAAAGCAAATGAAAGCACTATAACCGATGTAAACTTTACGCAGTACAAAACAATTTTGCACAATGAACAGAACAGCAACACGAAGAAGAACTCCAGGCCCAACTAGATAAGGACACTACCAACAGTAGTCAACCTTCTGTAACAGGAAGCCAAGAACCACTGGGGCAGCCACTAATAGCAAATGAGGCAGAATTAGCTATGACAGAAGTAGAAAACACCATGTGTCGCTATGAAGAAGATACAGAAGACTTAACTGTACTGCAATCAAAACTAAACAAAGAGCAGCATACCATTTTTCAGGAAGTAACAAAAGAAATTGCACATGGTGTGCAACATGAAAATAAAGAATGTACCTGCCAAAATTACAAACCTATACTACTATATGTCAGTGGTGAAGCTGGTTCAGGCAAAACATTCTTAATCGAAATCAGCAAGTTCCTTCAACAATTGACAAACAACAAACTGTCAGCTGTTGTAACTGCCCCCACATGTTTAGCTGCCTACAACATAGGCGGTGTCACTTTACACCGATTACTACTCCTTCCAGTAGAACACCAAAACAAATTAGAATATTACAAACTTTCTACAGAAGCTGCAATGGAATTACGCAGAGTGTTAAAACAAATGAAAATGCTGCTAATAGATGAGGTGAGCATGGTCTCCAATCTAATGTTGGCTTTGATTCACCTCAGGTTACAAGAAGTACTCAAAACGAACTACGAAGAGCTCTTTGGAGGAAAACACATTGTCTTCGTAGATCTTCTTCAATTGACACAAGTGAAAGGTGAGCCTATTTCTAAAACCTTAGGACACAAACTCTGCCGTAAAACTGTTGGCAGCATAGTAAATGTTAACGTTTGGCAACATTTCCAATACAGAGAATTAACAGAAAACATGCGCCAGTCTGCAGACCTCACCTATGCCAACATTGTAAAAAGTATTAGAGTTGGTGTACTATCTCAAGAAGCACAAGCAATATTAAAAACCCGGCACATCCATGCACTTTATACCCATCACTCATGTGCTACTGATGTCATGGAACAATTAGCACATAAAAATGTCACTTGTATGTCGTTGATGCCAACTCTTGCAAGCTGTTCCAAGTTCAATGAAACCATGTTGAAAAAAGAAATGCAACCAATGATTGAAATTTGCTCCACAGACAAACTAGACGTACATGATATGACACTTTCCATGTGTCAACAAGCCACAACAAGACTAAATACCTTAGAAAACTCTATCTCCAACTCAGCTGGTTTGGAGAAAATATTAAAATTATCTTTAACCCCTTAAGTGCCAAGGACGAGGTATCTTGTCCTTGAGAATACCTCCCTGTTGCCAAGGACGAGTTAGATCTCGTCCTTGGCACTTAAAGGGTTAATGAAGGCGAAACCGTTAGAAGGCATTGAATGGCGAAATACTGAAATTACCAAAAAAAAGGCCTTGGCACTGGGGGGAGGGGGGAGACCCACGGCAGTTAAAAGGTTAAACTGTAGAGTAATGCTTAAACGTAACCTTGACGTGGAGCAAGGACAAGTTAATGGAGCACTTTTGGTACAGTTGTTGGCTTTCAAACATACCCACGTGACAACAACATTCAGTTTTTTAATATTCTCTGACAAACTATCAGAAGTAAAAAGAATAGGACGCTCAACAGCTCGATTCCTTCTTTTCAAAGACATGTATGTACGCAGAGAGCAATTTTCTCTAAATCTAGCATAAGCAGTCACCATTCACAAATCACAAGGTCTCACCCTAGATAAAGCATTGATAGATATTGGAAACAGTCTTTAAAGAAGGCATGAGCTACGTAGCACTATTACGCTTATGTACACTTGACGGTCTATTTCTAATCAACTTTGATGCAAGTAAAGTAAACACTGATATTCCTTGCATTTTAGAATACAATAGACTATGTTCTCTGTACACCCCATCAAAAAACCTATCCTTTTGCACAAAAAGCAAAACGTTGTAAAATAAAACTACTTTAAACAGTAATGCAACATAATCTAACTGCAAATCCTCCAAAAAGAATAAAAGAAGCTAATACTTCATCAATTGCTGCAACCAAAGAAGAATGTACTACTCAAAGTAACTCAGGTACTTCTTCAAAGAAGCAACACACACTCTGAAGAAATGACTTGCACACAGAACTATCTGGTCCATTCAAATTTTCAAATGTAACTGATGTAAATTGCTACGCAAATGTAGCAATAAAAATTCTATTTCAATTGCCACTAATTATTAACAATCATTTATGACCCTGGAAGTCGACGAGAAAGCAAGAAGGACCTCCCAACGGGTGCCACCATTGATGTGTGAGGAAGAGTAGAGCGACCATATGCAGAGTCCAAAGGCCACCAGAGGGAACGACAAAGAGGATGTGTTTGAGAGTCTCTCTGGTAGATGCACTGATGTAGGGGTCAGCGATGGGAAAGCCTGGGTTGGAGCAAAGTGTGTCCTTGAGTTTTTCCTGCCAGACTTAGCAGTGAGGGATAGGAGATAGAGAAGCAGTTAGATAAAATAGGAGAGATGGAGAGCGCCGTAGTGCAGACAAGGAGTGGTCACTTAACCAGGCTGCGCAATTGGGGCACGTGGGATGGAGTTGACAGGAGGGTGCAGGCTCATAAGGAGCGCCGTTGGAGCGGTAAAAAAGCAGTGGGAGCTACAAGAGGGGGAAACGGGGTACAAGGGAGCAAGAGCGGAGACAATAAGAGCAATGAAGTAGATAGGAAAATAAACCAAGCAGGATGTGACCACAGCAAGATTCGATTTTTAGACAACAGACACAAGCATGCAGGATGAAAAGCACAACTTAATTTGATTTTTAAAATAACAGACAAAGCAATGCAGGATTAAAACACACCTGAGACCAAGTGTTGGGGCACATGTATTCTACCAAAGCAGTACAGTACTGATGGCAGTATGGAGAGGGGTCAGAAAATGAAGTCAATCTAGGGAGGGTATAAGTCATGCAGTATAAGGGGACATATGGTAGCACAGATGGGGCACTGTGAATGCGAAGGAGGCAGAGGTAGAGTCGCGGAGAGATGAGGCAGGCAAGAGGGTAACATTCAGCACTCACGTGATGGCGGGAAGGATGCCACAGTCCAGGGGCAACAGGAAAAGTACCAGGAATGTAACAACTCTTTGCCAGCAGTGAAAATGGAGGGCCCGCATGCCCAGCCAGGCCCTGACAGGCACAGACAGGAGCCTTAGGGTCAGGCCATAGGAGGCAGGCCAGCTTCGCCAGTCAGCTCACCTGATTGGGCTTTAGAAGGCACAAGGGGGCCCAATTCCAGCGTGATGCCAAAGAACAAAGGCAAGCCCTCCTGGGCCTACAGAATGGTGGTGGCCATGATGGCATGAGTGTCCGTCATCAGGAAACTGTGTGATCACAAAGCAAAGCGGCACATGAGGCAGCGTTGGAGAGCTGATGCCGGCATAGAATTTTAATAAGCATCATTCTGAAATTTTAGGGTTTTAAAATTGGCAAAAATGTGCCCTTGCACATGCTGTGCATCGCTGAGAATCCATGCACAGAAGCCGCCAGGGGCTTACCCCGAAGCTACTATGAGGGTGATAGAAGGGTAGCTGCTGTCAAAATTAAGTGAAAAAGTGCCAAGGACGAGCTATCTCGTCTTTGGGATTACCTCCCTGTTGCCAAGGACGAGATAGCTCGTCCTTTCAGGCACTCTGTTTTGTGCGATCCTTGCAAGCAGGGATCGCACAAAACTGTAATCCAACCCCCGGGCTATATGAGGGGGAGGTTCCTCTTCATGGCCCGGGGGTTGGATTTCCTTCAATTTCACGTCGGCGAGCCATTTTCGGCTGCCGCAGTGAATTACTCTGCCTCGATCTCCGGCTGTATTTCAAGCCGGAGATCGAGGCAGGTATCGTTGGAAAGGGTAGATCCTCCCCTTTCCAACGATACCTTGTGTGACAGCATTGCTGTCCGCGGATCTGGCGCAGAGCTCGATCCGCTGGCAGCAATGCGCACTAGACCACCAGGGATCTGTTTTGGGAGCGGGGGGAGGAGGGCTGCTTACTAGGTAAGCAGCCCCCTCCCCCCCAAGCCCCCAAAGCATGGAGCCACGGCTGTGGAGACCCCTGGGGGCAGAAATCATCTGCCCCCAGGGGTGAAAATAAAAAAAAGATTTCGAAGGGAGGTGGGAGGGGTTTGGGGCCCTGGGGCCCACTAGACCACCATGGATTTTAGAAAAAGTGGTGTCCTTGGAAAGGGGTGATTCTCCCCTTGCCAAAGATGCCATTTTAGAAGCATTGCTGGTCACGGATTGGCGCAGAACGCTCGATCCGTGACCAGCAATGGCCACTAGACACCAGGGATTAATTTGTGACGTGGGAAGGGGCTGCTTACAGTAAGCATCCCTCTCCCCCTGGCCCCCAGAGCATGGGGGCACATATCTAATAAACCCTGGGGGCAGATGGCTGATCATCTGCCCAGGGAAGGGGGAAAAAAAATTTGTAGGGAGGTGGGAGGGGGTTTAGGGCCCTGGGGCCCACTAGACCACGACGGATTTTTGAAAAAATTGTGTCTTTGGAAAGGGGAGATTCTCCCCTTTCCAAAGACACCATTTTCGACGCATTGCTGGTCACGGATCGGTGCTGAGTGCTCGATCCGTGACCAGCAATGGCCACTGGACCACCAGGGATATGTTTGTGATGTGAGGGGCTCCCCCCACCCCGGTCACCAAAGCATGGGGGCACATATCTAATAAACCCTGGGGGCAGTTGGCTGATCATCTGCCCGCAGGGAAGGGGGCAAAAATAAAATAAGGGACTTTTGGGTGGGAGTGGGGGGCCACTAGCCACCAGGCATTTATTTTAAAGAAAAGGGGGGTGGGCCTCTCCCCGCACCCCAAGGGGAAATGGGGGCACCCCTTGTAGCCCTCCCTGGGGGCATATATCTGGTTTTAGGAAGGGGCATCTGACCCTAGGGGGGGCTGCATGAGATTCCTCCCTCTTATCTGCCCACAGGGAGGGCTGAATGAGATGCCCTCCCCTGCATTTGGTGTGGGGGGTAGAGGCACCCCCCATTACATTAGAAAACCAAATGGGTGGCCGGGGGCACATCATGCAGGCCTCCCTGGGCCTCCTACAAACGGCTGCGTGAGGTACACCGCAACACGAGGTACACCGCACCTCCATTTGGGGTGGGAGGGAGAGGGCCCCCAAAAATGGTGGGACAGGCCCCCCAGTGGGTGGGGCAGTAAGGTTTGGGCACCCCAGCGCCAGATTGGCACACCAATGTGCCCCTCTGCGCCAAGGGGAGTTGGGTTACCAAAGGAAAAAAGTGAAAATGATGGAATGCTTTTTAAGGGGGGCTGTGGGGCACTCCAAAGGGTCAGATATCTGCCCCCAGGGAGGGCTACAAGGGGTGCCCCCATTTCCCCTTTTCTATAAAATATATCCCTGGTGGCTAGTGCCCCCCCATTCCCACCCAAAATTCCCTTTTTTGTTTTTGTGCTTTTCGTTTTTTATTTTGCCCCCTTCCCTGGGGGTAGATGATCAGCCATCTGCCCCCAGGGTTGTACACATATGTGCCCCCATGCTTTGGAGGCCAGGGGGGGCAAGGGCTGCTTACTGTAAGCAGCCCCCACCTTCCCCCCATTCAAAGACATCCCTGTGTCTAGTGTGCATTGCTGCCCGCGCATTGAGCGCCCTGCGCCCGATCCGCGGGCAGCAATGCTGTCACACAGGGTTTCCTTGGAAAGGGGAGAATCTCCCTTTTCCAACGATACCCGCCTCGATCTCTGGCTTGAAATACAGCCGGAGATCGAGGCGGAGAAAGGTGAAAATTCACCTTCTGTTTTCACCGGAGCAGCCCGAAATGGCTGCTGCTGTGTCGCACAAAACAGAGTGCCTGAAAGGACGAGCTGTCTCGTCCTTGGCAACAGGGAGGTAATCCCAAGGACGAGATAGCTCGTCCTTGGCACTAAAGAGGTTAAACTATTGTATAGTTTGTAACTCAAGGACCTAAGATGTAGATACTGTTGTATTTGTTATTCCTTGTTGAAAATAAGAAATAGAGTTTAATTTCTTTTTTTTTTAATGTGAAGAACAGTAAATAAGATTAAGAAAATGGTGAGGAAACCAGCTTGGTAGAATAAAAAAAAGGGGAGGGCTATATGAACATTGTAGAAATGAAAACAAGACATAGCAATACTAGAAATATGAGAAGAAAGAGTCCATGATGACACCAAGATTACATGCAGAGATGGAAAAAAGAAGTTGGAAAGGGGAGAATGAAACAAATGGAGGCCGAATAGATGGAAAGACAGAAGAAGCAGTGAACAATGGGACCTCTTATGAAGGATTCAGGGGAAGAAAGTGAGCAGTCATCCAAGACTGAATGTCCAAGAGTCCAGCAGAAATATGAGAATGAAGAGTGGAAGATGATTAGGAAAATTAATATTTGGGTCCTCATTTTGGAAGTGATAAAAATTGAAGGAAGAAATTATAGCATATTTAGGAATAGTATATAGGCAAATAAAAGAAGAGTACCAAGGACTGAGCATTGAGGGACCCTGTACTGGAGATGAAAGATTGGAGAAAGATGACCATTCCAAGAAACACAATAGTACTTGTTGCAGGTTAGGAGTCAGACACCCGAGGGACATTTCTACTGATGGTTATTAAAATAATGTGGCTAAGACCCATCTTTCCCTGTTGCTAGAAGAGTATCCATGCCCATCTAAATAGAATAAAGGTGCTTGTCAATCGTCGGGAAGTCCCAAATGTTGGGTGTCCTGACCCACTTTTGGACTATTATGCTGCAACATTTGGTGCTGTGGGCTTAGGAAATCCAAGAGGGCGGAAAAGCCCACATTTGCGCCAGAATCCTGGAGAACAGTGCAGTTTTGTGCATATCAAAATGGTCCCCTGACCTGCCACCCACCAGTGCAAAGAAAGATGGTTCTGTTCAAAACCCGTTTTTATTAATGTCAAAAATTGCTAAGATCATGGGCCCGGAACCACCGAACAAAAATCCAACTATGGTTGAGTCTTTTACTTTACTCCACTACAGATCCACATCAAGGCCATGTCAAGCAAGGATCATATACTATCAAGTAAAATCCTTTCTTTTGGACATGTATTAATTCAAGACAGATCCCAAAAATAGGTGCAGTACTGGCATTGGACACAAGCCGGCCCTAGCGGTGTAAACTCTGACTGGGGACCTGTGTTGCAGAAGCTAAACAGCATCCTGAGCTAGCTGGGACTTCAAAGGTTTGTTCCCAGGAGGCAGTCTGATTCAATTAAAACAGTTCAAAGGGCCTCTGCCCATGGGAAGCATTCACACCAGCCCTTACCAGCAACAGCCCAGGAGATCACATGGTCATGCTAACCAAATGCAGAGTGGCCCCCTGGTCTGCTGACCTCAGTGAACACAATAGACTCTTTAAATTGAATGGAGTATGCTGATTTGGCTGTGGACTGTAAACAGAGCTCTGCCTGGAAGAAGAGACATGTGATCCCTGACTCGCCCAGTCCCTAGGGGTGGGTCAGACACTTTTTGTGAATTGAATTGAAGGCAAATATATGTTTTATAAAAACACTGATAACTAATTGTAACCAGATGACAGGAATGTACAATTTGGAGATCCTTAAAATGGATCATGTACCTACAATTTGAGTCTAAACTCAATTCCGTACGATGTTCTGGGACCGAACCCCACAATTTATTCATGTTGCAGACACTGGGTTTAAACTTAGAGACATGGACATTTACTGGAATATGTGTAGAGAGACAGGGTACCTCTGTGTAAATTTGGGTAAAAATCCAATATTGGTAAACCAACCAAAAAGCGCAAAATGTTATCATTTCTTAATCCAAGCTCTTGGAAACATCATTGTTGGAACACCAACCAAAAAGCGCAAAATGTTGTCATTTCTTAATCCAAGCTCTTAGAAACAGAGTTGGAACAGAAACTACCTTATGTGATATATGATGTGTATATGTAATGTCAACCACTTGTGTATCTGGGAAATGTGTTTAGTTAGGAAAATTATTTTCTAAGGTAAAAGCAAAGGGGAGTGTTCTTTCTGTATGCCATAATGAGGACTCACTCTGACTCACTGTTCCCTTCTCAAATCAAGTCAAAGAGAAATCCTTTACCTATCAAATATTGAGTGGGTTGGGCAAAGAAAGTTAACATCCACACCCATTTTCAAAAGACATAAAAAGAGCCACTGGAACCCAGGCAGGGAGATTCACTTTCCACTTTCTTGCGCGACGCTTTGCCGGGAGACTCCAGACTTCAAATTCATCAATCTCCAGAGACTACAGAACTTTGAACCAAGTAGGCCTACTGCAGGCAAATGTATTCTCAGCAGGCCTCAAAATCATTTGCAAACTATTCAACAGCCAGGCAAGCTGTTTGAATTCTTTGCCAAGAACCTTTGCTAGAACCCTGTGCCAGAAACACCCAGAAAGCAGAGTTGTCTCCAGAACCGCAGACCGGACCCAGACCAGATCACTGTGAGCAGAACCAGAGATCCCGACCAGACCAGAACCAGAGATCCGGAACCAGTACCAGAAACCACCCAGAAGTCCAGTCCAACCTGTTGACCAGATCCGTGACAGTCGCATTCCTGTCCAAAATATAGTGAGAGTACTCAGCCAGAACTGTGCAAAACCAATCTCTTAGTTTAAAATAATCGAATTCAAACTATTTTAACCTATTGAGAACTGCATCATAGAAATTGTGTCCCTCCTGTTGATTCAAAGCTGCAAAACTGTCATCTGTCATTCTGAGCTTTACTTTTATTTTGAGAATCTACCTACACAAAATCGTCCGTATCTCTTGAACCGTTTGTGCTAGAAGCGAGATTTGCTATGATTCTGGGCTTTCCAACTAACCCAGAACCGACTTTCTATTCATTATACTTTTTCCGCAATCGCGCTCAACGCACTCAGAAAAGGTGCAGCGATTTGCGATTTGGCTCAAATTTCTTCACGTGTCAAAATAACAGCTTCTTGCTTTCCTTTGCTGAAATTCGTTTGCAACCTGACAATCATTCATAGAGCATTGCTAAAGTGATCCTGAACTAATTTAAAGTAGCTATCGTCCACCCTGAATCTCTTATAGGGAATTAAAATCATTTCTAGCATATTTTTCCCTTCTCTGCATACCACCTTTAAAGTACTTTGCCTGTGTTTAAAATCATCCCGGTTTCTCTAAGCTTGCTAGGGGGGAACTGAATTCGTATTGTACTATGATTGTATTCCTGAAGACTGTGTGTGTTACTTCCATCTCCTTACATTGCATAGGGGGGGAGTGAATTGTCAGAGAAAAAGTGATTCTATTATCTTTTGCTGAAATCATATCAAGTTTATCCCTGTGTTGCTTCTTTTCCACCTTGCATTTCCTTGTACCATATAAAGCATTCTCAGCTACCTTATCCTCTATACTACTCCTAAGTAATTAAACTAGTGTGCTAGTATAACATCCTCCATTGTTGATCACTGTCGTATGTCTAAGTGTGATATCAAATATTCATTTATTATAAAAGTGTGATGTATATCTATTCAATTTTTCAAAAAAACCTTTTCAATTTGTAAAACAAACCTACTTCTTGGCTCAGTGGGGTCAGGGGGATTCTCAGAGAGGGCGTGATACAAGGGTTCATCATCCAGATTATAACTTGTCATAAAAATATATAAATAAGGGCTTCCCTTGAGCAATCCCAGACAAGGCACTGACTTAGTGGGAATGCTTGATTGGAGTCATTAACACAAATTAATATGTCCATGATCCAAACTAGTTTTAACTGCCCTACCACTATTTTAAGTAACTTAGTAGATCAGAAGAATGACTCCATTATCATGATCGTTTTATTGAAAGGTCTCTTCTTTACTCAAAAGTTCTCTTTCGTATGATATCTTTAGAAAGTCTCTTGCAACACTTTCACCATACACTTAGGTTTTATCTCCCTTTTTAGGGCTGACTTTCGACAGTCCTCCTTGACGCCTTTCTTATAGTCTGTTTCAGACGTGTGCCTTTCTGACATTTTCATTCCAGACTTTCTTAGTTTGAGTGTACTTTGTTGTAATTTGATGTTCTCCCCTCTCCTGAGGCTTCTCTCTTTGATTCTCTCCTCTTATCTGGATTACTTGATTTCACTTCTTAAACGACGGTGTACTTCCCCTCTTCCCATGGCATTGTTGCCCAATCCCTAATGGCTCCATTTTCATGCTTATTTGTTATTCTCTATCGCAATTCCACTTAAATTGTTTTATTTTCTGTATCTCGTCAATTTCAGTGGACCAAGTTTTTCCCGCTTCATAATGATGCCCTGGCAGCCTCCCGTTCTCCCTGTTACTGCCGTGTCTGCAGGGGAAAGCCGCTGGGCTCTGCGATCGCTTCTGTTCTCTTTTTTCGCT
Organism: Ambystoma mexicanum; assembly: GCF_040938575.1. Lineage (NCBI taxonomy): Eukaryota > Metazoa > Chordata > Amphibia > Caudata > Ambystomatidae > Ambystoma > Ambystoma mexicanum. The sequence continues at coordinate 687,903,087 of NC_090930.1, forward strand.
CTGGATCTCGTGCTTCTCTATTGCCGGTGTCCTGCCCTCTCTCTCCGTGCGACTGGTAAGGGTTGCGGCACCAGGGAGTCTCGTCCACTCCCCACTTGGTTGGTTTCCACGTAGTTCGACAGGCGCACACCCCACCACAAAGTCATCGTGGTCATGCCACCTCCTGGATTATGATTCCCTTGTCTGCTGTACCTCCATCCTTGTAAATGCCAGTCTTCCACAGCTTTCCTCTGGCGTTCAGGACTTCTCGGAAAGTCGCTGGCTCCGGGGCTCTCCTTTCGCTCGTCCTCTCCAAGGTGCAATTATGCCAGGGTGCTTCTCCTGCTTATGATCCTCTCTCCTCTTCTCCAGTCTACTCGACTCAGTTAAATGCACGTCTCTCCTTAAAGAGACAGGTTATTTTCTGTGTGCCTAGTAGTGTATTTGTTTTGTTTTCACCCAAACATCCAGGTATTACTGTGCTGTTCACTACAGATGGTGCCATATGTGCCTTTTGGGGAGGAGCAGAGGTAGATGCTGCACATTGGCTGCAAGGCAAGAAGACTCAAAACGACTCAGAGAACACTAAAGTGATTGGAGTTTTGCAATCAAAATACAGCGACATCGATCACACTGTCAGCGCCCACAAAGCATTTGTCAACAAAATCTCCAGCGGTGATACCGTAGACGCCATCTTTGTCGACCCATAGACCCAAGGCACGGTCCACCTCGCCATTGACAACGACAATCTCTTCAACTGCAACCTAGTGTACAGTATAGTAGGCAATAGCTCAATCAATGACCATTTACTGTTATGGCAATTACAGATCCTACCATGACAAAAGCTGCAATTACACCACCTTCCACGGCATCCACATCTTCTGGCTGACGCAAGTAGTCCTGGTTTACTCTGGCTACATCTGTCCCACCAGCTATTCCAGGTCCGTTGCAAGTACCTCCTGGAGAAATTCCAGAGCATGTCCTCTACATGGATTTTGAGAGCCTGGAAACGGTTTGTTCCACGCAAAATGAGGAAGATGACTCCTTACAACTTGGTTATTCAGCCATCTCACACGCCTTGTGTGTTGGTCCATGTTCCACCTGCGTCTGTTCCCGCTTCATCTAATCTCTTGATGGAAATATTGTCAACCTTACAAACCTTGGTGTCTAAACTGCAATCCAGGGTACCTCTAGTACCACCTGTTGAGGCACCATAGGACTCTGCTCTGCATTTGCCTGTAACTACCGGTCCATTGCCCTCTTCTAGATGTTCAGGACACTGAATTAGGTGATAACACCTTGTCAGGGGTTGCCTCCCTGCCTACTTGGATAGATTGATGACCTCATCTTGGCGCGTAAGTTGAGCACGACTATCGTTCAGTCAGTGATTTTCCCCTCTGCCCTCTTCACACTCCCCCCCCCCCCCCCCCCCCCGGACAAAATCTACACTTTCCATAACATCTAAAGGATATTCGATTTGCTCCCCATGGAGCAAAGAAAAGGTTTCCTATACCAGCGGAGGTAACAATTGAGAGACTTTCAAATCTATTCCAGTCTTGGATGACATTTAGGTGGGTGGGGCCAGACTGATATGCAAATGGATATTTCTCCTTTGTGAAGGGTGCAGTGAGCTAAACGTGGTTGTAGGCCCTCCAGAGTCAGAGACATCCCATAGTATTTGACACATGTACATTCTCGGGAGAGGGGCTCCCACACCCTTGTGACATGAAGAATCTCATCACAGCTCCTCCCAAAAAGGACAGACTCAAAAATGACAGTGTGCGGGACAATGCCCCCAAATGTCTCCTGGCCCAGACTGCCGTGTGCTGGCAGCGGTTAGCCAGCACTCAGCCAACCCCTCTTCTCTGTGTGCGGTTCCACCGGATAAGGAAGCACGACCGCTGGAAGCATTTGGTAAATTGATTGCGTCTACAGCTGCTACTACAATTAAAGCAGCCAACTCTTTGGCTATCCTGCCCAGTTAAGACAGGGAATTATGGTACAAGATGGGACCAGTTTTGAATTTCTTTTCAGATAAGGATGAGACCTTCAAATGTATGCATGAAGGGGAGGCCGCTTCATACTATGCCATCTCTGTAGCAGTGGACATTGATGACGCTGGATTTTGGCAGAAGAGAAACTGTGTAGTCCTGCACCGGCAAAGTTGGTTGAAGGCATCAAACTTCAGCTCAGATGTTGAAGCCAAGGAGAGGATCTCTTTGGTTTAAAATAGATGACGCCTTAAAAGCTATTAAGACTGACAGTGCACGGCCTTTGGGTACCCTGCAACAATGCTGTCAGTCCTTTCGGTCTCTAAAATCTTTTTTTCTCCAGGACGTCACAGGACTTTCAAACTACCTATCACTGACATTCCTATCGCTCCACCACCTACGCCTCTGGAGACCACTACAGAGGAAAGATACATTCCTACGGTGGTCCTCCCAACCAAAAGGACACTTGAGTAAACTGGTGTGACCAGGCTGCAGAACTGCCCCTCCACTTCCACACCCTGGTGGGCTGGCGCCTTTCCCACTTCAATCAAAACTGGGGAAAATATCTCCACGGACAAGTGGGTACTGTCCTTGCTTTCATATGGTGACACCCTAGAATTTCTTTAACAACCACCCTGGATACCTCCCACTCCAAAGGAACAAAGGCATCTCCCAGTGCTACAATGCGAAGTACGCACCCCACTCGCCAAGGGTGCAATAGAAATCATTCCTCGTTCACAACAGGGTCAACAAATGTACTCCAGATACTTCCTGGTGAAGATAAAGGTGGTTGGTTGGCACCCCATTCCGGACGTCTGCCTCATAAAAATTAATTTGGTCCCAAACCTTCTGTATGGTTACTCTGCAACATGTACTGAGCCAGTTGCAACAGGGCGATTTTTATTTCCTCCCTGGATCTGCAAAATGCTTACTTCCACGTACCCAGTCATTGTCGCCACAGGACATTCTTGCGTTTCAAGTTAGCCAGCCTCCGCTAACAGTTCAAGGCACTGCCATTCATCCTCAAGTCAGCACCTGAGTCTTCAGAAAATGTCTGGCTCTGGCTGCGGAACGCTTGCATTGTTTTTAGGCACACGTTTAACCCTCTCTCAATGAATGGCTGGCTTCCTCAAGCCCAACAGCGTACCAGGACCATGATAAGCTGCTTATACGCGCTGGGATTCTCCATGAATTGCAAGAAATCCTGCTTCCTTCCCAGCAGATGCTGTTTCTGGGAGTCGAGCTGAACAAATCTTGCAGCGCTACCCAGTTGTTGGACACAGTGATGGTCATTCTGACGAAGACCCGCCTGCTCTCCAGGAAACAAGTAACACCAGTCTGCATCCTGAAATCCCTCTTGGGGTTGAGGTCTTCCTGTATTCCTCTACCTCGAGACTGCTGGGCTGCACAGGAGGCCCGTTCAAGAATATCTGCTGGAATCTAGTCTCCGGATCCTGGGACGACAAGGTGTCCCTCTCGCGGCTTTCACAAGACTTTTTCATGGTGGTCAATACCCCCCAATCTCACTCTGGGTACCCCTTTCCAACACCTAGCTCTCCACGGAATCTCAAACACTATGGCTGTGGACTGTAGCTCACGGGATGTTCCTGTTGCCATTCCATCTGTCAGGCATTCACATCCCGATAGCCGATTCCCTCAGCAGGGAACTACGATTTTGCCATGAGTGGGAACTCCACCATGACAAGATACTCGGCATCTTCAAAACATGGGTTTTCCCAGATATCGGACTTTTCGCCACCGTGGAGAATGCGAAGTGCAAGGTATTGGCCAGCATATTCCTGCAACATGTAAACCCTGGAGATGCTTTCTCATTTCTATGTCTGGACACACTCCTTTTATGCATGTTCACTAATTCCAGAGGTCGTCCACTCCTTCGCTCAAAGTAGGTGCAGACTGATGGTGACGGAGCGTGTGAACCATCTACAGTTTCATGCTATATTAAGTGGAAATGGTTTACAACCTGGTGAACAATATTCATCCTCTGCGCTTCCATCCACAAGAAGTGCTGCTGTACCCATCATCACTGGCATGCAGTGGCCTGGCACATTCGTCAATCAAAGTCCACGTGGCCACTATATCATTTTTCACCTGCGCCTTGGGTACACCCTCGCTGTGGTACAGCGCTCACTGAAAACCTTAGAGGGCATGCATTCCACTAGTGCAATCGCCCTCCACTGCCTGGGAACTCAATGAGGTTGTTTTCTAAACTCACAAGACACCTTTTGAGCCCTTGCACAAGGCGGATATCGCATTCCTGTCCCAAAAAACTGCATTCCTGGTTGCCTTACCCTCTGCCTGAAGAGTGGGGGAGATCCAAGCTCTGTCCTACTTAGTCTTCCACAAACACGAGTTACAGATGCATACTTATCCGACCTTAATGCCAAAGGTTCCTTTGTCGTTTTTTCTTAATGAGACATTCATCTTGCATGTTTCTTTGACTGTGTACTCTGGTGCAGCGTTCTTTGCATTCTTTGGATGTGAAACCTTTAAAATATTATATTGACCGTACCAAATAATGTTCGCAAGTCATCCCAGCTGTTCGTCACTTTTGGTCCAACTGCTATGGGCAAAGGACTTTCTAAAGCCTCCATTTACAGATGATTGTCTGCTTTGATTTCATACTGCCATCGTATCTCCAACAGGCCATTTCTGGGTAGACTGAAGGCACTCTTCACCAGGGCTGACTCTTACAACACATCCTTCCTCCCCGGGGCACCCATGTCGGACATCTGCAAAGCAGCAATGTTGTGATTGGCACACACATTTGTACTGCATCGACCGACTCCATGGAGGAGCCCAGGGGCAGGTAGTTTATCTAGTCACTTGGGAAATGAGCTTTTCTGAAGGTGAGCCTTATCCGCCTCCCATTTTATATTCTATACTTGCATGGCTACCGCTTTGTGATCTATTCTATGTTTCTAAATATGCTTCTTTCTTTATTGTACATTGTTGTTATACTGTAAAGCACTTTGGCTTAAAGCGCTATATAAACTCAATGAACATATTCATACAGCATGTGAATCTATGAAAGATCCAATGCTGAAGAACAGGAGTTACAGGTAGGTATCTTTTTTCTTGGGAGACATTAGAAATATCCCATGACCATGGAGTGCACTGGGGAGAATGATGAACGTTACATTGGGATAGAGCCCACCATGTCTGACTAAATGTTATAAGAGACCACAAGCTAAAGAAAGAGATACTGGCAGTAGATGTAAAGAAAGGGAAGTCGGGATGTAAAAAGTTCATGCACAAACCAAAGTGAAATTGGGCAAAGGTCCAAGGAGAAGTCTAAATGAAGCTTTTCAAATAGTGGCATTACATACATTCAGGCTAATAGCTTGCTTTAATTTGTAAGGCATTCAAACATGCTTACATAAAATATGTAATTTAAAATGTCCCTCGTTGAATTAGTAGACCAAAATAAATTGAAAATTAATCTTTCCAGAACTGCAATTATGTTGGTACAATGTCCCATTGAACAAATGGTCTTGTTCTCTGTTCACCACCTCTGGATAGTTGGCAATTAACCTCCTGGCACCCCCATCTTAAATAATAAATCAATGAGCTCCGTTTGCCTAGAGCCTGATTTAGAAGATCATATCTTCTAGGCTTTTTACATAGAATTAATGTTCTGCAGAGTGCCTGCCAAGATTGGACTTCATGGACAGCCTCCCGTACATTAGTCCTCCTGTGTGCTTTACAAGTCTGATGGGTCTGCTTCTTGAAAACTGATGTTCCATATTAGTAGCATGTTGGTCTCTGCACTCACTGCTATTAAATTGAGAAATTGAATTAGTCCCCAATTCCCAAAAGGATTGATGATGTGGTTTGTGGGCAATGGGTGCTGGCTAGCAATATATGCAGGTGCTCCTCTTTTGCACCGGAGCTCAGCTAATGCAACAACTATTTCATGTTTCTATCTATCCCCAATGTCTTTTGGCCTTGCATACTATCGTCTGATGAACCACTTGCACTGCTGAGAAGGAAGCAGTAGAAGTGGTTCTGCTTGCCTGGGTGGGTGATCAGGAGGACAGGGGACCCAGGTGTCTGTCCCAGAGGTTCACCGAGCCTTAAAGCAGAACACACATTGCTGAAGTGACTTCGTGTTCCATACGTATTTTTTTTTAGAATTACAAGTGTTTACTTCTTTCACACCACAGCTGCAGGAGACATCAGTCCCCAGATGCCATTCAAAACTGTATCTAATGCTGAAAATTAACATAATAATCTGGTTTCTCTCATTGTAATGTTCGCTTTTGATATACATATGTACAAACATCCTGAACTACTGGGTTTGGGTTGTAAATGAAAGGCTTTTTAAATAGTAATTTTGAGTGAAGCAGGCTACAACACATTTTCTTGCACTTTATTTCATGTTTGTCTCGCATACATTGATATGTTCTCTTTCCATCCTACAGCACTGTTGCAGAGAAAAGTGGAGGAGGTTACAAAAGTATGTGATAGCAGGCGCAAAGACCAGGAGCGCAGCTTTCGAATTGCCTTTGATTAGTTATTCTTTTGAAATTGTGTGTAGTAGCTGTTCATGGGAGAACATTTTTTACACCCTGGAAAATGTCCAAATCAAACCTTTGATGAAGTCCCATTTCTTTTGTAATAATAAAGTTTTTTTTTTTCTTTTTTTTGCATTGTTGATTCTGTATCACTTTGTGATTTGTATCCTGCATGAGCGCATTGACAGTTGTCTTTGTCTTGTTCCCTTCCCCTGTATTGCTGTTATCTTTCCTGGAAAGGAAGCAGGACTCTGACTGAAGAAGACTCTCAAAGAATAGCATAGCATCAGGAGCTCTTACCTGGCCACACCGACATGCTTCATTCCACCCACGTACCCCATCTACCCCCAGCTCCAACCGTCCGCCTGATCTCTGAATTGAAGAGAGAAGAGCTATTCAGTCGAGCACACAATGCCTTGCTTGACCTCAATTTTTTGTTTTTTCATCACCCTCTCATGGCCTGTAAACGGGGCTTCAAAGCTTACCTCTCTTGAAAGCTGCCCTTTTGTAGCACAGGATCTCTGCTCTGTTTTGGATGCCTCTCCAACTGTGGCCTTTGTGCCTGGTGTGACTCTTGCCACTGGTTATGTTTGCTAGCAGCTTGGATGGTGGAACTGTGACAAAGTCCCCTGGCTGGCTCTTGGTATAAAGGGTGGTGTAATAGTAGGTGCCAGGTGCCGCAGCCCATTGCACGATGGTGGTCCCGGGATTGATTTGGGAAAGATCCCCTGACTCGTCCCGCCATTCCTTGCCATTTGGAAGGGGCTGTCACATTGGGCAGCAACATAGCCATCTCCCATTTAAGGCCCCAAGCAAATGTAAGGTCATTGTTAGGCAGAAACCTGTGCAGTTCCCTTAGGGACCACTGCAAAATATTTAAGACTACAGGTGTTTGGCAGTAAACCCACTTGGTAGCGGTCTGTACCACACAGATTCACTTGGTAGCTGTGGCTGAGCAGTCAGACTTCCCTCAAGAAGAGTTAGGCAGTATACAGAGCATACAAAATAGGTACAGAAATACAGTAGCACAAGCAAACACCGACCAGAGCTTGGGTGTAAAAGTATATAATTTATTTAACACATACTTATAAAACACACTAGCACTAAATGGCAAGATAAGTTCAAAACACAATCACTATTATCATATGTACATCCCTGATTACTTGTTGGACAAGTCTTAGTTAACACCACTTATTTCCAGAAAGAGGTGAGCGCTTAACGTTCGATGGCACTCCAACAAGTTAAATAGAAAGGGAGGGAAAAGCAGAATTATGGAAGCACACGCACAAAACACTTTTTAAAGAACCACAGCAAGTTAGGAAGCCACAGTCTACTGGTGAGCAAGGAAGTTTAGGTGCCAGGCCCACTGTCAAGGGAGCCAGGCGGAAGATGCCCAAGATCAGACAGTTGCACAGAGTCTTCGAAGTTTGTGGAGGTAATTCGAAAAAGGTTTAGTTCAGTTGAGAAAATTTAGCTAAGGTGTCCCAGGCTCCCCCAGGTTCGAGAGACGAGAATTTAATACACCCCGTTCAATCGGTTGCAAGGGAAGCCAGGCGGAACACGGTACCTTAAATGGAGAGGATCCTCCAGCGTTGTTCCTGGCAGCGGGTGCAAGTCGCAGCGTCGTCCAGAGGAAGAGAAGATCTTGTTGTGGAGGAAAGATGAAGGTTGTTGCACTGCCAGGGAAAAAAACAGCTGCAGAGTTCTCCGGTACAAAGGTACTACCCTTTCGGTTCGCGGTAGTGGTGAAAACGTGGTATCCCGGTTGCCGGGGTGCTTGGCACAGGCAAGGCGGCCACGAGATGCTCCAGGAAGGCGAAAAGAAGGTAGACTGGTTATCCCCACCAGTCGAAGGAAGAAGACTCTCCAGGCTGGAGATCTCCTCTGTCGTTGGGAAAAGTAGTGAGACGGTTCAGCAGGGCTCCGCCGGTGGTGTCGTCGTTGCAGGTCGGCTCAGCTTCTCCCTCCTCGGATTCTTTAGGTCCAGTGGCGACGTCTGAAGTTCCAGTCCCCAAAGCCCTGCTTTTATGCAGCACACCCCCATTCACTCAGCCTAGCTGTCAATCAAACATGCTAAGTGGTGAGCCGGCCGGCTCACCACTTGGGCCAATCACACAAGAGTGCTACTTGAGTTACCAAGGTAACTCAGTCCAGGGTGCCTACACCCCCTCCCACACCCCCTGTGGTACCCAGACTGAGTGGCACCACTTTTGGAGGCTTCTGTGGAGAAGCCCGCCAAAAAGTGGAACAAAGGGCTCGACTTGGGTTGGAGTCACAGAAGAGAACACAAACGCCATTTTAGAATCGAGTTCTGGCAAAAAATACCAACCAGCGAATTAATATTAAATAAATAAAACGGCGGTATGTTCGAGGCTATAAGAATTAAATAATTAAAGTTGGTAGCCTCGAACAATGGGAAAATCCCATAGAGATATATTCGATGTCGAATATAAAAAGTAGTATCCACTGCCACCAGCCAAAACTCGATCAGGGAGGACGGAGACGTGCCCCCTCAAAGACCCCGGGGCAATCGAATTTCCCCGACCAGTACGTCCACAATATGATGGTTTGTACTGGTTTCTGTTCATAATTTGGGACTAGCAAAGCCAATGGTGACTTTACATGCCCTGGGGGACAGTAGTCAGTCCCAGGGTATGGAGTCTATGTTGGGGGGTCGCTACGACACCCCTGGGTTATGGCACGGAGGGTGCTGTGTAACCCACATAAAAAAAACACGAGACCCTATGGAGTAAAAGACCCCATAGCCCATAAAACACATGGAAAGTTAAAGGAACACCTCAAATCATGTCTAAGAGTGGGAGCAAAAGAATCTCACTCTTAGCAGGAGAGAAAAAACTAAACCCCAAAAATCCAGCAAAGCTGCTGGGGGACTCACTAGGTTTGGGAAATTAGCCTTACAGAGAATTCTCCCTAACAGTCATCAAACCCCCAAATCAACCCCCTCCCACCCACCTCACACAAGTCATTGCGGTATGGCAATTTCCAACCCAGAAGAAGTATGCATTATTAAGGCCACCAGAAAAGACGGTCATTTACCTCCGTCAGTGAAATTGAGATTTTGGTTGATGTTCGTTCAGGAGATCTTTAATTCACAGCACTGCAGAAAGAACACAGACGTGCAGTTTCCTGTGACATTTCCAATCATGCCTCTACTACCTTCCTGAAACAGGCCCTCTTTATACCGTTTGTTTAGTTTAGTTTCTTTATTTGTACCGCGCGTTGAACCCTGGGGTAACCGGGCGCCGGAGACTTAGATACAGTTACAACATGGTAAAAATATACAATACAGACTGAAATAACAGCAATAAGTGTGCTAGACCAGGTTACAAGATGGTCGACAAGGACATGTGGAGAAGAAGTACATTAAGCAGGATTTTTGTTGGATAGCCATGTTTTAGTTTTGGCTCTAAAAGTCCAAAAGGAGGGTTCTGCTCTGAGGTTTAGTGGCATAGCGTTCCATAGTTTGGCAGCTAGGACCGGGAAGCTTGTGCCACCTGCTTTTTTTAGGGAGAATTTGGGTGCGTCATTGGAGCGGCATTGATGGACAATGACGAGGGATCTGAGAGTGATTCTGTCTCGTACAGGGAGCCAGTGAACATCTTGCCTGATGCTGGAGATATGGGCGTGTCGATGGATACTGAGGGCGGCTCTGGGGGCATTATTTTGAAGCACCTGTAGTTTGTTCAGGTTGCTTTCTGACGTGCCGAGAAAGAGTGTTTCTGATGCTTGTTAATCTGCTTAGAATCACATGCTGTGCATATGGTCCGACATCCAGTGGTAACCGCGGAGTATTGCATCTTGTCTTTCGGGGACCGAAAGGGGACGTCGGCATAGGCGTGTCTGAAACACTATCCTTATCGTGACGTGCGTAGTACCCAAAATCCCTCACGCGCCGAAATCCCTCAGATTGTTTTTTTCCGCCCAGATAACTGGTCGCCCTATAGCGGAGCTCTTCATGAGACATTGTTTATCTTACCGAATTGTCGGTTTAATCCCCGTTAAGTCACTTCGCCCATCAAGAACATCTTCGACGAAGACTACGGGGGAATCGTCTATGGCTGTGGGTTCCGGCGCCTAAGATCCGGCGTTCGGACTTCCACGTGGTCGGGCCTTCTGGCCGGCCTACAAAGTAGGGAGAGTGGGCTCGGGGTTTGCCATACTGCTATGATGTCTTTCCTCTTTTCCACTGCTTTCCTTTTTGGTCTGGTCACCCTTCCCTTCTGCTATGGAAAGGACTCCATTTAGATTCTGCCCTGTGTGTAGGGTCAGATATCCGTGGAAAGACGAGCACACGTCGTGTAACGCTTGTCTCCCCCTAGAGCACGACGAGAAGCACTGTTCGGCGTGTAAACTCCTTAAACCTAAAACCCTTAAGGAGCGCCTGTTGAAGCGGTGGGCCGTGTCCGGAATGTCACGCGTGGAGCCTCCCTCCCCTGCCACACCAGCCGAAAGTGACAGGGCTACATCGGATGACCAAACATCCAACGGGGACATTATAGACCTTGAGGCGGACTATACTAGAGCCGCCATGCCCGTCCCCGACCCTTCCAGACTGGACTCCGGTCTTGCTACAGGGACCACACCCGGTGACAGGGGCGTACAATCGCACCGCACAAAGCACACAACCCAAGCGCCCTCCTCGACGACTTCATCGAAGAAGGCGAAAGCGCCATCGGATCGATCTGATCCGAAGCATTATCAGCAGCAGCGCATTACGACTGGGCATAACAAACATAACAAGGGCGCTACTCCCCAAACTACACATGCCGAAGTTTCTGAACAAGAACCTTCGACAGGTTCCAAGGTTTCCAAGGCCCTTACAGGTCCAAAAACTGCGAGTAGACCTCTACCCGAGAAGCCATCCGCTGGCCCTTCTGGAGCCGCGGAAGACATTTTCACTGCCGACATATCATCGGAGGCGTTGTCTCCTGAAGATTCGGTGACTATCCGTAAGAGTATCAATAGGATTGCTACGGCGGTGGGCCTAGTACCGGTTCCGTCCACAGTTATGGGCCAATCCGCCAAAAAGTTTTTCACGGATTTGGAAGACGATCCCGAAGACTCTTATGAAGAAAGCCAGGTACCCCTCTCAAGCACCCTGAGGAGATCCTCAACGCCTTAGGGCGGAGAACCCGGTTCCTACTCAGCTTGGTCCATTTGGGTCATCCAAGTGGACCACGGAGGTATTGGAGGGATGTATGGATCGGCTGGAGCAGTTTTTCAGGGCTTCTGAGATCAACCTCTGCCGAAAAGAGCTCAGGTAGACCATAACCCTCAAACACAAGATGCCCAACACCTAGATGTCCAACACCAAGTTGACTATCAAGAAGAGGTCCAGATGGGCTCGTATAAAGACATCTATACAGAAGAATAGGAGGCTTCTTTTCTGGACAACTATGGGGAAGATCAAGGGGCAACGGACAACTGGCAGGACACCCAGCAGGATGATCACAATTCTGATATCGTTTGCCTCGACTCTCCCCCATCCACCCCGATTCGACAAGCTTCCCCGGTGGATGATCAAATGGCTTTCAACAACATGTTGAAAAAAGCAGCGGAATTCTTTAAAATTGCCACGCTGGAAGCCTTGCCCGACCAAGATTTCGCGGAGTACATTATTAATGAAAAGCCTCCGACAAGCCAGTCTATAACTCTCTTGAGCTCTGTAAAGAGGCGGCTGGCCCCTTCTTTACTCACACCCGCTCAGACTAGGGCTGTGAACCCAAGGGTCGAAAAACTTTTCCGGCCCTCCCCCACCGACCCGCTTTATATCAAAGGACACGCAATCCCAGACTCGCTGGTGGTGACCAACACTCGCAAGAGAGCAGGGGTTCCCCTTGCCACGGGAGATCCACCCCCGGACAAGGAGTCCAAAAGGTTGTATGCCTTAGGCAAACTGGTTACGTCGACGGGGTCCTATACCATCCAGATTGCCAATAACATGACGTTACTGACAAGCTGCGTCAACGCTCAATGGAACCTACTCCAGGAAGGCCTTCAGGAGGTTCCGGAACCAACCAGAGCCAAGCTTCTCTCCATTGTCTCGGAGGGCAAACTTCCAATCAGAATGTTGTAAAGAATACCCTGGACACCGCAGAGACAGCAGGCAGGTCTCTTGCACAGGGTACTCTCCTAAAGAGACACGCGTGGCTGCGCATGTCGGGCTTCAGGCCTGAGACCCAGGCATCCATTATCAACAAACCCATCGAAGAGGCCAACCTCTTCGGGAAGGCGGTAGACGATGCATTGGAGACAGCCAAGAAGAAGCACGAGACTATTAAGTCGCTGCACCAGATTTCCCAAAAACCCTCTTCACAGAGGGGCAGTAATTCTTGGCGGTCCTTTCGAGGACAAGCCCGCGTCGCTCAAAATAATTTCGGCACGGGCAACTTCAAGTCAACCTGCTGCAAGCCCCACTTACTACCCCCAGAGGGGTCAGACGCACGGAAAGAATAGAGGCAGAGGCCCCAATTCCAGAGGAGCGTCAACTTCGGGTCAGAAATGACCACCAAGTCCAGGTCCCCTCCCATCTCTCCCCGGTCGGGGGCGATTAACACCTTTCCACAAGGCATGGGAGGGGATAACTTCAGACCAGTGGGTCTTAAAGAGGGTCGCCCACGGTTACTGCGTGGAATTCGCCCGACCTCCACAGTTCAGACTGCCGAAACATCAACGCCTTCACCAGAACATCTGCAGATCCTGATCCAAGAGGTGGAAGCGCTGCTGGGAAAGGACGCCATAGAAGCCGTCCCGATTCTTCAGGTAAACAAGGGTATCTATTCAGTGTACTTCCTTGTACCCAAAAAGGATCTCACCATGCGTCCGGTTCTAGACGTGCGCCCAGCGAACAAGTTCATAAAGCCCCAGAAGTTTTGCATGGTAACACTGCAAGAGGTGATCCCATTGCTAAAATGGGGACTTCATGACAACATTGGATATGAAAGATGTAGCGCACAGAACATTCCTAAGGTTCGTGATTCATGACAAACACTACCAGTTCAAGGTACTCCCCTTCGGCATAGCCTCGGCGCCAAGGGTGTTTACCAAGGTAGTGGCAGTGGCACACCTGCGCAGACTTTCAGTTCCAGTTTACCCTTACCTCGACGATTGGCTCATCACGGGGCACTTGTTCGACATTTGTTTTTCGAACACCCAAAAGAATGTAGTCCTACTGTTCAGCCTGGGATTTTCTATCAACGAAAAGAAATCCAGCTTAGTCCCCAGCCAAGTAAAACAGTTCCTGGGGGCTCGAATTTGTACGGAAGACAGTCTAGTCTTCGCTTCCAGCGAGAGGGTTCAGAACATGCTCTCTCAGGTTCCTCAGTATGTAGCCAGTCGAGAGGTGACGGTACGCAAAGCTATGCGTTTGCTAGGGATGATGGCGTCATGCATATACTTAGTTCCCCACGCGTGGCTGTGCATGCGTCCCATGCAAGAGTGGTCAACAGCCAGTGGTGTCAGGGCAGCGGACAATGGGAAGATCTGTTAGTTGTCTCGCCAGCCCTCGTTCTCTCTCTGCAGTGGTGGTCGAGGGAGAACCTCTTGAAGGGGAAAACCTTCACCACCCCTGCAGTGGAAGCCACTCTCACGATAAACGCATCTCTCACGGGGTTTTGGGCTCACCTGCTTCAACAGACAGTGCGCGGAGTGTGGTCCCCTCAGGTAGCATCCAACCATATAAACTTACTGGAGCTACTAGCAGTGTTCAAAGCATTGAAAGCCTTTCAGGAGCAACTGCAAGGGAAGACAGTGCTGGTCCTAACCGACAGCACAACAGCAATGTATTACCTGAACAAACAGGGGGGCACTCACTCTCCAGGGCTATCCAAGCTGTCCCAAAACATCTGGATATGGGCTCTCAAACAAAAGATGTTCCTGATATACCAACATGTTCCAGGGGAACTCAATCTGCTGGCAGACGTACTCAGCAGAGATTTTCCTCTGCCAGAAGAGTACTGTTGGGTATTTTGTGGAGATTTGGGGCCTGACGGTATTTTATTACCGCCGAAAAATAACTTAGCAATAATCACTCTTTGTATTCAGATTTGGCCATGTGCAACAATAATACAATGGACATGCATTATTTCAGCACCCAGACCTGCTTATTTGGTATACGTGGTTGGTGGTATTTTGGTGAGCATAATTCCCTTGTTTTATTTGTGGCCCCAATGTCCAGAATCCCTTATCTTCGCTTAGATTTTTCGTGTGATCACTAGAGAGACCTCAGACCTGCATTCTAGAGATACCACATTTTCCAGTGATAGTGTTGGTGCGCCACCATGGGCAAACTCACTGACTTATTTACGACAGAGAGCTATATGTGGTAGTCTTGTGGTAATTTCCACTACCTTATATACGGTAGGGAGCTATGTTCAGAGAGTCTCTCTTCCTGTTGGCTCATGTACCTCCAACAAGTTATACTACAGTCACTCACAATTATTCATACTGATTCTGACATACACACATCTGTCTTAAAATGACCATTGCACTGTTTAAAAATCTCCCCACATCATTGGCATTGTAATGGTAAATAAAAAATAAACCACCCGTCTGTTTTCAAATATTTTCTGTATTATAAAAGTTGCACTTAGACATGATCTCATTCTTTACAGCAATAAAATGGAACAATCAAAGCATTTTCTATGACACACTGCAATTATAGTGGCGGAGAACAGAACTTAAATTGCAACATTAGCACTTGATTAAGACACGCACGGGACTTTCATTTTTCTACACTGACTGCATATTTCCGTGCACACACACAGCTCCCCCAGTTAGGTAATTACCTTATCTGTTCAGAGGCTTCTCTCTGTGAATGTGGCTCTCTTGGATTAACTCCAGCAAAAAGGAACGCTTGCCTTCTCAAGCCGGGGTCATTGCCTGGAATTCTCAGCTTTTTCAGATAGGACTGCCTCAGCCAGTGGACAGGTTTTTCTTTCAGCTCTCCCCAATGTCGATTGCAGCAGGACACAGGAATCTGCATTCAGTCAGGACCCCACAGCTAGGTCTTCTCCCCAGTAGTGCAGAAAGATGTCTGCCTCTCTTTTTCCCTGCTACTGCCCACTAAAACTTTCCTCTCAGCCCTCTTTATGACGTGTCCCAATGAAATCCATCATCTCTCATCCTCCTACTCTTCAACAATAGCTTCGCTTATACATTTGCAATTGTTGCAAATCTGACTTCCTCCTTCCTGCCGTTACTGTGCACAACAACACGGATAATCAGGCAGAGAAGAGAAGAAAAAAAAATCTGCACACTCATTTAAATGGTTTTCAGAGTATGCCTAATTCTGCAGTAGAGAACACATTTTATTAGTGGGTTATATGAAAATAAGGTTATATTAGTCAGGTTAATGGTTAATAGGTTAGCTGTTAATTTTCAAATGTGTCTCTAGCAATATAGGCATTTCAGGTGAAAAATAGTGTGCATTTTTAAATGAACACGTGTGCTTTTAACTGTAAAAATAGATTTGCATCTTATATGTTAAAATCGTTTTTTACTGAATAGTCTGTCTTTCCTTGTTAATCTGCTAACCCATATAGCAATGCACCGCACCCTTGTGGTGGTGGTGCTGCAAAAATGTTGTGCTACTTGTGCAGTATTGCTGTACTGTGTACTGTGTACTGTAACACGCCAAATATCCTTACATATACCCTCCTTTTGTTTTTAGAACTTGGCTATAATCCAAGCCAATTCCTAAAAACAACTTGTTCTATTTTTTTTTTACAATATAGCAATCCAACAAAATGAATATTCATGTGCATCAATGAAAATTTGCAATCAACATTTCATCTGAGTCCATCAGTTCATAAAATGTTCCACATTTGCCTTCTCAGTGGAAGTGGCATTACTTTAAGTTTAAATTTTCCAAGTCAATAAAAAACAATGAAATAAAACAACTAACTAAAACAAATAAGTAATATAACAAGTTAAAATAAATAATTAAAATAATAAATACGTGGAACTTCATATGCCGGAACTTTTGCTTTGTCTCTTTTGGTATGTCCCGACCAGCGATGTTATTCGGTTCATTCGAGTACTCTTTCATCTTGGCAATCTTGAATCCACAGTAGTCATCTCTTTTGGCATTCCGGTTATTTTGTCTTCACCTCCACCTGGAGGCAGGCATCTTTTGGTCTTCATCCAGGGGACTCCAGGACTCCATCGTCTCCCGTGGCCTCTGATCCCGGAACCTCCGACCAAATAATGTTAATTGTCTAAATCAAAATAGAAAATAAACAGATTAAGTACATAGCACAATACTAACTTCATCCTTTTGCCAAAAATAAAACATGCTTGGTAAAAATACTTCGTTTTTTTTTTTCTTTTTTCTGAAATTAAACACAAGTTAAAAGAAAACAAACACATATAAAACAGCATTCAATATTTAATACACTTTCTCTCTGCACACCAACCACGAGCTTCCGTTATATGTGCATTTATTTATTTATTTATTTATATTATATATTTTCACATATATTACAGTGTTTATGTGCCATCATAACAATCAACTTTTTTTTAACTTCTTTGTCACTGCCTCCTGATCACACCCATTTATTTTCTCAAGGGACTCTATCCGTTTCCACATGCTCAAGCTGCCTGATCTCATGTCTGGGATGGCATGGTTTGATTTGATTTACATGGACAAACTGCTCTATTGCTGTTTCACCTTCATTTTTCAAAATTTTATACACTACAGGAGAGACTTTATCTATAATTCGAAATGGCCCCTGCCAGGCTGCCAGAAATTTAGAATTTTTCTGTTTACTTTTTCCAAAATGAAACTTGTACACCTGATCCCCTACATTGTATTCCTTTACTGATGTCTTTTTGTCATAATATGACTTAGCACTGTCAGCAGCTCTTTCCAGATTTCTCTGCACAAAAGCAAATGCATGTTGCAAATGCCTCCTCAGTTCATCAATATATTCATGAACTGTGGATGCACTCACTAGAGTTTGCTCATGTGTTCTGTATAGTAGGTGTTGTGGTAACACCATTTTCCTACCTGTTAAGACCTCATGGGGGCTAACACCTGTTGCTTTGGCAGGAGTCGACCTGATTGCCATCAAAACCAATGGTAAACGCAAATCCCAGCTGGAACCTGCTTCTGCCACAAATTTCTTTAAAATATCCACAACAGACCTATTGCTTCTTTCAACTGTACCTGAAGACGCCGCCCGATATGCGATATGTAGTTTCCTTTTCACACCTAGTATTTGCCATACCTTACTCATTAGAGTACTTGTGAAATGACTTCCTCTGTCTGACTCAATTCTTTGTGGCAACCCAAACCTTGAGAACACATGGTTCACCAGCAATGTGGCTGCTGTTTGCGCACTACAATCTGGTGCGGGAATGCACTCAATCCACTTTGACATCAAACATACCACACTCAAAATATAGCGGTGTCCCCTGCTCGACCTTTTTAAAGGACCTACATAGTCTATTTGCAAATCTGACCATGGGAGAGTTAGGCCTCTTTTCATCAATGGTGCTCTATGCATTGGTGAAGCAGGTTTAAATTGGGCGCATACTAGACATCCTCTAGTATATAATTCCACATCTTGGGACATATGTGGCCAGTAAGCATAATCTTTTAGTATTTCTAATGTCTTTTGTGAACCCCTATGGCCTGCAGTTATGGCATCATGTGCATGGTGTAGCATTAGCCCTCTGAATGAAAGGGGTACTACCCACTGTATTTGCCCTGTTATGGACTCTCTAATCATGAGCCCATCCTGTAATCTAATTCGTGTTTTGTTCTTTAATAACACCCTCAATTCTTCTTTTCCCATGCAATCATTTTCTGTTAAAGGATTTTGTTCAGGATCTATCAAATGATTATAATAGATTCCCAAAATTTGATCATTCTTTTGTGCCTCAATCAAATCTTGGTCTGGCGTGTTATGACTCCACTGCACCACCGGTTGATCTACCTCCTTTGGTGCTTTAGAACGTGTGACTGCATCAATTTGTATTTCACCCATTAAATAATCAATAGGTAGCAATTCTCCCATCACAGCCCCAATCTTAGCCAGATGGTCTGCCTTATCATTTCCCTCCTTATCCTCTCCTGGTGTTTTTAAATGCCCACAAATTTTTCTCCAGTATATTGTTAAATTATTTTCTGACACCAATTTGTCTATGGCTTGTATCATTTTTCCATGTTTAAGTGGCTTTTTGTTGTATGTAACCATGCCTCTTGCTTTCCAACCAGGCAAATACTCCACAAAGCCATTCCGTGCATAGTCAGAATCAGTCACCAGGACAATTTCACTGAACTTTTTATCAACTGCAGTAGCAATTGCTTTATAGATGGCTGCCAATTCCGCCACCTGACTGCTCCTATCTCCAATCCTCATCCCTATACTAGGAACGCCTTCACATTTCAACCAGACATTTCCTATTCCTGCCACTAATTGTTTATTACTGTCATTTTCAATGTGAAAAGCACAACCATCCACATATACAGTTGGCAAATCCTTGCATGTTTTTTCATCAAAAGCTTTGTGTGGTGATTGTTCAAATTCCTGTAAACTAGCTTCCACATCCATTTCATTTGTTATTTGTTCAGCTGCACAGTCATGTAAGTCAGCTAACCCTTGAGCAATTGGGCTCTTTTTATTTTGTCCATATCTTACTTCTACGGGAAAACCTTGTAATGCCAGCGTCCATGAAGTGATTCTGGATTGCGCTAGATTGCCTGATCTAATTCTTTTACTCTCTAAAAATTGCAAAGGTTGATGATTTGTTTCAATAATCACCTTTTCTCCCTGAACAATGGGGCGGAAATGTTGTAGCGCCCACACAGTGGTTAATAGGGCCTTTTCGCATTCATTAAATTTCATTTCAACTTGGGAAAATGCCTTACTTGCATATGCAATGGTTTTGTGATTCAAATCGTGTTTTTGTGATAACACTGCTGACATACAATGTTCAGAAAAGCCTATTTCTATAAAGAAATCCCTGTCCTTTATGGGGTATGCTAAACATGGTGCCTTTACAAGACATTCCTTCAATCTAGCCACTGCATCAGACTGCTCTCTTTCCCATCTCCAGGGAGTATTTAGTTTAAGCAGTTTAGTCAATGGTTGAGTGATTTCTGCATAATTCTCAATGAACTTTCTGTTATAGCCTGTCATCCCTAATAAACTTTTTACTCCTTTCACATTTTTAGGGTCTTTTAATCTTTGTATGGCCTCTATTTTCTTCCTTTGTGGATTTAGCCCATGTTCAGTCACTTCATGCCCTAGAAAGTTCACTTTTTTCTTGCACCATTGTGCTTTTTGCAAAGATACTTTGGCGCCTGCTTTCTGCAATTGGTCAAGCACATGTCTTATTTCATCAAAATGGCTTTTAAGGTTTTCATTTCTTATCAAGACATCATCCACATAAACTATTGTTCCTCTTTCCGCTGCATCTGGCATGGCCTTTCTCAAAAATATGCCAAATTCACTCCCACTATTGATGTACCCGAACGGAGCTCTAAGCCAGGCATATTGAGTCCTGTCAAATGTAAAGGAAAATAGGTGTTGTATCTCCTCTGCCAATGGCACACACCAATATCCAGATGTGAGATCTAACGTGGTAAATACATTTGAACCATGTATCTGAGCTAGGCCCTGATCAATGAATGGTAGTGGCCATCTAGATATTGGTACTCTTTTATTTAACTCTCTTAAGTCTGCACACAGCCGCCATTGACCATTTGGCTTTAACACACCTAAAATAGGCGTATTGGATGTGCTATGAATGGGCCTGATTATTCCCCGTGATTCCAAATTTTTAATAATCTCTGCCAATGATTCTAAACATGCCAGCGGTAGTCTATACTGGCGTACAAACACTGGATTTCTGCTAAAACCTTCTGGTAGTGTGGCCACATGTAAATCAGTTAAACCACAATCATAAGCATCTTTTGCAAATACATCCTTAAACTCCATAAATATTTCCCTCAGATTGCGTCGATCCTCATCGCTGTCACATGCATCCGCTAAGGAGATCTGCTCTTCTACCATTCTGGAAAATTCTGGAAACTCTTCTGGTAAAGGAATCTCAGCGCTTTCCTCTAACTGTGTGGCTGTGTCTTTTTGTAGAGCTGCCACTTTCAAATATTTTGGCAGATCAGCTTCCACTTCAATGGGCTGATTTCCTGTTTCATTTTCATTTAAATTAAATATTATGCAATCCTCTTGATGGCAGCACACTGTCTCATTTGAATCATAAGGATACACAGAATGAATTTTAAATATTCCTTTGGGCTGAGAGTCCAGGTGTTCTGGCAACTCGCCCTTGGCATCTACATATTTTTCAGGAATATTCCCAATCACCATGTTATTTAAATCTGCCGTATAATGTGATCTTTGTATGGCCATTCCTAATGGGGAGTTTTCCTCTAAATGAATGTCCTGACAACCTTTATTATTTACCATGATTTTTACTGTTCCTTCACCAATGTCTACCAATGGAATGTATTCATAATCCAGGCCTTGCTGTTTTATGGATTCATTCAGGCATACAAATGCATCAGAGCCTTTCATCTGCTGTCCATTTTTGCATTTCAGTGTTATTGCAAACTGTTTTGTAAATGCAGGAACAATAGTATTTTTCCTCATCTGTAATTCGACTGCATAAGGAACTAGTTGTGCACAATGATAAGCCCTTCTTTTGTCTTCAAATTCAGGCGCCGGCCCACCTAGGCGTGACCATATTTTTTGATTAAGGAAATCTAACACCATACACATTCTGTGCATGATGTCATTGCCCATGTAAAATTCATTTTGTGCTCCACTCACTATCCATACATTATGGTAAATTGTTTTCTGCCCAATGCTAATTTTAAGCATGCATCTGCCTGTAATTCGGTTTTCAAAGTCTGGACTGTCCAACCCAGAAACATATTGGTTTTTAATCCTAAATTTCGGGATTTCTTCCCTCTCCATAATTTTTTGCAACAATTTCTCATTAATGAAACTCCTTTCATGTTCAAGCGCTAAAGTGGCTTTTATTGTTTTAAGATAATCATTTATACCAGCGTGAACCCATGGTTGCTCATCTTCCATGTGTATCTCTGCCAGAGTGGTAATGTGTTTTTCTGAATCTGTTTTAGGAACAATATTCTGTTTGCATGTATTCTCTTTTAAGTAAAAACGTAATGTGTGCTCATCTATAGCAGTCTGCCAATCTTTCCTTGGGTCCAAGTAGATTTGTACAGGTAGTTTTTCATTGTCGCTCTGATCTTTGTCTTGACACATTAATATAACAGTGACACTAGGTATGCAGCTATTCTGGAGATATACCTCCACTCCATTGAATGTGGTACCCTGCCGCCTCTCTTGGGACCTGGGAATGCACATTTGCTGTTCTAAGTCCTTACACTTTTTGAGGAGCCTAGTTGCTTCATTCTGCAAATAATTATTTTCATCGCTCATTTTATTAATCGCCTCCTGCATATCGCACATTTGCATTTGGCATTCATTGAACTCTTTATTTCTCTTGTCTCTTTCTTGAATCATTTTAATCATTTCTTGTTCTACACTCTGGAGATCACCTTCTTTTTCGCAATGTTCTTTTTGTAAAATCTGCATTTCTGAAACAACCTCATCTTTATCCTGCCTAATGTGATCCACTAAGGCTTTTAAGTGTGTCAATTCTTGCTCACTATCTTCAAATTGTTTCTTGCTTTTGGATAACTGAGTATCAAAGTCTCTGCATTTTAATTGCATGTCTTTTTGGCATACATCCAATTCTGCTCTCAACATTTCCTGATTTTTACTTGCCCCGTCTAATTCAGTCTTTAACCTGTTAATTAGCTGAGTATCATTCTCTTGCATTCGCAGGGACTTGTTTAAAATAAACCATATTTTGCCGCATAGCCGTATTAAACAGTCTTTCTCTGCACTTTTATCGGCTGCATTCAATAATCTTGTAAGGCAGACCTGAATTATGCTGCCTTCTGCAAAAATATTGTCTAGTTTTTCTTTCTGCACCTCACCCTGAATGCGGTTACTCCAGTCTAACGTGCTATTCGAAGACCAATTCCCATGTGCAAATAACTTTGCCTCTAAATATTGCACTAGATCTGAGAATGTGGTTTCCCTTTGTGACATTCTGAAATTCGTTTTTAGTGGCACACTGCTATTATAAAATGGGTTCCCTTTAATGTGCAAATGGCAGTGTGAGACACACTTGCCACGCCCAGTAGGTACTCTATGATCACTTTCCCGGCCTGCAACGCACCATAAATATGTTGGGTATTTTGTGGAGATTTGGGGCCTGACGGTATTTTATTACCGCCGAAAAATAACTTAGCAATAATCACTCTTTGTATTCAGATTTGGCCATGTGCAACAATAATACAATGGACATGCATTATTTCAGCACCCAGACCTGCTTATTTGGTATACGTGGTTGGTGGTATTTTGGTGAGCATAATTCCCTTGTTTTATTTGTGGCCCCAATGTCCAGAATCCCTTATCTTCGCTTAGATTTTTCGTGTGATCACTAGAGAGACCTCAGACCTGCATTCTAGAGATACCACATTTTCCAGTGATAGTGTTGGTGCGCCAACATGGGCAAACTCACTGACTTATTTACGACAGAGAGCTATATGTGGTAGTCTTGTGGTAATTTCCACTACCTTATATACGGTAGGGAGCTATGTTCAGAGAGTCTCTCTTCCTGTTGGCTCATGTACCTCCAACAAGTTATACTACAGTCACTCACAATTATTCATACTGATTCTGACATACACACATCTGTCTTAAAATGACCATTGCACTGTTTAAAAATCTCCCCACATCATTGGCATTGTAATGGTAAATAAAAAATAAACCACCCGTCTGTTTTCAAATATTTTCTGTATTATAAAAGTTGCACTTAGACATGATCTCATTCTTTACAGCAATAAAATGGAACAATCAAAGCATTTTCTATGACACACTGCAATTATAGTGGCGGAGAACAGAACTTAAATTGCAACATTAGCACTTGATTAAGACACGCACGGGACTTTCATTTTTCTACACTGACTGCATATTTCCGTGCACACACACAGCTCCCCCAGTTAGGTAATTACCTTATCTGTTCAGAGGCTTCTCTCTGTGAATGTGGCTCTCTTGGATTAACTCCAGCAAAAAGGAACGCTTGCCTTCTCAAGCCGGGGTCATTGCCTGGAATTCTCAGCTTTTTCAGATAGGACTGCCTCAGCCAGTGGACAGGTTTTTCTTTCAGCTCTCCCCAATGTCGATTGCAGCAGGACACAGGAATCTGCATTCAGTCAGGACCCCACAGCTAGGTCTTCTCCCCAGTAGTGCAGAAAGATGTCTGCCTCTCTTTTTCCCTGCTACTGCCCACTAAAACTTTCCTCTCAGCCCTCTTTATGACGTGTCCCAATGAAATCCATCATCTCTCATCCTCCTACTCTTCAACAATAGCTTCGCTTATACATTTGCAATTGTTGCAAATCTGACTTCCTCCTTCCTGCCGTTACTGTGCACAACAACACGGATAATCAGGCAGAGAAGAGAAGAAAAAAAAATCTGCACACTCATTTAAATGGTTTTCAGAGTATGCCTAATTCTGCAGTAGAGAACACATTTTATTAGTGGGTTATATTAAAATAAGGTTTTATTAGTCAGGTTAATGGTTAATAGGTTAGCTGTTAATTTTCAAATGTGTCTCTAGCAATATAGGCATTTCAGGTGAAAAATAGTGTGCATTTTTAAATGAACACGTGTGCTTTTAACTGTAAAAATAGATTTGCATTTTATATGTTAAAATCGTTTTTTACTGAATAGTCTGTCTTTCCTTGTTAATCTGCTAACCCATATAGCAATGCACCGCACCCTTGTGGTGGTGGTGCTGCAAAAATTTTGTGCTACTTGTGCAGTATTGCTGTACTGTGTACTGTAACACGCCAAATATCCTTACAGTACGAATGGCGACTGCACGAAGACATTGTATCCAACGTCTTCGCAGAATGGGGGTTTCCGAAAATCGACCTGTTCGCTACTCAGGAGAACGCCCAATGCCAAGATTACGCCTCCAGGTACTCCCAGAACCGATCCAAGGGGAACAGTCTCTGGATAACTTGGTTTGGGAAACTTGTCTACGCTCTTCCCCTCCGACTCCCCTTCTGAACAAGATAGTACACAAGATGCACCAGGAACCAGTCACCATGATTCTGGTGGCTCCCATGTGGGCCCGCCAACCTTGATTCGCGCACCTGATGGAAATGCCCCTCTCCCCACCAGTCAAGCTGCCCTGCCTGTACAACATGTTGTCTCAGGACAGGAGGGAGACTCTGCACCCATGCCCACAAACTCTGAACTTAGCAGCCTGCCTCCTGAGGTCTTAGAGTTTGGACATCTGCAACTCCCTCAAAGATGCATGGACATATTGAGGGAGGCAAGAAAGCCTAACACAAGTTATTGCTATGCCAGCAAATGGAAACGTTTGGTCATCTGGTGCAGTTCCAAAGGCGTCAATCCCACCGATTGCTCGCCTTCACACATTGTGTTATATCTAACCCATCTGTTGGACTCTGGGTTAGTCTTCAATTCCTTGAAGGTTCACCTAGCGGCGTTGTCAGCCTACACCACGTCACAG
The DNA here is from genome assembly GCF_040938575.1 of Ambystoma mexicanum. NCBI lineage: Eukaryota > Metazoa > Chordata > Amphibia > Caudata > Ambystomatidae > Ambystoma > Ambystoma mexicanum. The sequence goes on from NC_090930.1 coordinate 687,928,225, forward strand.
CAGAAGGTGTCGTGGTGGAAAATACCTGTGATTAAAGCCTTTATGGAAGGGGTTAAAAGAATGTATCCCCCCATCACTCACCCAGCCCCTGGGTGGGATCTAAATGTGGTTTTAACTAGGCTCATGGGACCCCCTTTTGAGCCTATGCATAAAGCTAGTCTGAAAGACCTGACTTACAAGACAGCCTTTCTAGTAGCTATCACCTCTATCAGAAGAGTTAGCGAACTACAGGCCCTCTCGGTTTTGGACCCCTTTGTTACAGTCCACAAAGATAAGGTAGTTCTGCACACAAATCCCAGATTTGCGCCGAAATTTATTTCGAAGTTCCATGTGAACCATTCAATCGAACTACCCGCGTTCTTCCAGAGACCTACTAACCTGGCCGAAAGAAGCCTTCACACACTAGATGTGCGCAGGGCAGTCATGTTCTACATGGATAGAACTAAACCACTGAGGAAGACTAAACAATTCTTTGTTTCAGTGGCAGCTGGTAGAGAAGGGGACCCTGTCTCTAAATCAGCAATATCAAGGTGGATTGTCAAATGCATCACACTATGTTACACTCTTGCAAAGAGAGAACTGCCCTTCAAGCCTAGAGCTCATTCTACTCGAGGCACTGGGGCATCCATAGCATTCATTGCAAATGTTCCCCTAGAGTCCATTTGCAAAGCGGCAACCTGGAGTTCTCTACACACCTTTACAAAACACTATTGCCTAGACACTCATTCTAGGGCTGATTCTCAGGTGGGACACGCAGTACTAAGACATCTTTTTTCTACTGTTCCTTCTCACAACCCACCTCCAACTCCGGGTACTGCTCGCTAGTCTATGCACAGCATGTGATTCTAAGCCGAATAACAAGCATCAGACGACATGCATTACTTACCGTAAAAGCATTTCTGATGATTGTATCTGCTTAGATTCACATGCGCCCTCCCTGCCTCCCAGTTCGGGGTGGAAGGAACATAGACTTCTTACTACTTTCTCTCTTCATGTACTCACTCACTATAGCCTTGGGCTCCCTCATGGCAGAAAAAATACAATAGGGGGGGCGCTGTTGCGCCGAAACAAGATGGCCGCCTAAGTGCAGTGCTCCGGACTGGGATAGCGCATAAACTCGACAAAAGTCCCTTCAAATACTACTAATTTGCTCTGCACTGACGGCGCTTCTGGGAGAACCTCTCAGCTATAACCCTGCCAACTTCTGGACCCGGGCGTCCCCCAGGGGCTGAGTTGTGACCCCCGCCCGGACTGGGGCTGCGTGTGACTGGCCTGACCCGCGCCGCGGCTCCGGGGACTGCAGCTCTCTCTGCCACCAGAGAGCGCGGCGCTGCAGGACGCTGTGGGGGAGGGGCGTCCGAGCTCTTCTGAGCACGCCGAGCCGCCGCGGCCGGCGGTTTCACCCGGCACTCCCCAGCCCGAGTTCCTGCACACTACTGGAGGCTCCACGCGCCCTACCTGGATATATCATCATCTCCTCCTGCTAACTCCGTGGTGGCCTGGAGGTCCCTAAATTCCCCTGCTTCCTGGTCTCACACGGCGGGGGACGAAGACATTGCTGCAGGTCCTCTCACCTTCAGCCTGCTTACCTGCTCTTCCTCCCCCACCCACTTCCCATAGAACACGGGACGCTTCCCACGGCAAGGTAGGGGGTGCGGGGGGTTTTGAGTGACTAGCTCCGGTGATCCTGGACTGCCAACCCCGCTCACTGCAGGCGCGCCTCGCAGCCCGCCATACATCCACGCGACGGCGGTTTGGACGCTGAGGCCCCCGCGCCATGGAGACCTCGCCTGGCATTGCTCACCCCCCCCCCGTGATCTGTGGGGACACACACTGCGGCTGGGGGCCCACGCAGCACTGCGCCGCCGCCGCTCCCCCTACTTCCTGATACTTGTCACAAGCTCACTGAGCCGGCGCGGTGTACCAAGCCTGTGGTCACCTTCACTGCAAACTTTTGGCTTCCCTTTGTTTTCGCCGCCCATAATCGACGTGACTGGCCTATTGGCGTGACCCTGCCAACCACCATTTTATCTTCCCGGCGGGCCACCCCCCTGGTGCCATACCGATACTTCATGGTCTCGCGCACCCGGCTCAGGGTTGGGCTGTCCCCAGCCCCCAGTGCTGTCCTGCCTGTGTCGGTCCACGGCAACTAAGGGGAGCATACCTTGTGACCTGCTGGCTGGCTTCGTGAGGCTCCTACCATCTACCTCTACCCATACACAGCGGCGCGCCTGGGCTGTGTGGGGAGCCATCTCGAGCACGGTGGTATTGTGGCCGCTGTGTACCTCCCGGGTCACTCGGACCTGCACTGGTTGCCTGCCTGTATTACTACCAAATGCTCTCCCACCTGCCACTGGAACATTGTCTGCTCGCCTTCTCCCCTCTCGCAGTGTAACAGCCAATCTAAACCACAGGAACTTTGTCTGCTCGCCTCTTTCCTCCTTGCAGTGAACCGGCTACTCTAAGCTCCTCATGACTGTGCTCCCATTGCTCTCAATGAAAGCACACCTAAACTTATAGCTCTGCTCTCGGGGGCCTCCCTCCACCTCGACTATACTGGCCTATAACCGTGTGCCCACTCCCCACCCCACTCTTATATTAACTGCATATTCGCTCCGCGCCTCACGGCCTGGGGGTGGGCACCCGCATTGGCACCTAGCTTGTCTACCTTAACCTCCTCGTAGAGGCTGGAGCGCCCCGACCTGAACTCCGCCATACCTCTCCACGCCCTACCTTTGAGCCAACAACTGCGCCACGTCCTCTTGCGTTACATCACCGATCCAACAATCCAGTGGCAACATCACATTGGGTCCACCCCTCCGGCCCCTGTTGTCTCACCTCTCGGTCCTGTGCACTCTGGCGCCGGGCCCTGATCACCGGACATGGCCTACCACCATGACTAAGGGAGCCGGTTCTAGAAAGAAACAAAGTTCACTAAACATGTTTGCTAAGACCCCCTCCAAGCCACTATCTGACCCTCCGGAGGAATCGCCTACCACCATGGCACCCTCAACCTCTGACGACTCGCAGAAAATGCTGGAGTTCATGCGAGAGGGCTTCACCACACTCCACACTAAGTTAGACGACATGAATGGGACCATCTCGTCTATAAAGGCCCATATCGAGAGGAGGGACAGCAGGGTCAGTGAGATTGAGACGAGGGTTGGCACCGCAGAGGACGACCTGGTCTCCCTGCGCACCGCTGTAACCACCTTGACCAGCCGGGTCTCTATGGTTGAAAAGAAAAATGCGACCTCGAATCCTGTTCCAGGAGGAAAAACCTCCGCATTGTTGGTATACCGGAGGACAACATTCGTGAGCCCATGGAGGATTATGTGAAACGCACCCTCCCATCGCTTCTGGATAACCCCAAGCTTTCGGCACAATTTGCAGTGGAGAGAGCCCACCGATCCTTAACCGCCAAGCCCAGGCCGGGTGCCCCACCCCCTCCCATCATAGCCAGAATCCTCAACTTCCGTGACCGGGATGCCCTGCTTCGGGCGGCCAGGGCCAAGGGGGAGCTGCATCTGGGGGCGGCTAGAATACACTTTTACCCGGACTACTCGGTGGCTGTTCAACAAGAGCGTAAAACCTTCCTTGCAGTGAAAAAGAGACTTCGAGACTTAGGAGTCAGGTACTCCATGCTCTTCCGCGCCAATCTGAGGATTGAACACTCCAACCAAACGTACTTTTTACTATCCCAGAGGAGGCTTCGAAGTTTATAGACAAACACATTCCTGGCTGATCAAGGCAGTGTTAATATGACTCACATGCTTCTACATCTATTGACATACTTGGGCCGCGGGACCGGACCCCCACAGCGCTCCCTCCCTCACTATAGCCACTGCTCATCGTAGCCTACTGCTGCATGGGTTGCTTCTGTTGCCCCTTCACCTTTCCATGTAGATGATGTTTCGTTACCATGCTGTTGTATCGTAGACTGTACTGTCTGTTTCTTGTTGGATTCACAGCCCGGAGCTACCCTGGTCGTTCAACCCACCCACTTCTGTATCATGCTCCGGGACCCTGACCCCTCTCTAACCATGATTACACCCGATCCTTTTGGTGCTGCGTCGAAGCACATGGCCCCATCCTATTCCCCCCGTGGGCCCGTGTTTATTATTTTGGTCCCGATGTAACCTGCACCCACTCTAAATGCTCCACCTTAACCTATTACGTAGCATAAATCTCCTTACGCTCTTCTCAGTCTGGCCGCCATCGCCCGGCTGCTAACAGTTCCCCAGGCGCTGATGCCTAAAAGTTTAAGGTTGTTCTGGTTTTGTTCGGGTTTCGTCCCTCTGATTGGGGGAGGGATGTGGGCGGGGGGTTGGAAGGGAATGTTTTGGTTTAAAAATGTCTTGACAGCCTCCTGAGGCCCCGCAGGCACCGCGTCCAAGCAATTCATATATGCAGTTAACCTACCGCATACACCTAAGGTACACACCTTTCATGTCCCTGGAATCCACCTTTGCTTATTCCACCGCCACTCCTATGAATATGGCTGATACTTCTCTGACCTTCATGAGCTGGAATGTCAGGGGATTAGGCAATTATAAGAAGATGCAGCAGATCCAGCTCGACGCCGAACGCCACGGAGTAAAGATCCTATGCTTGCAGGAAACTCACGCTCGCTCGGAGCAATGTGAACGATTCGCCAAGCAATGGGGCCCCCAGAGATATTACACTAATTATTCCACCCAGAGTGGAGGCACCCTCACCCTAATACATAGTAGTCTGAAGTTCACCTGTCAGCAATCCCACATAGACCCACTTGGAAGATTTGTACTCATCACTGGTATATTACAACATCAGGAGATAGTCATCCTGAACATATATGGTCCTAACGTCGACGTCCCTGACTTCTACCTTCACCTAGCCACTATACTTGAGAGCTACCCTCTGATTCCTATTTTATGGGGCGGGGATTTCAATACGATATTAGATGTCACCTTGGATAGGTCCGGTTCTCGCCCTCGCCAACTGTCTAGGGCAGCCTACCTTATCTTGACTTCGCTCCACCGCTTGGCACTAGTGGACGCTTGGCGCCTAATGCATCCCGTTGACCATACATACACCTTTTACTCCTTAGTGCATGATTCCCACTCTAGAATAGATAGATGGCTTGTCACAGACTTACTGGTTAGATGCGTAACCCACTTGGCCATTCTCCCCAGGACACTGTGGGACCACTCTCCGGTACTAATTTCCTTAAACTGGGGATCGGACGTCAACAAAACTAGACAGTGGAGGATGAGTCCTCACGTGCTTCTCGACCAGGTTTTTGCCTCCGAGTTTGAATCCTCTATCGAGGAGTATTTCGAGATTAACAGAAATTCTGTCTCCACGCATGCTGTGCTATGGGAAGCCTTTAAGGCACACACAAGAGGAGTCGCCATCTCTAAGAGCAGTGGCATCCTTAAGAGCATCCGTGCTGACATTGCCACCAGCGAATCAGCCCTATCTGCTTATGAATCCCAATACGCTGTAGATCACTCCCTGGCTACCTTGGCGAAGCTGAGCTCTGAGCTGGACAGGTTCCGTGGCCTTGCTGAATGCGAGGTTAAGTTCCTGGACTCCCCCCGTTTGGCGAGGAAATACGGCGAGGGTGAGCGCCCCGGCAGAATGTTGGCCAGGCTGCTACGCCGCGAACTCGGTGCCCCCAACATACCGGCCATTGCTAGGCCAGATGGCACACTCGCCACCTCCCCCCAAGACATCAATTCTGAGTTTCTCACGTTTTACTCTTCCCTGTACTCGGAGGTTGACACTTCCCAGATTTCTGAAATTAACTCCTACTTGGAGAACCTCCCGTTATCAGTCCTATCAGCCGACACTAGTGCCTTCCTCGAGAGTCCCTTTACCCTAGAGGAAATCATGGAGGCCATCGAGTCACTGGCATCGGGGAAGGCTCCCGGCCCGATGGGCTCCCGATGGATTGCTACAAACTATACAAGGCCCAACTAGCGCCGCACCTACTGGCCCAATGGGAGGAATCATGCGGCATGGGCATACTTCCACCGTCCCTCCGGGAGGCATTGATTACGGTGCTACTCAAGCCTGGTAAAGTCCCCACGCAGTGTAGCTCCTACCGACCCCTCTCGCTTATTAATAGCGATATTAAAATATTTGCCAAACTACTTGCCAACCGCTTGGGCCCGTATATGTCCCACATCGTTCATCCAGACCAGGCTGGCTTTGTCCCTGGCAGGTCCACTCCCTAAATTTACGGAGAGTCTTTAATGTACTCAACAGAATCGACCCAGCCACACACGCAGTGGCGGCCACATTAGACATGCAAAAGGCATTTGATTCAGTCTTTTGGGAAATACCTGTGGTGCGTCCTCGAGAAATGCAAATTCAGCCCCAACTTCCGTGCCTGGATAAAGCTCCTTTACACCGCCCCGTCGGCCAAGATCCGTACTGAAGACAGATGCTCTTCCCCTTTTCAGATATTTAGAGGTACACGCCAGGGATGCCCCTTCTCCCCACTCATTTTTGCTATAGCCATGGAGCCCTTCGCTGACATGATTCGGCAGTCACACTCGCACAGAGGGTTGCGCACATCTGGCCAGTCTGACATAGTCTCCCTTTATGCTGACGATACCCTGCTGTTTGTTCGATCCCCTGAAATTAATCTCTTACCTATACTGACAGACGTGGCTCGATTTGGGGACAAATCCGGTTTGATGGTCAATTGCTCCAAGTCCACGTTATTCCCACTCACGGATTCCACACAACCCCCTCCTGATCTACACAGGTTCACCTGGGCTTCCTCTAGCTTCACCTACCTGGGGGTGGTGGTATCCCGGCACACGTCACAGCTACGTGACGACAATTACCACACTTATCTAACTAACCTCGAGGCTAAAACCTCCAGCTGGACTAAGCTCCCCCTCTCACTAGCAGGCAGAAGAGGCATACTCAAAATGACAGTATTACCTCAATTACTGTACCGTTTTACCAATCTGCCCCTGTGGCCTGGGGGTACCTTTTTCCAAACACTACGCACCATATGTAACACCTTCCTCTGGCACTCTGGGGCCGTCCGGCTCAAATTGACTACTCTAACTGCGCCTAAGGCATTGGGCGGCTTTAGTGCACCCGATTTTACCAGATACTGGGTGGTGGCCCAATCACAGTTCGCTGCATTCTGGTTCAACACAGCTGATCCCCCCCCCCCCCAGCCCCCTCATGTTCGCCTAGAGAAGCTAGCTGTCTTTGACCGGGTGATCGGGTCCCTGGTCCTCCAGCCAATCCCCCCTGCCTTAAACTCTGCGAATCCGGTGGCTTGTACATCCCTGGCGTTGACCAAACTCTGGTCCATGGTCGGCACACCCCGCCCGTTGCATGGTGATCTGCCACTGTGGAACTTCCTTCCCGATGTTCCACACATTCCACTTTCGGTGGCCACTCGCTGGGCTGCTGCTGGCTTCCTGACCTTACGCAATGCCTTTGAACAGGGAAACTTTATAGAATGGTCTGACCTTCCCCCTCCACTCAGGCGCCGACCCTCGGTGTGGCTACAGTACTCCTCGCTGCAAGCTCATCTCAAGTCCAGTTATCCAGACTTCCCCGCCTTGCCCACTGATGAACCTATAGTTGAGGAGCTTTGCTCCTATCTCCTTCAGAGGTAAAGTGTCAAGGCTCTATTCCTTACTGCAGACTAGAGCGGCCCCCCACTTCACCGAGCTGAGACGCAGATGGGGGGAGGACCTTGGTGCCGAGATCACCAACGAGAGGTGGGCTCGGATGTGCGCCCGAACCCACGAGGTCTCCTACAACACTAAATTTAAACTCATTCAGTTTACAGTTCTACACAGGTTCCATCATACACCCATGAGACTCCACCGCATGTTTCATGCCAACCCCCCCACTTGTCCGAGGTGCGGCGCAGATCAAGCCTCCTATATACACATGTTGTGGCTATGCCCCCATCTGTCCCAATTTTGGCTAGACATTTGCTCTACGTTATCTGACATTTTAGTACACCCAATCACCCCCGCCCCACTGCACGGCTTATTCCATGATCTCTTGCAGTTGCCCCGTGATGCTAAGAAACTGGCAGGCCTCTGCATGCTACTGGCAGTTCGCTGTATATTACTCTGTTGGCTCCGCCCTAGAGCGCCTACCTATACTCAATGGCTCGGATCGGTCACATGGGCTCATGATACTGAGCAGTCCTGGAGTGCTATGCAGCATTCCCATTCCAGGCTGAAGGACATCTGGCCAAGATTCTGTGACTATATTTCTGCCATGACTTCACCCCCCGCCTCTCCTTCTACCTCCCCAGGTGGTTCCCCCTAAATATTATTCTGTTATGGTGTATGTATTAATACTTTGTATATTGCTGTTTATCAATATGCTACATTCACGCAATATGTATTGTTTATTACTCATATTGTTTGCAATTTGCGCTGGTGCCATGTGGCTCCCTCTGGTTTTTTTTGTTGTGCTGTCAAGTCAATAAAAGAGTTTTAAAAAAAAAGAAAAAATACAATAGGAGGGACCTCGGCACGTGAGGGATTTTGGGTACTACGCACGTCACGATAGGGATAGTGTTTCAGACACGCCTATGCCGACATCCCCTTTCGGTCCCCGAAAGACAAGATGCAATACTCCGCTGTTACCACTGGATGTCGGACCATATGCACAGCATGTGAATCTAAGCAGATACAATCATCAGAAATGCTTTTACTGTAAGTAATGCATGTCATTGCAGTAGTCACTTTTTGAGAGCACTAGTGCTCTGGCTAGTGTGATGCAGCTGGAGGGAGATAGGAAAGGTTTGCAGGCGTTGATAAGCTTATTAGTGTAAGCTGTGGATGAGGCTGTGGCATTCACCTGTCTTCTGAGCGATATAGTAGAGTCTAGATAAACCCCAAGGGTTTTAATTTCTTTGGCTACTGTGATTAGGTTACCGTCTATGTTGATGGACGCGTAACGGCAGTCTAGTTTGTTTAGCCGTGGTTGGGAGCCGACAAGAAGGAGCTCAGTTTTCTCGTCGTTGAGGCATAGACCGTGCTCTGCCATCCAGGCTTGGATCTCCAAGTATAGATTGTTGATTCTGGTGGAGTCCTCATCGTAGCACCCTGATAGGGTGATGAGAACCTGGGTATGGTCAGCATAGTTTGTGTATGTGACACCCAGGTTATCTAGGCGGTTAAACAGTAGCTTAGTGAAGATATTGTATAGGGTCGGCGAGAGCACGAGCCTTGAGGGACGCCGCAGGTGATGGGGACAGGGAGTGCTGAGGCCCCCGGGGAGAAGACCTGGGTGGTTCGGTTGGCTAGGAAGGACTGGATCCAGGCAGTCGCCTGGTTAGAGAAGGCCTCTGAGGTCATCAGATGTTCCGTGAGGATCTGATGGTCAACGAGGTCGAAGGCAGCTGGTAGATCTAGCAGTAAGAGAATGGCTAGATTACCCTTGTCCTTTGCCTCGTCCATCTGGATTTTTAGGTCCAGTAGGGCTGACTCTGTTCCGTGTCTTGGCCTGAAGCCAGATTGTCTGAGACCCAGGAGGTTGTTGTCTTCCAGGTGCCTCTGTATTTGCAGGTAGGCCACTCTGTCTAAGATTTTTAGGATGTAAGGAACGGTGGTGATTGGCTGTAGTTGGTTGGGTTATTGGGGTCTAGATTTTTTTTTTTTTTAGTAGTGGCATGACCCAGGCCTCCTTGGATGATGGGAGATGGGCATGAGTCCCCTTGGCATCTGGAGGGTTTGAGGCCCTTAATGATGCTTTCAACTTCATTAGTGGATACTGGTGAGAAGAAGGGGGGGCAGGTGGGTGTTTTGGGAGTGGTGGACGGTGGATGATTTGTTTTTTTGGATAGGCTAAGCTTTTTCTGTTCGATTTTGGATTGTAACATGGTGATTTTGTCTGCTAGGGCTTTTTGAATCCTCTGACACCAGTCTGCATCTTTCACGCAGGTTTCTGCCAGTGTGGGGGGGATTTGAGTTCCCTGAGGATATTGAAAAGCCCTTTTGTTTTGGATTTGGCGCTCTCAATTCTGTCATATGTCTCTTTTTTGGCCTTGAGGATGGCAGTTTTGTAGGTGGTGGCTGCTATCGAGAGTTGTGTTTTGTTGGAAAGGTTGGGTGATTTTCTCCAGGTGGCTTCTGCGGCTCGTTTGGAGTTTCAGAGGATTTTTAGCTCTTGTGTGAACCATTTGTTCATGTGGGCTACCAGTTTGGCTTTGGTGAGTTTGAGTGGAGCGGTGGTGTCTACTGCTGATTCTAACGTTTTGTTGTAGAGGTGAGCAAGTTTCTCCGCATCTAGGTTAACGTAGTTTGTGGGGGTAAGGATGTTGTCTGAGTGGGCGAAGGTTTTGTAAGGTAATGTTACGGTTATTTCTGGTGAGGGTTTGAGGGATGATGGGGGTTGGAGTGTTTGGTTGTAATTTCCCTTGGATGGAGAAGGAGATGGCGTGGTGGTCAGACCATGCAGTTTGCTCGTTTTTTGTAATGGCCGTAGAGCAGTTGAGATCTGCTAGGCAGTCCAGGGTCCTGCCTTTGTTGTGGGTAGGGTCTGTGATTCTGAACTTGAACCCTAGTTGGGAAATGGTGCTTTCCAGGTAGAGCGCATTGGCATCGTTTGGGTCGCCGAGGTTGAGGTCGCCAAGTAGGATAATTTGAGATCCTGTTTTGGTGTTGGTGGTCAAGAGGTCAGATATCTCTTCCTCAAATGTGGTGATGGGGCCTGGGTGTCTGTAGAGGATGTGTAATAGTACGGTTTGTGTGGCAGAGAGTTGGAGCTTGGCTGACAGAAGTTCTGCAGACCGGAAGCTGGGCGGTGGGGTTAATCTAAGGCCAAGGGATGTTTTGGCGATGAAGGCTACTCCTCCTCCTTTACCTATGTCCTGGTCTTTCCTTAGTATCGAATAACCTTCTGGCATGGCAAGTAATAGAGCTGGGCCTGCTGCTTGGTGCAGCCAGGTTTCAGTGATAGCCAGGAAATGCAGGTTGTTGGCAGAGATGAAGTCTGCGATATGGGCGACCAGGGAATGGGCATTGATGAGGGCGCCCAAGATCAGTGGCTGTTCAGAGGTGCTCAAGGGGGCTGTTTGGGTGATGTTCAGAATTTGAGCGGTGTTACCATGATTGTGTGTGGGATGAGGGCTGTGGCTTTTGGCGAGTGTCTTGGGGGTTATGAACCGAGAGCCGAGTCTCAGGTTTCTGTCTTTCAATGTGCATGGGTTCCAGGGAGTGGGCGGAGCAGCAAATCAGCGTCTCCATTCTATTGGGCTGAGGGTGCCGTTAGGCTGGTCAATATATTGGGCCTCGAAGAAACCCATAGTCGAGGTGTATGAGGGATGTTGGGTTGGGGGTGATTGTGGTCGAGGTTTGTGGCGGGTGGTGGTGTTATGGTGGAGCAGGGCGAGTGTAGCCGTTAAGGTGAGTGTGGCTAAGTAGAGGTTTGCCATGGGTGGTCAGTGTAAGACCTGAATGTAATTGGGTGAGGTTGACTAGATGGCAATAGGGTAGATTGAGGTGGGGCGGGAGCCGACTGGGTCGGGATGGGCAGGAAGGCAAGTAGTCATAGTCAGAATAAGGTACAATGGGCAGGCACAGTGGCTAGCAGGTAGGCACAGTGGTAAGCAGACTAGGGCACAATGGCTAGCAAGTAGGCACATTCACAGGTGAGGCACAGTGGTCAGCAGACTAGGGCACAATGGCTAGCAAGTAGGCAATTCACAGTGAGGCGCAGTGGTAAACAGACTAGGCACAATGGCTAGCAAGAGTTCAGCGGGAACTAGCTGGGAAGAGCATGGTGAGAGGCCGTGGCCGTGGTAGGCTGCGTGAAGAAAGCAGCGGTGCGTGCAAGTATGCCTTAATGGCAACGGAGTAGATCTCGGGCAGCTCATAGACCGACTTCAACATTGTTCGCCGTTGCGGCTGTTGTGCGGTACAGCAGCTAGTGTCAAGTTTAGGCAGCTGATTTAATTTGCAGTGTACTTAGTCTGGTGCCGACAAAATATGGTGAACGCACGGAATAAGCAGCGGGCAGCAGAGGGCTCATGTGCAATCAATAGGGGAGTCACGATTAACTTTACTGTAGCGATAGCGGTGTTAACGAGGATGATGGCGTTTAGGTGAAGACGGTTGCAGAGTTAGATATCAAATGAGAATGGAGAGCCATGAATGAAGATTGGTGTTACCTTGACGGTGGGCTAATGCAGGAGCCAGGGGAGCTTGTAAACGGCAACCACGGCAAAACAGGCTGAAAACAGGAGCTGGCCTTGGAGGGAGTGGGCCGGCTTCGCCTGCCGGCGGCCAATGGGAATGGATATAGGCCCAAATGACCAATCGGCTCGCATCAGGGCCCTGGACTAGGTGGATGGTGCTGGATGCACTGGGCAATCGGCCACCTTTTGAATGTTGGGTACCTCGTGTACCTTGGTGGCAGCGGTGGGCTAGAATAGCCTTTTATAAATATAGGCACATGTAATTTCCTTTCACAGGGTCCCGGATCAATGCGTGCTCGTCTCGTGAAAAGTGAGCGCTTTGCAATTTATTTTTGCAACGTTAAGCGGGGGCCATCAGCGCTTACCAGAAATCATGGGCAGGAATGCTGGGCAGCTGGTGTGCTCCGTGGGTCCTCTGCTCCTGCAGGGACATGACCTGGAGCTCCTGCTCGACAGGTGGGAGGTTGGGACTGCATTCGTTCAAATACAGGCAAATGGAATGTTACCTTTATGTAATAAGTAGGGTTCGTCTTTACTTGACACAATACCTTGCATTGTGAACCCAGACCGACCCAGGCACCACAAGGTCAGCACCTATTCTAGGCCAGATAACAAGGCAGCTGCCAGTAGTGAATAGAGTTAACATTTTAAACTCTTTTGGCAGCGTTAGTGTGAAGGCAACATCAGTTCACTCTTAATACAATGTGGTAGTGAAAGCATTCTTCTATAATAATAGTTGTTGTGCAGCAAATTCAAATGTGTGAGCAAATGTGTTGTACATCGGCTAAGGTGGTTCCCGTTTTCAACTAACTATGGCATAGTCTTGAATAACATTTTGCATAGCCATGTTATGAAGATAATGGTGAACTTTAAGTAACCATTGTCTTTCTTAAATATATCCTGACATTTTAATTATCATCAAACATCCTTGAACTTTCATCTTGTACAAACAAAGGCAATTAAGAGCTTATTTAATCAACAGATTGTTTGGGGGCATGTGTACCCGGGTTGTGTTACTTGACTGTGTGTCAAGTAATACCACTCTTAGAATGGTGTGGCTCACTTCTCAAGCAATTCTGGACTCTTGCTGGATCTCCCTTACTAGTGTCCCTTCATTGCCCAGCTGGGACTCTGGTGTCAATTCTGCGTGGTCTGATGTCGATACCTCTGACACCACGGTACTGGAAACTGATATTGCATCTGAACTGTGGTGCTCATTAGTCCATGGTGAGTTCCCCAGCGCATGTGCCAAAGACCAACCGTACTCCCTCAGCTCCACAAAGTTAGGGACTGTTTGGGAAGCACAGTAACAGGTGAGGGCGGCCTTAATATAGGCCATACAGAGTTCAGTCTAGTCTTTTTATTTGGAGAGGTTTGTCTGCTGGTGTTCTTGTTTCTGCCCAAGCTTGTCTTTTTCCTTGCTGCATTGCTTGCTCCTATTCTTCTGCACTTTCTCTCCCACCTTCTTCTCTGGTCTGCTTCTACAGTTCTCTGCCGTCTTTGTGCTGCCTAGGTCTCCTATCCTTGACAGATTGGGAAGCCATCCTAGCTAGCAGACAGACACATTGAGGCATCTGCAGCATCGGCACCACCACTGCCAAGAGTGGTCCATGCCTTTCTGAAATTCCAAGACAAATTGGAGTCACTGGAGCCGTCAACTGATGGCCTGCGAAGACAGCTTACCACTCTACAGACAAAAGTCACTCTGGGTGCAATGCTTTACACTGTACCTCTCTCAGCACCTGATAAGTTTGATGAGGATCCATGCAATTTTAAAATGTTCTTTAACAAATGCCAGATGCAGTTCCAGTTCAGAGCATGCTCCTTTCCTACCAACCAGGCCAAAATAGCCTACGTTTTGTGCAACATGGCAGTTTGTACGGCTTTATGGAGGATTCTCTCCTGGCACCTAATCTAATAACCAACCTGTCATTTGCCTATTTCTTGAAACATTTCAAGACTGTGCCCTCACCCGATCTTCCAAGTATGTGTTGCTAGAGTTACGTCAAGGTTCACAAGACCTGATATCCTGTATTGCCCACTTTGAACACCACTCGGAAGAATCTGACTCCAATGATGCAGCCCTGGCTACCTGTTTTTCCAATGCTTACAAGAAGAAAACTGATGAGCCAGCCAGAAGTGCTCCTCCAAGGACCTACTTTGTCCTAATAGTGACTGTTGTTCAACTGGACCTATGTCCACTAGAGAAGATGGAATGCCTCCAGGAAAACTGTCTCGGACTGGCACTACCCCATACTTCCTCTCAAGTAGAGGCAAGTAACCCCTTGCCACCTCCAGAAGCCATGCAAGTAGGTGGCCCTTAGCAGACACCTATAAATGATAGAGAAAATATGACTATGCGACAAGGGACTTTGTTTAAACTACAAGGCTTGGTTCCTACATGGAGGCATGAACCGAGCCTTGTTCCAATCATCATTATGGCATCCACTGACCAGAATTCTGCTCTGCTTGCAAGTAAGTTTCTGATGCTTGTGAATCTGCTTAGAATCACGTGCTGTGCATACAGTCCGGCATCTAGTGGTAATCGCAGAGTATTGCATCTTTTTTCTAATATCGAAAAGGGATAACCACATAGGTGTGACTGTAACACTATTCGTGACGTGTAGTGCACCCAAAATCCTTAACACGTCGAGGTCCCCAGATTGTTTTTTTCTGACTTTCTGGTTGGTCGCTTTATGCGGAGCTCGTATTTGGAGATTTTGCTCTTTCCTGCGTCTTTGGCACACCCATCGGCAGACATTCTCAACAACTGTATGAGGTACCTCTTCGATGGCTGTTCCTGTTTTGCCACTCTTCAACTATTTGCTGCCTCTGACAATTTAATTGTTGTATCTTGGCCTTGGACATCAGGCCCGGCCTTACAGGAGGGAGACTTGGACACGTTTTCTCTTGACATTTCTCTTCTGAGAATGCCTTTTCGAAGGGATTGTGTCCTCCGATGTATTCCATATCTATGACAGTAATCACGACAGCTGTGCTGCTTTGGAAAATTTTCTGCGTCGATACGCCCCTTCGAGGACCTCCTCCGACGGCTGACGTCACCAGATGTTATATGTGGGACGCACAACGCCCGTAGCCTCAGTTCTGTTTTTTCCGCGAACATATTCGCTATGGAATCTCGGCGCGCCTCAGTTCTTCTACCTGTTGAACCGCACAACGTCTGCCTGTGGTGCCTCGGCGAGGACCACGCTACCGATGACTGCGACGAATGCCAGTCTTTAACGTCGAAGGCCTTGCAGGAGCGAAAGAAGAAGCTTTCTGTAGATGGGGTTTCCAAACCCCGTAAATCGCAATCCGCTGGGCTTTCGACCGACGATTTGAGGGGCAACTCTCTGCGTCGGCGTGAGTCCAGGGGGTCTCCGTCCCGGAGTGGTTCCTGCCATTCCTCTGCCTCTTCTAGGCACTCGCGGAAGCGCCATCACCGGTCGCTTCCCTCGTCCGAGGACTCGGTCAGACGGCGGGTAGAATCTCCGGTGGAATGGGACGTATTTCGTAAGGAGATGATGGTGATTTTTTAATCACAGGGCTCTGTTCCGTCCATGTCTTCGAGAGAAGCCGGCAAGGAACGCGCTAGGGCCACCATTCGCTCGCCTTCGGGCAGTCGGCGCGATCATCGGGAGCCGTCGAGGTCCTGATCGGACAAGGTGGATTGCTCTAGCCATGCCCGCTCCAGGTCCCGGTCTTCGACGCCCTCGAGACCGTTGGAGCCTGTGAGGCCTTCTAAGAAGGCATCAGCGCCATCGGTGCCATGTCCACCGAGGGACTCCCTCGATGCTCCGCCTTCGAGGAAGTCATCGACGTTATGGTTGCTGAGGGCGTCGAAGGACATGCTCGGGGCTCCGGCCTCGAAGCCGTTGTTGAAGCCGTCGACGCCTTTTGAGGTGGCTTTATCAGAGGTGCCCCGTAGACCGGTGGAAACCCTGAGGAAGGCCCTGAATAAGTCAGTGAGGCCTGTGTTTGAGCCTTTTTCTGTACCCTCATCCAGGGATTTATTCCAGCCTTTGGATTACATCTCTGAGGTGGATGAAGGGTCAGATGTGGAGGGGTTTGTTCCTCCTGAGGATCCTGATGACCTGTTGTCTGGTCATAGCCAATTGGAAGACCTTTGTCAATGTTTACATGACACAAGTGGTCTTGATACCTCCCCGGAGGTTGAGTTTGGCAGGCCTGAGCCTGGTCCCGGTGTTGCCATTTCATATGGCTTTACAAAGAAGGGTGGCGGCGGCTTGGACTGCTCCATAGTCTCCCGGCAGTGAACAAGTCTTTGCCGAAAAAATACCGTCCAGCCAGTGGTGACCCCTGCTACTTGTCTACTCACCCTACTCCGGAGAGTTTGTAGTGGTGTAGGCGGCTACAGCCCCAGCAAAGCAGGCAGCATACCCTACAGTCCCTCCTGATAGGGACGACAAACGCTTTGACGGCTGGGCGAAGAAAGTATTTTCTTCTGGGGGTATGGCTTTAAAGGCAGCCAACTCCGTTTGTGACCTTGCAAGATTCATGCATACTCTGTGGAATTGTGTGTCGTTGGCGGCTGAACATATTCCCAAAGAGCCTTGAGAGGTTGCAGTCCTCCAAAGCTGCAGTGAAGTCGTTGAGCGCTGCAGTACGTCAATTTCTGCCTTTTCGTCCTAGGGGACAGCAATGGAGGGGGGGGGGCTCCTTTCGATATTACTCTTCCTTTGGTAGATCGAGGGGAGCTGCGAGTCAAAGGGGCCAACGTAGGAGTACCAGAGGTGGAAAACAAGGTACTCGAGGTGCCAAAGCTGCTTGGGCAGTTGCCTCTTTTCCCTCAGGCACTGCCGCAGCCGCTTCCGCTCAGTCATGAGGCCATGGTTCGCTGGTTGGGGGAAGGCTGCCGCAGCATCTTGTAAAATGGCGTGCCATTACTACAGATGTGTGGGTTCTGGATATCAGCCCACGGCTACTGTCTTCCTTTCCAGCAGAGGCCTCACAACAATCCACCGGGGAAGCTCTCTTAGAAGAGTCCGGATCCGCTCCTTGCGCAGGAAAATAAATCCCTGCTAGAGAAAGGTGCCATAGAACTGGTGCCTGTAGTGGAGAGGAACAAGGGATGGTATTCCCCATATTTTTTGATCCCGAAAAAAGACTGGGAATTGAGACCCATCATGGACTTGCATGGTTTGGACAAGCTCCTCAGGAAGGACAAGTTCAAGATGGTTACTCTTTCTGAAGTCCTCCAGGCCCTTCAACTTCAGGACTGGTTGGTGTCTCTCGACCTCAAGGATGCTTACTTTCATGTGCCGATTCATCCCAAGCACAAGAAGTACCTGAGGTTCGCGGTTGGCGACTCGCATTTTCAGTTTCGGGTCCTGCCGTTTGGTTTGACCTCTGTCCCGAGGGTGGTGGTGGCAGCGTATCTCATTCACGTATCTCAGTCAAATCACGGTCAAGCCATTTGTTCAACACAGGGTCAATACTAGTCGGTCCTTTTGCGGGCATTCCTTTCCCCGCTCAGCTCAAGGTGCCTATGGAACTGGAGGATTTCCCTGGTATTCCGGCCAGGGTACATCCAGCAACTTTTCAGACCCCTCAACAGGGATTTCTGCGTATCAAGGTTAGGGGGAGAAATTCAGCAGCCAGAGGCTCCCCTGCCCCATCAAGCAAATGACCTGGTGGTTTGGGTCCGCTCCCATGTTTCCCGGGTAGGGGGGACGATTAACATTTTTCACCCAAGTATCACCTTGGATCAGTGGGTCCTGAAAAACAGCAGGAATTTCTCCACCCACCACGAAACCACCCGCCGAAAAGCAGAAGACTATCTACAGAAAAACTCCACATCCCACTGGAAGAAGTACAGATCCTGGTGCAGAAGGGAACGATCAAGGACATGCCAGATCTTCAGGTAAACATTGGCAGTTCAATATACTTCCTTGTACAAAAAAATGAGCTAACCATGCAACCTGTACTAGACCTTCGTCCTGCAAACAAGTATGTCAAGCCTCAAAAGTGCAGGATAACTGCAGGAAGTGATCCTGCTGCTAAAGCAAGGCAATTACATGGCCCCACTGGATATGAAAGATGCATACTTTCATATTTCATTGTTGCCGGCACACACAGTACCTCGGGTTCAAGCTCGTGAACACTCACTATGAGTTCAAAGTACTCCCCTTAGACATTGCCTCAGCTCCAACTGTGTTTACCAAGGTACTGGCAGCTCACCTGCGCAGACAGTCCATTCTAGTGTAACCTTTTCTCGACTACTGGCTCATAACTGGAGACTCACAGCAGGCCTGTCTAGAGGACACCCAAAAGACAATAGATCTTCTTTTCAGTGGGGTTCTCCATCAACGCGAAAGTCAATTCTGGTCCCCATTCAAGTCAACCCATTTCTGGGGGCCCTATTTCGGACAGAAGACTGGCTCCTCTTCTCCGCCAACGTGAGTCCTCAAAACATGTTGTTCCAGATCCCTCAGTTTGTGGGCAGTCATCAGGTAACCTTACGGAAACCCATGTAGCTATTTGGGATGATGTTGTCCTGCATCTTCGTAGCTCCACATGCCTGTCTGCGCATGCGTCCTATGCAGTTTTGACTCTCGAGCCAATGGTGTCAGGCAAGTGGTCAATGGGATGATCTAGTGGTTTTCTCGACAGCCCTCGTTCAGTCTCTGCAGTGACAGCTGAAGGAGAACCTTCTGAAGGGAAAATCCTTCACCACCCCTGCAGTAGAAGCCACTATCACAGATGCATCCCTGTCAGGATGGGGAGCTCACCTCCTCGAACAGACCGCGCACGGCATGTGGTCACAATCAGTAGCAACTAAACATATCAATCTGTTGGAACTACTTGCTATATTCAAAACCTTTCAAACACAACTACAAGGGAAGACTGTTCTGGTCCTTGCAGACAGCACTAAAGCCATGTATTACCTAAAATAGAGGTGCACACACTCTCCAGGGCTATCTAAACTGTCGCAGAACATTTGGAAATGGGCACTCAAACGCATGTTCCAGGTGAACACAATATTCTGGCAGATGTAATCAGCAGAGACTTGCAGCTATCCATAGAACACGAGTCGTGCTTGCAAGAACATATCTTACACAACATCTGTGCAGAATGGATTCATCCCAACGTCTACCTTTTTGCAACACTGGAGAACACACAATGTCCAATTGTGCCTCCAGGTACCCACAGAAAAAGTCCAAAGGGAATGGTCTTTGGATAACATGGTCAGAGAGATTTGCCTACACTTTTCTTCCAGTTCCCTTACTCAACAGGATAATTCACAAGATACACCAGGAACAAGTGTCACTGATCCCGCTAGCACCAATGTGAGTTCGACAGCCATGGTTCTCATCTCATGAGAATGTCACTCTCCTCCAACAAAGAAACTGCCTTGCCCATACTACATGCTGTCTCAAGACCAAGGGGCGATACACCCATGCCCTCAAATGTTCAATTTAGCAGCATGTCTCCTGTAGTCATAGAGTTTGGTTACCTCCAACCACCTCAAAGATATATGGAAATTCTTAGAGAGGCACGGAAACCTAAAACCAGACATTGCTACTCCAATAAATGAAATAAGAAGAAAAAAGTATGGGTGAAACCCTCTTTTTTAGGGGGCCTGACTCTTGAGGGTTGAGAAGTGCAGAGATACAAGGGGGGTAGAGTCAAAGGCTTCCCGGGCTGATGGCGTGACAGGAGATCAACGGGGCCTTGCAAGAGAGCTAGGTTGTTACTAGCTCGACAGAGAGTCACTGTGGGATACAAAACAATATAAATTTATTTTAACAGGAAGACATATTTTCAGAGTTTGCGTGTGCCGTAGCACAGCACATATGCATATAAAGGTACATTTGTAGTCTGCATAATATTGAGTTAGTACACAGTAGTGACAGTCTATTTTATGTGTTGTTTTAGATCACAACACATTAAGATTGTCGACACTTGAGTTGGTGTTTCTGGTTCGGTAATTGGATGACGAGAGGCAGTGGCTGATAGAAGTGAAGCAGCGCTGCAGAGTGGATACCGAACTGTCTGCAGGACATAAATGTCGTAGTCAGACTGGGTGAAAGTGAAGAGCGTCATCCTATAGTGAGAGAGGAGAATGTGTTAAAAACAGTGAACTGGATATTAACCACTAATGGTGAGATAGGCAAGGCAAGGGACCTACCATGTTGACGTTGGTTGACGCCATGGCGGTGGTCTAGGTAATTTGCAGCTGCTGGAAATGCGGCTGAGCGGGTCAATCTTCAGGGGTCAGAGGCCCAGATCTAAGTCAAAAGGAGTCAAAGAATGACTGGTAAAGAAAAAATTCTTATTTGAAAGTCTTTTAAAAAATAGGCCGTGACTATGCGAAGACTTGAGAAGCCTTGTGTCCAGTGAGCGGCCAGGACTGGAACTGGGATGTGAAGTGCACTAGTAAATAGTTTAACCATGATAGATGCGCACACGGGTGGGCTGCGTGAACTATCTGTGAAGGAGATTGCATGGGTGAAATTGCATAGTATTGCGAGCGTTTTAGTGCTTGAAAAAGCCCGTTAGAGAGGGCTGTGGGCTTGGTTGTGCCTACATGAGAACTCCAAAAAGCTTTGTGTGCAATAGGTGGCCAAAGCTGGAAAATGGGTGGAGGGCACGGGTGTTGAATTTGTGCACCTGTGAGGAGTCCAGACAACGACGAGTGTGTAAAAGGTGAGGTATCAACAGATTAAGACAAAAGGGCTGCATGGACCATCTGTGAGGAGAGGATTCCGTGGATGGAGTGGCCTAGCTGGACAAGCTGACTATTAAGGAAGAGCTGTGTCACTGCCGTCGGTTGCGTATGACTGGCTGTGCGTTTCTGTAATTATCAGACCGAGGCCACTATTCCCCGCGGGGACTGTGCATGCGTCTAGGGATAGTGTCAAGATACAACGGGATTGCCGAGAATGCCTCGCGCTTGGGAGCCATCAAGTGATGCTGCTGTGTGCGTCTGATGTGGAGGCTGGAATGTGTTTAGCTTGTGCATGCATAATGGTCGTGTTTGAGAAGACATCAATACAGTATTGCATTTAAAGGCATGTAAAGAAAACAAGGTTTACTGTTTAAACCAACAATGAATGAGCATAGTCGTTGCACTGCCCAATGCCATAGGGCCTGAGAAATTTTACAAGTGCAAATAATTAACAATGACTATCTGGTTTTGTGAAAACAGGACTTGAACATTGCTGCAGAGATTTGTGTGTACAGTTAATACAGCCTGTGGTGTCACTCAGAGTAGACACTGGTTAAAAAGCCATTTTTCTAAAAATGCAAGCCATAAGCTAGTGGGGCATGCCGTTCTTTTTGAAAAACACATGTGCGCATAAGTGACCATAGCAAGGTGCTAGGGTAGCTATCTTTAGGCACAAGGAAGGGGGCTATTTGGCACAGCTTTATTTGTTGAAAAACAGGTTCCATTCAATGGAAATGTTTAGACCCTGTCTGACGGAGTCCAGTCGATAAATCAATTTTTGCTCGAGTTTGTGGAGGGCAAGGTCTCTTTCGCCTCCACGGAAGAGGATGCCCACTGTTTGCAGTATTGCCCAAAAAATGTAATTGTGGGTGTGATTCATTGTCTTGAAAGTTCTCATGTAGGGCCAACCAAGACCACAGCCCTCTCTCTCAGGCTTTTTCAAGCACTAAAACGCTTGCAATACTATGCTATTTCACCCATGCAATCTCCTTCACACAACCCACCCGTGTACGCATCTTTCATGGTTGAGACTATTTACTAGTGCACTTCACATCCCAGTTGCAGTCCTGGCCGCTCACTGGACACAAGGCTTCTCAAGTCTTCGCATAGTCACAGCCTCTTTTTTAAAAGACTTTTAAATAAGAATTTTTTCTTTACCAGTCATTCTTTGACTCCTTTTGACTTAGAGCTGGGCCTCTGACCCCTGCAGATTGACCCGCTCTGCCGCATTTCCAGCAGCTGCAAATTACTTAGACCACCGCCATAGCGTCAACCAACGTCAACATGGTTGGTCCCTTACCTTGCCTATCTCACCATTAGTGGTTAATATCCAGTTCACTGTTTTTAACACATTCTCCTCTCTCACTATAGGATGATGCTCTTTCCTTTCACCCTGTCTGACTACGACCTTTATGTCCTGAAGACCGTTCGGTATCCACCCTGCAGCGCTGCTCCACTTCTATCAGCCACTGACTCTTCTCATCCAATTACCGAACCAGAAACACCAACTCAAGTGTCGACAATGTTAATGTGTTGTGATCTAAAACAATACATAAAATAGACTGTCACTACTGTGTACTAACCCACTATTATGCAGACTACAAGTGTACTTTTGTATGCATATGTGCTGTGCTACGGCACTCGCAAACTCTGAAAATATGTCTTCCTGTTAAAATAAATGTATATTGTTTTGTATCCCACGGTGACTCTCTGTCGGAGCTAGTAGCAACCTAGCTCTCTTGCAAGGCCCCGTTGACCTCCTGTTACGCCATGGGCCCGGGAAGCCTTTGACTCTACCCCCTCTTGTATCTCTACTCCAATAAATGGAAACGTTTTGTCATTTGGTGCAATACTAAACACATCAACCCTATGGACTGTTCACCTAAGCATATAGTCCTTTAACACATCTCTTATATTCAGCACTTGTTTTTAACTCACTGAAGGTCCACCTTGCTGCCCTCTCTTGCTCCCCTGTTGATGCTCCTTACTGCTAGCTCACTGGTCACCCTCTGAACTCGGGCCAGGCTCCTGCATGTCCAGTTGCTCTTGCACTGCCTCTGGGCCCCCCAGCACTTAAGGGTCTGTATCTGCAACCCTACAGTCCCTTCTCTCTGCACTTATGAGCCACCCGCTGGCTTCACTTGTGAGTTAACTGCACTCCCTCCTTCCCCTCCGGCACTACTCTCCTTACCTCTTCCCTGCACTTGTGCGATCTGAATGACCCAAGGCCTAGTAAGATCGTTATTTTGTCCTCCCTTTTTGCTCCCTCCTTGTCGTGTGGCACCTAGAAACCCTTGTGTACAGGCGCGTTATAAATGCCAAATCATATCTGTGTACACCACATCTCAGAGAAAGGTTCCTGGTGGAAAACTCCAGAGATAGTGATTCAAGCGTTCACGGAAGGGGTACAAAAGACTTCACCCTCCTCTTTCTAACCCAACTCCCAGATGGAACTTGAATTTTGTTCTTGCAAGACTAATGGGACCTCCTTTTGAGCCAATGCATAAGGCTAGTCTTAAGGCTCTCACCTATAATACTGCTTTTCTGGTGGCTGTTACTTCTATTAGGAGAGTGTTAGAACTGCAGGCTCTGAGTTCAAGACCCATTTGTTACCATTCAGAAGGACAAAGTGGTACTACGCACACTCACGATTTGCACCTAAATTAATTTGTAAGTTCCACGTTAACCAATCCATTGACCTTCCAACTTTCTTTCAGCATCCTACTAACTCAGCTGAAAGAAGCCTCCATACACTAGATGTTAGGTGAGCAGTCTTATATTTTCTTGATAAAACAAGACCACTAAGAAAGGCAGACCAATTATTTGTCTCTGTTGCATCTGGTAGAGCAGAGGACTCTGTCTCTAGGTCAGCAATATCTAGATGGTTTGCTAAATGCATCCAACAGTGTTATTCTCTTCCTAAGAGAGATTTACCCTTTATGCCTAGAGCACATTCTACTCGAGGCACAGGAGCTACTATAGCTTTTATTGCAAATCTTCCTCTTGATTCTATTTGCAAAGTGGCTACCTGGCGTTCTGTTGACGCTTTCACTCAACATTACTGCTTAAACACACTCTCTAAGACTGATTCTCAGGTGGGTCAGGCGGTGCAAGACACCTCTTTGCTGCTGTTCCTTCACAAATCATACCACCATCTCCTGGTACTGCTATCTAGTCTATGCACAGCATGTGATTCTAAGCAGATTCACAGGCATCAGTAGACCTACTTTACTCAGCGTAATTCTATTTCTGGTGCTTGTATCTGCTTCGATTCACATGAGCCCACCCTGCGACGGTGGTGATTGTACTTGCTGGCAAATCAGATTCAGGACCTTGGAGAGTAGAGACTTGCTGAGGTTTGAGCTCTGTAGTGGTACCAGTATTCACAAGTGGTTAGATTGCAGCACTGAATGAAGCTGGTGGTGAAGCCTGTGATGGAGCTCCATTTAAATTAGCACAGATTCCGAAGAGTCCTATGGTGCCAGTAGAATTCTAACTGGAAGCTTATTTGGATGAGGATGATCCTGGTGATCATCTTCTCATGGAGTCAGTGGAGCAGTGGCTTTCAGAGACACCATGCTCTATAAATCAGCTGAAGCCAGTATTTGCCTGCAGGAGTCAGCATGAACCTAGGCTGGATGCCTCTCCCCCTTATCTGTCTTCATAAGAAGAGCTTGGTGGGTTCTTTCCAACATGGTTGAACCAGTCCACTGGTTTAAGATAATGGTAGGTTCCGCCAGCTGCCTCTGTAAGCCTTTTGCCTGGTGATAAGAAGTCAGATAGCCATTCCAGGTGATTTACAACAATTCAAAATGGCTCTGAAGATGTCTATGAGCACTTGGCTTGTAAGGTGTGTCCCTATGTCACTGCCTGCTGTAAAAGGAAGACAAAAATGAGGAATGGATTTTCTTAGCATCTGCTTTGCTACATGTATAAGCCTCAACCCTCCAAGAGGACAAATCTACAACCACCAAACATGTTCATAGTATGAACTCTTGGGAAACTGAATACAGTCTGTAAATGAAAATAATGGCCACCCTGGAGCAGGGTGCTTGAAGGGCAAAGCCTTGACAGCCTGAGCAACATTGTAGGCTAAATAAATAGGTCAATTAATATAATAATGTTGCAGTACTGTAGGAAAATATGGTGCAAACCAATCCTGGTTGACCCCTATCATACAAGTCTTATCAGAATGAGCAATTGAGTGGGCTAGCTGGCCACTATATGGAAAGTCCACCAGGTAACCATCCAGACTGTTCCAGAACACCAGTCGGCATAGTGGGAGTCAGTATAAATCGTGGCACATGTCGTCTTTGTCATAATACAAGCACATGTGAGAGCGATCATCTGGGCAATGTGGGCTGATTGGGCAGTTGGTAATTGATATGCTGCCAAAACATAATGTGTGCATACTGTATCCCTCAAAGTGAGCCATCCTTGAGAATCCTTCAGACAAGATAACATAACAAGAACCATCTACATACAAAATGAGCTCTGGGTTTTGCAGAGGTACATCTCTCAGATCAATTATAGGAGTCTAAAGATGATCTGTGATCATGAGGCAATTATAGGGCTTAACATCGGTGGGAATTGAAGTAATGAAGAGCAGTTCAGAACAGAACATCAGGATATAGTCACATTGACCACAAACAATACCTACTTTTCATACATGGTTAGATGGGAATTAGCTATGTGGTGACTTTTTTCCTTTCATAAGCAAACCCGTGATGGCATCAGGAACTGCTACAGTAGCTTAGTGGCATGGGACCAAAGTGTCTCCTTTCTCTACCAGCAGAGCAGTCTCAGCAACAGAATGTAGTTAAGTGGCAAGCCTGCTACAACATGGTCTACTGACCTACTATAAAAAGCTGTAGTGCTTGTCATCAAGCATTTGGGCCAAACACTGAAAGCATTCCATCGTGTGCATCACATTAGAATAAATAGCTTTTGGCAGTCTGGTAAACCCATGACAGTGGTCTTTGACAGCTCTTGTTTGATTTTTATAAATAAAACACACACGGGGCATGAACTCAAACCATCACTTGTTCCAAACTCACAGAACACAGAGTGCAAAACCAACTAGAAATTGAGAAGGTCACACTAATTTATTAGTGAAAGGCACAGGGCAGAGAACTAACTGAACCTGATGGAAACCATCCACTACTCTTAGTAAGTGGTGATGTGCCGCCTGTCTAAATAGTGGATAGTAAAAGAAATTCCGCCATGCCTTAATTCATTGATCATATTATCCACAATAAGTTCCCAGTCAGAAAGTGTTCATACAAAGAGAAGTGCTGTTTTTTTAATTTTCTTATGGTGCCAACGATGTGTCCTAGTGAAGACGACACAACACACATGGTTACAAGAATTTAAAACCGGAAACCACTAACTCAGACAAATACAATTTTATTTATCCCGGATGTGTCCCTACCAACTGTTAGAATCACAGCAAAGACTTGATGGATTAAATGGTAATGAGCTCAATCAGTCAGTCGATCCAGGATACACGCAATATTGAGTGATTTGTGAACATGGTCGACCGGTTTCAGTGATCCTGTGCAGTTGTGATTACCTTCTTCAGGACGGTCTTCATGATAACTATTCAGACACTAATGTCTAAAATCACACAGTGGATTATAGCATAAATACTTAAATTCAGTAATAAATACACTAATTGCAGACAGTTTAAATGGCAGGTGAATTCTTAAGTGACGTGCATCAGCATAGAATAGGAAAGAAATGCAGGTTAGTTATCTATGAACAGTGGCAGAATGCTTTCTTTAGGCAAGTCATTCTGAGTGAGGATCCCCCACCTGGGCAACCTTATAAGGAAAACTTTAGGGAGTAACTTATGTTGTCTTTTACAGCCCAGTCCAATAATGTTCAATAACCTTGTGCTGTCTTTAAAAGATTCCACCATCCCAAGGTACCTCAGAGGCCACAGGACAAGACGACTCCTGAGGCTAGAGGATGCTCTTCCTTGACAGGCGAGGTGGCAGAGTTTCTCTGCTTTACTCAACGATTCCCTTCGAGGATGGACCCTGTTTGGAAGAAGGAGCCACTGGGATGCTAAAACCAAGAATAAAACAGAACCAAAGTATTTCTGAAGTGCAGCAGTTTTAATCTTCGCGGTGCTCTCCTTTGGTTGACGATTTCTCTGACCGTAGATGTACTGTGAAGAATGAGACTTGCTGTTGACGCATTAAAGGCTTGGCAGATGAAAGTAAGATGCATGGGACCCTTCGATGACTTTGGGCAGCAACGGGTGCATAGGTCACATTTGGTGTCTAGTTTCAGAATATCACGGTTTTCTGTCTTTTGTTTCTTCTGTGCCAGAGCACAGACCTCTGGACGGCTTCTGGTGACCTGGACTCGACCACTGGAGTGAACCTCTGACCCTCGCCAAGTCTGGACCCTCAGAACATCTTTATTAGCTTCTGGTGGCGAGAATCCCCTGGCGGACCTTCCACTGCACCCAATGACTCTGGGCTCTCTCCGGTGGGATAGTGTGGTCAGTGGTGATGGTAAGGATGTCCTTTCAAATGTTCTTAGGCAGTTTGGAACTTTGCTAGCACCGGGTGTCCAGCAGCACTATGCCAGGGTACCTGCTCTTTTGAACGGTAGACAGTAATCGCTTCAAGCGGTCACAAAACACACCTCTGGACCCTAGGCGACACCAATGGACTTCTCTGGCTCGAGATGCCCGGTACTCCTCTTCTGGACTTCGAAGACCCCTTCTCCGGACGGCAGGTACACAAGACTTTCTTCCAGGATACTTGAAAGAAGAGCAGCTGCTTTGCACGATGGTCCCTCGTAGCTCGAGTAAAGGTCTCCTTTGCAGGTCCTCTCTGGATCAGTCCTTTGGAGACACAACAGCTTTCAAGTTACTTGAAGAAATTGCAGCGGCAGATTTCTCCTCCAGCTGAGCTTCAAGAAACAGCTTCTTCTTGCTTCAGCTTCGACGTTAGCTTCTGAACAAATTGCTAAGTGTGAAGCCCCCAGATAAACACATCCGTCCCTCATTCACTCTGGCTGAGCCAGGCTCAGTCACCCAATCCCACAGAATGGCATTCATTCATGCAGACAGCACAGCCAATCAGGCTCACAGGCATTCCGGCCATTCACTCCACCCAGACACCCATCACAAAAGGTGTGGATTGGGGCAGGTAACCAGCCTTTCAGCTCAATGCAGTGCATTCATGTCCGTTTCAGTCAGGGCTGTCTCATTCATTGTGTCACACACACGGAAACTAGACACCCACAACAGAGAATGTAAGTTGACTCCCAACTCCATTCACACAGGTCCCACCCCTAGGGTGTACCTACAACACAACACCTCGGAAAACTCCAGTCAGTCTGGCAGGAGGCAGCCCCAGAGCCATATATGGTATTTCCACCCAACAGCCAGTCGGGAGCAACGGACAGAGTCAGGGCTTCCCAGGACTTTGGGAAACAAGGTAAAAAGCAACCACAGCCACAGGAGCCATCTTGCCTTCAATCAGGAATCCTTTGATTCCTATGGCAGGGCCTGGTTGTCCCAAAAATGAAGGGCACTCTTGAGTCACTCCCAAGTCAGCATGTAGCTTCCACCAGCCCATACCCTGCTCTGTAGGCAACACACAAGTGCCCACAAACACACATAAGGGGTACAAGTGTGTACCCCACACATGGATGTAAAAGCAAGCGTCCCCAAAAGGCATTATCCTCCCCACAATGAGAGGCAATAAAGGACACACCCCAGGAGGGAATGAGACCAAGTGCGGGTGAATGTAAAGGTTTTTTTTATCTAGTTAAATAGGGCATGCAAAGGACTTTGCAAGCTCTGAGAGTGCTCTGTCTGACGAAAGCAAAGACAGTCTTATTTATTACAAAACCGCGTCACAGGTCCTGCACACTATAGGGGGCACATAGCCTCAGGGATTGGGTGGCGTTGATTAACTATAGGTGATGTAGTGATGAGCCGCTCTTGGATTGGTGGACATCCGCATGGTGCCAACGTGGGGTGGATGGGTCAGCTGGGCTCATCGGGGTGGGGCTGCCAGGCCAGACGCGGTCAGTGTCGTTGATTGATGGCTGCCCTAACATTCTGCCCTTGTGGCCACACACACAAAAACTCATCCGTTAGATGATTCCAGTTGTCCTGTAAATCCTGCAATATGTTACTCTAAGGGATAATAGGATACTGTAGAAACAACATGCAATGTGAAGCTTTACCAATACATCAGTGCACTGTTACTTTTGACCTGTTGACCGGGTGTCATAAACTTGGGTGATTGGTCTAAGGGCATGAGGTGAGCTGCCCTGTCATTCTGGTCTTGTTAGATGTAATGAAGAATTACTTTGATATGTTAGTACAGGGTTGCATACCTATCTCCATGGCCCATTAACTTGGGGTGAACTGGAGTACTACTGGATCAGCGAGGGTACACCTCTGGCCCCTTGAGGCGGTGGGGTTTAGGCCCAGGTTGTAAATAATTCATTTGGCCGACCATGGCGGCCTCGGACATGGGGGAGGTGAATACTTGAAGCGGGTCCAGCAGAATGAGGGGAGGTGAGGCTGTGCTGCCCGCGCACCAGCAAGCCTTGGCGGGAGGAGGGGGAGATGGCTTTGTGGCTCTGCGCGATTCTCTGTGCCTGGGCTGTACACTATACCGCATGAGGGGACGGTTAATAAAATTAGTAACATTAGGATGATTACACATTTCTTAATGCATTCATGTACTATTTCATATATAACTACGAAAGTCTAGCAGTGTTTCATACATCACAGAACATCAGTTGAATACATCTTGCACGGTAGCAGATGGATAACACATGAGGTAGCATTAGGTTTGGTTGTGTACTCAGGAGCATAGAAGCAATACGTTCAGAGGTGATGGTACATTTACATTCATGTTCATAACATTTTAAACGTGTCCCACTGTATGACACACATGTTCTCAGTAATGCTTTTCTCGCCTTCCTTTGTACATTAGTAGTATTCGTTAGTTAGCACTAGGCGGGCTGTATCAGGCCCATTCATAGTATCTTACACAGGCTGAGGTCAGTCTTGATTTATTAATACTATACACTTTTATCCCTTTCCCGACACTAGCATTATAATCGTTAGGCTTTGGTATGCAGTTATCACTTCATTTGGGGAACATAGACAGGGGTTCATACAAGGAGGGTATTGACACCATATATTTTAAATGTTAGGTGCTAGATGCTGGGTCGAGGCCTGTTCTATTAGGATAGTTTTTGTTATTTTCCAGACTTGAACCGCGAGTCAGGTCACTTCGGGGACAGTAATGTACTGCGGAAGGTAAATGATCCAGTGTTTGTTCTGATACTCGTTTGTGTCTGTTTGCTATTGAGAATGGGCCTCCAGCTGATCTCACAAATAACTCAGAGAGACCAGAGGCTATATTTTATATGACCACTAGTGAACAGCCCTCTACAAAAAAACACTTGTTTATACACAATGTTCACTTGGTCACTTGCTTCCCCAGATCCAAATATGGTTATACATTACTGCGTGAGATTAGTAGCCATTAAATTCTCATATCATACACCAAATTGTATTAAAAAATAATTATTTATTATGCACTTATCAACGGTAAAAAACTTTTTTGTTCTTTTTACATATCTCCAATTACTAGAGAATGTTTAAATAGTATGACACCAATTAATATTAACAACATCACCATACATTATCTTTATGTACATTCAATCTCATGTAATGTTCAAACCTTTAATACTTTTTGAAAATCATCTCTTGACCTGGATCTGTAAATTGCTCTCCTCTCTCATAGAGAAGTACATCCCAGTCCGTAAAACAATTCACTTTGTCATCATAAAACCCATGCTTACTTTCATACCGCATTCATACCATACCCAACATGTTTTATTCCTTTCACACTTACAAACCACTAACAAGGAAATTCTTCAGGGGTAAAATAAAACCACATTCGATTAAATGTACAGTTGTATTTGTCTTCTTATAGACTTTATCTCTTCTCGGGTTCGGCTATCAATGGGATTTCGTCAATCCTTTCTTTAAGGTCCAACCATCTGACGGATAAGCTGTGGGAAGCAAGTATGGGATAATCGAATTTTAATACTCAAAATTTCATCCCAGTCGACATTTCTATTATGTACAACTTGCTGTATATCAATTATCAATAGAAGGGTATCATCACTTAGGCTATCTCCTTCGTTACATCTGTTTTCACATTGAATCTCTACCTTGGTCAACAAACAGGTTTAACATGATCAGTTTGTTCTTGGTAAGTATTTGTATCGCCCTGCGTTTAAAGAGGCCTTAATGTTGTCGTGTACGCTCTAATGTTCGTCTCGCTCTTTTATTGGATAAATCCACATATTTAAATCAGTCTCCAGGTTTGTATAAAACATCAGATATCTGGATATGTCTTTGCATCTTTTTTTTTTTTTAATTTATTTTTATTTTATTTTTAAGGTCAAACAAACACACTACAACCGTTTCAAAACATAGAAAGCATCATATTTCAACACATTTTCAAACTCCCCCCTCCCCTTTTAAACTAGAGCCAGTTCTCACATATCATTTACGGGAACATCAGTGGGTGGCACACTACCTAGGCTGCCATCAACCGGGTCCTCTGTTTCGTTGTCCCCCTGGTGAGGGTTTGCCAACGAGGCCACCAATTGCCGCCAGGCCAACAAGGGCCCTACTTCTTCTTCGCCCCCTGGTGACCGCTTCAAACCAGACTACGGATTCAGCTTCCGCCCATCTCAAGAGGGTCTGTCCACCACAACTCCACCCTGGGTCTATGGGCCGCCTTCCAGCCCATGGCGATCCTACGTTTGGCCAAGACATAAGCCAGGTCCTTCATCTTGCTTATGTGTTTCAAATGCCGGGGTCTAGGGAATAGTCCAAGCAAGCATGACCAGGCCGATTCCACATCCAGCACTACCCCCCCGCCAGCCAGTTTCGTCTTGACCTCATTCCAAAATCTATGCACCTCCGGGCAAGCCCAAAACATGTGTAGCAGTCCCGCGTTCCCCTCCCCACACCTGGGGCATTGCTTTATAGCTGATCCCCCAAACTTTGCAATCTTCCCGGGGGTTAAATAAGCCCTGTGGGTAACATACAACTGAAGCTGTTGGAATCTCGCGTTACGGGACACCTTTTTATGGTACCTCTGGGCCCGTTCCCACTGCCCATCCGTCATGGGTCCTCCCACCTCCTCCTCCCAATCTTGTCTCAATTGGAGCAACTCCTTCCCTGCTCTTGCCCGCAGGAGCTCATATATCCTCGATATTTCGTGCCCGCCCTCCGATACATCGTACATGGTTTCCAGGGATGCATCTGGATCCTCCGCGAGCACTGTCTCCGGCCATCTTTCTCTAGTCTTTTTCACCAGCCTAGTGTAGGTTATATATTGGCCACCATGTACTCCCGTCTCTTCCTGCAGCTGCTGAAAGTCCACCGCCTCCCCTTCCTGCCATATGTCCCCGAGGGTGGCTAGGCCTCCCTGTTCCCAGTATCTGCGGACCGATCCAAGTAGTTGGGAGTCGTTCCCGCACAGAGCCGCCAAAGGGGCCTGCTGGGAGTATGGTTCTGAGTCCCCCCCAATCTTCCATGTCCTGTGCCAGATCTCCCAGCCTTACCTCAGTAACCACCCCTTGCCCACCTGTTTATCTCTGCCCAACCACACCACTTCCATCAGAAAGTATGGGGCTGTATCTTTGCGCAGGAGCCTGGCTTCCGCCGAATCTTCAGTCGAGAGCCACCTGGCCACGTACTGCAGCTGCCCCGCCAAGTAATAGAGTTCGAAGTTAGGCAGGCCTATTCCCCCCCCCCTGTCGCACGGGTTCTGGAGCTTCCACAGAGCCACCCTTTTCCTAGAGCTGCCCCACACAAAACCCCTACACATGCTGTGAAGTTTCGCGAATAGGCTTCTGGGTATCAAACGGGACGTTTGTAAAAAAGTGCAAGAGTCTAGGCAGGACCACCATCTTGAGCAAGGCCGCCCTCCCCATCATGGTCAGGGGCAGTCTGGACCAAAATACCATACTGTTCCTAATCCCCTCTATCGCCTTTTCCGTGTTGTGCTTGTGTTCTGTCTCGATCTTGTGGTAAATGTTTATTCCCAGATACCTAAATGTTACGGGCTGCCATGGTATTGGCAGAACAGGCAGCCTCTGCACCGGGACATTCCTAGATCTACCCAAAGGGAACAGGCTGGACTTTCCAGGGTTCACCGATATACCGGAGAGGATGGCGTACCGTTCTATCACCTCTAGGATGTACTGTAGGTTTTCTTCCGGATAGCGTAAATAAAGGAGCATATCATCCGCATATAATGATATCAAATGCTCTCCACTGGCCGTGTTTATGCCCACCTCCCCATATTGTTGACGCAGGCATATTGCCAGCGGCTCCAATGCCAGTATATATAGCATCGGTGACCAGGGACATCCCTGTCTGGTCCCCCTGCCCAGTTGCCAAGAATCTGAGACCGTGGACCCTGTCTTGACCCTCGCCATCGGGGTGCTGTAAAACAACTGTACCCATCTGAGGTATCCGGGTCCCACTCCATACCCCTTCAGGACCGCTTTCAGCCAGGGCCATCGTACCGAGTCGAAGGCCTTGACCGCGTCTAACGACACTATGGCCAGCTCGCCCGTGTCCTCCTCAGTTTGGTCCATGACATGGTGTAGCCTCCGGTGGTTGTCGGTGATGTTCCTGCCCGGAACATATCCCGTTTGATCTGGGGGTATCAGTTTCTTAATCACCCTTTTCAGTCTATTAGCCAGCACCGCCGTGAGTATTTTGCTGTCCTGGTTGAGCATGGACAACGGTCTGTAAGACCCGCACTCCACGGCCGGCTTGCCTGGTTTCAAGAGTGGGATGATTACGGCCTCACGGAGAGACAACGGGAGTTCTCCCTTCTCATATGCCTTGTTGAAAGTGGAAACAGTGGCTGGAGCAACTCTTGCTGGTATGTTTTGTAGAACTCGCTGGGCAGCCCATCCGAACCCGGCGCCTTGCAAGTGGGCAAGTTCTGAATCACTACCTCCAGCTCATCAGAGGTGATGGGTGCGTCCAACTCAGAGCGTTCTAGATCATCTAAGGTGGGCAGCTCAATGTCCCCCAATGTGTCTAGTATGTCTTGACCCATATCCTCCCCCGTGTCCTCATACAAGTGTCTGTAAAACTTAAGGAATTCCTCATTTATTTCTGGGTGTTGTATATGCTACCTCCTTCGCCCTGAATCTCACTAATCACTGAGCGGGGGGTCTCACTCTTGTACAGCCAAGCCAGCAATCTGCCCGGCTTATCGCCCCCTGCGTGTATCCGCTCCGTATATTTCCTGTAGCTGAGTCTGCACAGTCTGTCCCAGAGTGCACTACAGGACAACTGTAGCTCTTCTACTTTGGTTCTGTTATGAGCGGTGCTCACGCAACGCGTGAGCTCCTCTAGCTCTCTTTCCGCCTCCCGGGAGCTCCCTTTCAACCACGCCCTGTAGCCCTTTAACTTGGGAAATAGCTACCCCACGCACCACCACCTTAAACGCTTCCCACAGTGTGCCCACAGAGCTTACGCTTCCCGTATTTTTATCAAAATATTCTTCAATGGCGTCCCTCAGGCCCTCCCGAAACCCCTCATCCTGCAGAGCCTCGGTCCTAAGTCTCCATGTAGGGATCTGCGGGCGTGGGGGCTGGTGTCTCCAGTCTTCCACCAAGGGCGAGTGGTCCGACAGGACTCGGGCCTTGTATTCTGCTCCTTCTATTTCTCTCACTATCCCGGCTGTTACAAACATGTAGTCTAACCTTGTGTACAAATCATGTGACGCTGTGTAGTGTGAGTACTGTCTATCCGTGGGATGCAGCCTCCTCTACGCATACTCTAGGCCTAGGTCTTTCAGTAGGGTACTCATCGCTTTAGCCGCCGGTGCCATTTTTCCTGCCCTATCCTTGGACCTATCCATACTAGGGTCTACGGTACAGTTAAAGTCCCCCCCCCACACTACCGTACCCCCCGCCAGGGGGCCAAGTTTACCGTAAAGGGTCCTAAAGTAAGCCGCTGTATCGTTATTGGGGGCGTACAAATTTATGATGTGTATTTCTCTGTTTTCCAAGAGACCCGTCACCACCACCATTCTACCCTCCGGGTCCACCGTAGAATCAAGCACTCGAAACGGCACGTGGGGCGCCACCCAAGTGACGACCCCTCTGGCATACACTGAGTACGCCGCCCCCACAACGGTGCCCTTCCATTTCCTCCCGACCACCTCCAGCCTTTCCCTAGTGAGGTGGGTCTCTTGCAGCAGGGCTATGTCTACGCGCATCCTCTTTAAATACATCATCACTTTGTTGCGTTTAAGGTAGCTGTTGAGGCCCCGTACATTCCAGGTCACAATTCTGAGATTACCCGATGCCATCTAGTCGGTCTATCTCCGTCCCATCCCTCCCCATAATGTTCCCCATGTAGGGTTGTTTCCTAGCTCCTTCCCTTCTATTAACGAACCATGCCCCCCTCCCCCCTTCTCCAACCTCACACCACTGCACACCACTCCCCCCACCAACCCCCAACAATAGCCCAGCTCCATCCCTGGATCTCAGGCCTACCCACGTCTGGACCCGTCTCGTGACCAAGAACAAGGACCCCGCGGGGTGTCACCAATCTAACAGTGACCTAACTAAGTATACTACTCTCGGGTGTAGAGGTTGCTCCCCAGGAGCTCCCAGTCATCTATTTAGGAGAAGTGAATTCAACGGGACCCGCCGGCAGATGCCGTGACTTCCCCCACACAAGCACAATATCAAAATATATTCTAGTCCCAATGTCATAGCTGTGGCCTCACGGGTGTCTCTGCAGCGTGCTACTTATCTCCATCCGCTTCTGTCTGGGCATCCGATTCCTGTGGTTGACCTTGCATATCCAGCCATTCCATCACATCGCCCGGCGTCTCAAAGAAGAGGGATCTGTTCTTACGGATCACCTTTACCTAGCGGGGTAAAGCAACATGTAGCGGTGGCCTGCCTCTCTGAGCCTCCTCTTCACCGTTCCAACTTCATTCGACTCCGTTGTACAAGCAGCGTGTAATCCGGATACGCTGTTATATTCGCTGACCCCCTTTCTATCGTGCCCCCTTTCCGGAAAAATTCGAGAATCTTCTCGCAGTAACGATAGTTCATGATCTTTGCAATTAACGGCCGCAAGGGGGCTCCTGGGGCCGGTCTCCTGGTCAGGGCCCTGTGCGCCCTTTCGACCGCGAACCCCTGGGTCAGCTCTCCGCCTGTAATCTCCTGCAAAAGCATGGTTTCAACAAAATCCGTGGGGTTCGATCCTTCCATTCCCTCCGGTACCCCCACTATGCGAATGTTGTTGCGCCTGGCGCGCCCCTCCGCCTGCTCTGTTCTGTCCTCCAAATTGCCCACTCGCTGCACGAGGGCATGAAGTTCCTTGGCGTGTGTATTGCACGCCTCCACGGTCGGGGCCAACTCCTGCTCCAGTTCTCCAGTGCGCTCCGCGATCGTTCGCACATCCTGGCGCAACAAGTTCACTTCTTCTCGGACCGCTCCTATCTTGAGGTTTAGGCCCTCTTGCAACTCTTTCATAGCCAGGCCCAGCTTCGTCTCCCAGGCCACCTTCAGGTCAGCAATTGCTGCCAGCACCTCCTGGATGGTACCTGGTGGGTCCGTCGCCGCCACAGGGGTTTCTTTGCTCTTGCCCCCTTCCGCACCCGAGGGCGACCTAGCATAGGTCTCCATCGTATGCTGCTTGATCCGGGGTCGCACCACCTTGGAAGACATCCTGTTGCGTCGATTGGGCCCACGTGCCCAACTGTATCCTCGCGGTTTCACTCTGCTAGTCCGCCACAACTCATGGCCTCTGCAGTAGGGGCTCGCCCTTATGTTCTTGCTTTCAGCCCGAGTCGTATGCGATCCGTCTATCTGGTTGGGCTCGCCCACGTTCCGACCAACCTTGTCTTCCTCAGCTCGTCGGGCCTTTTATGGCCCTTTGTCCACAGGCGGCCATCTTGGGTGCTCCCCTTCCTTTGCGCGACCGCCAACTTCTTCGGGGTCTAGTTCCGTGGATGTGCAGTCTCGCCGTTGGGGAGGGCACGCTCCGTATGCCCCCCACTTTCATATGCCTTTAGATGCACCGTGGGCTCGAAAGTCCACCAAAAACCATCACTTTTTCCCAGGATCAGGATCGGATCATCAAGCTCCTCCAAGGAACGTCCTCTCACGTAGCCATCAAGCCACGCCCCCCCATGTCTTTGCATCTTTACCTTTGAAAGGCTCACTTCTTCTTAAATGTCATCTTTTTATGGCCCATCTGAGTCTATATTCGGCCTCCAGATTGATCTGATGGATGGAAAACCTCTCCACCAGATGAAATCTCTAAGCTCACTTGGGGACGTGCCTAATAGAAAAACATCAAATATTAGCCATGAATTATTATAGAGGATAATCTTTATTAACAGCTCATCTCTCTAAGTACCGGCATACAGTCCTCCATACTGACCTAATGCTCTTATCTTGTGGGTCCCAGTGGTCAGTGTTAGTTCAATTCTCTCGTGTTGAATCCCTTTCTTAGCCAGATCGAGTCCTCTCGTCTTGTCTGGGGGGTGGAAAACCTTCTACCTGTCTTGTTCTAAAACAGGGAAACATAGCGGTTGCAAAATTACACTCTTTTATGCTTTAGTTGAGCTTTTGTTTAGCCTAAGGTTTTTCAATCTTACCTTAAATTTGTCTGTCCTGGCCACTCAGTCCAGTGTTCAGAATGTCTACTTTGAACTGCTCCTCTATAGCCGTCCACCGTCTTCTTTACTGGGTTCCGCATCCCTCTCTGTCTGTTATCCGTTTCTTTCCTCTTCCGTTATTTGTTTTTGCTTTTTATTGGGTTAAGCACCCCACGTGTCCATTACGTCACCTGCTTGAGAGGCGGTAACCCAGTACTCTCTCTTTCTTTTTAAATGGTGTTTAATCTTTTCTTGCCTTCGGCCCCCATTGTACCCAATCGAGCACGCTTGCACAGTCACATCATCAGCGCGGCACAGCCTCGCGCCCTACAACCAGGACGAGAACGCTCCCGCCAGCCGCGCTCGCCACGCACAACTCCCGCTCAGTAAGTTATAATGTTCGTGTTTAATTTCTCGAGCCGCCAGCTCGTAAAATCCAAACTCCAGCGGGGCACTACCTTGCGCCTCATATGCCAGACGGGAAATACTCATCAACCGCGTTTTCCTCGCATGTTTCTCGCTCGGTGACTTCTATTGACTTAAATGCGTTTATCGAGCCCCCAGCATGGTGCAACCACTCGCCTTACATAACGACCGGAAGCCCTTCAACAACTGACTTTCCTCCTATAGCACCCACTAGGTCGATTGTATTGAGATGAGTTTCATTTATTAGTGGGGGGGTGACAGCGCATGTGGGCTCTAAAATCACTGTTCTTTGGCTTTTAGATCTCCGTGGGTATGCATATAAAAGCGCAGCACCCCACTAATGTACCTAACTAGATAACATTGGTCTGAACAGGAGCTCACATTTATGTATGTACTCGAGAACACCTTGATGTTCTGGATGGGCTGGACTCACCATTTTTACAAAAACGTATTCTTACTGTGGGGTGTCATCCAACCTGTGCAACAGCGAGGAAAAGGGTTAATTTTTCATTCACTCTTCTCATTGAGACCCAATTCCATACTTTTTGTTAGAAAGATCAATTCTTTCTGGGCTAGCTTTCTTCCATCAAGATTCAAGTAATTCGTTGGTCTTACAACATAGCCTACCGACCCTCTTAGATCTTCTACTTTGTGTATCATCTCTATAAAATGTCCCACAAGAGGAGCAGAGTGTACTCTATTTCTTATACAACTCTTGTTCTGTGATACAGGTTTTGATTTTTCTTTCCGTCTTTCCTATATATATCTTTTTACAGTGGATCTGCCATGGGGTGGAGGCGCCGGGGGGAGTGCATGGCTCCCTGCACAGTGAGGGGGGGCCAAGCTGCTGCTTTCGCAGGCAGGCTGTCTCGTTGGGGTTTAGGTCAATACTATCTAAAATGGAGTCTTGACGCTCCCAAAATGGAGTCCATGGTCTGTTACAGTGCAACTCGATTGGCCCTGTGTGTCGATCAGCAGCCACCCCGTCAGCTGAGCACAGGTGATGGGGGGCCTCTGACAAGCCACGAACCTCATGTAGGGGGGTCATGTCGGGGAGGGGGTCCCATGGACCTATCCTCCCATACATTTCCCCCCTTTCGTTACTTAAGTAACGAATACTGTAACTCGCCCAACCTCTGGCCTTCTTTCTCGTTTGCAACAGCCTCATCCCATGCTGGGGTGCCTTTTATTTGCATCCAAGCCCTACAAACCCCCCACAGGCTCTTCCCCCCCCCCCCTCTTAGCGTATTTATCTAGTGTGCAAGTCATGTATATACATCCCCCATCTCCTTCCAAGTCCACCCGTACTTCTGTATACCACTCCCGTTCTTCGGGCTCTTTGATTGTGGTATGATATAACCTATCTACTATGTCCCCATCATAATATAAAGGCACCTTTCTATACTTTGGTTCAGGGTCCTCACCTGTTTGTATTTGAGGTTCTTGCATGGTCTCACTGCTCTAGTGTTGACCATTGTCACCATCATCATTGCGCCATTAGGCACTTCATTTGCGCAACATCGAAGACCCAGCTGGCACACACAAAAAATCAAATGTAAAAATACCACGATAGGCATCAGTATTTTGACCGTGAATCCAAGCCATGATGGTACCCAGGAGAAAATGTTGTCGAACCAGGTGCTGGCGTTTGCTCCACCTTCGGTTTACATTTGTTCCCCCAGGTTGTGCACTGCTGTGATAACATTTGACAGATTACCATTAGCTGCGTCTTCAGAAGGTACAAATGTGCAACATGCGCTCCTGATTTTTCAGCAAACCCCGCCGTCCATCGCCATTAACAGGTCTAGGACATACCTGTTCTGCATGGTCATCAACCGCAGGGCTCTTAGCTCCCCCTTGCTCACGTTAAACCCTTCTTCAGTGTCGTTAGCCAGCTGGATCAGCTCCCAGCATGTGATTTGGAGCCATTTTGCGTTTGGCTGTGCCTGGATGCTTGGGACGAGGGAGGCGAAGAATGTTTCTGCAGAATTGAACAGCCGGTACTTGTCTGGAATCTGTGCCAATAGTTCTGAAGAGGCTTTGGATATATAGTTGGATGATGTTCGCCACCTCGATAACCCATCTTGCACATTTCCTGGGGACAGGGCATACAGTTGCGGTTCTTCTGTTGGCTGTGTGTTTCGTTCACGATGGGCATCTGGCACTCCTTTCCCCCCCATTAATATGGCTCTCCGGAATCACCATCAAGGCTGAATGCAACGTTGCCAAGGAACATGTGCCCCTCCAGGATTGTGGGAGGTGCAAGTACGCCTGTTTGCCGCAGACCCAGTAAGTGTCCATAAGCGCTGCTGTTCCTTTCTTCATGTCTGGGATAGTGAGTGTTCTGTTACAGTTCTTATTTACACCCATTGAGTTTTTCCCTTTGCAATGGAAACACAGATCATATGATATTTCTTTCTGCAGTTTGAACGGCTTTTCTATGGCGGTCACCCAGGTCAGTTTCATGATGTGCTCTTTCCAAACTGGTGTACACATTTTTTCGATCCACTGTAGTTTTTCTGCTGTCAGTCCTTGCAGTGCTTCAGCTTTACATGAGATTACTTCATCTTTCCATTAATTGTCCAAAAACAATGTCCCTTTGATCACGAAAAAAGGTTTTTCAAACATATCACTCCTTTGGCTCTTGAGTAACAGGTTTTCTCATTTTGCAGCATTTCAAAAGATACTTTGTGTGCCTGAAAGGTGTTCTTGATTCTGCAGAGTGAGATGAAGGAGACAATGGGCATCTGCAAGGGGCAATTCTTTAGGAAACAGAACTTTAGGTGTACCCGAGGCGTGGGGAATCAGGGAACAGACATAACAACTCTCGTTGGTTGTCTGCTTTGCAGTGGAGCTCATGTTGGCATACCATTTGCTTGACTGATGTGGATGTCTGGGGTCTTCTATTGTGTCTAGACCCAGGCCAGAATATTCATCATATTTTCTCCTCCCCACCTCCCTCTTATTTCTACTGCTTCGCAGGTAGCTTGCTTCTTGCGCTATGTTTCATTGGCCCCCCTTTCCCTGCGCCCCCCTTTTCCCATTCATATAAAGCCATAAACCTCTCTGCCATTTCTTCATTTTCTTCCTTTATGCCCGCAGGTGGTCTAGTTTCTGCAGTTGGGGTAACTTTTGGTTCTGACATTGTGGCAGTAGTGTCGTACAACCATGATATGACAGAAGGGTTGCGCTCATTTAGACTATAAACATTATATTCTGAGACATTTGAGGGCGGAGCTGGATCTATACTCAGGCTGCTATTGATATCATTTGAGGGCTGTGCGTTGGGCGGGACTGTACCATAGCCCCATACAAGCTGGAATCCGTTCCATATTAAGTAGTCACCTTCTTTGACCATCCTGGTTCCATTCCCCATGTTAGTTTCATTCCCTCCCCCCTCATTCATCTCAATAGAGATGAATGAAATGAACCAATAAGTGATAAGACCAAACATCATTGCAAAGAATAAAACAGCGCACACAAACAGGCCACATTCATACGAATATCTATGTAAGTCAAAAGTATTATTTGCATTTCTAACTTCCCTAATGTTATCCGTTGCGGGCTGCCCGTTCGTTGCCATGGGTACTCCTATATGTTGAAACATAAGTGCATTAAGCATACTCAAACAGTTGAAATTATCATGTTGCTATACAATAAAAGAGAGAGAGAGAGATATTTTATAATGGTAACACATCTTTATTTACATTTTTCTTTTTCTCTTTGGTACTGAACCAATTTTCATCAATGTACCATTTTTTGCTATCACTATTTTACTTTAAACCCATGTTTAATATTGATGTTCTTTACTTTTCCTTTTTATTGTGAGACCTCTGCTGTTGTCTGTACTTCTTCTTCTCGTTCCTCTCTGACACTGTTGTATGCTTTGCGTACGTCCGTCAAATGTATCCAATATCTCAAGCCCTTAACCTTTACCGCAGTCGGTGTAAAAATATGACCTCATAAGGGCCATGAAATCTTGGGGCATTCCACCTACGTACGAAACTCCTTACATAGATCATATCTCCTGGCATTAGCTGTCCTCGTGGGTTTTCCTCGACAAATGTTACTGCCTCATTCCCTTCTTCTCGTGTAAATGGTGGTGCAAGCTGTCTTGATATCATGCGGGCTGCTCTGGTGAGTTTTGTTAGTCATTAAATTCTTCTCCTAATATCGTGGCGCTTTTGTGCACATCTGAATGTCTGCGGAGCGGAGAGTGTGCTGTGTGCATGCGTCTTCACGCCACGATCTCGTCCGGTGACAAATGGTGGTCTTTGCTAGGCTGATTTTTCAGCTCGAACAAGGCCAGAGGCAGGCAATGCACCCAATTCTTTTTAAGGGAGAAACACAGTTTTGACAATCCCCCCTTCAGGAGGCCGTTGATCTTCTCAACCACGCATTGCTTTGCGGATGATAAATCGAGCATAATTTATGCTTAATTCCTAACAAAGCTGTTACTTCTTTGAAAAGTTCATTAACAAAATGTGTGCCATTATCTGAGCGAATCACATCACAAATTCCCCAGCGTGGGAATACCTCCCTCACTAAGAACTTTGCAGCGCACTTGGCGTCTGGTCGTGCACATGGCCCTGCTTCAACCCACCTGGAGAATGGACAAACTATTACTATCATATATCGTGCACCATTACACCTCTCTCCCATATCATAATCAATATGCAGTTCTCTGAAGGGTTTGGGTATTGTTCCTCGCAGTGTCCTTAGGGTCATCCCTGAATTGTATATTTGACATGTTGTGCATTCCATTGCCAGCTTTGATATATGTTCCTGGAGGCCTGGTACAAACCAGTCCTCTTGAATCTCTGCTGCTATATGCTGTTTAGCATTGTGGGCTGGGAAGTGTAGTTGCTGGAATGCTATCTCTAAGAGTTTGAGTGGCATAACCACCTTCCCGGTGTTATTTTATCGCCACACGAGATCTGTTGCTGTTTGGCTACAACCTCTCTTTTCCCACAGCCCTTTTTCTTCCTCACTTGCTCCTTCTTGTAACTCCAGTATTTGTGACATGGGCATGGTGTTGTATCCGTCTGGGAGATCTTCCTCTATATGTTGATGCATTAGGTACTCACCTGTTTGTTCTTTTACTAAATGGGAGGCTTCCTTGGCTGCAGCGTCCGCTGCTGCGTTTCCCAAAGAGATAACGTCTGTATTAGACATATGGGCCTGGCACTTCACTATGGCTACCATGGTGGGCTCTTTTAATGCTTCAATCAGTTCCTTCAGGAGCTCTGCATGTTGTACTGGTGAGCCATCTGCTCTGTTGAACACTCTACTTCCCCACCTTGCCAACCCGCCGTGTACTGTTGTGGTCATATAAGCTGAGTCTGTGTACATGGTGACTGCGCACCCTTTTGCTGCACGCAATGCTTCGATGAGTGCTATAAGTTCTGCTGCTTGGGCTGAGTGGTGGAATGGCAGGCAATGCTGTACTATCACTTCATACTCACCGTCTTCCAATCTCACAACTGCCACCCCCACATGTTTTTCCCCCGTGTCCGTGTTTATTGATGTTGACCCATCTATGAAGAATACTTCTCCCTCGTTTAGGGCGTTTTCACTTACCACCGGGCCTTCCTCTTCCTCCCCCTTGTAAGTAGTACAATCGTGTTCCTGCATGTCTTCTAGTGTGCATGGTTCTGTAATGAACCTTGCTGGATTTACTGTTTTACATCGGACGATGTGTATGTTTGCACTGGACAATATTATTTCATAAGCAGTTGCTCTTTGAGTTGTCAGTGTACTTTTTGATCTTTGCAGTATAGCGAATAGGGAGTTTTCCACAAATAGGGTCACAGAGCAACCCATCACTATTGTTGCACTTTTCTCAATGGCGAACGCTGCGGCTGCGAGAGATTGCTCGCAAGCGAAATGTCTTTGCATTACTGCGTCTAATGTGCCACTGTAGTAGGCAAGAGGCTTGTGCCCTAGGGATGTTTTTTGTGTCAATACCTCTGTCATGAGGATCCCCTTACAGTGGGAGAACAGATAACACTCACATTCGTAATCTGGGTTCGCAAGCACTGGCACGCTCGAGATCAGTTCCTTGATCTGCGTCGCCCATTTCTGCTGATCACTGTATTTCTGTGTTCTCTCGTTGATCCTCCTTGAGTGCCTGCAATAATGGTCTTGTATATGCTGCATAATCTAATATCCATGCTCGGCAGTAGTTACACATGCCGAGAAATGTTTGCATTTCCTTCACTGTGTTTGGCCTTCTTACTGCTGTGATGGCAGCTACCCTGTCTGGTATTATTTTCTTGCCATCTTGTGATATTAGCTGTCCCAGATATAACACTTCTCGTTGGCAGTACTGGAGCTTCCCTCTGTCAACCTTGTAGCCCTTGTGGGCCAACAATGTCAAGAGAGTGACAGAATCTTTCCGGCATTCTTCCTCATTCTGTGGGCAGATGAGCAAATTATCTACATATTGAATAATTGTGCTCTCTACTGTCATGTTGGGCTCTCACAGTGTCCCTGGGGTAACCTGCAATGTTCGTATCTCTTTCCCCCCAGTGTGAAGGCTGTTAGATACCTGCACTCTATTGCCAATGGGATGGAGAAGAAGGCATTTTCCAAATCAATTACTGTGAAGTGTGATGCATTCTTGGGGATGCTACACAGTATGGAT
Organism: Ambystoma mexicanum; assembly: GCF_040938575.1. Lineage (NCBI taxonomy): Eukaryota > Metazoa > Chordata > Amphibia > Caudata > Ambystomatidae > Ambystoma > Ambystoma mexicanum. Next base: position 687,972,891 of record NC_090930.1, read on the forward strand.
GCCGGATTAGGGGCCGAGGGGAACTCCTTTAGGATGACGTCATTAAGGGGGCGTAGGTCGTGGATCATCCTCCACGCTCCACCTTTTGCTTTTTTGATTGGGTAAATGCAAGTGTTACATGGCGAATTTGAAGGTACTATTATTCCTTGGCCCAGTAATGGGCTTATTGTCTCTTTTATACCTTCTTCTGCTTCTCGGGACAGGGGGTACTGTTTTACCCGTGGCAAAATAGCTCCAGGTTTGAGTTTTATTTTAACTGGTGTGACTCCATGCAATAATCCCACGTCATGGGGGCCTGTGGTCCACAAATTACTGGGCATTAATTTCATATCATCATCAAAGAAGGAAGGCGGTGCCCCCACCACTGCCATCAGCTGTACTGGCACCTGTCTCTCTTGTATCATGATGTCACAGGGTATTGCTATCTCCATTACTATCTCACCGTCACTTTCTGAATCTGAGAATAGATCTTCATCTGACAGTTCTTGCAATGCAATGTCGGCATTGATGCACAACACTGTGCGCCATTCGCAGCCATGTATATCCATTGCAATGACGGCTATTCGTTTAGCTGAGATTTGAACTGCATGCAAATCTAAGGACATCACTGTCCCTGGCACAATCTCTGGGAGTGCTATTGGTCGGAAGATGAACTCCTCGGGTACCCGCCATTCTAGCTTCTTCAACTCGGGGCTACCCGTGCCAATGTTTTCAGCCCTTGAATGAATACATCCTGATCTACAGGTATGCGGCGCACTTCTGGTGCTGTTGCTGGTCCATGCACCACCAGCATTATGCGCATGGGACAGATCCCTGGGGTTGAACAAATTATCCCTCTTTCTGTGAAGGAGATAGTCATATTAAGCTTACTGAGAAGGTCCCTTCCAAGCAAGTTAATTGGGGACTGTTCGTAATACAGTAGGGGTGCCCTGACTGTCGTACCCCCCAAGGTGACATCTAGATCTTCTGTTTAAGGAACTTCGACAACAGCCCCAGAGAACCCCTGCGTCTCCAATTTACGATTAGATAGCGGAAACCGGCCTTCACGTAAACATGATTTTTCAGCTCCAGAGTCCACCATAAATATTAACTGTTTATTCCCTATCTGCGGCCCTATCAATGGTTCCTCTGCTGCATTGTAGGTCGTAGATAGTACAGGACATGCAAGTGCTCCCTGTGGGCTGTCCTATGCTGGATGTCTTGTGTTTCCCCCTTGACTGAAGACATACCCTGATACCACTGCCACTCCGCCGTATGGTGCAGGTGCACCATTATCATTCGTGGCGAAGGGTTACCCTGTGTGTATTGCATAGGATTGCGGCTTTGTGGATGCTGTTGTACATTATGAGGAGGTTCCCTTTGCTGCTCTACATACCCCTGCTCTGGCTGCCCTTGTGCCACTCCCATGGGTAATCCATTCCATAGGGGCTCCCCGGGTGAGGATGACCATATGGTTGATTGTCTTGCTACACATTATTTGATCTTCTTCTGCATTCTTGTGAGAAATGTCCCCACCTACCACAATTCCAACAGTTCCCTTGCCCCCCCCCCTCTTGGACCTTGTCCTCCATACCCACTGTTTCCTCCATACCCTTGACCACCCCCTCTGTGGCCCCTGTACCCACCTCGTCCTCCGCGGGGGGCCAACACTTGCCACTGCGGTCTTCCGTACTGCTCCTGTCCATTCCACTGTGGCTGCCCGTTGCCTGGCCAAATTGCTGCCATCCTCCCCTGTATCGCTACCAGTCCCTCCTCTTCCCTCTCCCTGTCTTGGGGGAGTGCTGCTACAGCTGCAGGGACCTCCACCAGTTTCGTTTGTACTAGCTTTGCCTCATCCTTCAATCTTTTTTGGGCTATTTCTTTCTCCCTTTCCTTTATTCTTTTGCAGTGGTGCACTATTATGCTTTGTATTTCTGGCCATCCTTTTGCTTCGATCCCTGCTATTTTGTTGAGTGCTTTCTGTACCTCTTTTCGGAACCCTCTCTTTATTATAAAGTAAAATAGGGATGTTGACTGGTACCGGGGCGTGCCCGTTTCGGCTCTCCACATCTCCTGCACCCGAAAAATGAAATCCATAGCATCCTCCCCATCATTCATTGTACACTGCATTACTGACTGTAAATCTGGTGTGTCTGGAAATGTTTCCCTTAGTGCATCCCATACTCTTGCGCGTACTGTGTTAAAGGATGCACCATCATAGCGATCACAATCCAATGTTACTCCCGGGAAACCAGCCTTTGCCAACACTCTGTCTGCCTGGTCACCCACTGCCTACACTAGCAGACTTTTGACATCCCCTACCGCTAATGGCACTCCTGCGGTATGCTTTTCAAATGCATATATCCATTTACTTACCCCGCCTGATAGCGGGGGCAATGATTTTAGCAAATTGGCTTTATCCAGAGTTGTAGTTTGCTCTTTGTCATTCTGCCAGTACTCACCTTCACTCCTTTCTTTCTTAACGTTGCCATTCTTCCCATTCTATTCCTTAATCTTCCAGTCCATTCCTCTTCCATTGTCCTTTCCAGCGGTGTCTCCTCTCCTCTACCTAATCTTCCTCCCATCGCCACACCCAACCTCCCATTCTCCTGTTCCTCATCCTCAATATCGCACCACAGTTCTTCCATCCCCCCGGTAGCCATTCCCTCTTCACCTGTGTATTCTTCCAATTCCTGAGGCCCCAGTTCTATTATTCGAGTTGGTTCTTCTTGAATCCTAAACAGTATTTCCCCCTTCTTCCACCCTTCTTCAGAGGACCTGTCGAGCGCCTGTGCCCTAGGTGTTTGTTCAGTTCTCGAAACACTTGTTCCACTCTGCTCACATATAGTTCTTATTCTAGACAACTCGTCTCTTGCCATTGAGAGCCTAGAGTCTAGGTCCTCTGTTAACTTTTCAATATCTACTGCTGTGGTGCTTACCTGTCCACGCTGTCTGGGCACTCATATGGTGGCAGTGCAGTTGGTCGTGGGGTGGCTGTGGGGGCTGTGGTGGGCACATATGTGGGATCACTATATCCTTCTGCTGGCACTGGTTTGTTTAAGAGGGGGTACAATCATGTTACCTCTATTGATCCTTCTTTTCCTGTATCCTCTCTTTCATTTTCATGTACTGTTAGGGGAGTGTCAATGGTGGAGGGCAGGTTCCGACTAATTCTTTCTTTTTGAGTGGAGGCCCTTCTTCGAATAGTCTCCACAAGTCTAATATTTCTCTTCTATTATGAAACTGTTTCCCCTTATATTTCATGAATATACATGTGGCTACCATATCCAGAACACTTATCAAATGATCTGCCTTCTGGCCATACCTGGGGTAATCCTTCTCCTTTTAATTCTGTTACTCACTGATCGTGGTACTTTTTTATACGTTCTGCATAACCAGGTCCATTTTTACAAATGTGTGCCAGGGGTGTTTCCGCCCCCATATTGTACTCTGAGTGCTCGCTTTTCCGTACTATTTTCTCTCTATCACTGTGATTTATGTGTGTGTGTGTGTATAACCCTTATCTTCGACAGTTCTTGAACTTGCACAATAAAAGACTTGCGCACAATATTACTCTCTTCGGATCTTACTGGGTCACACTTACAATGACCACACCACAGAACAATACAATGACATTGATGAAGGCCATAAAGACTGCTGTAGAGGCTTATCTGATGGAACGAGCAGCCGTAATGCCCTTGGCGAGTCTACCAAATAAAGACAATGCTGACCTTGTGCCCAAAAAGATTTCAATCCATTCTAATTCCAACACAATGGAGGTTATGTCTAAATCTAATTCTGCAAATGGTTTTTCGAGTGCAGGGAAGCGTGCATGTTTGGGTCCAACTCTGAAAAGTACTAACCAACCATTAAAATCGGTAAACAAGAAGGAGCTTGTTAAAGGTTCTCATCAAGTGAGTAGAAACACCTTTTCCAACTGCCATTCACTTATTCTCAAATGTAGAGATGCCCCATATGAAAAATATGATTTATGTAGGGCCAGTGTTCTAAATATCTTTGGTGACGTGAGCAATCTACAGGACATTGCATCAAGCGACATCGACCAAGTCGAATTCGTGTGTGATCAAAGTCTTGCGATTGTTCGCTTGTGGATTAAATCTGGCCTAGTTTTAAATTCAATCTGGAAGGAAAAAATGGAACTGTTTAGAATGGGGTTTTTGGTTGCTCAGGATCAGGAACGCCTGATTATGGAGGCGAAAGATAGTGAACAGGTCCAATCCCCAAAATGTAATCCAAAAGGTCCAGTTGTACGTTCCTGTGCTTATTGTGGTTCAAGTGCCATTTCTTCCCAGTCTGAAATTAATACTGCTCAGTCATAACCACCAAAAGATCACATCACATATTCATTAGCCTCTTGGAACACGAGAGGTCACTCATCTTCAATGGGCTTCGCCCATAAATATTCAGAATTACGATATAGTAGCGCTTCAGGAGTCTTGGCTTGTGATGACTCCGGTGTAAGATGACCATGATATTATTTTATTACCGGCTTTGACAGCGACCAGAGGCAGACCTACATCTGGCCTCTTGGTGGCCGTTAAAACTAGTAAAGGCCTAAAAATCGCTAAGTGGGCCTCCCCTAATAACTTTATACAACTAGTGAAAATATCACATGCCACGTATACTTTAGCACTAATTAACCTATATCGGAATGCTGTGGGGCCGACTAATGAGATCTTTTATAGAGATCTATCAATGGTATTTGAACTGATATCTTGTGATTCTACCATTGACGCAACCATGATGGTAGGAGATCTAAATCTCAACTGCTTACATCCTTCCAAAGCTTGCCAAAAACTTGAGAGTGGAGATGGCTAAACTTTGTAAAGGAACACAATTTACATATGGCTAATGATGCAATTGTTGGTGACATTCCGCCTCAATCGACATGGGTGAGAAATACCTCTCAATCTATAATTGATTGTTTTCATCTCTGACAGACTTTTACATAATGCCGTCAAATTTGAAATTGTGACTCAGTCAGCTAGTGATCATTACATGCTGACTTTTGTGTGGCAAGAAACATCTGATCACACCTTAACCACCCAATGTTGGTCTAAGCAGACCCTAAGTGTGAATAAGGTGAAGACGCGTTTTAAATGGTCTACTACAACACTAAACGCCCTTAATTTTGCCACTCAAGGCTTAGTTTAATCAAAGCTTGATTTCTATGCAGATATTCTTCCCTCTTTTGCTCTAATATATAGTGGAAGCCTTTCTTCTGTATTACATCATAAACATCATAATGATCAAACTCTACAACAGGTGAAACGCACCTACAGAAAAGAATTGAGAGCGTCCAACAAGTTGCCGCTTAATGAGCAAGATAGTTATCACAGGACAATCAAATGTCAGTACCGTAATTGGTGCCGGGCAAGAAAGGCTACTCTCTACCAACGGGATAGTGAAGCCTTCTTATGTGCTGCAAATAATAAAAACTCGGCCCAAATATGGTCACTGCTCAATTGTGGCTCTAATTATCCACAGGCCCACCTACAACTAAGTGGTGTGTTGGAATTACACTGGCTTGAACACTTCTCAAAGTTATAGGCAGACCCCAAATATGTTGAGTTTACTTATCATATGTCAACTACAAAACAGTGGGATCTAGATTGCTCACCAAAAATCGTTGAAGATCTGATTGGGAAATCATCATCTTCGTGGGCTGCTGGTCCAGATGGTCTTAATAACTTTGTTCAAACAAAATCCGTCCAGTTGGGCGGCTATTCTGTTTAATGTCTTTCAGAAAATTCTTCTCTCAAAAACCATCCCGTCGTCATGGCAATCTTCGCTCATTGTTCTGATCTTTAAGAAAGGTGTCAGGGAGCTTGCCTGCGAATTATCGCCCGATTGCCTTATTGGATTCTCCGGCTAAGATTTTTACACGGCTGGTGTTGAGAGACTTTACACACTGGACGGAAAGCAATCAGCAACGAGATCCCTGTCAAACGGGTTCGTTGCTGGTTTGGGCACTGCAGTTAACCTACTCACTCTAAACGCATTAAAGGCCCAAGCACAATCAACAAAGCAACGTTTATATGTTGCATTTGTTGATTTGCACTCAGCTTTTGACTCCGTGTCCAGAGTCAAGCTGATGGAAAAACTTACGATTGCAAATTGTCCGTCCAGTTTATGTGACATCATTTACGCCCTACATTCGTCCACTACGATAAAGGTGCGCTTGTCCATGGCTGGTTTACTTTCAGCGGCAATTCCAACTATTAGGGGGCTAAAACAGGGCTGTATTTTAGCTTCAGCTATTTTTAACTTTTTTATCCATGACGTGAGTCAGTCGTTTCTTGAGATTGTGTCTGATTCCCCAAAAATGAATGGGTTGAGCATCAAAGCTCTTTGGTATGCGGATGACTTGGTACTCATTTCTAAAACTCCTATAGGTTTGCAGAAATTATTGACTGCCCTAAATAAATATCTAGAAAGTAATGAGTTAATAATTAACCTTAATAAAACACAAGTTGTCACCTACGCTCCAAGAGCCTCCAGGCGAACTCAATTTGACTGGAGAATCAATAATAGGTTGGTTGAGGTGGGCCCCACATACCTTTACTTGGGAATCCAATTTGACGGCCCACTATCCATTGATTCACATTCAAGGACTTTGGACCATGAAATCGTTACAGCCATCTCCCAAACAAGGATCATTTTATATAAATTTGGCAAATTTACTATCAGGCCGGCAATTATTTACTGGAGACAAAAGGTGTTGCCTACTATCTTGTATGGCCTTGAAACCAGACATATTGTTCCTGCGTCAGTCCTGCACAAATTAGAGGCTACATTTTGGAGAGGGGTGTTGCATCTCCCTAATTGTGTCCCTGGACCTTGGTTGAGACTTGCACTTGGTTTAACGTCCTTGAATGCGGAATATAATTGGAGGCTCTGTGCATTGTTTCGAAAGTGCCTAACCTTTATGGGAACAGTTAATATTCTTGCAATATTATCTATGCATATGTTGACTTCTGAACACTTTTTTGTTAAAACATGGGTTACCCATGTGTATAGTATCTTGTCTAATGCAGATCTAACTTTGGAGACCCTTGTTGTCAATCCTGCTCGTGCTAAAACAAAACTCTTCAGATCAGACTGGATTGGAACAAGAACTGAGTGTCTTGTGTACAAAGACTTTCAACCTTTGGTTTACGAACATAAAAGCCTTGGAGTACTGGCGACTTATTTACAACAAGCACCTTCCCCGCAAGTAAGGACAACCATCTTGCGATTGCGGTTTAATCTACTTCCGACTCGAGATATTTTGGCTCGGAGGAAACTTTTGCCTCAGAAGGAAAATTATTGTTCGTTCTGTCATGAGGTCTCTGTTAAAGAGACTTTGCAACATATCATAACAGAATGTCCAAATTTAAGTGCGCTAAGAAGGAGACACTTTGATAAACATATGTCTTATTTCAGTGAAATTCCTCATGACTCCCGTTGGGCGGTAATTTTATCCACTGACTCGACAAGCATTTGTATTGCCACCCTTAACTTTCTGGTGGCGGTCAAATTGGAAACAAAAATTTGAATTCGATCAGCAAACAAAGGGTCTTCAATAGCTGTGTTACGTATGATGACATAGTCAATATGTTTTTTGAATTATCCCAGATATGTATTAAATTGTAAAGGTTGAACCAGGACAACGTACACTTGTGGGTACATACAGGAGTCTCTTTGTATGTTCCATGTTTTGGAAATTATTTGCCATAACGATTGTAAAGCTAACATGTGGTATCCGTTTTATATTCAGTGTTTTCTTATTTTGTGTTTTTTTTTCAATTTTGTGTGTTTCCTATTCATACGTTAACTGGCTCTCTATTATGTTGCTTCATTTTATGTTTTATAATGTTTTATTTATGAATTGTATTTAATTTAATTGTGTTTAAATATTGAAAACGTTGTTTTCAGCTATATTCAATAAAAAAAAAAATATATACAATGACATTACTTCAACATCATCTTTTTGCAGTTCTTTGAAAAGCTGTTACTGTAGCATGTACAACATGGGACAGACATTTAACATACTTTTAACATACAACACACAACATTGACCCTAATAAGGTCCCCTTCCCCTAGTGCACCATTTGCCCCTAAACCTTTAAGAGGTTTTACCACCTCCGAGGTATCCGGACTGAAGTAGGAGAAGGAAGAAAATAGCAGTTTCTAATGTATACACTGTGTCTCCTTATTGCCAGACACCTTTATGTTGTATTCCACTGTTAACTTATTCCCAGCACTAGTTGAGATAGCACTATGCCCGTCTTGATTCGAAATACTCCGGACTGGGTCCGTCCAGGCAGCGCTGCCTCACACTCAATGCCCGCCCCCCGGCTCCGGCAAGCGGTACTAAAAAGGTTTTTTTTGGAGCGGGACCCTGTACCCTTTGGCCTACTTTGTGCGCACGTCTAAGAGTATCAGTTGCCGTAGGCAGGCAGCTCTCTTGAGCGCGCGCGTCGTGCGTCTCTACTGCCACCCGGAATTTCTCGTGCCAGAGGAGACGATGAAAAAATTAAAAATATAATCACGCTTTCGGGGTCACCACTGAAATCAAGCGTCCCCAAAGGGCATTACCCTCCGCACAATGAGAGGCAATAAAGGACACACCCCAGGAGGGAATGAGACCAAGACCAAGTGCGGGTGAATGTAAAGGGTTTTTATCTAGTCAAATAGGGCATGCAAAGGACTCTGCAAGCTCCGAGAGCGCTCTGTCTGACAATAGCAAAGACAATCTTATTTATTACAAAACCGCGTTACAGGTCCTGCACACTGTAGGGGGCACATAGTCTCAGGGATTGGGTGGCGTTGACTAACTATAGGTGATGTAGTGATGAGCCGCTCCTGGATTGGTGGACATCCGCGTAGTGCCAACGTGGGGTGGATGGATCAGCTGGGCTCATCGGGGTGGGGCTGAACTATGAAGGTTGGTGTTTGTTTTCACTTGGGGGTAATTGTGTAGGTTGTCATATGCGTTGCGCTTGGAGGAATTTGGGTGTGTCTGGCACTTTTTTGTACTGTGAGGGCTGGCAGTAGGGAAGCAACTAAAGTTAACTGTGGGCTGGCAGCTGTATTCAATTGGTATTAATTGGGTGGATTGGCTTGCGCACTGCGCGTGAGGACCTATAAGGTCTGGCACTTGTGCTGCTCTTGAGTTGTTGCGGGGGGTCATCCGCATATGCGCTGCATTGGAGGAAGTGGTGTGGATTTGCTAGTCGCACTTCACTGAAGAGCTGTTATGGCTGGCGCTTGTGTTGCACTTGGAGGAGCAGTGTTGGTTGGACGGTTCGAAGGTGGTAGGTGCGTTGCATTGTATTGATCTGGGAGTGTTAATTTGGGCGTCGCAATCGTGGTGTTGGCCCGCCCTTTGCATTCGGGATCAATGCTGGGTGACCCTTTCATTGCAAAGATCCTAAGCTAGCCATGGGGCAGTTGGGGGTTTCTTATGTATTGCACCAAACAAACTCTGGAAGTTGCCCTGAATTGCACCCTGAGTGCAACAAATAGCAGATCGATTTTGGTTGGTTAGTTTGAGAAATCTTTATTCTCCAGCATGGGTCTGGCATGGGTTCACATGCTCATGAATATTTCCTGTCCGGCTGGGAATCCTAGGTAAAAGAAAGAAACAATTTCACTTTAAAACTGTATTTCTCCTCTTGACCAATCCCTGACCTCGGAGTCGTACTGACCCCATCCAATGATAGTGCTCTCCCTAAGCTCCACCCCCGGTGGCCATCTTCATATTTTGACCACACGCTTCAGTGTTGGGAGTCCTCAAGTTGCTCTCTCAGCTATTTTTGTGCTAATTCAAATTCGAGATTGTGCCATGGTTTCTCGAAGAAAACCAAAAAAGACTACTACAGTAGTCTGGTGGCTCAAGTCGAGCAAGGCCACTGACTCACCTTCTGGACAGGGTCATGCCTCATCTAGGACTGGCCGGAAGTAGGTTGAGTTTCTTTAAGGACACCCCACTTGCGGAGGTCCAATAGAAGGCCAAACTCTGTGATGCTGGCTCTGCCGCTGGTGCGGGTCCAGAGCCGGGCAGAAGGCTGTCGCCATCACCATCAGCCTCCACAGTGAGCCTGCTGATGAAAGGGGCCTCTTCTAAGAGAAAGGCACTAACCCCATCCAAACTCCATGTGTCAGCGGATAAACCGATGAGGGAAAAGTCTGTAGAGGACTCGTTAAGGCTAACCAAGACCTTGCAGCCTGCCAGGTCAACTGAGTCAACAACGGTGCCGTCAACTAGGGGCTTGATGAGCACATTGACTATGTCCACCACAACAGTGTTGAAGGAGAGTGGATCCGTGAAGGACGTGTTTGCTATGACCACCCCATGGGTGTCCTTGCCCCTGAAGCGAGGTATGGCTGCAGAGGAAGGGGCCACTGGCTTTTCCAACGACTCTGCACACACTGGTCATGGAAATCCAGCAGAAGATGTCCCCGGCAACGTGGCCTACGCCTCCACGGGACCCTCAAGAGCCTCCAAGCCCGCCCCCGCTGAAGAGAAAGTCGAAGGGTGCATTGGTCCTCTGCATCATCCGAACCCTCCTCCACCACCACCACCACCACCACCACCACCACCTTGTCGCGACACAACCCCAGCCGGAGTCCCGGCTCCACACACGGCTACTGTGGCTATGGACACCGCCAAGGACAACTTTGTCCCGACTGGCAGAGAAACACCACACACGCACAAGCCCCATAGGGCCCATAGAGCCTCCCCACCGAACGAAGCAGGTCTCCTCGAAGGTCCAATTTGGTATAAATCTGGGCATCTTTAACTTGGTCTAGCATCTCAGGGATAAGTGTCAAGGGGTAGCGGTTCTTCACGGTGATCTGGTTCAATGCGTGGTAGTCAATACAGGTTCCCAAGTCTCCTTCCTTTTTCGGTACGGAAGGACTGGCTGCGGGGGACTTCGAAGGACGGATAAATCTGTTTACAAGGTACTGTTCTAAATAGGATTTCAAATGAAGGTTTTCTGGTTCTGTGAGAGCGTAGATCCTGCCGCAAGGGATTTGTGCACCAGGAACAAGGTGGATCTGACAGTTTTATAGGGCCTGTGCGGTGGCAATGTATTGGTTTAGTCCTTTCGGAAAACATCCTGGAAATCATGGTATTCACTTGGCAAGGTATTCGTTGCTCCCACGGTTGATACTGTCACTCCGGGAGTCATGGGGATACAGACGTCGGGTTTCTCCTCTTGGTAATAGTAGGCAGGGGAGCAGTCACCGGGGAAGGTTAATTTTCGTGCCCACCAGTCGATCAAAGGGTTGTGAGCAACCAACCATGGCATCCCTAGTATTAGCCTGAACTAAGGTACCTTGATGAGATCGATTGAAACAGACTCCTGATGTCCGTCCTGGCACAGCAAGGTTACCCTAGCTGTGCACTGGGTTACTGGTCCGGAAGCGATTTCTGTCCCATCCACGGTGGTAACCTTGTCCATAGTTGGCTTAGAACACAAAGGAAGCCCCATCTCTGCTGCCAGTTCTTGATCAATATAATTTCCAACTGCTCCGCTATCGATGTATGCTTCAACGGCATGCATTCTTGACGACTGTTGGTGGTTAATTAAGATCACTGGTATTGCAAAGTGCGAGGTCAGCAACTCTTTCTTCTCACTCGACAAACTGACCTCTATGTTTGTCGAGCTTGGTAGTTTTCCGATTCCTTAGCTTCATCCTTCTCTGTGGCCCCGACTGTTCTTCTTGGGGGTTTTACTGGACAGTCCTTCAGGAAATGTCCTGGTTTTACACAATACAAACAAAGCCGTTGTTGTCTTCTTTTGTCCCGCTCTTGTTTTGTTAATGAAGGCCGTATCCCTCCAATCTGCATGGGTTCTACAGCATTTTCAGGTATACTGGGTGTGTTTTCCCTTGGTCGAACATACACAATCCAAGGGTCCGTCTTAGACCGGTCTGCCTTTCGGTCCTGCAATCAGTGGTCTAGCTGCACGACCAGATTTATGAATTCTGCACAGTCTCTGGGTGGATCAACCACCTGGGCTAAGACGTCCTTTAATTCGCCTCGTAAGCCTCGATGGAATAACGTGGTTCTTTTGTTTTCTGGCCACCTAGCTTTGGCAACCAGTCTGTTGAAGGCAGCAATGTACGTTAACAAGTCCTGTTTCCCCTGTCGGAGGGACAAGAGTTAATTGTCTACTGCTTGTTCCTGGGTATGGCAAGCAAAATGTTTTTCCATTTCTCTCTGGAACCCCCCAAAGTCATGTAATAGAGGATCGCAATGGGTTACCAACGGCACCGACCAATCTGCTGCACTACCACTCGGGTATGATAAGACAAAAGCTACCCAAGCTTGGTCGTTTGGAAATGCTCCAGGCCTACAAAGAAAATGAAGGCGGCACTGATTGATGAATGCCGCATATTTCAGTGGGTAGCCTGAGAACCTTTCTGGCGGTGCCAGGGGCACTGTTCCAGGTAACGTGATCTGTACCAGAGTGGGTTGTATGGCGGGGTTTTACATCGTTGGATTGCTTCCAGGTAGAGGCGTCTGTCCTGCCTGTGATTGCAAGTATTGCCTGCTAATCTCTTCAGTGTGTTCTTTGGTCACTATTAGGTCTCTCCGGAGGGCATTAGTCTCTTGTCGGGCAGAATAAACCTCAGCACGAACCTCGCCTAGTAATTGGGCTAATTGGTCATCTGATGTCTCCATGGCACCCAGGTGGATTTGTTATGGTAGGCTTTGCGTTCTGTTATGCTCACCTGGTATCCACAGGGACGCCACCCAGCCGGGTTACTCGGTGGTATGCTTCTCAGCTTTGCCCTGATGTTGTCTGCGGGGAAGATTCTGCCTGAAAATACAGCAGGACTGTGTTCAAGACTGACCAACTGGGGTAAGTATCCTCCCTCCACCCCCGTATGATTTCAGTCCCTCTGGCGCCCTCTCCTCACCTTGTGCGAGTGTGGTCCAGTTACTTCACGGACGCCGGCCCGTTTGATATTGTTCAGGTAGGTCTTATTGCTGTTCTTTAGTTTTGTTGCTATCCTGCATGCCTTTCTTTGTTTAAAAAGTCTCTTTTTTCTCCCTTAGGTATGCAGAGCTTCAGCGCGGCGAACTGGCTTGGTTGAGCCCCGCTGGTAAATGATGGTGCATTAAGAGCACTATGATGCGGTAGGTAAGCTCTATGCGCAGCGCTGCAAAGTCTTGCCTTTGCTAACCTGTGTTTTCCTTCCTTGTAGGTCTCGGTGTTCCTCAGCGCGAGTGGAATGTCCGGAGTGGTGCCAGCCGAGAGGCAACCAGCCAGGTAAGCCTTTTGAGCAGGTCGTAAATTTGTAAATGTCTCTACTGCTTTCTTTAATGTTGCATCTATGTGCCTCTTTCAGGTCGTTCTGTCCGGGAGGCGTGCAGATTTGAGGAAGCTGTTCTCAGTAGCTGCGAGTGTTTAAAGATGAAGACTGCAGGTAAGATGCTGCTGCTAATGATGATCCTTTTGTCTCCTTGCAGGTTCTGCTTGTTCGAGGTAATAGCTGGACATGGTGAGCGTCATGTTGCAAGCTGCAAAGTAACACAAAGTGTGTTGTCTTGCTCGGGTGTGGTTTAAATAGCCCCAACAAAATAGTCCAGGTAAAGTAGTCCCTAGGCTAACACACCCAAAACACTAGACCGCATAGCTTGGTTCTTAGAAACCAAGCTATGTGGATGCCTCCAGGTTGGCTGACAATACAATAAAGTAGTTCCCAAGCACATTGTTTTTCATGGTGTATGAGCCTGGCGCCATAGGCACCAGGACTGGCCCCATGAGGGCTTTTGAAGAGGATGCCAGGCTCTAGGGCCCGAGTCCTGACTCCACCTGGCCAATGGGTTTGCCAGAGGAGGTTTTGGGCGAGGGTCGTGACAGAAGATACAGCAGCCTCTACCATCAAGGGAGCTAACGCTAAATGCTAAACTGGGTCCTATTCTAGACTTCCTGCCCAAAGACAAGAAGGTCGAGGCACTGGAACCTTTTCATGAATGGGATTTGGCCTCGGACCATGCCATCACAGTGGCAGTGGACATCGCTGACACGGGTTTCTGGCAGAAGGGGAACTGGGTGTCCCTGCGTCGGCAAGGTTGTTTTTTTTTTTTTACTCCCTTTTTTAAATGATTCACGTCTCAACATCGGTCATTCAGTACAAAATTAAGATGCAACAACTGATTCCGGGCATATACATCATAGAACCAAGGCTTTGGGGGTCATGGGAGACCAAGCCGCTCAGTGAGCCACCTGATCCACCCGCACAGGAGGTACAGCAACCGGACATCATCCCTCCCACGGCTTGGACCGTCAATCAGTCTGGATCATTGTTCTGAGATCGAAAATAGGCATTGAAGGGACTCCAGATATTTTTGTGCAGGTTCTGTTGCCCGCAGAGATTGGCATACTCTTTGTATCGCTAAACCAGGTCAGGTCCTTCATCCATCTGCTCAACCCTGGAGGGGAATGAGTTTGTCCACTTCATCAATATGCAGTGCCTGGCTGCGATCATACAAGTCGAAAGTAGTTTCTGGTACTGTTTTGACAGCCCCGGGAGCCACCCAAATATACAACACAACAGATCACAAGGTATTGACTGCCCAAGCATTTCAGATATGGTTTCTACCATCCCCTCCCAGAATGAACGCATTTTAATACAAGCCCATATCATGTGTAGAAAGTCGGCCGAGTCAGTATTACATTTCGAGCAACGAGCTATTGAACTGTTGCATGCGGGCCGGGGAAAGATAAACTCTGTGTAGTCTCTTAAGCTGGATCAGTTGTAGCCGGTTATTAAATGCCCCACTGTGTGTACTGCCACAGAGTACCACCCACTGTTTGCCTAAAAAGGGCGTCCCTGCATCCTCTTCCCATTTCTGTTTGCACTTCAAAGCTTCCTGGGGGATATCTTGCTGGACTAACTTGTAGAGTGTGGAGACCACCCCCCTACTCCCGGGAGAGCACCTGATGTACTTTAACAATGGGGTAGTATGCAGGATTTCCAGGAACACAGGACCATTCCCTGAAAACAGCTCTCATTCTAAAATGCTGTAACCTTTGATGAAAGCCCTCTCCCATGTTTTCTGCAAATAGCTCATGCGTAATGAAAGACCCATTCGGGTACATGTCCTCCATACAGATAATTCCCACCCCCTGCCATTCCTGAATAATGGCTTTCTTCACATGTTGGCGCTATGTTCCCTATATTCCAGAGTGAGATACCCGGGTCAAAGGGAAGAGCCAACCCTAGCTTCTTCAAAGCTCTTTTCCATGCATGTATTGTGCATGCAACAGGATCGAATTTGCATTTATCTGACAGCCTGCTGGAGATCAGCACCCCCTGAAGTGTGTACGAGTACACCAAGCATTGTTCTATGAGTACATGAGGGGCTGCATGGGCCCCCGCCATCCACAGTGATGCAAAATATAGTTGAGACGCTAGAAAATATAACTCCATGTCCAGTGCACCGACAACCCCTCTGTCCCAAGGGAGGGTTAGTGTTTCCCAGCTGATACGAGGGCTCTGTGTGTGCCAACCCAGCCTTACCAGTAGGACTCGTAAGTCCGCAAAGTAGCTCACCTGCAGCCACACTGGGATGTTCTTACAGATATAGAAGCTTGGGGATCACTATCATCTTGGCGACCACTATCCTACCCAGTAGTGAAAGAGGGAGCCTGCACCATCTTTCCACCCTAGCCTTCAGGGTGTGTAGATATTTTACATGGTTGACCTCTAATAGTGTTTGGGCATCTCTGCTCACCCGCACCCCCAAGTATGTAACCGCCGACTGTTCCCATCTGTATCCTTCATTGTTTGGGGGTCTAGTCGTGGCCTCGTTTAGAGGGAATAAGGTGGATTTGCCCTGTTGATCCTGAGACCTCGCCGAACCTTGCCACTTCCTGCGTCAGCGGAGCCAGGTGGGATCTTTAAGATACAGAATTGCGTTGTCCGCGTACAGCGATAGCAGCTCCATGGCAAACCCCCTGCTCCCCCCACCGCCAAGCCCCTATTTCCATGTAATCTGCGCAGCCGGGCTGCCATTACCTCTATCGCTGCAGCAAAAAGCAAGGGTAAGATCAGGCAATCTTGCCTGGTCCCCCGTCCCGGTTTCAAGATTCAGGAGTGCGTGCGGCCGATACCAATTCGAGCACTTGACCCGGCATACAGCAGCCGTACCGCGGAGAGATAGTAATCTGGGACCCCCAACTGACACAATACTTCGAATAGATAACTCCATTCCACGGAGTCAAATGCTTTTTCCATGTCAAGCAGGGCCACCGCAGCTTGTACTTTGGGGTCGATCTAGGCAGTGGTCGAAGTGAGCAGGAGCGATCGGGAGCGGTGCTCCTGTACTTTTTTTTAAATTACCTTTTTGTAGCTCCTATACTTTTATTTTAAAAAGGAACCGTTCCGGAATGGATTCATTTTAAAATAAAAGTGTAGGAAGAAGTTGAAACTTGCACTTTCAGTCCACTGCACTGAACATTCCCTAAAATAGCAGGTGCAAGTGTTTGGGGGGGTGTATTGTGTGTGGGAGGTGGCATGGCGATGGGGTTTGTGGGGAGCAGGGGCAGGCCAGCAGGGAACATAGTTCCACTACTTCTTTTCGTACACTTCGACCAATGGATCTAGGTCATTTTTGCAAACAGCCAACATAAATTTAATGAGGTCGACCTCCCAGGTATAAACCCAGACTGGTCCACATGTATAATGTGTGATACATGCGGGAGCAATTGGTCCTCCAACACCTTAGCAAATATTTTTGTGTCAAGGATTCGCAAGGATATTGGGTGGTATGAAGAGCAGTCGAGGGGATCCTTATCTGGCTTCAGTATTAGCATTATCACTGCCTCACGCATAGTTGGAGGGAGGCATCCCACCGACATACCCTCCTCCCACACCAATAACATATGCTGAGCCACCTCGGGGCCCCACTCCTTGTAGAACTCAGCCGTTATCCCGTCCGTAGCAGTGCTTTGGAAGAGGGCAAGGCGCGCATTGCCAAGAGGATCTCGTCAAGTGTGATGAGTACCGCCAGAGTTTACACCGCCGCCTCGCTCGGCTTTGGCAGGGACGTCTCTCTGATGTAGTCCTCCTGCTCTTCTCTGGGCAGATTTCCCCTCAACGCATATAGCGTCTCGTAATAGTGACTGAATGCGTCCGCTATCGTGTCCAGCCTCACTACAACCTCTCCCTCAGCTGTTCTCACTGCTGTTATTTCCCCGTTTACCCTTTCTTGCCTCACCATTGCTGCCAGCAGTCTGCCCGACCTACCCTCCCCGCTGTACCTACGAGCCATTGCTGGTCTCGCAAGGTATTTAACCTCCTGCTCCGCAAGGTCATTAAAGCGGTCTAGCGCATCCCTCAATTTAGCCAGAGAACCCGGACCACCTCCCGTATCTATCTCCCCATCGCATCTCTTGACTTCCAGCTTAGTTTCATTCAGCTGCCTATGTATCAGTTTTAACACTCACAATTCCAGAGACAGGCACCCTCCCCAAAGTACAGCCTTAAATGCCTCCCATAAAGAGCTCATCCCGGATACAGTACCCAGATTCTCACGAAAATAAGCCTTGACCAGGTTGTGTACCACACTCTTAAACACTGTCTGACATTGCTGCAGACTTAAACCTCCAAAAGGGTTGGGATGCTACCTGGGGCAGGCAAGGATATAGTCCAACCACAATGAAGTGCTGTGCACCGTTGAGTGGTGCGAGTACTCCCTGCCTTCCAGCCTTAGCAACCTCCACACATCCCCACCTCAGGTTTGTGCATGCCACTCAAGACCGCTTTCGCTGTTTTGGAACTGTTTTTACACCCCCACCCCTTGCCAATCTCTCTCCTCGGGTCTAGCGCTACATTGAGATTCTCTGCCCACACTATGCTAGTATGTAGGTATTTGTGACACCTGTTCACTAAAGTCTCAAAGAACCCAGGATCATCCACATTGGGACCATATATGTAATGTATCATGCAATCATTGTGTTACCCCAACATCCTGAGACGATGACAAATCTCCCTTGCGGATCAATCACAGTGTCGTTCGTGTGGAATTGCACCGATTTATGCACCAGTGTCATCCCCCCTGCTGAATAGGCAGAGTATGAGGTGTAGTGTTTACAGTTTTCCCAGCTCCTGTCTACCCCCCACCCACCAGATGGGTTTCTTGCAGCAAGATTACTTTGGCGCTGTGCCTTTTGCAGTACTAGAACACCTTGCAGGCTTTGCACGGGTTATTCAGTCCCCACACATTCCAACTGATCACTTTATCCACCATTATTAGTCTGGATACACCGATACACTGACTGCTAACCAGTCTCATGAGACATGAACCCTTTTGAACTAACATAGGCCACCTTTCCCAAGTACTAACCCCCCTTCCCGTCCCCCCTCCTCCCCAGCAATCCCCCGACCAACCCAACACCACCACCCACCCCCAACTTGCAGTGACTTGAGCCCCCCCCCAACCTCACACAATAACCAAATTACCATAGGCCCAGCCCGGGGGCACCGGACACTGCCACCCAAGTGACCTCCACCGCTCCAGACCTTGAGGGGAGGACCTTCAAAACATCACCTTGTTTTGTGGTTGGACGGATTCTTTACATTCTCAAACAAACATATTCAAAACCCATCGGGGAACAACTGCAAATAACTGTCATGATCTCTGCTTCCAAAAGGTCAGGGTTTTCCCAACTCCCTTGGAAGCAGATCCATAACCCAGGTTCCGAGTGCCAACCAGTCCCAATTGGGACCTTTTGGACCCAGTCCTGGCGCCAGTGGCACCAGGCTCATAAATATGCCCAGTCCCAGCGCTGGAAGCGCCGGGCTCATAATGCTTGGGTGGACTTACCTGCAGCAGACCATGCTGCTTACTTGCCTGCCAGTTGAGCCTCTGATCCTCTTCTGTTTGGAACTACTTTTCCTGTTGGGTGGGGCTGGAGCCACTCCCTAGATTCAGAACACTGGAACTCTTCTGGAAGGCAGGAACTCTTTTTTTTACCAGGAACTCTTTTCTTACTTAGGCGTGGCTGTGGAAGGAGACACCTAAGCACTACAGGAGGCTATTTAAACCACACCCGGTGGATGAATCTTGCTTTGCGTTATTCTGCACCCTCTGCAGCAGAGAACGCTCATCGTGTCTTCTGCATCAGGAAAAAGGCTTACCATCCTGAATCCAGTCTTCAGCAACACCTATAAAGACAAGAAAGAACAGGTTAGCATTCCGGCATCTGAAAGGCAAAGGCTTACCTACTCTTCATGCGCTCCGGAGGTCTTCACACTGCATTCCGGCATCTGAAAGACAAAAGCTTACCAACTCTTTGCACGCTCCGGAGGCCGTCGGCGCTGCATCTCGCATCTGAAAGACAAAACAAGGTGCGTTTAAAGACATTGGGGAACTTTAATACTCACGTGCCATTACTCCTTTCCACATCTAACCCAGTGGGTATCCCGGCACCCTGCAGCCGCTCCGAACTTGTACCTACAAAATAAAAAGACAGTTAGAGCGCTTCGTGAAGCTGGCAACAAGCGCTTACTTACGTGCTTCCAGGCGCTTCTATTCATCACACGGGCTCCATCTTCAACTCACTTCAGCCCGTCATCCGCCATCGCCGGAACCCTGCAAAACAAGAGACATCATTATTAAAGACTTTAAAGACATTTGAGTTACTCGAAACTTACCGTTCGTGCAGTAAACGACGGACAGCAGTCCTCTGAAGTCAAGAGGCCTGCGCTACCTATCCAGTGAAGAAACTGGTTACAGCACCCTGCCCCGAGGCAGATGGAGAGCTCGGCATTCACTTACCTAAGGTGAGAGCGTTAACCTGTGGGGGTCTACAGGAGAGGAGAAGAGGAAAGAGATAGGGACACCCCAATAACCCCAGTTCATTAACCCCATATTTTCCATCTGCAGACATCTTACTCTGCACGTCAGGCATACAGGGCACAGAGGTCCAGCCCAAAGAGCCAACCTGGTGCTGCACATCACCTTTGAAGATACGGTAGTCGCCCAGTCAAGACCGGCGCCTCTGCGAGAATCAGGTGAGCGTTACAGAACGCAAAGCCTACCGCAAAACTCTCGCCCAGGCGCTATGGAAACCTCGGATACTGACCACCTAGCCCGGTTACTTGGGGAACTAAGGGCAGAAGTGCATGCAGCTCGTCAGGAAACGAACGCTCTAAGAAGGGAACTAATTATTTCCAAGGAGAGAACAGATGATCTTGCTAGACAATTGCTACCCGCATCAGGGGCAAATCTTCCTTCAACATCCTCTATGAATCCAGTGCAGATCAACCTACCTGGGAATGTACCTCTGGCTCCGCCCGAACGATTTTCTGGTGATCCAAAGAGGTTTGCGGTATTTATCAATCAGTGCCGGTTGCACTTCTTATGCCGGCCAGCAGCCTTTCCAACTGATCAAGCTAAAGTAGCTTTTGTACTTTCGTACCTTAGTGGCAATGCGGCAGACTGGTCGATCCCTCTAGTTAATCAAGATGATCCGGTTCTCCATGATTTTCAAGCCTTTCAGCTTAGTATGGAAAAACTGTTCGCAAGACATGCACAGGGGCAGGCCTTGGACAATGAGCTTCTTTCGTTGCGACAGGGTAATCAAGACCTTTTGGCTTATATTGCATCTTTCAATAGACTAATAGTGGAAACTCAATGGCCTGAGGACAAAAGGATTACGCTGTTTTATAGAGGTCTACGTGGAGAGCTCAAAGACGTTTTAGCCCAAGTAGTGAATCCCCCACAAGACTGTTCGGATTATATAGACTTGGTCGTTCAAATAGATCACAGACTGCAGAACAGGAAGGCCGATCGTTCCAAGTTTGATGCTCGAGTATTTTCCAAACCGCCAACTCCTTCCAAAGGAGTAGACTCCGGGGAACCCATGCAAATAGGGGGTCTGAAAGGTCCTCTAACACAAAGGGAGCGGGAAAGGAGAAAACAGTTGCAATTATGCCTATATTGCGGAAACTCAGGGCACTTTCTTCGAGACTGTCCGGTGAAACCTGCCAAGAAGGCAGTAGGAGCTGCAGTTACCACAGTTACAAACTCTGAGCAGGGAAACGACCTCGCCCGACAAGAATAGAGGTCCTCTTGCCGAGCGTGAAAACCAGTTCCGTGACCTCGCATTTCGTGATACCTATGGTCCTCATTAGCCCTGATAATCCGGGTCGATTACATGCAATTGAAGCTTACGTCGACAGCGGTGCCATCGGCAATTATGTGGATCATGAAATGGTTTTGAGGATGAATCTAACTCTCTGTCCCAAGGCTGTAAAGGACGTCATTACTACGGTGGATGGTACGGAAATAGCCTCCGGGCCAGTAACGCATACCACTCAAGAGGTGACGCTAGTAAGTCAAGATGGACACCATGAGAAGATCGTGTTCGATGTGATCAAGGCCCCTCAGTTCCAGATTATTCTAGGAATACCTTGGTTAGAGAAACACAATCCTCTGATCGATTGGCGAGCAAGAACGGTCCAGTTTCCAGAATGTCTCTACGTGTCACCCTCCTTCTGGTGTTGCACTGGCAGCAATTTCTTCAGAGACTCCCCAGTTACCTCCCGAATACCTAGAATACCAAGATGTTTTCCGGAAGGAGCAGGCTAACTCTCTACCTCCTCATAGGTCTTATGACTGCCAGATAGACCTGATACCTGGATCTACTCCTCCTTGTAGTAGAATTTATGCCCTCACCGAGCTTGAGAACCTTCACCTTCGACAATACCTGGATCAATACCTGGCAAATGGGTTTATTCGTCCCTCCAAGTCCCCTGCCTCTTCAGCTTTGTTCTTCGTTCCAAAAAAGGAAGGAGACCTTAGAACTTGTATCGATTATCGCTCCCTGAACCAGATCACCGTTAAGAATAGATATCCGTTACCTTTGATCCCTGAACTCCTGGACCAAGTCAGAAAAGCATGCATATATACAAAGCTGGATCTTAGAGGAGCTTACCACTTGGTACGAGTAAAAGAGGGCGATGAATGGAAGACGGCCTTCCGCACCAAGTATGGGCTATTTGAATATCAGGTCATGCCCTTCGGACTTTGCAATGCCCCGGCCGCCTTTCAATATTTTATGAACGATGTCCTCAGAGAGCTCATAGATGTGTGTGTTGTTGTTTACATCGACGACATTCTCGTTTATTCTTCATCGGAATCTGAACATCGGAAACACGTGAAAATGGTCCTCGAAAGATTGCGTCAACACAAACTTTTCGCTAAGTTGGAAAAATGTGTTTTCAACGTGACTGAAGTTGAATTCTTGGGATTCATATTATCACCTGGCGGAGTGCGTATGGATTCAAAGAAGGTCGATGCAGTTCTCAAATGGCCATCACCATCCTCCGTAAAAGGTGTGCAAAGCATGTTAGGCTTCGCTAACTTTTACCGCAGGTTTATCCCCGAGTTCTCTCGAATAGTCCAGCCCATCACTGCCTTGTTAAAGAAAAACAAACGTTTTGAATGGTCTACCGAGGCAGAACAAGCTTTCCAGGATTTGAAGACTAAATTTATCTCTGCACCAATCTTAAAACACCCTCGCCCCGAACTCCCCTATATCGTGGAAACTGATACTTCAAGCCTTGCCATGGGGGCAGTTCTATCACAAAAGGACCCGGTAACCAATCAGTTGCATCCCGTGGCATTTTGGTCCCGCAAATTCTCGCCTCCTGAAGTCAATTACACGATTACTGACAAGGAACTTCTGGCTATCAAGTCTGCCTTTAAGGCTTGGCGGCACTATCTGCTGGGGGCCCGACACACCGTTACTGTGATTACGGATCACCGAAACCTGCAATATTTGAAAACCGCAAAAGCCCAATCCTCTAGACAACTCCGTTGGGCATTATTCTTTGCCGAGTTTGACTTCATAATTACCTATCGACCTGGTACCAAGAACGGTAAAGCCGATGCCCTTTCTCGGATGGGAGTGGAAGAACACTTGATCAACCCTAAACCTGTACCAATCATTCCCGAACAAAGAATTCTGGGTGTAATCACCACAGAATCCATAGAGGAAGTTAAGGATAAAGCCAGGCAACTTGTAACTCCAGCAGACATACAGAATTGGCATCTGCAGGGAAAGGACTTTGCAGTAAAGGACAACTTATTGTATTTCCAAGAACGATTATACCTACCCAGCACAGATTTACAGAAAAAGATAATCTCTTGTTATCACGACTCTTTAATGGAAGGTCATCCCGGTATAGCCAAGACCTCAGAAAAGATCAAGCGCTACTTCTGGTGGCCGTCTTGGAAAAAAGATATCAGAGACTTTATAATGTCCTGTGGAGTATGCGCCCAAAACAAGAGTCAAAAGGAAAGACCAGCAGGCCTCTTACGCCCTATTGACATCCCACCTCGCCCTTGGCATACGCTTTCTATGGACTTCATCACCGATCTACCTCCATGCTCCGGATACAATACGATTCTAGTAATCGTGGACTTATTCTCCAAGATGGCGCATTTCATTCCGCTCAAAGGCTTGCCAACAGCAGCAACTCTGGCCCGAGAATTTCTCGAAAACATCGTCCGACTGCACGGTTTTCCTTCGGTTCTAATTTCGGATCGAGGTAGTCAATTTATTTCTCATTTTTGGCGAAGTTGCTGTCGGTCGGCTCAAATTGATGTGAGACTATCGACCAGTCACCACCCTCAGACCGACGGACAAACCGAGAGGACCAATCAAACTCTGGAACAGTATTTACGCTGCATGCTGCAACAAACTGAAAAAACTTGGAAAGATATCCTTTGGATAGCCGAGTATGCCTACAATAACTCTGTCCATTCGGGAACTGGGAAAACCCCGTTTTTTCTTTTGTACGGCAGTCACCCTCGAACCTCGGAGTTGGATCCCCTCCAAGATCTTGAAACACCAGCAGTAGACTACCTGCATTCTACAATCACCCAAGCCTTTAAGGAAGCTGTTTCTCACCTTCAAAGGGCTAAAGAACAATACAAGAAAGGAGCAGATCAACATCGGAAGGAAGCCCCCCACTATAAAGTAGGGGATCAAGTCTGGTTATCCACCAAATATCTATCTCTTAAAGGGCCACGCACATTCAACCCAAGATACCTTGGTCCCTATTCCATCACTACCATAGTAAACCCAGTAGCGGTCAAGTTGGACTTGCCCCCGCACATGAAGATACATCCGGTCTTCCACGTCTCTCTATTAAAACCCGTGCAACCTCAAACCCGACTAACCAAATCTCCAAAACCTATCCTAGTTGATGGAGAACTCGAGTTTGAAGTCAAAAGCATTCTGGACTCCAAGATCTCCAAATCTAAACTATTCTACCTAATTGACTGGAAAGGCTACGTCCCCCAAGAGAGATCCTGGGAACCTGCTGAATATGTCCACGCTCGCCGCCTAATCAAAAGATTTCACCGAACATTTCCTGACAAGCCAAAACCCCCGGAGAAGCCCGGTTTGGGAGGGGCCTTGAGGGGGAGTACTGTCATGATCTCTGCTTCCAAAAGGTCAGGGTTTTCCCAACTCCCTTGGAAGCAGATCCATAACCCAGGTTCCGAGTGCCAACCAGTCCCAATTGGGACCTTTTGGACCCAGTCCTGGCGCCAGTGGCACCAGGCTCATAAATATGCCCAGTCCCAGCGCTGGAAGCGCCGGGCTCATAATGCTTGGGTGGACTTACCTGCAGCAGACCATGCTGCTTACTTGCCTGCCAGTTGAGCCTCTGATCCTCTTCTGTTTGGAACTACTTTTCCTGTTGGGTGGGGCTGGAGCCACTCCCTAGATTCAGAACACTGGAACTCTTCTGGAAGGCAGGAACTCTTTTTTTACCAGGAACTCTTTTCTTACTTAGGCGTGGCTGTGGAAGGAGACACCTAAGCACTACAGGAGGCTATTTAAACCACACCCGGTGGATGAATCTTGCTTTGCGTTATTCTGCACCCTCTGCAGCAGAACGCTCATCGTGTCTTCTGCATCCGGTCCTGGGCCTAAGGAAAAAGGCTTACCATCTTGAATCCAGTCTTCAGCAACACCTATAAAGACAAGAAAGAACAGGTTAGCATTCCGGCATCTGAAAGACAAAAGCTTACCAACTCTTCGCACTCTCCGGAGGCCGTCGGCGCTGCATCTCGCATCTGAAAGACAAAACAAGGTGCGTTTAAAGACATTGGGGAACTTTAATACTCACGTGCCATTACTCCTTTCCACATCTAACCCAGTGGGTATCCCGGCACCCTGCAGCCACTCTGAACTTGTACCTACAAAATAAAAAGACAGTTAGAGCGCTTCGTGAAGCTGGCAACAAGCGCTTACTTACGTGCTTCCAGGCGCTTCTATTCATCACACGGGCTCCATCTTCAACTCACTTCAGCCCGTCATCCGCCATCGCCGGAACCCTGCAAAACAAGAGACATCATTATTAAAGACTTTAAAGACATTTGAGTTACTCGAAACTTACCGTTCGTGCAGTAAACGACGGACAGCAGTCCTCTGAAGTCAAGAGGCCTGCGCTACCTATCCAGTGAAGAAACTGGTTACAGCACCCTGCCCCGAGGCAGATGGAGAGCTCGGCATTCACTTACCTAAGGTGAGAGCGTTAACCTGTGGGGGTCTACAGGAGAGGAGAAGAGGAAAGAGATAGGGACACCCCAATAACCCCAGTTCATTAACCCTGTATTTTCTATCTGCAGACATCTTACTCTGCACGTCAGGCATACAGGGCACAGAGGTCCAGCCCAAAGAGCCAACCGGGTGCTGCACATCACCTTTGAAGATACGGTAGTCGCCCAGTCAAGACCGGCGCCTCTGCGAGAATCAGGTGAGCGTTACAATAACAGCCATTTAACCTGAGACCATTTTGGCCCAGTCCTTGAGCGGCACAGGAGCATTACCCCTTCTCTGCTCCCTCTCCTACTCCTTGCTTGAAGGGCCCAACTGTTCACTTCGGCAAGGATTCAAGAAAGTCTTGTACCGCACCTGGGTCTGTAAAAAGTGAGCTTGGCCTCCATACTGGACACGTAGTTTGGACAGATATAGCATGGAATACTGCATCCCATGATCTCGGAATGCTCTTTTTCTCTGCCAGGACTGATGCAGTGAAATCTGGGTAGAATGATACTCTACTGTTCTCGTAGGTAAGGTCCCCAGGTTCTCTTGCCCTGTGGAGTATAGTGTCCCAGTCACGGTAGTTCAACACACGCGCGACTATCTGGCAGGGGTCTAGGGGCAACCTGTGACACCCGATGTGCCCTCTCCCCTAAGAATTGGGAGGACAGTGGTGGTCCCTGCAGTACCGCCTTTATTGAACTTTCCATGTAGACCTCCACGTTCTGCTGCATGATTGATTCCAGAACCCCCACTACCCGGAAGTTATTTCTCAGTGATCTCGCCTTGAGGTCCTCATTTTTGTCCTCGACAGTCTTCACCTCTCACTGCAGCTCCCGAATTGCCTGTGTCACATCATTGCTGGTATCCTCCAGCGTGCCCACCCGGAGCTCAACCTCGGAGATTCTTCCACTCTCCTTCTCGATGTGTTCCTGCATCCTGTCAACTTTGTAAGCCTTCAGGTCCAGCTTTGTATTGATGGATGCGAAACCTGACCTCATCTCTGCTAGCACCAGTCCCAGCTCTGACGATGTATTCCCCCTCGAGCCTGCAAGTGCCTCCGCTTGGCCGGAAGGGGGTGACTTGTCTTATGTATCTTGAGACACCATAATCTTTTCCCTCTCCTTGTGCAGCCCCTCTTTCTGGGTGAATGGCAAGCAGGACTGCCGCTTATTTCCCTTACCCATATAGGTCTTTGTGGGGTGCACTACTGTGTTGCCCCAGCACAAGCACAGTGCAGTGGTTAGAGCACACATGGTGGTGATCTCCTCAAATCTGGTCTTTGGTCAACGATCTCCAGGCGGGCCCTGGTCTCCCTTTTGTATATTATCTAGGCGATGTGGAGTCACCTCCACCTTTCATGCACTTGAATTGGTTGGCAGCACTGTTGTGGCACTCCCGCGCCGGCTCAGTCTCAAGACGGGAGTCCTTTCACATGTTCCTAAGACCTGTATCTGTGGCTGGCCACACAGGGCACCACCCCCACCCCTCCTCGCTGGTTATCGCTGCTAGCAATCACGCCTTGCTCGTGACACATTTGAGGCAGGACGGGTTCACACCCAAGGTGGCTGTCAAGACCAACCAAACCGGCAGGAAACAGTCTCCTACCACCCTACATATGCTGCGGGCTCCTTGGCGGGGACCCAATCCCCCTGGGGGTCCTCCAGTTGTCTCCTCTGCCTCAACTTCCCAGAGGCTGCTGCTCTTGCTTTGATGTCTTAGTCTGCCAGGCTGAAGTTTAGGTAACTGTCCTCAGGCCAGGCATAGACAGCCCTGCAAGAGCTTTGCCACCCTGCTATGAAGGTTCTCCCCACTCTTAGTTAGCTGAATCCGGCCAGCGGGAATGATGCGGGCTCCCGTGTAGTTCAGGTTGTTTAAAGCTGCGTTGCATCTTGATTATTGTAGGGTTACCTCTTGTTAGCCATGGTTTTTATATTTCAACCTATGTAGGCCAGGGAGTACTTTCTGTCGTTTATTACAAACACAAAAGAGAGATCAAGGGGTATGTGTCACCAGCATACCCTTAACGTTAAGGGGTTCTCCCTTCCAAATTTTTAGACAATAAGGCTGGTGCTAGAGATTGCTTCCCGCTGGTCATAGGTTGTCAACCTATATATTTGGTTTGAATCCTATAGTCATTTTGTGCACTGTATTAATAAAATAGTGAGCGTTAATTAGTAGAAAAAAATATATATTTTATTTAATCAAAATACACTCAAATTTTAAGAACATCATAGGTGTAGGCACTAAATTAGTGAATTGTCCTTCACCATGCATTTAAAACAAGCAATTCATTGACAGAAAACGGATACATCAAATTTCGACTTTCATTTGGAAAGCTCATAGAAACAAATTCCAAAGTTATATTTGGCTTAACACAATGATTTGTTCTGTTGTTTCTCACATTCATTCAGACATTGTTTCACACATCTCATTTGGACTCATTCCATACATTCTCATATATTAACATTTATCCCATTTCCATTCAACACACAAAAAATGCCCGACATGTTTCTTCCCTCTTTTGTTATGACTATAATAATTATTAGGGAATTCTTCAGGGGCTAATAAAGAAAGATCTACCCATTTGGCAAAGGCGTTTCTGTCAATAATACAATATAAAACAGTGTTGTTGGATATTACAAGCGATCTTATAACAGTATTTTCGAATGAGGTTTTGCTAGTCTCTTCATTTTGTAGGGGTATTATTCCTCAAATCTTCCATTCAGTTGGACAAAAAAAGGTAACCACCTAGCGGGAAGCAACGCAAAAGAAAAAGAAACAAATAGGCGAATTAATAACCTATTGTAGCTGCTCAATTCTGCAATCTATTATCATTAATTAATAGCAGTTGCAGATCAAAAATGCACAGACACTCTGAATGTGGTATTCGCGGGGCGTAGAAATGTGCTTGACAATTTAATTATGGTTTCAAGGGTATTTCCTTAACCCATTTTTATAACACGGGAATGTGAAAAGGTAGAAGAAAAAAGATTAAGGAAGAAAAAGATGGAGGAAAAAAATGACAATAGCTGAGAACCTTTTAACATCCTTTCTACGTCTTGTGTGTGGGTAGAATTAAGGTGTGTTACTCACTTATGAATCTGATCTTTTTCGAATTTCTTGTTATAATGGAGTTCGCAGAGGAACGGAGTCTCTACACTCTATCCATTAGAGTGGATTTAAAGGGTTTTATGGACCTACAAAAGAGAATATTATGTATTTTTCCGTTGTATACTATGTGAGGAATCAGCATAACTCATTTGATCAGCATAACTTACTTTAAGCTTTGGTATTCGTCTGAGTATTGGGCGTTCACAGAAGTCAATGTAGCGCCGAGTTTCAAAGATTACGTCACAGTTATCACATGATTGATCGGTTCTTCCGTGTTGTGGCTGCACTTATGTGCTCTTGTATATTCTTTCTAGAATTTTAAGAAAGGGGCTAAGAGTTAATTCAAGCTGTCTCTATCTATACAGTACTTTCTGTCGTGCCTGTTGTTGGAAACACCCTCAGGCACTCAGCTTTGCTTCATCAGTCGCTTGAGTGCACTGCCTCCCACAGCTCTGACAACTCTGGAAGAAACTCGTCAGGGGCATTTCGCCAGCTCCTCGCTGCTCTGCTGCCCCTCTAGGGTAGGTTCTGCACTTTGGGAGTGCAGGGCACTCCCGATCACCTGCTTAGGTCCCTCTCCCTGGGATTTAGGGGGCTGTCTCACTCACCACAGCGGGAGACGCCGAACCAGTTGAGCGTATGTCTTCAAGGAGTCTGCAAGCCCCCTCTGGCTTCTCACTCCCCGCAGTCAGCTGCTGTGCTGGCTGTAGCACGTGGGAATTAGGCTACCCTCTGTCACCAGCCTGCAGCCCGTGCCAGGCTGCGCTCCCACGCCTCCCACGCACACAGCACCTCCATCTCGGTGCAGGACCACTGGAGCCATGCAGCTCACAAAACTTGGGCCACCGGGTGACGACCTTTCAAACAGGGTTTGCCCAGCTCTGAAACCAGTTCGGTCCCAGATGGGCCTCGCTACAGCCTCCCCTCTTTACAGGTCGAGTACAGAGCTCAAAGAGACGCTGCCATCTTGGCTGCAGGCTCTCTAGCGTCACCGGCAAGGTTGGTTGAAGGCAACAAACATCCGCCAGGATGTTCAGGCTAAGGTGTTGGATATGCCGTTTGACGGGGAAAACCTTCGGCAAGGCAGTCGACAAGTCTTTGCAAGCAATAAAAGCTGACACAGAGGTGGCACGCTCCCTGGGAATCTTAAAACAACGACGGCTGTCATCCTTTTGCTCATCCAGAGGAAAACCCAGCAGATCTTCCGAGAGTCGTACTACCCCGTACTGGCAGCCTTCACACTCCTCCACGCAAGAAGTGTATAGAGTTCGCTCTCAAGGCAGTGGAGGACAGCGCTGCCTGCAGAGCTCTGACCCCCCAAGCAGGCCTGAGCTGCCCGTGGCTAGAGGTCCTCACTTAGACACCACAGTGGGAGGCCGGCTGGCGAAGTTAGTCAGCACGTGGAAAAAGATCACCACAGACGGATGGATGCTGGAGGCTCTCGGACAGGTGCACACCAACGCATGTGTCCTCTTATTCCACTAAAACCGTGACAAGAGCACGGACCACAGCTTCTGAAGGAGGTGCTGTCCATGTTACTGGAAGGAGCAATAGAACATGTCCCACAGAGTCTCTAGTATATTCCAGCTGATTTCTTGTTCGAAATAAGACTGGGGTGGGAAGATTGGAGACTGATCTGGATCTGCGTCCTCTCGTACTTAAAGTCCTAAAAGTTCTGGATTGTCACGTTGCAGCATGTGTTTGGCCAACTGGAGGAAGGGGATTTTCCGACGTTGTTGGATCTGGAGGATGCCTAATTCCACATCGAAACTCCACAAGTTCCTACGATTCATGATTTAGGGTCAGCACTACCACTTCAAGGCTCTGCCCTTTGGCCTGAGGGTCTTTACGAAGTGCCTGGTTCTGGTGGTGGCGCATCTTCATTTAACGGGCATTCACATATACCCTTACCTGATGACTGACTGGTGCATTCCCGCTCACACACACTGTCAAGCGAGCACACACCGAGGACCGTATGTCTGCTGATGGAGTTTGGGTTTGCCATAAACTATCCGAAGTCCTGCTTGACGCCATCTCAGGACGTGCTGTTCCTAGGTGCCCGACTCAACACTGTGACCAGTTTGGCATCTCCCTCAGAGGAGAGGGTGAGAGCCATACAAGGCAATGTGCAGCACTTGCAATCAGCACAGACGGCGATGGTGGGGTCCATCAAATCGCTGCTGGGCATGATGTCTGCCTGCATCTGCCTCGTCCGTCAATGCAGACTTCGCCTGAGGCCTCTCCAAGAGTTCCTGGATTCAAGGTGTATGTAACTATCTTTGATCTTTGCAGACACGATATCCCTCAACGAGGAGATCTGTCGGGTGATACAGTGGTGGGGGTTCAAGACTGGCCACCGCTCATGGCTACGTTTTTAAATGTGTTGGGGTCAATATGTATTTCGAGGTTATTGTTTATTGTATTCTTTGATTCAGATTTATGTTACCTGGATGATAGCCGGCTGGCCTACTAACATTTGCTTTGTACTTGATATGTTTCTTGTTGAAAATAAGAAATAAAGTTTGAAAAAAAAAAGACTGCATCTCATTCAGGGGACTCGGTTTCAAGTTCCTCCTTACCAGGAGACAGTCACCATGGAAGCCTCTCTAGAATGATGGGGAGCCCACACGGGGCAGTTGCATGCCAGAGGCCTCTGGCAACCAGAGAGAAAGGGCATCCACATCAACGTCCTGGAGTTTCGGGCTGTATTCTGGGCCCTCAAGTCTTTTCTGCTGTTGTTGAAGAGCAAGGTGATGAGGATCTTCAGACAACACAATCACCATGTTTTACATCCGAAAGATAGGGGGCAACCACTCACCGGCTCTCTCCAAGAAAGCCCAGGATCTGTGGCTCTAGGCCATACGGCAGGGCATGTTACTTGTCACTTTTCCCCTGGCGGGTGACCCGAACACCATTGCGGACCCGCTAAGCAGAGAGTTGCGTTCTTGCCACGTATGTGAGCTTCACCAGGACCAGGTGGACCTTCTGTTCGACAAATGGGCCAAATCCCAGAGCGATCTCTTCGATGCAGCAGCGAAGGCCAAGTGCCAGACGTTTGCCAGCTTCTGGCACTTGGCTTCAGTGGTCAGCACACTCGGACAGTACGAATGCAAGAAAATTCTAGTCGCTCTAACTTGGTCGAGGTAGATCTGGTACCCGGACGTGCTATATCGGTCAGTGGCACTGTCCATCAGGATACTGCTGTTCCCGGACCACCAACCAGAGATGGTGGGGCGATTCTGCACCCCAACCCGGGGTTGCTGACCCTGAGGGCATGGCTTCTGCAGCCCTAGAGTTTGGGGTTTATGCTTTACCAGCAGAATGTAAAGCGATCCTGGCCAGAGAATCTTCAGCGTTAAAATGCTACAACCATAAATGAAGTGTTTCTCCATCTGGTGATGGACTCAGAAGATTACCCCTCTCACGGCCCCTCTACCCTATTTGCTTTCCGTGGCCAAGGCCCCTCTATAGAGGTGTGCCTCGCTGCCATATCCAGGTACACCAGGTCTACGGGTAGAACCTCCCTGTGGTCACACAGACTTGTCAAAGAGTTCCTCAAGGGGTGCTTCAGGACTTTTCTGCTGTTGAATGCTCCAGTCCCGGCTTGGGAACTCAATGTAGTACTGACTAAGCTCATGGAGCTCCTTTTGAACCTATGCATTAAGTCCCGCTCAAGTTCCCCTCGTGTATGACAGCTTTCCTTGTGGCTATCAACACAGCCAGGAGGGTTGGGGAGATCCAAACCCTGTCAGTAAGCCCACATCATTGTGTGGGCGGGCCGCCGTTGCGGCCAGTGCGTACAGGATGCTACGGTGGGGCGTGGGAGGGGCGGGATCTGGGGAGCGGCAGTTGCCGTGTTTGTAAAAATAAAGTAGGTTGTACACTCCCCTGGCTCCGTGTCCATTTGTTACGTTTGGTCACCCCTAACAATGGCGACGAAGGGAGAACCCTCTGCCTGCATCAATGCGAGGCCTGCCATCGGGCAGTAAAGCGCACCTCCATCGTAGAAGTGCATTCGCCGCGCACCGTGCTCCAGAGAAGAGCACCGGCCTGCATCCAGGAAACACAACGCAGGCCCTGAAGACCCCGGACAGAGGTTTGATGCCACAGTGACACGCGAGCACACAAGCCAGGTGATTCACACGCGTTGGAGCCCGCCTGCGAGCATTCACCAGGAGACACGCGACAGAGTCTCACCAGTGTTTCACACGAACGGTTGTCCATAAGACAGAAAGCAGAGTGGCACACCGGACCCTGAAGTAAGACCGCTCCAGAATCCAATAATTAGCGGCCCAACGCGCATAAGGCAACTCCACCAGAAGCTCGAGAAAGAGCCACACACACACACGTGACACACACATGGTTGCATATAGGAAAATGCTGTAGTGGACCAGAGAAATACTACGGCCAATACACCCAGAAGGGGCCCCGCCATTGAGACCAACCATCTCTAACCCACAAGCATGTCAGACCCAGCGCTTGCAATGGCTTCATCCTCCGGAGGGGCAGACAACCCTCAAGGAAATGAACAACAACCACAGGCCACCGGCAGATTGTCACAAGTCATGCACATGCCGAACCCATTTGAAATACGGGACACCTCGAACCTGGGACCTCGCTGGGCCACATGGCTTCGAGAGTTCAAATTCTGTGCAGGTGCCATAGGCCTAACATACGACGAGAGACTCAAGAACACGCTCTTCATGGCAGTGGGGCTGGCGGTAAGAGACATTGCGGGTGAACTATTGAATGTGGACACGGTTACATTTGGAGAACTCCATGTTAAACTCTCAGAATACTTCGCCCCACATACAAATGTCGATTATGAACGCCACATCTTTCATACTACTAGAAAAGAAAAAGGCAAATCCATCGACAACTTCGTCATGCGTCTTCGCATTAAACTAAAACATTGCGAGTTTCACAAGTACTCAAACGAAGAAGCGCTCAGATCGCAAGTTATCGCAGGATGCCTCTCTCAACCATTCAGAAAACAATTGCTGCAAAAGCAGAGATCACTGGAAGAAATCCTGGCGCTGGCCCGCATGGAAGCCGCAGTAGACTCACAACTGGACAATCTGGGGAAAGTCTCCATACAAAAACCCACATAAAACTCTGACACCATCAACAAACTGTATGCGAACCCCACCCAAGGAGGTAAGCGCCCTGACGCCACGTGCTACAAATGCGGTTATGAGTACCCGCACGCAGGGGAATGCCCAGCCTTAGGGCAACAATGCGCTGCATGCGGGGGAATGGATCATTACAGGGCCATGTGCAAAAACGCGCCAGGAACCACCCCCAAACAAACATCGACCTCAAAGATGCAAATACACCCGCCAAAGCCCGCCAAGACCCAGAGGTGACACCGACCGCACAAATCCCAGGAGAGAAGACAGGGACAGGACAACCATCTACACACGCAAGGACAGACGACCGCCGGAAGAGGCGAGACACTCACAAAGACGGTGTTTCGTCAGGGTATCAGGTAATATTATCCCCATATGTATGGTCGCCGTAAATAATATCGCTGGGAAAAGGTCACAGCAATATTATATGGGTGACCATATATATGGGGACAGGGGCAAAAAAAAAAAGAAAATTTTAAAAAAAGAAAAAAAAAGTTTGGGGGTTGCAAGGGTTTCCCCCGCATGTTCCATGCAATAATGTTGCCACAAGAAACGGCCATTTTTCGGCAATATTTTTGCATGGCGAGATTTTTGTGGCGACATTATTACATGGAACCTTTGTCAGGTACATTGAGATGCGGTCTCTCTCCAGCAGTGAATCTCTTTCCTCAGAAGAAGATCAGAGGAAAAAGGGATATGTGTGGGCCCTCAACAACAACAATGCGGCCACTCAACATAGCCCAATCCTCACACTGCACGTCAACAACACCCCGCTGCGATTTCTGATAGATACAGGAGCAACGGTCAACATTATCAGCGAACAAGCTTATAAATCGCTCACACCGCAGCCGAAAATCAAACAAGCTGCCGTGGACATATACCCTTATGGTGCCACGACCCCTCTACCATGCATAGGCATGATCACAGCGTGGTGCTTCCACAAAAAAACATGCAGCAAAAATCACGTTACATATTCTGAAAACTGAGGCCAACAGCGGGTGCATTCTAAGTTTTCGGACGGCAGTGGACATGGGCCTTGTACACATCTTATACCAACTGATGGCTCATAAATACTTTGCCAAACCAGACGACATTGAACAAACCTTCCCAAACTTGTTCCTCAGACTCGGCAAACTAAAAAGTAGGAAAGTACATCTCCACATATACCCACTCATCAAACCAGTGGCGCAACATTACCGAGGAATCTCTATCAATATTCAAAGGCAGGTGGAGGACGAATTGGACAAATTAATCAAAATGAACGTAATTGAACTCGTATCAGGTCCCATACCCTGGGTATTGCCCATTGTCCCTGTCCCCAAGAAATCCCCGGACGGATCAATCACAGACATGATTCACCTTCTCCACAGGGCGAAAATCTTCTCGAAATTAGATCTAACGAAAGGATACCACCAGATAGAAATCGCGCCGGAGTCCCGATACATCACCACGTTTGTTACCCACCTCGCCCTTTTCCAGTACAAAAGACTCTGTTTCGGCATCTCATCTGCCGCTGAAATATTCCAGGAGGAAATACACAAGGTAATCCGTCATGTTCCAAACTGCTTGAACTATTCGGATGACGTGTTGGTATATGGCAAAACCCAAGAGGAGCATGATTTGGCTCTGCACAGAGTATGCCAAGCCCTACAAGAGGCAGGTCTCGCGCTCAATAAGGCGAAATGCGAATTCTCCAAAGGGTCTCTAAGATTCTTTGGTCACATCTTTTCAGAAAAGGGGATGAGACCAGACCCTGACAAAGTCAAAGCACTCATGTTGGCCACAGCCCCCGAAAATGCGACAGACCTGCGCTCGTTCCTAGGGCTAGCCAGTTACTGTGCGAGATACCTAAAAGACTATGCCACCGTGAGTAACCCCCTCCGTCTGCTCACCTGCAAAGATACACCGTTCATCTGGTCAACAGAGTGCCAAAAAGCTTTTGAAGCGATCCGAAATGCCATCTCGCAAGCGGAAGACATGGCATATTTTGACGCTCGCCGAGACACAGAAATAATTGTTGATGCCAGCCCAGGGGGACTGGGTGCCATACTTAACCAAAAGGACCCAGCAGACCCACGCAACATATATGTAGTGGCCTATGCCAGCAGGAGCCTAGCGACTACAGAACAGGCATACTCGCAGGCGGAAAAAGAAAGGCTGGCGGTGGTATGGGCTTGCAAGTATTTTCATTTATTCCTGTTCGGAAAGGAGTTCACGATAGTCGCAGATCACCAGGCACTGCTCACCATATATGGCGACCCTAAAGCTAGAATGCCACCTAGAATTGCTAGATGGGGTCTACGCTTACAGGACTACAAGTTCACAGTGAAACACCGCCCCGGCAAGGATGAGAATCCGGCTGACTATTTGTCCCGTCACCCCACTGAGTCCATCGAGTCACAGCCCTCCATCGCAGACGCATACATATACTATGTAGTCCACCATCTCCAACCACTGCCGGTGGGGTGGGCAGAACTAGCCGCCCAATCATAACTTGACCCAGCTCTCCGAATCGTGCGTCATTGCCTACAGAGCAACAAGAAGAAACTCATGAGACAACTAGCAAGATCGGAGGCAGAAACCACACAAGAGGACGTCAAGTGGTTTAATCAAGTTCGAGACAAAATAACGGTGGTAGAGGACCACATACTGCTGAAAGATTGCAAAGTGATCATCCCAAGAACGCTCAGGGACAAAACAGTGCACCTGGCTCATGAAGGTCACCGAGGGGTGGTTGCGACGAAGCGCCTTCTCAGGCAAAAGGTATGGTTCCCGCACCTTGACAGACTGGTGGACAGCATTGTAGGTGGCAGCCACATCTGTGCACAGGTAGCACCACCCCCACACCCAAACCCACTGCAACCATCACCATTACCAAAACAAGTGTGGGAGGAACTTGCAGTAGACCTTTTCGGACCACTAAGCAATGGCACACATGTAGTAGTGCTCATGGATGAACATTCACGGTTCCCAGTCGCCCAGATAGTGGAAAGCAGCTCAACGTCGAGCATCATCCCGGCACTCGATCGTATGCTGTCGGCGTACGGGATCCCCAAGATCATAAAGTCGGACAACGGCCCCTCATTCATAAGCCATGACTTCCAGAACGTTGCCAAGTACATGGGTTTCCAACATCGCAAGATAACCCCTCGCTGGCCACAAGCAAATTGCATGATCGAAAGGTTCATGGCCAGCATCAAGAGGACTCTCCAAATTGCCCATGTCCAAAACAAACGGTTCGAGCAGGCCCTCAACCAACTGCTCAGAGAATACAGACGCATGCCACATGGCACAACAGGGATATGTCCCACGGACCTAATGTTTCGGAGACCAATCACAACAAGATTACCGGAAGACCCTGGCCATGAGAACCGACGGCTCTTGAACAGGAGGCGAAAGTCAACGATGAAGAGAGGAAAGCGAAAATGAAGGAAGTCAGATCGTAAGAGACGAGCTCGTGAAAACCCCATACAGCCTGGAGATGAGGTATGGTTTCGACAACCATTGAGTCGAAAGGAAGAAGCCACCTTTGCATCTACTCCACTCGCTGTGACGCACAAGAAAGGCACGTTGGTAACGGCACAGAGAAGTGACTGCTCGACAGTGACCAGAAACATATTGCACTTCAAACATGTAACGTCCACCCAAGGAGAAGCCTGGGAAAGGGACAGAGACAGTGAGGAAGACAAAACACGGGATGAACCGTATCTAGGAGATGGGGAAGAGTCTGAGGGTGAGCGAAACACCATGATGCAGGACATTGAGATGACGACCCCAGGCCGGTCAAGGTGAACCCAAAGGAGTCGCATGAAACCACTGCGCCTCATAGAAGAAATGGGGTTAGGAAGTGAGAACGGACTTGTATGTTAAAAAGGGGGGAGATGTCAGCAAGCCCACATCGTTGTGTGGGCGGGCCGCCGTTGTGGCCAGTGCGTACAGGATGCTACGCTGGGGCATGGGAGGGGCGGGATCTGGGGAGCAGCAGTTGCCGCGTTTGTAAAAATAAAGTAGGTTGCACACTGCCCTGGCTCCGTGTCCATTTGTTACGTTTGGTCACCCTGGGCCCAAAGGGGGCCCTAACAAGCCCTGTCGTGCAAGCAGCCTTACTTGTATTTCCACCATTCAAAGGTGGTACTGCGGACACCCCACACCTTTATGCCAAAGGTACCATTGGAATTCCACCTCAACGAACCATTGGTGTTACCGGTCTTCTTCCCGAATTCGTCGTCGCCAGTGGGGAGGGCCTTGCATTTGCTGGATGTTGCTTGTCCCTTGAAGTGCTACATGGCAAGTGCGAAGAAATTTCGGAAGACTTCTCAGTTGTTCGTCAACTTTGGGCCTGTAAATCACGAAAAAGCCTTATTGAAGGCTTCCATCTCCAGGTGGAGGTCCACGCACACCTTAACAAGGTTCTACTGCATCGACAGGGATTCCAGGGAGGAGTCAAGTGTCGGCCAAACGGTGCTACGCAACCTGTTCACTTGATGTGAGTCTGTTCTAGAGTGTGCTATTGCTTGGGTTGAGCCTTGCCACCCACCTCCTGTGGTTGTGTGTATGTACTGCTGTGTAATTGTTATTCATGAGCTTGTGAATCCATGCCAGACCCCATGCTGGAGAAGGTTTAAGTTACTTACCTGTAACTATTGTTCTCCAGCATGTCTGCCATGGATTCACATGCAAACCCTCCCTCCTTCCCCTCTGTGGCTCTTCTTGGTTCATACTGCCTTTTTATGGGCTTACCAAATCTGAAGATATCCACCGGGGGTGGAGCTTGGGGAGAGGACTGTCATTGGATGGGGGCAGTATGGCCCAGAGGACAGTGATTGGTTTAGAGGAGAAATACAGTTTTACTGTTTTTTTCCTTTTACCAGGATTCCCAGCCTGACGACGGGGAATATTCATGAGCATGTGAATCCATGCCAGAGAACAATAGATATAGGTAAGTAACTTAAACCATTCACAGCTTTGTAGAAGGCCCAAACAAGAAAAAACACAGACGCACACAGATGATGCTAGTTTCAAATTTTGCGCTGCTCAACCCCTTGAAACAGACCCCTTTATACCTTTTGTTTGACTAGATGAGATTGGAATATTACCATTATTCAATAAGGAAGAGTTGGTGGTCTTTAACCTAGACTATTCCAGGCACCTCACAGTCAGAACCCAGTCTACATGATATTGCATTGCAGATGTAAGCAGCAAATACACATACTCATACACATCAGACCCTTTAGCAGTGGTTGCATCAGGGCCACTTAGCAGTGTACTCTTAATACAATTTGGCAGCAAAAGAATTTTTCTAAAATAAGTGCTGATGCAGCGAATTCAAATGTGTGGAAATCATGAAGTATTTACTTAGTCTTTAATTTCTCTTTTTAAAAACACAGCAACCAAGATGGTTGCCATTTTCTGATTAACTTCGGCCTAGTCTTTCAAATGAATAACAATTCTCATAATCCTATTATATCGACATACAATTGCATTGCCATCTGCAGTCTCATTTGTGTTTTTCCTCCAAGCATCTGAATCACCAAGAGACCATTAGAATCTAGAAACTACATCATGCTCGCTACTGTGGAGTGCTGCCAGGCACACACTTTGGCAGTAAAACTCCAAGCGTGCAGTCCTTCTACGTCCAATACTTACTTGTGACCCACACATGAGAGCTGCTGTTTATGGGCAGTCCCTACGGGTTGGCCCAAAACCCTTTATAACCTATGATCATTCTGGGGAGAGTGTGGGCGGTCTTGGAAGAAGACAGAATTTTGCTGATTGTGTTGGTGCTGGAAGGCGAAAGGAGTGCATGTGAACAGCACTTGAAGAAAAGTGGCCAGGAGGAGGGAGTTGAAGAGTGAGGTTGAGAACAGGAAAGATGTGAGAAGGAATAGTAGGAGGTTGTTAGAGGCTTGAGAAGAACTCTAAAAAGTGGAAGAAGTGCAAGGGATTCAGCATCAATGAGGAAGAGGCCGTGTCTGTTGAGGCGATGGGTGGAGGAGATAACAGGAAGTCAGGGCAGTCCATGGAGGCAATATCAGGTGGAAGGTGTGGGAACTTCCAGGAGACTTGGAAGAAAATGGCCAAGAGGGCA
Source organism: Ambystoma mexicanum (assembly GCF_040938575.1). Taxonomy (NCBI): domain Eukaryota; kingdom Metazoa; phylum Chordata; class Amphibia; order Caudata; family Ambystomatidae; genus Ambystoma; species Ambystoma mexicanum. The sequence continues at coordinate 688,012,796 of NC_090930.1, forward strand.
CTGAAGATAAAATGGGTGGTGTGTGGGAAAAGGTGGGTGGGAAGAGGAACAGCAGAGAGGAGGTTGCAAGAACTGAGGAGAGAATTAAAGAAGTCTGAAAGTACAGGTCTGTGGTGAGAAGCCACAGCAGGTGGTGAAGGAGAGACCGTGGAGAGGAGGATATAGGAATTGCATGAGAGGGCCCTATATGCACACATTGTTTGCTACTTGACTAGATGGTTGTTGAGGACAGGATGTTGGGATTTATAATCCAGACTTTGCCCGGATGTAGGAGAGGACCACCTGAAGTGCTTATCCATTTGTCATCCAGCCCTAGTTTCTAACGTCATCTCAACCAAGCATGTAGGTGCACATCGACCCCTGAGATCCAGGTGAGGTATCTCCCTGAGAAAAGCAGAGAAACCATAACTACAGAAAGCAGGACTAAAGTAGGAGGAAAAGTGCAAGGGATAGGACCCCTTATTGAGCAACACACACTGCAGGATATTTGTTGACTCCAGAGATGTTTTTAATGAACCCGAAGGCAAAGAGCCCATTGTGGTGTTGTAATATCCCCAGCTTTGGTACATCTTGAATTAAGCTGAATGGTCCAGCGTTGATCGAGTCCTGGGGCTTGGCAAACCGGGAATAGGTGCTGTGAGCCAAGCTAAGCACCCGGGCCAGGAGGCAAGAACCTGAAGGCTGGTTACCTAGAAAGTTCTGGAAGAGTTCTGAAGGGGTTTGTATTATTTCTTTCTAATTTGAGAAAAGTTTGTAAGTTTCCCTAATAAAGCTTTATCTTCCATTGTCATTGTGTACGTCTGTTGATCCTGCTCTGCATTGTGGCCTGGATAAAACAGCCTTGTTTTTGGGGCGCTGGCATTCCTTCATTTTAAGGCACCTGACCCTCTTCCATCTCAGTCTGGTGTTTTAGTGGCAGTTCTTTGCCCACTATCTGAAAAAAAACAGGTATTCATATTGTTGAGGATGTGGCCCAGGAAGCCAAAAAACTGTTGGGCGTGCCTCACTCTGGCCCCGTAGAAATAAAGATCTAAAATAAAAGTATGGGATGCAATGGCCATATGGGGGAAGCTAACCACGTTCCCTTGCATTTACGTGGATACACGACAACCCAGATTTCGCACCAGGCATGCAGAGAGCTTCATTCATGAGGTGGAGGGAGAACAAAGGATGGTTTATAGCTGACATGTATTTCAAGAGGGTGATTAAATTCTTCATGGAGTGCAAACAGGAATACAGACTCATGGAAAGCGATTGATTTCCAGTCCTTTCAAATGGGACACTGGATGGTGGGTATGGTAGTCAAAGAAGCCGCTACCAGGCAATTGCTACCATTTGAGAAGTTTGCAACCAAAGCTAATAACAGCCGAAGGATCATTTCTGCCATTTACAGCCTCTTGCTTGATAGGATGGGCGGGAAGAGATGGGATTACATGAGCATATGAGAAAAAGAATTTGGGAGGGCAATCTTTGTCAAGGAATTGTCAAGGTGTTTGGTGAATAAACCCCCCCCCCCCCCCCCAAGAAAATTGCATCAGCAATACAGTTAAAGGAGGCGGCCTATAAGGTGGTGTCGAGTTCGTACTTGACACTGGATAGATTGCAGCATAAATATCCGGACTCGGCGGGGGCCTGCTGCCGAGACTGGAAACAGATGGACAATGATGCCCATATGGTGGGAATGCCTGAGAGTTAAACTCTTTTGGGAGGAAGCACTTGCTATGTTTCTAGAAGGGGATGGGTGGAGATGGCAAAGTTCTGTTTTCTAGTAGTGGGGTGGGACTGCTTAACTTGTACTGTGTTTTTCCTGTGTGTTAGCAATATTCCATGCCAGTAATGGCTTTTGTTAATCTTAAAATCAGTAAAATTGTTCCCCCAGCCCCCCAAAGAAAAGTTCAGATTGGCCCCAGGAGAGGAGTTGTGCCTGGTTGTTACCCTGCCTGGACAGTCTGTAGTGCAAGCAGCAGCCCAAATTCATGGCCATGCAACACAAGACTTTTCCACACCAGTTTACTCTAATAGCTTGCTCCTGTATGGTCTGCAAATTCAGTCCAGTACTCCCAAGTATTTAACCACTGTGAAACTACATGGGTGAATTTGCAAATTATTTGCAGATGGCTAAGAGTCAACAATCCCAGATGACTAATTAACAATGGTGTTGCAATGGCAAAATTCTGTCTTGAAATTTCCAAACCATCCACTTCATCACTGCATAAGAGGGCTAGAGTTTCAAGTTTGAGGCCAATACCAAAGGTCATGTCAAGATCAAATATCTTCCTCCCAGAGAAGAAAATGCAAGATGAGCACAAAGGGATTCTTCTCTTCAACCTATTCCTCCGATTCTATGCCAAAGGTCCTACTGGCCATCAGTGACCCATCATTTCTCTCCGGTTGGGGCCAGAATTTCCAACTTCTTGAAGGTGTGTTAATCCATCACCAAACCCCATTAGACCATATCAGTTGTAGGCCATAGGTACCACCATCCCATCCCCCCAACGTTTCTGTTGTCACAGAGAGGGAGGAGCAGAAAACCAAGAGACTAGAATGTTATTTACACACAGATTAAAGTTTTACATCTTTGGGAATAAAAAAGGCAAGATCCCTCTAGGCAACAGTAGAGTGAACTACAAAAAAGGGTCCCCTCCAGCCCACAGTCTCTCTGCAAGGGTTTCCTCTAGTGACCCCGTGCAAGCAGGGGCACCCAGGTGCTAAGGATCACAAAAACGGGTTGGGACCTAGCGGTTTCTTACAACTGAAGAAGAAATCTTTGCTACAAGCAAAATGGTCTCCGGATTGGTCAAACAATATTTATTTCCTGATGCAGAGGGACCAGGGGTCCTCGGTCCTAAAATCCAATCCCTGTTCTAGAAAGCAAAGTTCACTTAGTCGTAAGGTTGTTGGTGTCCCGGCACACTGATTTTGTCATTGTGAGTTCAAGTTTTCTGAAACCCTGATCAAAGTTCATTGCCTGTGTCTTGGCAATGTTGTCTCCTGGGACAGTAGATGGCCTCTGGTGGTCGTTGTACCTCTTGTGACCTCCGATGACTGGAATTGCCAGTTTTGTAGCCCTCACCCTCCATTGCTGTAGGGGTCTCTTGTGGTTATCTGTCCTACATGGGACAGTTAAGGTAGGTATCCCTATGGCCTATGTCGGTTAGTAAGGGTAGAATGTATTTCCCCTATACCTGGATGCTAACTCTGGGGTCTTGAGGTAGTGCTGATCTGCTCCCTATTACCCATGTCTAACCCCCACTCAGTTCTTTCTGCTATTGCCAGGGGATATAGTGCCCCACATGTTCTGCCAATTATTGAAGATATAGCACCCCTGATTTCCCTGATTTAGTCAACAACCCTAAGGGATTTAGCACCCTTGACTGGCTTCAGTAATGTTTCTAGTACGCTGAATGGTGCCTGCCTTCTGCTGCGCCCAGGTCCTCCACATTGTTACGGGAGTTTTCTTAAAGTCCGACTGGTAGTAAGACTTTAGTAAGCTATCTCTGTGGTTTGTAGATCTCCAACTCTTAGTATCAGTCTGTACTAACTCTAGACCTTGGTAGAGTGGGATACCAGTCAGGCCTATCTTAAGAGGAAGGTGAGAGCTGTAGGTAAGTACACTGAACCTTAGACATGCACATCAAAGAAACTCTTACACTTAAAATGTATATAAAATTATATATTTATTATATATGCACACCAGAAATACTTGAAATACTTTAGACGTTTCAACTAGAACACTTTGCAATACTTGAGAATACACTTCAACGGACACTTAAACTTTTGTGTTTGTTCGCATTTACATTTGTAGCAACGTTAGAAAGGGAAAAGACAGTGTTATATTATCGTTATTAGGCACACCCCTGTTTTTTAACCGCTTATACGGTAATGCATTTACAATGCAAACACATACAGTAAAGTCACTTTAAGGGAGAAAAATAGTTACTGTCACCTTAGCCTGTTTAAAGGTTCTAGAGGGTTTCTTGGCACAGCAAGTCTTTTAAGTCCGAAAACGTAACCCAAGCTAAAGCCAGTTCAGAGAGGGCTCAAAGTCTTGACAAGCAGTATAATACAAAGAATTCTAGAGGATTTCTTCTAGTCCTACTGAAGCAGCAAGTTAACAACTAACAAGGGAGAACAGTGAAAGGACTCCATGAAGGGACACAAGCAGCAGCAGCAGCTTGAGTCGGAGGTGAGAGGGGGTGACCCTGGACACCTCTACGAGCACTCCAATGCTCTAGAGCGACTTCTTGGAATCAGGTAAGCAATACCTATCTCCCCACAGTACCTTAGGTTAGAAAATGTTCATGCTGGATGCTCCATGATGTTGCATCTCTGGACCTGACCTCCGGATTCCGGTCTGATGACTGAAGGAAGGACAATGGACGTGATCTCTAAGCAGCAGTCTCGAGGGAGTACCTGGGGCACGACTTTCAGCAACTTCTTGGTTCACTCTGTGGTTTTGGCGCCTTTTCTGCAGCACCAACAAAGGACACAGATCGCCTGGTCAATCTTCTTTGCTTCCTGCAGTCACAAACTCTGAGGAGGGAGTTTGGGCAAGTTGGATCGGATCTCTGGAGTGTCCTTATGAGTTCAGCAAAGGTTTGGATGGATTCAGCCTTTCCATGATGATGCACTGGAAATGGGCTGCAGGTGTCCTGGTATTGGGGTTCTGCAGCTCTGGAACCAGCTAGGACCTCAGGAGATGGCTCAGTTCAAAGTTCATCTTGAGACTAGTTGTCCCACCAGCCAAAGGGAAGGAGTCATCCTCTTCGGAGCTTCTCTGTTGCACAGAAAATGGGGTCAGAACAGCAGTGGTCGATACAGTGTTGCAAAGGGTCTGCAGGCATCTCTGGTCATCATCTTCTCTGGCTACTTCAGCTTCCAGTAGTCGGCTTGCATTTTACTCCAGAACCCTCACCTTTCATACAGTTCCAGCACATACTCCTGTGCAATCTCTCTCAGCATTTTACAGAAAGGGGCGTTTGGCTGTCCAATAAGGACAGCCAGACCCCTTTGTGGGAGCTGGTCCTTTTCAGGTATTCTGGCCGACAAAGGACAGGAGGGTGGAAGACTCCTCCCCCACTTCCTGCCTGCCCAGACACTCTGGAGCCTAGGCGGGGATACCCAAGGATTCCCGCCAAAGGCAATACACACTAACCTCCACCTCCTCCCAGAGTGGTATAAGAGCTAACAAAGGACATCCACACTAGTAATGGTGAATAAAGAAGGGAGGCCCCAAGTTGGTACTTGGGTGACCCTATTGTGCACTACCGAGGCTATGGACATAGCATGCGGTATAAAAATGACACAATAGTTGGTAGAACATGTCCACTGCCACCAGCCAGAACTAGAAGATTGTGACTAAAAAGTCACAGGAGTAGAGAGAAGGGGGATACTAGGTATCCCTCTGGCACTGCACTGAAGGTGGTGTGTGCCAATCTCTCAGACTATAGAGTTTTGGGAGAGATACTAAATATCTCTCTATCTTTAAGAACTGTAGTTACTTGCGGATATAGAAAAATTATCTTAAGGGAGGATGCTAATGGTCCCCAGCAACACTGCCCATAAGAAGCTGTGTGCTGCAGTAGTAAAAACACAGATGCCTTTAAGAACCATGGAGCAGACAGACTCCATAGTACAGGTAGAATACAAAGAATACAGTTCAAAAAGACAGAGCTCACAAGAATGAATTAGTGGAAAAAAGCTCCACTCATTCAGGATTGAAAGAAAAAGGTCCAGAAATCCAGCAAAAAGTGGTGGGAGTCTCACTAGGAGCGGGGATGAAGCATAAACATGATAAATCTCATTCCCCCACCCCCAGAATAGGGACAGGGGGATCTAATCCACTCCTGGATGGCTCTCTTGATTCATTTGGTCATACTTTCTGGAGAGACCATCAGTATTCTTATTTTGGGTACCTGACCTGTGCTCAATAGTGAAGTCAAAGCTTAGTAGGCTTATGGACCACCTGAGTAATTTTGAGGTTTTCTCCTTTCATCTGCATCAGCTGCCTTAGGAGTTGGTGGTCAGTTTGAATCTTGAAAGTAGTTCCATAGAGATATGGTCTGAATTTCTTCAGGGCCCACACAATAGAAACACAATCACATTCAATGGTTCCCCCCCTTAGTTTCCCTATCTTTTAATTTTCAGCTAATAAACCAGATGGGGTGCTCCCTGCCTTTGCTATCAAATTGGCTCAAGACTGCTCCTATCCCTGTGTTGGAAACATCAGTTTGGACTAGGAAGGTCTGAGTGTAATATGGAGTTCTCAGCACTGGAGCTTTACAGAAGGCATCTTTCAGCCCCTGGAAGGCTTTTTCAGTCGTCATTCCACTTAACCTTTTTAGGGTATTTGGGAGAGGATATGGTATTCAGAGGAGAAGCTATGGTCCCATAGTTCTCAATGAAGTTCCTGTAATAACCAGTACATCCTAATAAGGCTCTTACTTGGGTTTGTGTAGTTGGAGTGGCCCAATCTTGTAGACACTTTACTCTGACCAACTTGGCACTTACTTGCTTTGATGGTCAGATAGGCCTGCTGAAGGGCCTAGAACACATTTCCCAGGTGGTCAAGATGGTCTTCCCAGGTAGGGCTGAACACTGCTATGTCATCCAAGTATGCCATGCAGAAGTTCTCTAACCCATTCAGAACTTGGTTGACCATTCTCTGGAATGTGGCAGGTGCATTCTTGTCATGATGCCTACCCCCGGGGAACCAGACCAAGTCCAGCAACCCCGGAAGCAGGAATAAAGTTACCCCAAGCAAACCCAACAACCCCCGCTAGGGGCTATTTGGGGCAGTCCTGGCGCCCATGGCGCCAAGCTTATATGGAGAGTCAGTCCTGGCGCCATATGCGCCAGGCTCATAGATGAAAACTTACCTGATGCAGACCATGCTGCAAGAGCTCCAAGCCAAACGAGGCGTGGAAGGGACTATTTTACCTAGGGACTATTTTTTTTTACTCGGGTGGGGCTGGGGAGGAATACTTACCTGGGACTACTTTGGAGCTATTTAAACCATGCCCGAAGAGCAGCACATGCTTCACGTTATTCTGCATCCAGCAGCGTAACGCTCACCGTGCCTGCAAGTCTGCATCCAGTCTTCTGCCACACCCGCCTCGAGTTTGGAGCTCCTAGAAAAAGGGAGAAAGAAGGAGAAAAGGTTAGAACAAGAGCAATACCTTTGATCCTTACCTGAATTCCCGATCCATTGCACCTTTGAGCTGGAAGAAAGAAGTTATTTTATGCGCGTCGCCTCGCCTGCTTCAGCGCTGCGCTGAACTCACCGGCCTTCGCAGCATCTTCACATTTCACCTTATCCTCCTGCATGTTACCGCCGCACTCCGGCACCTAAGGAGAAGACAAGAACAGCAAGGTGAGCCAAGGGAATACACAGAGGAATACCCTCCATAGACTTACCTGATTTTACCACCGGGGGTACTATTCTTCTTCACGGGTCGGCGCAGCTTCCACTACATCCTAGCCGACCCCTAAGGGGAAACAAAAGGACAGCAAGGTGAAACAAGGGACTAACAAGGGGAACCCTCCTCACCACAAAAGACTTACCTGATTTTACCGCCGGAGGCATTATTCCCTGAGACTTCATACTTTCTCCCAGCGCCTGAATAAGGGAGAAAGCAACAGGTTACATATGGACATTATTTTATCGAACTGTGTTGGATAATACAAATCCTTACCAGAACATTACCGGTTGCCACGATGAACTCTTCAGTAGGGTCAAGCTGCAACCTGCAAGGAATCGGAGAAGAGTGAAAGTCAGGCATTTGAACTCTTACGAACTACATACTTACGGCGTCTTGCCGGGAGTCAGTATTGTCCTGGAACTCACCAATTCCTTCTAGCCAGTGAAGCAACTGGTTATCTACGCGCCCCTGCGCTCAATGCAGGATGGAGAGCTCATCTTTTCAAATCATCAGGTGAGACTATAAGAGGGAACATCCAAGGTGATCAGTGGGGAGAACAGCAGGGTGGGGGGATTTACGCTCAACTCCACAGGTGGTTAATTCCCTTTCTCCACTTGCAGAAGAATATTCCTACGGGCCAAGCAAACGAAGCTAGGTGGGCCAGTCCAGTCCGTCATTTCGGCTCTATGCGTCACATTGGTGCAGACCGCAGCAGTCCAGTCCAGATCGAAGCCTCTGTGGGAGCCAGGTGAGCGTAACAATTCTTTAAGCCGGAGTGCATTACCTTACACTGGTACAAGCCTTCTGGGGTTAAGAAGGCTGTCTTCTCCTTGGACTAGTTAGTCATGGCAATCTGCCAATAACCACTTTTCAGGTCAAAAGTATTCGAGGACTTTTGCTGAGCCCAGCCTATCCACCAGTCAATCTGTCCTTGGCAAGGGGTGGGCATTAGTCTTGGTAACTGCATTTAATGCCCCACTGTCCACGCAGAATCTAAGTTCTTTAGTTCCTGTCTTTGGTACTAAACCAACTGGGCTAGCCCATGGACTTGTGGAATGTTCAATCGCCCCAAGGTCAAGCATCTTATTGACCTTCTTTTATGTAATTCCTCACATTATCTGACATCCTGTAGCCCCTGCTTTTAACAGGTACACTATCACCAGTGTCAATGTCATGCTGGCCCCAAGGGTTCAAGCCTGGTGTAAGTGAAAACAGAGGGGCAAAGTGAGTTAACAAAACTTTGCACTCCTCATGTTGCTGCATTGTCCGATTAGTAGCGAGTTTAACCCCTTCTACCGACCCATCTGAAGGGCATCCCGTTAAAAGATCTGGGAGAGGCTCACTGTCATGATCTCTGCTTCCAAAAGGTCAGGGTTTTCCCAACTCCCTTGGAAGCAGATCCATAACCCAGGTTCCGAGTGCCAACCAGTCCCAATTGGGACCTTTTGGACCCAGTCCTGGCGCCAGTGGCACCAGGCTCATAAATATGCCCAGTCCCAGCGCTGGAAGCGCCGGGCTCATAATGCTTGGGTGGACTTACCTGCAGCAGACCATGCTGCTTACTTGCCTGCCAGTTGAGCCTCTGATCCTCTTCTGTTTGGAACTACTTTTCCTGTTGGGTGGGGCTGGAGCCACTCCCTAGATTCAGAACACTGGAACTCTTCTGGAAGGCAGGAACTCTTTTCTTACCAGGAACTCTTTTCTTACTTAGGCGTGGCTGTGGAAGGAGACACCTAAGCACTACAGGAGGCTATTTAAACCACACCCGGTGGATGAATCTTGCTTTGCGTTATTCTGCACCCTCTGCAGCAGAACGCTCATCGTGTCTTCTGCATCCGGTCCTGGGCCTAAGGAAAAAGGCTTACCATCCTGAATCAAGTCTTCAGCAACACCTACAAAGACAAGAAAGAACAGGTTAGCATTCCGGCATCTGAAAGGCAAAGGCTTACCTACTCTTCGTGCGCTCCGGAGGTCTTCACACTGCATTCCGGCATCTGAAAGACAAAAGCTTACCAACTCTTCGCACGCTCCGGAGGCCGTCAGCGCTGCATCCCGCATCTGAAAGACAAAACAAGGTGCGTTTAAAGACATTGGGGAACTTTAATACTCACGTGCCATTACTCCTTTCCACATCTAACCCAGTAGGTATCCCGGCACCCTGCAGCCGCTCCGAACTTGTACCTGCAAAATAAAAAGACAGTTAGAGCGCATCGTGAAGCTGGCAACAAGCGCTTACTTACGTGCTTCCAGGCGCTTCTATTCATCACACGGGCTCCATCTTCAACTCACTTCAGCCCGTCATCCGCCATCGCCGGAACCCTGCAAAACAAGAGACATCATTATTAAAGACTTTAAAGACATTTGAGTTACTCGAAACTTACCGTTCGTGCAGTAAACGACGGACATCAGTCCTCTGGAGTCAAGAGGCCTGCGCTACCTATCCAGTGAAGAAACTGGTTACAGCACCCTGCCCCGAGGCAGATGGAGAGCTCGGCATTCACTTACCTAAGGTGAGAGCGTTAACCTGTGGGGGTCTACAGGAGAGGAGAAGAGGAAAGAGATAGGGACACCCCAATAACCCCAGTTCATTAACCCCGTATTTTCTATCTGCAGACATCTTACTCTGCTCGTCAGGCATACAGGGCACAGAGGTCCAGCCCAAAGAGCCAACCGGGTGCTGCACATCACCTTTGAAGATACGGTAGTCGCCCAGTCAAGACCGGCGCCTCTGCGAGAATCAGGTGAGCGTTACAGAACGCAAAGCCTACCGCAAAACTCTCGCCCAGGCGCTATGGAAACCTCGGATACTCACCACCTAGCCCGGTTACTTGGGGAACTAAGGGCAGAAGTGCATGCAGCTCGTCAGGAAACGAACGCTCTAAGAAGGGAACTAATTATTTCCAAGGAGAGAACAGATGATCTTGCTAGACAATTGCTACAGTCACAAGCCGGACAGACCCCGCTACCCGCATCAGGGGCAAATCTTCCTTCAACATCCTCTATGAATCCAGTGCAGATCAACCTACCTGGGAATGTACCTCTGGCTCCGCCCGAACGATTTTCTGGTGACCCAAAGAGGTTTGCGGTATTTATCAATCAGTGCCGGTTGCACTTATTATGCCGGCCAGCAGCCTTTCCAACTGATCAAGCTAAAGTAGCTTTTGTACTTTCGTACCTTAGTGGCAATGCGGCAGACTGGTCAATCCCTCTAGTTAATCAAGATGATCCGGTTCTCCATGATTTTCAAGCCTTTCAGCTTAGTATGGAAAAACTGTTCGCAAGACATGCACAGGGGCAGGCCTTGGACAATGAGCTTCTTTCGTTGCGACAGGGTAATCAAGACCTTTTGGCTTATATTGCATCTTTCAATAGACTAATAGTGGAAACTCAATGGCCTGAGGACAAAAGGATTACGCTGTTTTATAGAGGTCTACGTGGAGAGCTCAAAGACGTTTTAGCCCAAGTAGTGAATCCCCCACAAGACTGTTCGGATTATATAGACTTGGTCGTTCAAATAGATCACAGACTGCAGAACAGGAAGGCCGATCGTTCCAAGTTTGATGCCCGAGTATTTTCCAAACCGCCAACTCCTTCCAAAGGAGTAGACTCCGGGGAACCCATGCAAATAGGGGGTCTGAAAGGTCCTCTAACACAAAGGGAGCAGGAAAGGAGAAAACAGTTGCAATTATGCCTATATTGCGGAAACTCAGGGCACTTTCTTCGAGACTGTCCGGTGAAACCTGCCAAGAAGGCAGTAGGAGCTGCAGTTACCACAGTTACAAACTCTGAGCAGGGAAACGACCTCGCCCGACAAGAATAGAGGTCCTCTTGCCGAGCGTGAAAACCAGTTCTGTGACCTCGCATTTCGTGATACCTATGGTCCTCATTAGCCCTGATAATCCGGATCGATTACATGCAATTGAAGCTTACGTCGACAGCGGTGCCATCGGCAATTATGTGGATCATGAAATGGTTTTGAGGATGAATCTAACTCTCTGTCCCAAGGCTGTAAAGGACGTCATTACTACGGTGGATGGTACGGAGATAGCCTCCGGGCCAGTAACGCATACCACTCAAGAGGTGACGCTAGTAAGTCAAGATGGACACCATGAGAAGATCGTGTTCGATGAGATCAAGGCCCCTCAGTTCCAGATTATTCTAGGAATACCTTGGTTAGAGAAACACAATCCTCTGATCGATTGGCGAGCAAGAACGGTCCAGTTTCCAGAATGTGTCTCTACTTGTCACCCTCCACCTGGTGTTGCACTGGCAGCAATTTCTTCAGAGACTCCCCAGTTACCTCCCGAATACCTAGAATACCAAGATGTTTTCCGGAAGGAGCAGGCTAACTCTCTACCTCCTCATAGGTCTTATGACTGCCAGATAGACCTGATACCTGGATCTACTTCTCCTTGTAGTAGAATTTATGCCCTCACCGAGCCTGAGAACCTTCACCTTCGACAATACCTGGATCAATACCTGGCAAATGGGTTTATTCGTCCTTCCAAGTCCCCTGCCTCTTCAGCTTTGTTCTTCGTTCCAAAAAAGGAAGGAGACCTTAGGACTTGTATCGATTATCGCTCCCTGAACCAGATCACCGTTAAGAATAGATATCCGTTACCTTTGATCCCTGAACTCCTGGACCAAGTCAGAAAAGCATGCATATACACAAAGCTGGATCTTAGAGGAGCTTACCACTTGGTACGAGTAAAAGAGGGCGATGAATGGAAGACGGCCTTCCGCACCAAGTATGGGCTATTTGAATATCAGGTCATGCCCTTCGGACTTTGCAATGCCCCGGCCGCCTTTCAATATTTTATAAACGATGTCCTCAGAGAGCTCATAGATGTGTGTGTTGTTGTTTACATCGACGACATTCTCGTTTATTCTTCATCGGAATCTGAACATCGGAAACACGTGAAAATGGTCCTCGAAAGATTGCGTCAACACAAACTTTTCGCTAAGTTGGAAAAATGTGTTTTCAACGTGACTGAAGTTGAATTCTTGGGATTCATATAATCACCTGGCGGAGTGCGTATGGATTCAAAGAAGGTCGATGCAGTTCTCAAATGGCCATCACCATCCTCCGTAAAAGGTGTGCAAAGCATGTTAGGCTTCGCTAACTTTTACCGCAGGTTTATCCCCGAGTTCTCTCGAATAGTCCAGCCCATCACTGCCTTGTTAAAGAAAAACAAACGTTTTGAATGGTCTACCGAGGCGGAACAAGCTTTCCAGGATTTGAAGACTAAATTTATCTCTGCACCAATCTTAAAACACCCTCGCCCCGAACTCCCCTACATCGTGGAAACTGATGCTTCAAGCCTTGCCATGGGGGCAGTTCTATCACAAAAGGACCCGGTAACCAATCAGTTGCATCCCGTGGCATTTTGGTCCCGCAAATTCTCGCCTCCTGAAGTCAATTACACGATTACTGACAAGGAACTTCTGGCTATCAAGTCTGCCTTTAAGGCTTGGCGGCATTATCTGCTGGGGGCCCGACACACCGTTACTGTGATTACGGATCACCGAAACCTGCAATATTTGAAAACCGCAAAAGCCCAATCCTCTAGACAACTCCGTTGGGCATTATTCTTTGCCGAGTTTGACTTCATAATTACCTATCGACCTGGTACAAAGAACGGTAAAGCCGATGCCCTTTCTCGGATGGAAGTGGAAGAACACTTGATCAACCCTAAACCTGTGCCAATCATTCCCGAACAAAGAATTCTGGGTGTAATCGCCACAGAATCCATAGAGGAAGTTAAGGATAAAGCCAGGCAACTTGTAACTCCAGCAGACATACAGAATTGGCATCTGCAGGGAAAGGACTTTGCAGTAAAGGACAACTTATTGTATTTCCAAGAACGATTATACCTACCCAGCACAGATTTACAGAAAAAAGTAATCTCTTGTTATCACGACTCTTTAATGGAAGGTCATCCCGGTATAGCCAAGACCTCAGAAAAGATCAAGCGCTACTTCTGGTGGCCGTCTTGGAAAAAAGATATCAGAGACTTTATAATGTCCTGTGGAGTATGCGCCCAAAACAAGAGTCAAAAGGAAAGACCAGCAGGCCTCTTACGCCCTATTGACATCCCACCTCGCCCTTGGCATACGCTTTCTATGGACTTCATCACTGATCTACCTCCATGCTCCGGATACAATACGATTCTAGTAATCGTGGACTTATTCTCCAAGATGGCGCATTTCATTCCGCTCAAAGGCTTGCCAACAGCAGCAACTCTGGCCCGAGAATTTCTCGAAAACATCGTCCGACTGCACGGTTTTCCTTCGGTTCTAATTTCGGATCGAGGTAGTCAATTTATTTCTCATTTTTGGCGAAGTTGCTGTCGGTCGGCTCAAATTGATGTGAGGCTATCGACCAGTCACCACCCTCAGACCGACGGACAAACCGAGAGGACCAATCAAACTCTGGAACAGTATTTACGCTGCATGCTGCAACAAACTGAAAAAACTTGGAAAGATATCCTTTGGATAGCCGAGTATGCCTACAATAACTCTGTCCATTCGGGAACTGGGAAAACCCCGTTTTTTCTTTTGTACGGCAGTCACCCTCGAACCTCGGAGTTGGATCCCCTCCAAGATCTTGAAACACCAGCAGTAGACTACCTGCATTCTACAATCACCCAAGCCTTTAAGGAAGCTGTTTCTCACCTTCAAAGGGCTAAAGAACAATACAAGAAAGGAGCAGATCAACATCGGAAGGAAGCCCCTCACTATCAAGTAGGGGATCAAGTCTGGTTATCCACCAAATATCTATCTCTAAAAGGGCCACGCACATTCAACCCAAGATACCTTGGTCCCTATTCCATCACTACCATAGTAAACCCAGTAGCGGTCAAGTTGGACTTGCCGCCGCACATGAAGATACATCCGGTCTTCCACGTCTCTCTATTAAAACCCGTGCAACCTCAAACCCGACTAACCAAATCTCCAAAACCTATCCTAGTTGATGGAGAACTCGAGTTTGAAGTCAAAAGCATTCTGGACTCCAAGATCTCCAAATCTAAACTATTCTACCTAATTGACTGGAAAGGCTACGGCCCCCAAGAGAGATCCTGGGAACCTGCGGAATATGTCCACGCTCCTCGCCTAATCAAAAGATTTCACCGAACATTTCCTGACGAGCCAAAACCCCCGGAGAAGCCCGGTTTGGGAGGGGCCTTGTGGGGGGGTACTGTCATGATCTCTGCTTCCAAAAGGTCAGGGTTTTCCCAACTCCCTTGGAAGCAGATCCATAACCCAGGTTCCGAGTGCCAACCAGTCCCAATTGGGACCTTTTGGACCCAGTCCTGGCGCCAGTGGCACCAGGCTCATAAATATGCCCAGTCCCAGCGCTGGAAGCGCCGGGCTCATAATGCTTGGGTGGACTTACCTGCAGCAGACCATGCTGCTTACTTGCCTGCCAGTTGAGCCTCTGATCCTCTTCTGTTTGGAACTACTTTTCCTGTTGGGTGGGGCTGGAGCCACTCCCTAGATTCAGAACACTGGAACTCTTCTGGAAGGCAGGAACTCTTTTCTTACCAGGAACTCTTTTCTTACTTAGGCGTGGCTGTGGAAGGAGACACCTAAGCACTACAGGAGGCTATTTAAACCACACCCGGTGGATGAATCTTGCTTTGCGTTATTCTGCACCCTCTGCAGCAGAACGCTCATCGTGTCTTCTGCATCCGGTCCTGGGCCTAAGGAAAAAGGCTTACCATCCTGAATCCAGTCTTCAGCAACACCTATAAAGACAAGAAAGAACAGGTTCGCATTCCGGCATCTGAAAGGCAAAGGCTTACCTACTCTTCGTGCGCTCCGGAGGTCTTCACACTGCATTCCGGCATCTGAAAGACAAAAGCTTACCAACTCTTCGCACGCTCCGGAGGCCGTCAGCGCTGCATCCCGCATCTGAAAGACAAAACAAGGTGCGTTTAAAGACATTGGGGAACTTTAATACTCACGTGCCATTACTCCTTTCCACATCTAACCCAGTGGGTATCCCGGCACCCTGCAGCCGCTCCGAACTTGTACCTGCAAAATAAAAAGACAGTTAGAGCGCATCGTGAAGCTGGCAACAAGCGCTTACTTACGTGCTTCCAGGCGCTTCTATTCATCACACGGGCTCCATCTTCAACTCACTTCAGCCCGTCATCTGCCATCGCCGGAACCCTGCAAAACAAGAGACATCATTATTAAAGACTTTAAAGACATTTGAGTTACTCGAAACTTACCGTTCGTGCAGTAAACGACGGACAGCAGTCCTCTGGAGTCAAGAGGCCTGCGCTACCTTTCCAGTGAAGAAACTGGTTACAGCACCCTGCCCCGAGGCAGATGGAGAGCTCGCCATTCACTTACCTAAGGTGAGAGCGTTAACCTGTGGGGGTCTACAGGAGAGGAGAAGAGGAAAGAGATAGGGACACCCCAATAACCCCAGTTCATTAACCCCGTATTTTCTATCTGCAGACATCTTACTCTGCACGTCAGGCATACAGGGCACAGAGGTCCAGCCCAAAGAGCCAACCGGGTGCTGCACATCACCTTTGAAGATACGGTAGTCGCCCAGTCAAGACCGGCGCCTCTGCGAGAATCAGGTGAGCGTTACACTCACTCTCCTCTTCTCCTTGATCAGAAGCTAAGAGCAAAGCTCCCATCTCTGGTCCGGAAACATAAGCATTCAGATGTTTGGCATGAAAGATCCTGGGGGCCTCCTTTGGGTTGCCCACGTCTACCAAATAGTTGACCTCTCCAAGTTTTCCTACAACTTTGAAGGGTCCTGTCCATTTGTCCTGTAAGACCCTCTGCCGTACTGGGACAATGATGATAACTTTTTGGTCTGGTGTAAACTCCACCATGTTTGCTTTCTGGTCGTGCCATTGCTTAACCAGAGCTTGACCAGATTTCAAATTCTCAGTAGCCTCTGTCATCATGAGTGCCATCCTCTGAGGCCTAACACATAGTCAGTAATCCTTACTGGCTTGAGAGACAGAGCACTCTCCAGACCCTCTTTGATCAGGGCCAAAGGGCCACTGACAGGATGCTCATAACATGACTCAAAGGGGCTAAAACCCACTCCAGCTTGAGGAACTTCTCTGTAGGCAAATAGAAGAAGGTCCCACTTTCTCCTAAGTGGTTCTTCCAAAGCTCCAATTATGCTCTTCATTATCCTATTAAACCTCTCTACCAACCCATTTGGCTGAGGGTGATAGGCAGTTGAGAACTTGTATGTGACCCCACAGATTTTCTACATGGCCTGCATGTAGTGGGACATAAAATGTGACCCTCCTGCCGGATACAACCTCCTTAGGAAATCCTACTCTGGTACAAAATACCAAGTAGGGCCTTAGCCACTGTCTGATCAGTAATAGTTCTCATTGGAATAGCGTCAGGGTACCGGGTGGCATGGTCCACCACAAACAATATACATTGGTTGCCTGAAGTTGTTGGAGGGTCTAGGGGACCAACAATGTCAATCCCCACCCTCTCAAAAGGAACTCCCACAACTGGGAGAGGCACTAGGGTAACACATTCTTGGCTCCACGTTTGCCAGATAATCGGCAAGTGTGACAACTCCTACAGTGTTGTTCAATCTCTGCACCCATCTTGGGCCGGTAAAAGTACAATGAGATCCTCTCCTTGGTACTCTTAGAGCCAGGGGGACTTCATGTACCAACTGTAGAAATTTGGGTCTCAATTCCTTGGGTACCACCAGTCATCTGAGGTCTCCAAGAATAGACTCCATAGGCTAACTGTAGAGAAGTCCATCCTCCCGGTATAGTCTATGTTTCCCAGATCTTGCCCTTCACTCTGGGGAGCTGCCTGCTGACGTAGACCTTCTAGAGAGGGATCCTCTCTCTGTCCCCAACCAGTCTGACCTTGAAGGTCTACCTTCAGCAAACAGTCTGCAGCTCAGTATGGTCTCTTGGATCCAGATTTTGTAGACAGGGTTGAATCTCCTCCTCTTCTGACAAATCAGAAGAGGGTTCTTCAGGGGATTCCATTGGTACCAACTCAGCCTCAGCTGGTGGTAGGGTCACAGGGGTGACGTCTAGGTTTTCAACAGGAATCTTTTTCCTTGTAGAAGATTTGGGCTTGGGGCCTTTCTTTCCTTTAGCGACTCCAGGTTTCCCCTTGGAAGATCTCTTAAGGTTGCCTCTGTGGCTTTCCTCATCAACTCCCTTCTCTTCTTAGAGGGGGTTTTGGGTGGGCTGGAGACTATACCCAAGGCCTTCAAATCATTACCAAACAGTACCCTTCCTGCTACTTCTGACTGAAAACTTACAGGTATCTTTACAGTCATCTCATTACACTTAATGTTAGCTGGCAGTACTTGGCACATTTGGACCGGGCTTGATAAGCCTTTTGGGAGCCTTAGGAACTTCCTCCGGTTGAAAGAAACTTTAATCTACCACAGTTATACTGGCCTTAGTGTTACGCTCACCTGACTCCCACGGAGGCGCTGGCCTGGTTCGTGCTGCTGTGACCTCTTCTAAGGTGATGCGCAGGGTTCGGAAGACGGACTGGACCGGGCACCCAAATCTGGCTTGTCTGGCTCGCAGAAGTATCCTTCTGTAGGCGAAAATAGGGGATTAACTGTCTGCGGGGTAATGCAATCGGCCTCCCACTTTCCCCTCTCACCTTCCTTGAAACCCTTCTGTGATTTCTCGTAGCGTCTCACCTTAGGGTCTGGAAGGGCGAGCTCTCCATCCTGCTTCTGATGCAGGGGCGCGTTGGTGTCCAGTTACTTCACTGGATTTTCGGATTGGTGAGAACCAAACTTGCTTGGCTTCCAGGTAAGTTTTTTGATAAGAGGTTCACCTTGTGTCCATGCATTAATGTACTAATGCTAGTGTCTTTTTCCCCATAGGGGCCGGGGTACGGAATGCCGGGGAACAGGCACCGACCCGAGATGAGAGGTGAAATCCTTGTAGAAATCAGGTAAGTCTTTAATGAGCATTTTTTGGTAAAGTCTTTTCATTCGCTCATTAACGCTGATGTCTCTTTCTTTGTAGGCGATCCAGGATCTGGCAGGCGTGGCAGAAGTCAGGATGCAGGAGCAGACACGGTGAGCGTCCAGCTGCTAGATGCAGAACAACGCGAAGCACGTGTGGCTGTTCGGGTGGGGTTTAAATAGCCTTGGAAGAAGTTCCAGGTATGTATCCTTCCTCCAATCAGGTATGTATCCTTCCCTGACCACGCCCGATGGTAAATTAGTCCCACAGGTAAAGTAGTTCCTTTCAGGCCTCAAGGAGGCCGGGATCCTGCAGCATGGTCTGCATCAGGTAAGTGCACCCAAGCATTCCCATAAATGAGCCTGGCGCCTATGGCGCCAGGACTGATGTCTTTTATGAGCCTGACGCCATAGGCGCCAGGACACTGTCCAAAGGGCCCCTATATGGGGTTGCTGGGTCCTTCCTTGGGGACTGGATGTCGGCTTTCGGGGACGCCGGGCTTGAACCGGCTCCCTGGGAGCGGGCATCATGACACTGTGTCTCTAATGGCCGGGGTGTCCTGACATTGTTTTTATAATATTCTTTGGTATTATCAGAGATTGAATTGTAGACCTCTATTTTCTGTTGTTCCCACAGTCCCAGAGATACTAAAGAAACTAGCCTGAACACCAATGGGTTTTTCAGCTTGAGGGTGAAAGCTAGTCCCTGTCATTGGTATATCCACATCATGTGTGAATGCTAAACTGACAGAGGGGAACCCTGAAGGTGTATCCTTATAGCTGGGATCTCCTTTCACATGGTCACCAGAACCACAAACCACACATTTGCCAAATTTCTTTTGGAATGGACGTTTCTGATAAACTCACTCTGGTTTGGGCCCAGAGATTTCACTAGCCCTATAAGGTTGTTTAGGGGGATATTTACCCTTGTTATGTTTGTGGCCCTCTTTTGGTGTGGGATTTTTGGAATGATCCGTCTCATCCTTTTAATGACTTTTCCCCTTCCTCTTTCTTGTGAGGGGCCCCGGAATCCTCGTGAGTAGCACCGTTGGCCACCCACAAGTCAGCAGCAACTGTTAGGTTCTTGGGGTCTAGTTCTTTATAGTCAGCCAGAGGCTATCTCAGCTCTGGGGAACAGGCATCAAAAATACTTTCCAGCCTGAAGACACCTCATGCCTTCATAAGATTTCACTTTGTAACCCTTAATTCACCCATCTTAGTTTTTCAGGCTTTCACGCACACAAGTAGCCCACAAGTTACCAACTCTCTTCTTGTGGTCCCTAAACCTTTTTAGGTATTGGGAAGGTGGTCCTCCCAAACCTGGCTTTAAGAGCAGTTTTTACCAAATGGTAATCTTGTCTATTGACATACAACTCCATCACAGTGTCACGACCCTTGCCCAAAACCCCTTCTGGCAAACCCATTGGCCAGGTGGAGTCAGGAGTCATGCTTCTAGAGCCTGGCATCCTCTTCATAAGCCCTCATGGGCCAGTCCTGGCGCCTATGGTGCCAGGCTCATACACCATGAAAAACAATGTGCTTGGGAACTACTTTATTGTATTGTCAGCCAACATGGAGGCATCCACATGGCTTGGTTCCTAAGAACCAAGCTATGT
Organism: Ambystoma mexicanum; assembly: GCF_040938575.1. Taxonomy (NCBI): domain Eukaryota; kingdom Metazoa; phylum Chordata; class Amphibia; order Caudata; family Ambystomatidae; genus Ambystoma; species Ambystoma mexicanum. The sequence continues at coordinate 688,032,787 of NC_090930.1, forward strand.
GGTCTTGTGTTCTGGGTGTGGTAGCCTAGGGACTACTTTACCTGGACTATTTTGTTGGGGCTATTTAAACCACTCCCGAGCAAGACAACACGCTTCGCGTTACTTTGCAGCTTGCAACGTGACGCTCACTGTGTCCAGCTATTCCCTCGAACCTCGGAGATGCAGAACCTGCAAGGAGACAAAAGGAACATCATTAGCAGCAGCATCTTACCTGCAGTCTTCATCTTTAAACGCTCGTAACTATTGAGAACAGCTTCCTCGAATCTGCACGCCTCCCGGACAGAACGACCTGAAAGAGGAATATAGAGGCAACATTAAAGAAAGCAGTAGAGACATTTACAAATTACGAACTGCTCAAAAGGCTTACCTGGTTGGTCGCCTCTCGGCTGGCACCACTCTAGACATTCCACTCGTGCTGAAGAACACCGCGACCTACAAGGAAGGAAAACACAGATTAGCAAAGGCAAGACTTTGCAGTGCTGCGCATATCGCTTACTTACCACACCATAGCGCTCCTAATGCGCCATCATTTACCAGCGGGGCTCAACCAAGCCAGTTTGCCACGCTGAAGCTCTGCATACCTAAGGAAGAAAAAAAGACATTTTAAACAAAGAAAGGCATGCAGGATAGCAACAAAACTAAAGAACAGCAATAAGACCTACCTGAACAATATCAAATGGGCTGGCGTCAGTGAAGTAACTGGACCGCACTCGCTCATGAAAGACAACGCGCCTCTGCAAAGAAGGCAGGACGGAGAGCACGCCTAATTCTACCACAAGGTGAGGAGAGGGCGCCAGAGGGACTGAAATCATACGGGGGTGGAGGGAGGATACTTACCCCAGTCGGTCAGTCTTGAACACAGTCCTCCTGTATTTTCAGGCAGAACCTTCCCCGCAGACCACATCAGGGCAAAGCTGAGAAGCATACCAGTGAGTAACCCGGCTGGATGGCGTCCCTGTGGATATAAGGTGAGCATAACACACAGCCATTCTGGGGGAGACTAGAGATTGCCCTTGGAACAAACCCACTTTCACAAATACTTTGTACTTTACATGTAAATTGAAATGTACTCAGCCAATCAAGAATATCAGTTTTTCTTTGTGGGGATGAGGCTTCATGCTTCTGGAGGGGTCTGGCAAAGAGGATGCTGAAACAGAATTGGAATTGAGGGACAACCTTTTCATCTCTAGGTCATGCTTCATCTCCTATTCCCTGAGTTGCAGTTCCTTCCTCATTTCTTTGTCTCTCATTTCAGACTAAATCACCAGTTTTCTAAATTCAAGCTGCATTTTCATTGTCCCCATCTCTACAATCAGCTCAGCTGACATGTTAGATACAGGTAGGAGTGAGGTTAGAGGTGGTTCATCAGTTCCATTTGCCCCATCTCATCATTTACCTGATTGTCTGGACGTTGAGAGCTAAAAGTTACACTTTGACCATCATCATCTTCTAGCTCAATTCTGGAAGTAGGGGTTCTCGGCCTACTTGCAGTTTGGTAATCCAACAAGTTTTGGATTATCTAAGCTGTTTTTCCTTTTATACTAAGGCATGTATCTTTACACATTTCTTTCAGTCTTTCAACAGTAAGAGATATAAGAGCTTCTGCCTTATAGTTTTCCACAGTGGACATACTTTTAGTACTTTACAGTATAGTGATTTTGAGGATGGATTCTTTGAGTGCAATACAACCAGGAATCAATGCAATCCAACCTACACGAAACCCATGAGCTGTAATCGGTGTTAGGGGAGTTTTCCTAAAGTCCTACTTGTAGTAAGACTTTAATAAGCTATGCCAGTGGTTTGTAGATCTTCAACTCTTAGTATCAGTCTGTACTAACTCAGGACCTTGGTAGAGTGGCAGAGCAGTCAGGCTTCTCTTAAGAGGAAGATGTGAGCTGTAGGTAAGTACATTGAACCTTAGACACGCACATAAAAAAACTCTTACACTTATAATTTCTCCAACATTGGGTCTGGTATGGATTCACATGCTCATGAATATTCCCCGTCGTCATGCTGGGAATCCTCGGTAAAAGAAAAACAGTTTCACTTTTACTTAAAAACTGAAAACAAATTTCAGGTGCCGGACTCCGTACCCAAGTGCCTGAGGTCACAGCCATCGCCAGATTCAGTGATATCGGCAGCCGCGAGGAAACAGTTGGCCTACCTGTCCTCATCGTCTTCAATCCCTCCAGACAGCGAGGGGAAGAGGGTAGACGCCATGGGGATGTGATTTACACCACAGCGTCCACTATCAAGGCGGCCAATGCACTGGCAATCCTAGTCCGGTACGATGGGGAGTACAAGCTGGGGCCTATTCTGGAGTTCCTCCCTGACGATAAGAGATGGAGGCAATCGCTCTTTTCCAGGACGGAGAGGTATCGTCTGATCACGCCATCACAGTGGCATTGGACATCGCCGAAATAGGGTTCCGGCAAATGGGGGAACAGTGTTTGCCTTCATCGCCAAGGCTGGGTGAAGGCCACAAATTTTTGCAAGGAGGTCCAAGCATAGGTGCTGGTCATGCGTTTTCACGAAGAGAATATGTTTGGGAAAGTCGTCGATGAGTGCCTCCAGGCCAAAAAAGTGGATACGGAGACGGCCTGTCCCCTGGGCACTCTCCAGCAACACTGGCCTTCTTTTTGCTACTCCAGCGGAAGGTCGAGCAGGTCGTCAAAAGGTTTCTCCACATCGTACTGTCAACCTTCCAGATCCACAATTCATGAAGCCTACCGATTCCGTTCTCAGAGCCTATGCTAGTAGAGGCCAGGGCAGGACGCCGGCACCAAAGCAAGCCTGAACCGACCTGGACGTCAGTCCCCCACTCGTGCACCCCGGTGGTAGGCTGGCTGACAAAGTTGTCAGCGAGTGGAAAAAGGTCACCACCGAGAGATGGGTGCTGGATGCTCTCGCTCAAGGATACACCCTCCTGTTACCGGTCAGCAGCACATCCCTCAGCTCCTGGAAGAGGTAGTGGCCATGCTGCAAAAAGGGGCATTAGAGCTAGTTCCCCAATGGCTACAGGGCTCCGGAGTCTATTCCAGATACCTTCTGGTCAGAAAGAATATGGCGGGGCTGGAGGCCCATCCTAGACCTAGGACGTCTGAACAAATACCTGAAGTCCCAAAAGTTCATGATGATCAAGTTGCAACAAGTGCTCGGCTAACTGGAAAAAGGAGACTTCTTGACATCCTTGGACCTGGAGGATGCCTACTTCTACATCCCCATTCACAAGAAGCATTGAAAGTTTCCACGCTTTGTGGTGCAGGAGCAGCACTACCAGTTCATGGCTCGACCTTTCAGTTTGAAGACGTCGCCCAGAGTATTCACAAAAGGCCTGGCACCAGTGGTGGCACATCTGTGTCTACAGGGCATACACGTATACCCGTACCTGGACTGGCTGATTCGTGCCTGTACGGAGACGACCGTCCAGCTACTGACTTGGATTCTCCATCAACTATCCAAAGTCCTGCTTAACGCCATCACAAAACGTGTTGTTCCTAGGTGCCATATTCAATACAGTGTCTTGGCTGGCATCGCCCTTGGAAGAGAGGGTAGCAGCCATTCAAGGAACGGTGCAGTGACTGTTGTCGACGAAAACAGCCATGGTGCGGTCCATCAAGTCGTTACTGGGCATTATGTCGTCCTGCATCTACCTCATCCGGCTGCAAATGCGACCAATTCAGGAATTCCTGGACGCTCGCTGGATACAGGTGTCCAGAAGCTTCACAGGCAAGATGTCTAAACGATGAGTTCTGTCGGGCTATAGGATGGTGGGGCATCCACTCCAACATTGCCCAAGGCACAGGATTTTAGAACCCCCTCATAGCAGGAGACGGTCACCACGGACGCCTCCCTGGAAGGGTGGGAAGCGTACACCGGACATCTGCACTCCAGAAGCCTGTTGCTGCTGGAGGAGAAGGATCTTCATATCAACATCCTGGAGCTAAGGGCAGTGTTTTGGGCCGTCAAGTCGTTCCCTTCGTCTCTGAAAGGCAAGGTGGTGAGAATCTTCAGAAAACACCACCACCATGTTCTACATCAGGAAGCAAGGGGGCACTCGATCCATGGTGCTCTCCAAGGAGGTGCAGGACTTGTGGCGCTGGACCATCAGACAAGGGATGTTCCTCATCCCTCTCCACCTGGCAGGAGTCGAGAACACCATTGCAGACTCCCTCCCTCAGCAGGGAAACGCGCCCCTGCTGTGAATGGGAGCTTTGTCAGGATCAAGTGGATGGCCCATTCGTCAAATGGGACAGGCCCCAGATAGTTCTGTTCGCTACGGTAGCAAACTCCAAGTGCCACAAGTTTACCAGCAGATTCCACCAGCCAAGGACCCTGGGGGACACGTTCTCCTTCCTGTGGGAAGGCCTGTTTCTGTATGCATTTCCTCCGTTCCCTCTTCTGCTACGAGTCATCAACACACTCACACTGTCCATGCAAGATGATACTCATCGCCCCGGCGAGGTCCAGATTTGGTATCTGGACCTTCTCAGCCTGCCAGAGAAGGAGGTGCAATCCTTCATCGCAACCCAGGCTCTCAGAACCTGAAGGCTTGGCTCCTGCAGCCCTAGAGTTTGGAGGATGCGAGTTGCCTGGGGCCTGCAGGTAGTTCCTCGCCAAGGGTAGAGCGTTGTCAACTTTGAAGTGCTACGGTCACAAGTGGAAGCGTTTCGCTATGTGGTGCTGTCTCAGAAGATTACCCTTTTGAGAGTCATGGCCCACAGATCCTGCCATACTTGCTACCCTTGGCCAAGGCCAGACTGGCGCACATCTCTATCAAGGTACTTCTGGTGGCTTTCTCCCACTACACCAGGTCTCCAGGAAGGTCTTTGCTTCGGTCCCACTGGCTCGTCATGGAATTTCTCAAAAGACCTTTTCGATCTTTCCTGCTGGTGAAGGCTCCTGCCCCAGCGTGGGAACTCAACGTGGTTCTGATGAGGCTCATGTGGGCCCCCTTCGAGCCTATGCATTAGGCCCCTCTCAAGTTCCTTTCGTGAAAAATGGCTTTCCTTGTGGTCATCACCTCTAGCAGAAGGGTAGGTGAAATTCAGGCCCTATCCTGCAAGCAACCATACCGGGCTTTCCACGAATCAAGGGTGGTGCTGCGTACGCAACCCACTTTCATGCGGAATGTTCCGTCTGAATTCCACCTCAATGAGCCTTTTGTGTTACCTGTTTTTTTCTTGGATCCTTCGTCACCGGCTGAAAGGGCCTTGCACTCGTTGGACGTTGCTCATGCTCTGAAGTTGTACGTGACATGCACAAAGAGTTTTGGTAAGACTTCACGACTGTTCGTGAACTTTGGTCCTGTGAACCATGGGAAGGCCTTGTCCAAGGCTTCCATTTCAAGGTGGCTCTCCGGCTTCATCACACACTGTCATCGGTTAGCAAACTAACCGCTGCCTGGCCGTCCAAGAGCCCACTCCACCAGAGCGATCGCTGCAACAACGGCTTTCCTGTCTGGTGTGCCCCTGCTGGACATCTGCAGGGCTGCTACGTGGAGGTCCACGTACACCTTCATGAAGTTCTACTGTGTCGATAGGGATTTCAGGGAGGAGTCCAGAGTCGGCCAAGCAGTGCTACGCAACCTGTTTGCTTGAGGTGAGTCTGTTCCAGAGGTAAGAGTTAATTACTTCTGTCGAGCCTTGCCACCTCCCATGGTTGTGTAATGTTGTACTGCTATGTATTCGTTATTCATGAGCATGTGAATCCATGCCAGACCCCATGCTGGAGATGGTTTGAGTAACTTACCTGTAACTATTGTTCTCCAGCATGGGTCTGGCATGAATTCACATGCCAACCCTCCCTCTCACCCCTCTGCGGCTCTTCTTGGTCCTACTGCCAGTTTAAGTGCTTACCATATCTGAAGATGACTGCCAGAGGAGGGGCTTAAGGAGATGGCTGTCATTGAATGCAGGCAGTATGACCCAGAGGACTGTGATTGGTTTAGAGGAAAAATACAGTTTTTAAGTGAAAGTGAAACTGTATTTCTTTTACCAAGTATTCCCAGCCTGACGACAGGGAATATTCATGAGCATGTGAATTCATGCCAGACCCATGCTGGAGAACAATATTTCCAGGTAAGTAACTTAAACCTTATATAAAATGATATATTTATTATATATACACACCAGAATGATTTTAAAAACTTTAGACGTTTACACTAGAACACTTCGGAATACTTGAGAATACATTTCAAAGGACACTTACACTTTTGTGTGTGTTCACGGTTACATGTGTAGCAACGTTAGAAAGGGTAAAGACAATGTTATTGTATTATCGGTTATCACACACACCTGCGGTTTTTAACAGTTCCTACAGTACTACATTTACTCTTCAAACACATACAGTATTGTCACTTTAAGGGAGGAAAATGGTTAGTTAGTGTAACTTAACTTTAGCCTGGTTCAAGGTTCTAGAGAGGGTTTCTTTGCACAGCAAGTCTTTTAAGTCCAAAAATGCAACCCTAGCTAAAGGCAGTTTGAAGAGGGCTCAAAGTCTTGACAAGTAGTAGAATGCAAAGTGTTCCAGAGGATTTCTTCCAGTCAACAGTCTTATAGAAGCAGCAAGCTAACAACTAACAAGGGAGACCTGTAAAAGGTCTCGATGAAGGGACACAAGCGAGAGTCTGAGGTAAGAGGGGGTGACCCTGGACACCTCAAGGTGCACTCTCAACGCTCTGGAGCGACTTTTCCCCACAGTACCTTAGGTTGGAAGAAAATGTTTGTGCTGGATGCTCCACAATGTTGCAGCTCTGTACCCGACCTCTGGGTTCCTTGATCTGCTGACGGAAGGCAGGACAATGGAGGGATCTCTCAGCAGCAGTCTCGAGGGAGCACCTGGGACACGACTTTCAGCAACCTCTTGGTTCACTCTGCGGTTTTGGAGCCTTTTCTGCAGCACCAACAAAGGACACAGATCACCCAGTCAATCTTCTTTGCTTCCTGCAGTCCCACACTCGGTTGAGGGGTCTGGGCGAGTTGGATCGGATCTCTGGAGTGTCCTTACAGGTTCAGCAAAGATTTGGATGGATTGAGCCTTTCCACGACAATGCACTCGAAATGGTGTTGCAGGGCTCCTGGTATTGGGGTTCTGCAGCTCTGGAAATGCCTAGGAGTTCGGGGAGATGGTGCAATTCAAAGTTTGTCTTGGGACTGGTTGCTCCCACCAGCCAAAGGGAAGGAGTCGTCCTCTTCGGAGCTCTTCTATCGCACAGAAAACGGGGTCAGTACAGCAGTGGTTGCTTCACGGTGTTGCAAAGGGTCTGCAGGTGCCTTTTGTCATCTTCTTCTTCGGTTACTTCAGTTTCCAGTGGTCGACTTGCTTTTTCCTCCAGAAGTCTCACCTTTTATACAATTCCAGCACACACTCCTCTGCAATCTCTCTCAGCATTTTACAGAAACTGACATTTGGTGGTCCAATCGGGACAACCAGACCCCCTGTGGGAGCTGGTAAAATTCTGGCAGACAAAGGACAGTGGGGTGGAAGACTCCTCCCCCACTTCCTGCCTGCCCAGCAACTCTGGAGTCTAGGCAAGGATACCCAAGGGATCCCGCCAAAAGCAAAACACACACACTGACCTTCCCCTTCAAAGAAGGGCTACCAAAGGGCACAACCATGCTAGTAATGACAAAAATAAGAAGGAAGGCCGCAAGTTGGTACTTGGGTGCCCCTATTGTTAACTACCACGGCTATGGACATAGCCTGTGGTATAAAGATTACACAATATTTGGTTGACCACGTCCACTGCCACAACTAGGAGATTGTCTATCTGACTAAACTCACAGGAGTAGAGAGAAGGGAATACTAGGTAGCCCTCTGGCACGTCACTGAAGGTGGAGTGTGCCAATCTCTGACTATAACGTTTTTGGAGAGATACTATTTCTTTATCCTTAAGAAGTGTAGTTACTCAAGGATATAGAAAAAGAATCCTAAAGGAGGACCCTAAGCGTCTCCAGCAACGCTGCCCATAAGGGGCTGTGTGCTGCAGTAGTAAAAACATAGATGAATTAAGAGCTATGGAGCACACAGACTCCACAGTACAGCTAGAATACAAAGACTAGAGTTCCAAAAGACAGAGCCCACAAGAATGAATGAGTGGAAAAAGGCTCCACTTATTCAGGATTGAAAGAAAAAGGCCCAGACGTCCAGCAGAAAGTGCTGGGGTCTCACTAGGAGAGGGGGTGAAGCATAAAAATGATGATAAATCTCCCTAACACACGTCTTCTGTTATATTCTGGACTTTCCGCATAGTTACTGAAGCAATGTGGTCCCCTGGTGCTGGCCTGCTCCTAGATCCTGGCTCTGCTCACAGGTAGCCCTTATGGGTTACATACTCCAGTTCTTGCCCTCCACCTACTATTCATATTTCAACTCCTCCACCCTTTCTTGCTCCACTCCTGGCACCCGCTTCTCCTTCTTTCTCTCTCCTCCTACAATCTTTCTCTTGCTTCTCCCTAGTTCGCACACTCCAGCTGGCAGGCACACTGTTTTCTTTGCCCACATACCTAGGGGAGCCTAGGTGAAAGTGAGTGGGGCGATAATGGGTCTGATTGGCTTCCCTGTTCTTACATGGGACCTGGCCCCTGTGCCCCCCCCCCCCCCAAGTATGTAAAACTACTTCCCTCCTCGACTCCAAGTGAGGGGAGATTTCCAATCATTTGTTTCATGTTCTGTGAAAGCCCACCATGATCGGGGCTGTCCTTGCAGCTTTCTGAGCAAGTGCTCTGTCTGCAAAGTTTATGGGGAACTGTCTCCCCCATTTAACTTAGTGTGGCAGTTTGTAGTCCACTGCAAATGCTTTATTCCTGACTCTGCCATATGTTTTCCTTTGAAGTCCTGTCCACGTTCCATGTTGAGTTTTGTCCCTCAGGCACATGCCATGCTGGGACTCCTGCTCCATGTCTGGACTTCTGGATCTCCGGCAGCCTAAGGTGCTTATGTTTCTCATCAGCTACCTGTGTTTGAGCTTTCTAACATTCTTTGGATTTCTCACCAGCTATCTGTAGGAGACTTGTGGGCTCTAGCTCTTTATACATGCCCGGGAGGATTGGGGGATCCTCCATTTACACCCCCATAGATTGCTGCACTGAGGAGGCGACCATTCTGAATTATCCAGACTTCCTTTACCACACTTCCCTCTCCTCTTACCCCCTAAAACAAACGATACCTTAAGAGTAGAGCAGCAAGCTTCTCAAACCTCTGAGTAGTAGTGACATTGAACCTATTTCCTAGCAAAAGCTGTAGGGGTTGCTACTACAGTTTTTCATTTTTGAGATGAAAAACCATGCTAGCCTCAGATTACACTTGACTATTCCAATAATATTTTCATGTATATCTTTGATATGGAAGGCAAGTGAAGAACAACCACTTCTTAGAATAATTACTCTTACTCTGAACCTTTGTGTCTGTTTGTTCCCTGCTGCCACAATCGGTTTTTGCTTCCTATAGAAATTATCATTTTCACCCAGCAAAAAGTGAAGATGAATTGAGTTTCTCATATGCGGAGTGTATACGCATTTCTAATGAGACCCACCATACTTTGTTTATGTTGCCAGCCCCCCACAGTGTTAATGCCAATGCTTTTGCCGACTCAGTGAGCAGCCATCTCAATATGTCAGATATGCAGCTTTTCATTGACAGGCCCGTGGATCCCATCCAAACCCACCCAGGAGATTTCTATCATTATTCATCTGGCCAATCAGAAAATCAAGTCCACTGCTTTTAGAGTGTATTTGGCCCTCATTACAACACTGGCGGTAACCCATGGCACTATTAGCACCATGGTTGCTGCCGGTGTTGTAACGAGTCCGTCAATGTTCAATGGGGAATCACCACCCCATTCCAAGGTTGGTGGAGCGGTAATTCCCCAGTGAACATTGGCCCTTCCCCATTTTTGCCCCATAGGGCTCAATGAGACTTGGGAAGGCGGTAATTACGGTACCGCAAATTGCGGTACCGTGATTACCTCAAAGGTCCCTTTGCGGGTCCTTATTTTAACGGCTGGTCCAGACCAGCCGTTCAGGTCGGGTCCCGCAAAGGGACTTCGTAATTAGGCGCTAAGGGGTTAACGGCACCGCAGCCTTTTACGGCGCCATTAACCCCTTAGCGCCAGGGTCGTAATTACCCCCTTTGTGTTTCCACCCAGGGAAAACCCCAGAAAGCACATCTGTGGGGAGCCTTTGAAGCCCCTATCGCCAATATGTTTATGGTCAAAACCATCTCCAGAACAACTGCACTGTCTCGCAAATCCAGAAAATATGCCAAACGCCTTTCTCCTTTGTGCAGCATTTGTTAGTTAGGTCAGTTCCTGGTAGACAGTTATCATATATTTCTGGGAGGTGTGATGAATTAAGGGAACTCCCTAAGGGGGAGCCTTCTGCTATGAGGATAGGGAGGTGAGTCTGCTCTGCAACACCCTCCACAGGGGTCGAAGCAAGTGGGACCTCACCAAGAGAGACTCCCCCTTTGGAGGGAATGACTCACATTCCTGTGAGGAACTGCTTCCTGGCCTCCAAGTGATGGTTGATATGGACTTGTACAATATATCAAACTGTTATCAAACTCCCGAAGATAATGTGAAGTTTATATTATGAACAACAAGAAATTGAAGATATCCCTTTAAATTCAAGTATCCAATGGACTGCGAGGAGGAAGCTGAAAAGGGATGTGAGACCAATTAGTGAGAGAGAGGAGGCAGAGAGAGCAAAAACCTGAGAGATGCAGGGAAAGCTCCCTGTACGTAACACAACAGAAGGAGGTGGGGGCCCTGTGAGAGCGCAGAGCTGACATGTGACAGAGCCACTCAGGTGTTGAGCAACTGGTGTGCGAGAGCGCAAGAAAGCCATGCAAGGTGGGGGCAGAAAGAGCGGTGGTGGTGTGACCACAGAGTCAGCAGTGGGCAGTTTGCCCATACAACAGCACAGAGATAATCCAGGGGGTTAAGCAGCTCCGAGTCAAAGTCATGATCCAAGTGACTTCCCGAAGACAAGAATGGCAAGGAAAGCCACTGTGGAAATCAAGAAACAGAGCGGCAAACCAAGAAGAAAAGAGAATCCAAGGGCTTGCAGGTACTGCTAACGTTGCCCTGGAACTCAGAAGGTAAAATGGGGAATGGGAATAACGACAAGCCAAGTGGGACTCAGCGAAACTCGTCCCAGTACTAATGGGAAAACTATTGGAAATAATCCAGTGAAACAGATCTATTTGAATGAGATACGAATGAGATAAGAAAAAATACGAAAACCATAGAGTGGGAAAGAGATGAAATTGTAGGCTTATCACTTTGGGGACAAGGGAAGGCCCACCAAAATCTCGAAGCTAAGAAAGAGAACACAGATAAGCAAAACATTTGTTGAGAACAAACCTGTGAAGCCAGGAAATTAAAACATGGTATGCTATGTGGGAATGTGAGAAATTGTAATTGGAACCGGAGCTACCATAAAAGAGAGAAGAGTGTAACAGATTGTAACAGGTTCCAGTACCCTTCAATAGGGAGAAAAGAAACCTAAATAGACTTAAGCTGATCAGGGAAGTACCAGTCCCTTAAAAGAACAGCAAAACTTGATTCAGCGGATGACAGACTATTTGGCTATGGTCTACCTAAAGGAGTAAGAGAAGTGAGAAGAAACGTTTGGAAAAACACAAGCACTAGGAGAAGGTAGTCATTATCCTGACCTTCGTTAGTTATAATAGTGGTTAGGTTAGATAGCTTAGATTTGGACAGAGAACGGATTTGTTTTGGGACATTCATCCTGACTGACAAGCAGCTTAGTAAGATAGGCAGGGAACACCCCATAGTTCTAGAAATAGATGGGCCTTATTTTACTTTAAATAAACTTCACAGTAGCACTATACCTTTACCGTGTCTGTTTTCGGATCCTCTACAGAGGGTAGCCTGGGGGCCACGTGCCTTGGAAACAAGACAACGCTGAGCATCTGGGTTCGATGCCTTGTCCCACACGGAGGTTTGAATCCAGCATGAAGCGCGATATAAATTAGCAGCTATTTTATTTCTGCTAAACTGTATTGTGCTGAGTCAAAATCTAAAGTTATGCGCCACTGTCTTAATTATGTTGCAGATATTGGACGATCTTTTCATGAAGAGATGCCTGCAAGTCCCTTCCCCCCCATTGCTCATTCACCTGAAGAGGCAGAAGCATGATCCTTTTCTGTAAGGCCTCACACCCTGGTACATCAAAAGGGTGATGGGTATGTATTACTCTGCCTCCACCTCCAGAGACATTAACTTTTCCAGGAGTAGACACTGAGGTTCTTCTAGGAATGCCTCCCACTTAGGAACTTAAGTTGGATCAGGCAGTGAATGGCTCGGAACGTACTTAACAGCCAAGACAAGCACTCCGCAGAAAGTCTGCGCTGCCTCTTAGCCCTGCACTGTGCAGAATATACACCACCATCTGAACGCACCTTATGCTGGTGTGGATGGAGAGGCTTGCATCCCTACAGGATTCCCCCTGCATTTTACACAAGCTAAGAAGGAGACTGAGTCCATAAGGATTCTTTCTAATGCCATTGTCCTTGCATTAATGGCAGCCAGCCGATTGGGTGTACAAAGTTGTGGGGGTGTAAAATGGCACATGAACCCAGGAGAGCTTTTTCCACACCTCACTAGGGAACAATTACAATTCCACGGAAATGGTGGCAGATACGCAGTTATGTAACAGGATAACAAGTTTCCTTTAAAATGGAAACCTGCTGGAATTTAATGAAACACATGCAGTGTTCATCTAGTTCGTGCTGCTGGAAGCATTCCAGTCTACATCTTTATGAAAGGGAAACTTTCAGTGCTGATGATCACTTAAAAGAACGGACATCGCATTTCCCACAATTGGACTATACCTGTCCTGTGTTCAAGAAGCTTACACGATAGATGCAGCAGTGGTATATACTGTAAAAGAATCGAGGTTCCACTATGTACATCAGCTATACTAATATTTGTGAAAGAAGCTGGTAATGGTAAGATTTTTTTGTGAATGAACGTTCTTTCCAGGAACATTGGACCCTCTACAAATATCTAACCCGCCATAACAGGTCACAGGTTTTGGAGAATCAGAATGTACAAAAAACGCTCACCCTTCTAGCTCCAAAAACATCTGTGCGCACTGTCTCTGCACAACTATTCTCTGGCCCTATGACATGAAATTGGTGACCCTCCACTCTACTGCTGCCGCTTACTGACAGCCGCATGGCCCATTCTGTAGCCCCATACTCCAACCCCAGGTCAAACTTCATCAAGGTTTGGGGGCCTACCCCGTCTAACTTCGTAATCTTGCACTCACTGACTCAATGCCTGCTGCTAGTGCTCCAAGGGCGGTCTGTTTCCACAAAGGGAGTGGCTGAAAAAAGTGTAACAAACATGCCGGGGGAATACTCGCCAACACGGTTGAGTATCATGAAAATGCTAGGCAACCCTCCTGGAAACGGCTTGCCCGTGCTAATGAATTGCGGGGGCAATGTAGTACCGCAATCGTTTCTGTGTAGTAAACAATCCATTTCCAGTAATAGGCTTAGAACGGTGATAAAATCTGGTGCCTGACCCCATTCCAATGCACGGATGGGACTCTGCCACCCAGGGAACCCAGCATACCATGGCCAAGTTGCCAGAGCCATGAGATACTTAGAGACAATACATATTAAGAGTTGCAGAGTCCTGCTCCCACTCCATGCCCCCTCTCCACTCAAGATTATATGGCTCTGCCTATCTAGGCTATGGAGAAGTACAGTGGATCTATGGCCCATTTATTTAGAAGGTCATAAAGAGGGGGTGCCCTTACCAGTAATTCTTAGCCGGGCTATACTATCTGCAGGGTGGGGACTGGTACAGATATTGCCCACCAGAGAACCAAAATCAAGGAATGTGGGGCCCGGTGTAGCACTACACGGTCCTGTGAGAAAAGAGGTACCCTTGTGCCAACGCATAGGAACCTTGCAATTCAGGAAAAGAGACCAAGTAATCCCTTGCTAGCAGATCAGCTCAGAGGGATCCCCTATGCTGGTTAGAATCCCCACAGGTACTCAATAGATGAAGCGAAGAATCTATAACTCTGATGACTGCAAAGCCACGGCCAGTGTGCTGCCAAAGGGCCATGAAGGACTAGAGTGGAACAAAGTAGGGAAGGAGGGATTTTCACCCAAAACAAAGATGGCAGATGAGGATTATGAAGCTTTAGGGCTCCACAGGCCTGCATCAACTGGAGCAAGTGAAGCCATGAAACACGGAACCTTCCCAGAAAAGAAACTGGAACCAATCAAGAACTATGATAGGTGGGGCCAAGAACAAAGGAGAGATCTAGAAGGCTGAAAACGAGTTAATGAAAAGTTGCCAGAGAAAGGAAAGGCAGTTAAGCAAGAAGCAGTCCACCAGGCAAGAAGACAGTAGGAGGAGAAACACCTTAGATGCTTCGAAAAAGTTAAGGGACTTGGAAGAGCAGAAGAACCTGAAGACCCTAGGAAGGATGAGTTGCCTGCTGATGTTTTGTGCCCTTAAATAGTCAAGATTTCTGCGAGTGAGAAGTGTACATGGCACTATTATCCTCGGCGGATTATAAAAGGTGGGCCTGGGCACTGTATTCCAGAGACTGCATTTTGAGAGTATGGCAGAGAAGCAATTAGGACACATTGCCTCTGTGACTGTAATTCAATCATTGAATTGAGATGGGCGATAACTCCCTGTGAATGCAATTAGTGTAATGAAGAGAGCTGACCATTATCTATCTGTGACTGGGGCAAAGAAGGTATTTGTAAGAGACCCTGGACACTTTGTAGTTTTAATCATCTGAACACCTTTTACAAATTCAACAAGGGCACGGAAATCCTCTACTGAGAATGAACATGGGTCAAATACCCTGTTCTATGGGGTTTCTTCCACTTGGAGGTTCTACAACCACGTTTTAGCCCACTGCACTCTTCACAGAGGAGAAATTCCCATTTGCATATCAGTCTGGTCCCACCCATAAGGCAGTCCAGCACCAAAATGTAGGCAATTCTCCTCTGAACTAGAGAACCAGCAGCGACCCCAGAAATGTGCTTTGACCTTGCTGGGCCTTCTCAGTGAGGTGAAGCTGAGCCTTTGTTCTCAGTACAGGGGCTGCTGCGCCTTTTTTAGAATTTTGATTTACCCTAAATTTACCCAGAGTAATCCAGACGTGGACCCCTGCTCACTGTGCTTAGCGAGGCACAGCTTCACCTCACTGATGAGGCCGAACTAGGCCGAAACACGTTTCTGGGGTTAGTTGCAATTGGTACTCTTGGTCAGAGGAGAATTGCCTAGCATTTTGGTGCTTGACTGCCTAAGTGGGTGGGACCAGACTGAGATGCAAATGGAATATCTCCTCTGTTAAAAGTACTGTGAGTTAAAACATGGTTGTAGACCCTCACGAGTGGGCTTCTTCCCATAGTACAGGTTGATTGGCCGTGTTTGTTCTTGGCACAGGGTCTACCAGACCTTTATTTGCACCTTTTACTTGTTTCAAGACAGGAACACCATTTGTGGTTTTATATAAAGTTAACTCATTGCAGCTGTTTTGCTATATTTTCTAGCAGGATTTGTAGTGGGTGTGTGGGGTTAGGGTACATTTTCTTTATTGTGGTTGTTGGAGAAGCTGTGCGGAGGGCATAGAAAAGGGTTATGGGGTTTTGCCCCCATACAAGTGCCACGGAATATGCAGGAAAACGGCTGCAGTTAGTCACCTATGAGTGATAATCCCTTAATTTCCATAGTTGTTTGTCCCAACTGACAAGAAATTAAATATTAAAATGTATGTCATGTGTTCTCTGTCCTCTATAGTATGCAAATCACATACCAGTCTTGTGTAAGTTTAGGGACATACTTTTAGACATGTCATACCCCACCCTCCAAATGATTCCAGAGAGCTTTAGCAGCTTGTTCCAGTTTCTTTCTTTGTGCAGAGACCAACAACAAAGTTTGATGTTTAACTGTCTCTACTTATGTGTTATGTTATGTGGCATTTATATAGCAATCTACATATGATTGGTATGACCTCAAGGCGATGGTAAATTGAACACCCTAGAGGACCGCAGTCCAGGTCAGTTGAGAGAGTAAGGTTTCATAGCGTGTTTGGGTGCACCAGTTATGTGTGCAGCCGTGTGGTGGTATCGATATCAGTTGAATGTGTGCAGTCTGGCAGATGGACACCAAGACTGGGTTCTGGCTGCGTTAGGCCTGTGTGGGACGCTTATGTGTGCAGCTATGCCGGTTTGTCATGGGATGTAGCTGCATTTTATTAGAACAATGAGGTGTTCATGAGGTAATGTTCGTATGTAAGCAGCTAGGCCGAAATTGATCGAGGGGTGTAGCTGCACTCTAATTGTGTGTTGGTGTAGAGTAGAGAGTAAGCATAGTGATATGGGAGGTGAGTTTTTGGTTGGAGTTATGATCTGATGAGTTCACTATTCCGGATTTCAACCGTGGGTTTGATTATTATCGACTTAATAAGGGTATTCAGTGGCATCATTGCTTGGGTCTCATTGAGCATTAGTCATCGGGTTGCAAGGGCTCAGTCGCCTCAGATGGTCGTGGTCGGCATCACGGAATGAGCCACGTTTTTAGAGCTTTGCGGAAGGACATATGGGGCCTCATTAGGACTCCGGCGCTAAACCATGGTGCTATTAGCACCATGGTCCATGCCGGAGTCCGCCATGGCGGAATGGGGAATTACCACCCCATTCCGAGGTTGGTGGGGCGGTAATTCCCCATGCCGCCATGGCCCTTCCCCATTCCCATGTTTGCCCCATAGGGCTCAATGGGAATGGGGAAGGCGCTAATTACGGTACCGCAAATTGCGGTACTGTAATTAGCACCAAGGTCCCTTTGCGGGTCCCTACTTTAACGGCTGGTAAAACCAGCCGTTAAGGTTGGGTCCCGCAAAGGGACCTCGTAATTAGGCGCTAGGTGTTTAACGGCGCTGCAGCCTTTTACGGCGCCGTTAAACACTTAGCGCCTGGGTCATAATGATGCCCATAGTCTTGGGTGTGTCGAATATGTGGGGGGGAGTGAGTTCCACAGTCAGGGCCAAAGTTGAGAAGGCGGATCCTCCAATCCTGGCAGAGTTAGAGGTTGGAATCACTAGAGGAAGAGCAGTGCTTGATCTTAAGGTGCTAGCGGGGAGGTATGGTGCTATTGGGGACAGCAGCAGTCTGCTTGGCGCTTACCCATTGGGCCTCATTACGACCCAGGCGGTAAGTTACCGCCTGGGCCGTGACTTTACCACCATGGCGTAAACTACGTTTACGCCATGGTGGTTGGCGGACTTACCGCCCCATTCCGAGGTCGGCGGGGCGGTAAGTCCCCAATCCCCATTTACCCTTCCCCATTCCCATTTTTGCCCCATAGGGCATAATGGGAGTGGGGAAGGCGTTAATTACGCCACCGTAAATTACGGTGGCGTAATTAACTCCATGGTCCCTTAGCGCCATGGATTTTAACACCTGCTAAAAGCAGGTGTTAAAAGCGCCATGGCGCTAAGGGACCTCGTAGTTGGCGGTAAGGGGTCGGCGCAGCTAACGCTGGCGTTAACCCCTTACCGCCAGGGTCGTAATGAGGCCCATTGACCTTTTGACCAGAATTAGGAATCTGATCCTGCTTCCTTCCCTACCAGCACAAGATGCTCACTGGGGCTGGTCAAAATAGAGCAAAACGCTGAGTCATATATTGCAACTGTGCTGCATTATGGTCTGTTCAAAATCAAGCACTGCAAACCCTCCAAATTCATAATTAGATTTCGGGGTTGAAAATGCTACCCAGTAGCTTCTGCTGCCCAGGAATGCTGCCAACCCAACAGAACTACTCGTAGGGCTGAAAGAGGGAAGTTGCAGGACTTGTCCACATTTTCCTATATTTTATTATTTCACAGAAATATTACCTCTAACGTGAATGGGATGTTATAGTGATTGCTGATGTACAGTAGGGGGTCGTCTGCACAGACTATATGAGTGATTCCACATAACTTGATTACCCTGTAAAAAAGAAATAGGGCTTAAGAATGCAAGCCATATGATATATGGCATTTAGAATGCGCCTATACACAAGTGTTTCAAGGTGTGACAAGGCAAGAGAGGGGAAACGGAGGGAGGACAAAAACCAACAATCTGACTAGGCCTAGTGACATTGAGATCATGCCAGTGCAGGGGGAGCTGGGAGCGGAGAAGTGCCAGGGGAGAGAGGATGGGAGACTGGACAAGTGCAGGACAAGGAAACAACACAAGTAGTGCAGCCAACAGGTGGCGGGTGCAAGTGTTAGAAGTGCAGACAACAGGTGTCTAATAAGTGCAGGAACAGTGACTCTAGGGTTACAGACACAGATCACAAGTGCAGGGGGCGCCAGGAGGCAGTGCAGGTATGCAGCTGGATGGGCAGGGACCTGGGCCCGAATTCAGAGATTAGCCAGGTGACCAGTGCATGTATCAGACAGGTGATCAGCAGGGGAGAGGAATAGAGAAGGCAGAAGTAAAGAGGAAGGTCTTGAGGTGTGAAAAGAGAAACAGAATATCGAGGCTGAGTACCCCAAAAGGAAATGCACCAAACGCAGGTCTCAAAGGAACATGCAAAGTACTTTATTCTCTATCAAATCCAATTACAAAAACAGTGCAAAGTCAGATAGCTATCGGCCCTCAGTACAACACAACGAACTCCAGCGTGGTTCACTGTGTTCAGTGAGAGACTGTACATTAGAATGCATTCGTTTTTTAAACGTTTTGTGAGCGGTAGGGCCAACCCCTTCTTTGGGTTAATATTCTACTTTGTGTTACCTATTCTAGGGTTTGTTGCCGAGTCTAAAATAACCGCTTCTAACTGGTTTGTTCTTTATTGCATGTAACAATAAGCATATGCATTAACTGTGCATTCTAAATTTCGTATTGCAGGTCTTCTTAAACATTTATAGAATATAGTAAAACAGATGTTCTTTGTCCAATTTGTAAATACATTATCATAATACATACTCGTGGATTGGTTTCATTTCGCAAGTAATCCTTTTACACATAGGTCAACGTAGGCAGGCAGATTACAGAGCGACGTACAGATGTCAAGACGGCCATGTTGTATTTTGCAATGACATCGTCCACCATTTTAGCTCCCAGGGTGACTTTTCCACATAAATCCTAAAATGGCGGTTTGACCTAAAATGGCGGCCTACATAGATTAAAGGTCAGGACCTTGTAACACAAATCTCGCAAATGACTTTCGAGCAGCTTGGCGTAGGCCAATATCATTATATTTGTTTACAATAGGAGGCACGATATACTTTTTATTCCGACAAACCCTCCTTTTGGCCTATGCCAAGTGCTAAAAAGCTATTTTGGGTCTTCTTATGAATAACTCCATACATCAGTATCCATGTACCCTGAATCACTATCTGAAATATCTATTGCCATTAGGTCTTTTACTAATATATTTTTTAACACATATTCGTTGGAAGTTTTATCTGAGGCATACACCTCATGTCCTATCGAATTTATCGCTTGTGCACAACACCCCCCTAGCATTGAACACATACCAGGCAGACACAGCATACAGCAACAAAGAAACAACAGAACTCCTAAAATAGTTAATAAAACCAAAAGTACCTTCCAACTCCAAGATCGCAAGACGTCCCAGAACCAAGCGCTTAGATCCCAGTTTCCCTCGGGAACATGCACTTCGGAACCAAGGACGTGCAGATTTTGTATTGCCTTAAAGATAGTTGGGGAGGAATCTGGTACAAAAACACAGCAAGCGGACCCCACTAATTTACATACTCCACCACGCTCAGCTAGAATGACATCTAATGCCATTCGATTTTGGAGTGCTACTAATATTATTGCTTTCTGCTCTAATGTCATATTGTAGAGTATATCTGTGGTCCGGTTGATGGTTCTCTCCAGTACTCGCTAGTTTTCTAATATCTTCTGAATTCGCTATCTGTCCCCAAAATGGCACAACTGATTTTGCTATGTCTCCCAATACTTGTGCCGGTATCACCATTCTCATCCAGTCGTGGACGAGCCTTCGAAACTTCTTTAGTACTCACTATAAACACTGCAGGTAACAGGATCCCTAAATAACAGGTTCCTTGCCAATCCCTGGGCAACCATGGAAATGCGATATTACCGCAAACAAAATAGACAGGTTCGCCTACATACAAAGGTCTGTCTTCCCCAGTAAAATTTGCAACGTTGGCACAACCTTTAAAATCTCCCATTGACTGAGTGCCATTCCTCTGTATGCAGAAAGAAACTGAATCGGGGCTATGGTTAACAGTGTAAGAAGGAGGCACGGCATCCTTATTGCCTATCGGAGCCATTTTGAAGGAAATCAAAGAATGAAAAGGATGAGACAGTCTATCAGAAGGCCTAATAGAAGCAACATTCGGTCTACTCCTATTCGAAAAAAAAGAGAGCATCCCGGGGGAGTCAAAACATGTTTCTCAAAACTATTCAAATTGGTACCATCGAAGTTCCCTGAGACGCTATCATTCCATCGGCCAAAGAACAGTGCTCTAAGAGAAGCATAGCAAGCAGTTGTCAACGATAAAGGATGAATATACCAACCTAGCCCCTCATCCCTGTGTTGCGGTAAATGTGAACAGACCCAACAATTGGATCTGTTAAAAATGGCATGTGTAGCGTTCATTATAAGTAGAAAAGTATTATTATGATACCTTTGTCTGTGCTGGGAATCTCTAGGGGACAAAGTATGCGAATGCAGAAAAGGTGTATGAACAGTGGGTACATTTACAGTCGGTAGCGAAAACTCTAAAGGATACGCTTCTTCTAAATACCAAAGGCCTACAACAGTGCCTATTATAAAACCAAATACTACTACAAAAACACAGCAGTACGTTTTCGGGGCCCAGGCATTTTGTCCATTGTCCCAGTTGGTCATCCCCTTATTTACACGTCCAATACGAGCGGCAGCGGTAGCAGGCATTGCAGTCTTCAGACGGAAACCCCAATGTTCGTTGCTGGCGACCCCCCGGTCGTGCGATTTCTGTGTCCTTCCAAAAACCCTAGCCATCAGAATCCCCCTTTCTTAAATTTTGGCAAAAGTAAGCCCTCGATGATCCTTGAATGCACAGTCGAACCGTGCCGTATGTCTATTTTCTTGGACGCAAGTGATATCTGATTTTTCCTGGTTCTGATTGATCCGGAAGCAATGTGTCGTCACTTCCCGTTGGAAGCAACTTATCCAGGACAAACGAAGGGGATGCGTTTGAAACAGCCGCTCCTGGGTGCAAAATCGGTGGAGAGTGTGGAAACAAAATGGCAGCTTCCCCAAGCCTCTCGGGCTTAGAGATATTCTCCGACACACTCTCGGTGCTGTTTACTGCTTTGGAATCATTGGTTGCAGTATCAGCAAGGGGTTCTGCTTCTTCTGTAACATGTGGCACATGGTGAGGAAGTTTCTTGATATGTGACACGTGGATCCAATTCTTCCGGCCAGCTACCCGCAGCGTGGTTTGGGTGACCAACAGGACCTGGAATGGCCCACGCAGGCGAGGCACGAGGCAGGAGGTGCGCTCAAATGACTTAGCAAGCACCCAGCTACCAGGTCGTATGCCATGGCCCGGGCCGTCGTACCGCACAGGTAAGGCCTTTCGTACCTGATGGTAAATCAAATACAGGTTTTTAGTCAATTGGCTACAATAATCGGAAAGTAATACATTTTCAATATCTCTTAACTTTCGACATTTTGGCAAATTCCAGATATTGGCAGGGCTCCCCATTACCACCTCAAATGGAGAGAGCCCAGTCTTAGTTTGAGGGGTTGTATGCATGGCTAGTAACACGATCGGTAAGGCGTCCGGCCATTTTAGTTTGGTGCCGGCACACGTCTTAGCGAGTTTGTTCTTGATGATAACGTTGTGTCTTTCTACTAGTCCGGCACTCTGAGGATGTCTGGCCGAATGGAACCGTTTGTCAATTTGTAACGCTGTACATATCTGTCGGATTACAGCGGCGACAAAGTGTGGACCATTGTCCGACCAGATAACTCTCAGCAAACCGAACCGGGGTAGTATTCTTTTAGCATAGTTTTTGCAGTGGTCATAGCTGTGGCATCTTTAACAGGGAAAGCCTCGACCCACTTACTAAAGGCACAAATGACTACCAATACATACTTTAAATTATTGCACCGCTCCATTTCAATGAAATCAAAGTGAATTACTTCAAATGGGACAGAGGATGGCCCAAAACTTCCCCTCGGGGTTGCTGTCCCCTTTCCCACATTATGTTGTAGGCAGATCATACAATTCTGGACATAGTGCTGAGCAATTTTTTTCATTTTGTCGTTTACCCACACTCTTTCTAACATTTTCGTCATCTGTTGAGCACAGACATGCATAGGACCATGTGCCATTACAACCATCATTGGCACATACGCATCGGGGAGTAACCATTTCCCATCCACCTTGTCCACCCAACACCCATCATCATCAAGTTCTCCCAAGCTCTCAGCCCACCTCTTTGTTTCTTCTACTGTGGCATCGGCTTGGATATCCCGTACAGACCACACTCCCTCATCCATTACATTAGCTTTTTCAGTTTTCCTTGAAACATATATCTCCGTAAGGAGATCAATGGCAGTTTGTCAGGCTATTTGATCAGTGAAAGCATTCCCTTTTCCAATGTTATCTATAATCTTGCGATGTGCTGCACATTTTACAACTGCTAACTGGGTAGGGAGCGCAAGTGCTGAGAGAAGTTGCACTATTAGGGTACCATGTTAGATCTTGGTGCCATGCGAGGTTAAAAATCCTCTTTCCGACCAAAGTCTCCCAAAGTTGTGAACCACCCCAAAGGCATACTGACTATCAGTGTATATATCTACTGCAAGCCCTTCGGAAAGTTCACAAGCTCGGGTTAAGGCTATAATCTCTGCGGCCTGCGCAGAATTATGTGTAATTCTTAGTTTCCACAACCGTGCTTAAGGTAGTAATTGCATAAGCGGCATTGGATGTACCATCCGGAAGTTTAAAGCAGGAGCCGTCACAAAACAGCTCTCCTTGCGGATTATCCAAAGGGGTATCTTTCAAATCAATCCTGCCCTTTGTTTCTTGCTCGGTCGTGTACAAACAATCATGTGACTCTTCGTCACCGCAAGTAATATCTTGCGGGAAAGGTAGGAGTTCAGCCGGATTAAGAACACAACACCTCCTAATTTGAATGTGAGGGGCAAACATGATCAATTCGTATCTCGTCAACCGTGCAGAAGTGAGGTGTTGCGTTTGAGTTCTGTTCAATAGAACATCTACAGAGTGAAGCACCATCAGGGTTAAATCATGGCCTAAGACCATTCCCTCACTCTGTTTTACAGACGCAGCAGCAGCCACAGCGTGCAAACATCTTGGCAAAGCGCATGCTACAGGATCAAGGGCGGAGGAATAGTAACCACACGGCCTATTCTTCCCTCCATGCTCCTGCGTTAATACAGCCAAAGCACATCCATCACGTTCATGCACAAACAATACGAAGGCCTTTTCATAGTTTGGTGTGCCCAAAACTGGTGCAAAGCATAATGCAGTCTTAAGCAAGTCAAACGATTGCTGGTGTTCCGAAGTCCATGGCAACGGTGAAGAAATGCCCTTCTTCGTCAAGGCCAACATCAGTTTTATCACTAGTGAAAAATTTGGGATCCATAACCTACAGTAAGAAGCCATACCTATCAAGGCCCTAACTTCCTTCTGCGTATTTGGGACAGACATACCAGAAATGTGTTTTTCATTCTTTCAGGTGTCAATCTTCTTTCCTCCTTTGACAGGAGATAGCCTAAATAGGCGACCTCCTGGCAACAATATTGAAATTTCTTGAGCGAAGCTTTGTGACCATGCTTAGCTAGATGAATAAGTAGTAGCACAGTGCCCTCCTTACAGGCAGTCTCAGAGTCTGCAGCCAAAAGCAAATCGTCAACGTACTGAAGCAAAGTACAAGAAGAGGGCAATTCAAGGGTATCAAGTTGCTCTTTCAAAGCCCTACTAAAAATACTAGGACTCTCTGTGTACCCTTGAGGTGCACGAGTAAATGTAAACGAGCGTCCCCCTAAGGTGAAGGCGAACAAATATCTACTATCCTTGTGTATAGGAATACTAACGAACGCATTCTTTAGGTTCACAACACTAAAGTAAGTAGCTGTAGCTGGAATCATGGTTAAGATCATTGTCACATCAGGCACAATTGGAAACTGCGGTGCCACGACTTTATTAATGGCACGTAAATCAATTATAAAACGGAATGGAATTACATTATCACCTTTCTTGTACACGGGTAAAATCGGACTATTACACAAACTTCCTGAGATTTCTTCAATCACATCACGGTGCACAAAATCGGAGACAATACATTTCAAAGCTCGCTCGCCCTCAACTGAAATCTTATACTGGGGAATGCGTGGCAGCTCAATTCCATGTTTCAAAACTATCTTAACAGGCTCAATCTGCAAAACACTGACATCATTGTCATCGACAGCCCATAAGCTTTCTGGTACATCAATGAATTCTGGAGGCAAAGGTCTAGTCAGAAATTGCGAGGTAGAAGATTGCTGCAGTGAAATTGTCAAGCGTACTCCATCAGAAGAACAATAAATCACTGCATTTAATTCTTTTAACAAGTTCAATCCCAGCAAGTTTTCCCCGCAATCTAAGGTCAATAGGAAAGGACAGTGGTCCGTAAAAGGACCCAAAGAAATAGGTACTGGCATAGAGACTGGACAAATAACAGGAGTACCGGAAAACCCTACAGAAACATTGGTTTGCCCTGACAGTGGAACGTTTGGAACCCGTGAACGATCAATGGAACACTTCTGCGCTCCAGTGTCTATCAAAAACCGATGTGTCCTATTTCCCACTATCATTTAAACGTAGGGACCTTTCTGATTGACGGGAATAGGTGTAGGTTCCAAACCCTGCTTCGGGCAATCCTAACGAAACCGAATATTGTCAAAAGGAAGCTCTTCAGACAAATATGCAGCGGTAGGATGATCAAATATGTTCCTAGTATCCACACTCAGAGTCTGATTGTCCTGCAAAAAAGGTTGCTGAGGGTCCTGTGTGAACTGACCTCTACCAGGGGCCCCTACGCCGGGCGACCTCTAGATCGCCTACCCATGTTATTATTCGACCTCTGTTGAAGGACGGGGCATTGTGCTCGCCAATGACCCTCTCGTCGACAATAAGCACATTGATTAATGTTCACAGGACCCAAGGGCACATTCCCCTGTGGGAAATACTGCCCTCTAACCTGAGAGTTACCCCCTCTGGGGCCTCTAACAATTTGCTGCAATAACACCTTTGTCTTTAAATCACCTTTCCGTTTTTCAATCCTATCTTTTTCATTGTTGACACGATTTTCATAATACTGAGCCATATGCAGTACTTCTGATTGCGATTTCGCCTGCCAAGCGTTCTCAGAGGACATAATCTGTGATTGGATGTCAGGCAGCAATCCACGTACAAATGTATCCAGAAATAACCTTTTCCCAGACTCTGTGCCTAAGTCTTGTAAACTGAAATCCGAAAATACCTGTTCAAACCGGTTAAAGAACTCAGTAGCACTCTGACTTTCCTTGGACACAGGCCGTAAGCTTGTCCCATATAATTCTTTTTTCGGGAATTATGGTTTTTAACTTTGCAATGATTCTATCAGGCAAGGTTAATATCACCTGCTGTGGTCTTTCACCAGCTGGCCTTTCCCCATCGAATCTAGTTAAATTCGCCCATGTATCTCCCAGGCCGGGTACATCGTCAATAGCTCTAACTTGTTTCCATAAATCTACGGGCAGGAGTACTGAAACAACAAATCAATGTCACCCAAGGTGAACACTGAGGATTACAAAACGGATTCCATCTCTTTATAGAACCCTGTCGGATTTTTCCTAATATCAAGAATAGACTGTCCAATGGTGTTTCACTTCCTGTCGTGAAAAGGGGACGTGAACAAACTGTGATACATAATGTGCGGGAATATCCACAGTGGCTATTCCTCATGCAGCATCGGCCTCAACCTTCGGGACAAATGTCGGAGGTAGCTCTCTCATAGGCAACTGAGATGTAGGCAACTCTGAACGCTTACTAAGCAACAGAGCCAAATCGAGCGCTAAAGCAGTCAAAGAAGTTTCAGACGAAAAAGCTCTCTTATAAATACTCAATAAGTCTGTGGGACAACTAATCTTCCTCTTTACACATTCATCTTGCAGGTACTCTATCATTACCTGTATCACTTTTCTCTGCATTTCCAACGTATATTGACTATATGGGGGTAATTCATAGAATTCAGCGCACAAGTGGCGCACGCGGCTGGCGCACAGTGTGCGCGTGCGAATCCCTGCGCCAGCCGCGTGCGCCAAAACCCATTTCCGCGCACAGCATATTCATGGATTCCAGCCACCAAAACCAGCCGTGGCGCATAGTGGCGCAGCGACCTTGCAGCAGCGCCAGTTACGCCCCCAAGAACGCCTTCCACGCAGGGAAAAGCCATCAAAATCCCCAATCCAGCGCAAAGGGCTGCGCTAACCCTGTACCAGCACGGCAAGCGGGCTACGTGTATTTCAGGGGTTCGCGTGAAGTTTCTCACGCGATCGGGCCTGGGGGAGCGGGCTACGTGTATTTCAGGGGTTCGCGTGAACTTTTTCACGCGATCGGGCCTGGGGGAGCGGGCTACGTGTATTTCAGGGGTTCGCGTGAACTTTTTCACGCGATCGGGCCTGGGGGAGCGTGCTACGTGTATTTCAGGGGTTCGCGTGAACTTTTTCACGCGATCGGGCCTGGGGGAGCGGGCTACGTGTATTTCAGGGGTTCGCGTGAACTTTTTCACGCGATCGGGCCTGGGGGAGCGTGCTACGTGTATTTCAGGGGTTCGCGTGAACTTTTTCACGCGATCGGGCCTGGGGGAGCGTGCTATGTGTATTTCAGGGGTTCGCGTGAACTTTTTCACGCGATCGGGCCTGGGGGAGCGGGCTACGTGTATTTCAGGGGTTTGCGTGAAGTTCCACACGCGAATAGCCTGGGCGCGTGTATTTCAGGGGTGCGCGGGAAGTTCCACACGCGAATAGCCTGGGCGCGTGTATTTCAGGGGTGCGCGGGAAGTTCTACACGCGAATAGCCTGGGCGTGTGTATTTCAGGGGTGCGCGGGAAGTTTTACACGCGATTTCAGCAGGGTACGTGTATTTCAGGGGTGCGCGAGAAATTCTACACGCGATTGGCCTGGGTACGTGGATTTCAGGGGTGCGCGAGAAATTCTACACGCGATTGGCCTGGGTACGTGTATTACAGGGGTGCGCGAGAAATCCTACACGCGATTGGGCCTGTGCGAGTGGGGCAGTGTATTACGTGGGTGTGCGGGAAGTTGAAGAGGTGAATTGCCAGTGTGGGTCCTCCCAGGTCTCCCCTCTACCCCCTCCACGACCTCTGCAGGCAGCCCACACCACAGGGGACTACCCTGCACCCCTGGTCATGTCCCGCAGGCAGCCCATCCACCATGGGCATGCCCCCCAGCCAAGCCACATGTCCCCTTGCACCCCCACCCCCCAGCACCGTGGGGCACCTGCCAGCAGGCCCCCAACCATGTCCCACTCATGTCCCCTTGCACCCCCACCCCCCCAGCACTGTGGGGCACCTGCCAGCAGGCCCCCAACCATGTCCCCTTGCACCCCCACCCCCAGCAGGCCCCCACTCATGTCCCCTTGCACCCCCACCCCCCAGCACTGTGGGGCACCTGCCAGCAGGCCCCCAACCATGTCCCACTCATGTCCCCTTGCACCCCCACCCCCCAGCAGGCCCCCACTCATGTCCCCCTGCACCCCCACCCCCCATCACTGTGGGGCACCTGCCAGCAGGCCCCCAACCATGTCCCACTCATGTCCCCTTGCACCCCCACCAGGCCCCCACTCATGTCCCCCTGCCCCCAGGTCCTGACGAAACGCAATCATGGCAGTAATGGGAGGCATACCCAGCACAAACACCCAGCCAAGGATTGCATCCACCCACATAGTAGATGCAATTACATGATACAACCCCAATGGCAAGTATGTAAATGAACACATGTCCGTCACACACACATACACAATGGGTGCAAGTGAATGTCAAAACCCATATCATGACATGCATGAAACCAATGAGAAAATACCACAAATGTAAGTAATAAATATATGTATTAAAGATGAAAATGAAGTAAAGAAAAAAAAACACACAACAATGGGGATGACAAAACAAATGGTCCATGTCCGAGAACTAATAGAAAAAATCAAAAAACAAAGGAATCCAAAAACTAATGTAGTCCAAAGAAAAATAATGGGGGGAAAAAATAAGGAAAAACCATTGCCTCATGGTGAACACAAATATAAATCCAACAAATGTTTTCCAAACATCAAACTATGTACAAGAATATCCCAGGGTCCATGATCCCAACACCATAAATGAAACCTACTACTACTAACTAATAAAAAAAATATATACAGAAAAGTGGCCATTGTCCGAGCGGTCCAAAAAAAACTTAAAAAATAAAGGAAACCTAACACTAACTAACTAAAGAACTATATACAATGGCAGCGGGCAAGTCCTGCGGCTCACTCTGTGATGTTGCCGGCCAGGGCATCATCGAACTCCATGTCGATGTCCCGGAGGCGGGACTCTGTCCTGGCCCCGAGGTCTCGCAGGGACAACCCCGTGTCCACCTCAAACTCCCTGCGAGCTTCCTCGAGGCACTCAGCCCGCCTCAACGCCCGACGCATGGAGAACTCTGCCCTGACCATGGTGAGCCGCTCCTCTTCCGCCCGCTGCCGCTCCGCACCTATCCGCTGGACCAACTGCTCCCACACGGAAGACACTGCCATCCCAGGGTTCTCCTGCCCTCCGGCCGATGCCTGCTCCTCTGATCTTGATGGCCCAGAGCCATGATGCCTCCCACGTCGAGCCTGCTGCTGCCTCCGACGCCACTGCCTCTGCCAGCACGACGGCATCCAGGCTGATGGAATCCACCAATGCCGTCGTGCACGTGCCCTGCCAGATGATGCCGGCACATCCTCCATCTGCAGGGGGACAGTTGCTGGTGTGTCCACCCCTGCTGGACCTTCGACTCCCGACTGTGGCAGGGATGGGGTCCCCACCGAGCTGGCTGCGTTGGTCGGGGCAGGTCCACAGGGGGCCCTGGTGGCATCTGGGCCGGAAGACGGCATGGAGCACGACTGGCGCATAGCCCCCACAGAGGAGGAGAGGGTCGCCAGAAGGCCACACACATGTAGGAAACCCCCGACCATGGCGGCTCCCAAATGGTTCACGTACGCACGGTGCTCTTCGTGATGATGTGCATGCTCCTCCCGGGAAGCATGCACCTCATCACGACTGCCAGCCGTGCGCAACGCGACACCAATCAGGACCCTCTCCACACGGCCAGGGGTCCCCTCGTCCGCAGGTAGAGGAGTGTCAGATGACATGGACATCTCCCCTACCTGCGGACGGGCCTGGGATGGGGCATCCCTGCTGGTGCATGGTGGTGCAGTCACAGTGTCAGGGACAGTGACATGCACAGGCACCTCCACAGCGACCTGTGCTGCCTCCTGCCCCTGGCCCTGGACTGCACCACTTGCACCAGCGGGGATGCCCCCACCAGGCCCCATGTGTGGCTCAGTAGCGGCCTCCTCCCCCTCTGTGGAAACCACCAACCTGGATGTCTCCACGCCGTCTTCCGCCGGTGCAAGCCCCTGTGGGGGCTCACCCACCCCTTCCGCTGCAGCCGTGGCAGCATCCCCGCCGCTCTGCTCCACAGCGCCTTCTCCGCCCTCTTCTTCACTTGCCACTGTGTAGAGGGAGACATAGAACACAAGCATCAGGGTACTGTACAATGGTCCCCTAGACAGGAAGCAACAGCAGATGAGTGGCACTGTCATACATCACTTCCATCATGTCCCTCCACAACACATGGGTCAGTGCAGGCAAAACACATACAGTAACAGCCATGGCGCATGCCATGGACATTGGCATACATGACCAAGGGACTCATGATTCATACAATGTTGGTTTTAAACTCACATGCATCATGGGTCTTGCCATCACATGCACACACCTCACCGTAGTTCCATCCATCTGGCCTCGTACACCACAGACGCAGTGGATACAAGGATGACTAGGCTGCATCAGTGAATCTGAACATTGTCACAGACATGTGTCATGCATCCATGGCAGTTACAAGTCACAGACACGCAGGTCAGACACACACACATGGACACCATACGTGTACATGGGACCAGCACCCATCCCTCACCCCCACCCATGTCCAGGAACAGAGACTGCCATGCTTCCATGTGTCCATTCCGCACAGAGCCCCCCATGTTGCAATAGAACACATGCACCAACCATGTGGTTCACACATCACTGTACTCACATGCCTGACCATGATGTCCCTGCACACACACACATACGTACATGGCCTATGTCACACATACAGGCAGGTATCAGACAACCAGCACACTGCAACATGCCCTGTCTCACACAGTAATGCTTGGCCACTTACCGGCCAACTCCAGATGGGTCTGCCTCCGAAGGATCTGGGCGTGGAGCGCTGGGTCTACGCGTTCCAGGACCCTCATCTGGATGTCACTCAGGCGTGCCCGGCCCCCCTCCGCGAGGCGCCGGGCCTTATTGAGGGTCCTGGACCTCAAGTCCTCCCAGCGCTTCTTGATGTGCTTGATGTCGCGGGTTGCCACCCCCTCCGCGTTGATGGCAACCACTACATCGTCCCAGATCCTCTCCCGTCCTTCCTTGTTGGCGCGTGGTCTTCCGAAGAGGGCATCATAATGCCCCAGGACATGCTCCACCAGGACACCAACTTCCTTCTCACTGAAGCTGGTGGCCCTCTGCCTCTCTGGCTGGGGGTCGCCACTGGTCTCAGATGGTGCTTGCCCCGACATGGCGACCCCCGAGGCAGGCGTGGGTGGGCAACTGGGTCCTGGGGCTGGGCTATGGAGCGATGGTATCCCAGTCGGGAGTCTACTGTTCCAGCAGGGGTGGACACAGCAACTGGACCCCTGCAGATGGCTGATGTGCAGGCACCAAATGGCAGGGCACGGTGGCAGCAGGCAGGCAGGCAGGCAGCAGCAGATGGCACGTGGGAGGCTGCTCGGGCACTGGGGGGCAGTGATTCGGCCTTCTGGGCAGGAGCATGGTCTTCCGTGTGTATTCTCGTGGCCAGCTTGATACGGAGTGATTTGGCACGTGAAAAATCTGCACGTCAGCGTGTAATTCGAGGAAAGGCCCTTAGCGCGTCTGCACGCATATGCATTTTCATTGGACCAAAGGCCCTCAGCGCGTGAGCGCGTCTGTGACGTGTCGTGCGAGGGTGTATCCCTCATTGCACGTGATGACAGAACACACGTGGATTTCAACCAATCGCGTGTGAAAGTTCACGGCACCCCGGAACACACGTACCCAGCCCAATCGCGTGTAGCATTTCTCGCGCACCCCTGTAATACACGTACCCAGGCCAATCGCGTGTAGCATTTCTCGCGCACCCCTGAAATCCACGTACCCAGCCCAATCGTGTGTAGCATTTCTCGTGCACCCCTGAAATCCACGTACCCAGCCCAATCGCGTGTAGCATTTCTCGCGCACCCCTGTAATACACGTACCCAGGCCAATCGCGTGTAGCATTTCTCGCGCACCCCTGAAATCCACGTACCCAGCCCAATCGCGTGTAGCATTTCTCGCGCACCCCTGTAATACACGTACCCAGGCCAATCGCGTGTAGCATTTCTCGCGCACCCCTGTAATACACGTACCCAGGCCAATCGCGTGTAGCATTTCTCGCGCACCCCTGAAATCCACGTACCCAGCCCAATCGCGTGTAGATTTTCTCGCGCACCCCTGTAATACACGTACCCAGGCCAATCGCGTGTAGAATTTCTCGCGCACCCCTGAAATCCACGTACCCCGCTCAATCGCGTATTTAACTTCCCGCGCGCCACTTTTTTTATGCGCTGGGACTCTACCGCCTGCCTTCGTGTGGCGGCCGTGTTTCAGCTTGTGCGTGTCTTTGGCTGTGCGTGGCTTTGCCCTATTCGATTCCATGAATACGTGTGGTTCGAGTGCGTGTGGGCGTTCCGTCTGCTTCCCTGCAGTACATCCCCAGTTACGCCCTTATTTTCGCATGTTGTTCCCCATTCCGCGCGTTACGCCCCATGTCCCGCCCACTTTCTGGTGTGTGCGCTGAGGTTGTGCGCTTTCACTGTGCGCGTCGCGCACGCCTTTCGCGATGTTGCAGTGACTTGTGCGCCATGCACGGGTTTGGCGCACATCCCGCGGTGAACACGCGCAGGGACTTCCATGAATCGCATGTTTTTTTCGGCGCACGTTTGTTCCATGAATCGGCCCCTATGTGTCATACACCTCAGCTGGAGTTATCGATATGTCTGAAATCCATCTAATCGCATCTTTCTTACAAATTCGCATTTCCTCTGATATCGGTTTACGACACGGAAGGTACCGTTTCTGTACATACACACTTTCCTCTTGATAATCCTCATTCCGTATCCTTTCTAACTCCTTTCTATATTCAAATAACCTTTTGACATGCTCATTTACCTTCTCCACAGTATCTCTGGAAAGTGCTAAAGTATTTAGATCCCTTAACCCTTGCGGAACATCCGTATTATTTAATCTTCCCCACATTATACATAACTGAATCCCCAAACCTTCAATAAAAACATTTTTCTGAGGAAAATTATCCGTATTCGAAAGTGTGGAAAAAACACTAGCCTGATCATCCTTCTCCATACAATGTTTAGCCCATGCAATTAACTCACGTTTCTTCTCCGGTGGTACAGTACTGTGAGTGACGACCTTCGAGCCTGCACCATGATCGATTACAAGCGGCCCAAGACCACTTGGAAGAGAGGGAATAGGCAAATTCAATGGAGGAGCTATAACATGTGCGACAGGAAGAGGCAGAGGAGCAGGTGGAGGAACAACAGTCAAAGGAATAGGAACAACAAGTTGAGCAGGAAGAATAGGAATAACAGCAGGAAAAGGTACCGCAGCAGGAAGAGGAGCATACGGAGGTGGCGCAGAGGCACCAGGCCTTCGTTCATTTCATATTTTCTCAAAGAACTCATCAGAATCATGGAGGTCTTTGGAAGGATAGATTTTCTGAATACCAAGTGAAAAAGCCCTTTCCATATTTTTAGCCGACTCAGCCTGTTTATCCTGATCATATAATAATGCTTTTTCGGCAACCGTCTTATGACTGCGCGCATGTTTTTCTCTACTCTTAAGCTGTTGTAACGCCTCTTTTTTCCAATTCTGTAAAACATCAAATGCTGCAGGTCTAGCCTTTTTCTTTAACAATACTGACTCCAAATATTCAATGCGAGGGTATGTCTGGTTTGTCTGTGCCAAATATCATTAAATACTATACTTCCAGTGCCATGCTTACAGTACATAGTACATGCCGGCGACCCCTCCTGTGGTGCCGGACGGCTAAATTCCAAAGATTGTCTATCACTGCGGAATAATGCCCTAAAGCAGGTAGACAATTTCCCAGGCATATCTCAAATTCTTGGTGTTACCTGGTCAATAATTGTGCCTGCAGATACAATGCGCCAAAATTCAAATTGCCTGGGTTAAATTAAAAATTGGGTCACGACTCACCTGGCCAAACCTAAGGAGGACCGATCGGTACTTCTAAGAATCTTACCTAACTAATCTTACCTTGCGTATGGTGATTTCGGCAAATCTGCCCGCCTCGATAAGTGGACCCTCGTCAAGATGCTGTCTCAGACCACAGGCTAGTCATCCAGGGATCGGATCGTGCAGCGCTGCTGAGGTGTCGTGTCTCATCCAGGGGCCCCGTACTTTTGTACACCGTCCGATCCCGGTCCAATAGCAAGTGTCAACCTTCAACAATCCGGCATTAATCTTGAGGGTCCCTATTCGGGTGCCAACTGTGAAAAGAGAAACAGAATATCGAGGCTGAGTACCCCAAAAGGAAATACACCAAACGCAGGTCTCAAAGTAACATACAAAGTACTTTATTCTCTATCAAATACAATTACAAAAACTGTGCAAAGTCAGATAGCTATCGGCCCTCAGTACAACACAATGAACTCCAGCGTGGTTCAGTGTGTTCAGTGTGTTCATTGAGAGACTAGAATGCATTCGTTTTTTATACGTTTTCTACTTTGTGTTACCTATTCTAGGGTTTGTTGCCGAGTCTAAAATAACCGCTTCTAACTGGTTCGTTCTTTATTGCATGTAACAATAAGCATATGCATTAACTGTGCATTCTAAATTTCATATTGCAGGTCTTCTTAAACATTTATAGAATATAGTAAAACAGATGTTCTTTGTCCAATGTGTAAATACATTATCATAATACATACTCGTGGATTGGTTTCATTTCGCGAGTAATCCTTTTACACATAGGTCAACGTAGGACGAGGTCTCAGTTCATGACCTCAACAAGTAGCCTGCAGGCAGATTACACATTAGCGACGTACATAGGTCAAGACGGCCATGTTGTATTTTGCAATGACATCGTCCACCATTTTAGCTCCTAGGGTGACTTTTCCACATAAATCCTAAAATGGCGGTTTGACCTAAAATGTCAGCCTACATAGATTAAAGGTCAGGACCTTGTAACACAGATCTCGCAAATGACTTTCGAGCAGCTTGGCGTAGGCCAATATCAATATATTTGTTTACAATAGGAGGCACGATATACTTTTTATTCCGACATAGGTGCTTCCGGAGCTGGAGATCGTTCTGCTCAAGTTCAGAGGCAGGGAGGCTGTTCCAGAGGGAGTCACCAGCCGAAGAAAGAGCAGGGTCTGCTGTGATGAATCCAATGGAGTCATCGGGGATTCCCGGTCAGAACCTCCTCCTATGTTTCCAGGGGAAGGCAGCAGCTGCCTGATCCTGTCCTGGGCAGGGGGTGGGGGGCGATTATATGATGGAAGATCACATGGGAGGAGACAACCACTGGGGAGATGTCATAGCTTCATTGGATGATGCACAGTATTTCCCCCCCCCTTCGTCTGAGGAAAACCCTCCTGCCAAGACCTTAATGGCCTATTGCCAACCAATGATTCCCAACTGTAGAGGAAATTAAGAAACCTTTTCTTTACACTTCTAGTCAGGCCCCCACTTATGAGTCAGACACTCACCCCTCATCCGCAACCTCTATATGTCTAATATGGCTTCAGGTGAAACCTCTGTGAAAAACAATCTAAGTGCTAAAAGATCCATAGACTCCAACTCCCATAACCACTTGGGTACTGGGATGAGGATGAGGAAGTTTGTGCAAAATGACAAGAGCTCAATGTACAACATGCAGACTAGTTGTTGTCCAAATGCCTCCATGCAAGGGACATTTAAAAATGGCAACTGCACTGTCGGTAGGGGGAGTGTAGGAAAGACTCACGGACACGGAGCGCTGGAAAGACGCCGGACCAAGGAAAGAGAAGTCGTATGCGAACAAGGAGAACTGTGGAGATGCAGGAAGCCAAGTAAGAGCTTCTGGCAGGTGAGCCATTCGTAGAAGCAGCATTCTCCAGTCTAGATCGAGCAAGACAGCTGGCGTGAGACTGCAGAGATGCGGAGGACGCTGGGGGAGTGCCTGTACACTCTGAATTGGAAAGTGGCTGAGGGAGCCAGACCGCTAAGGCTTGAACAGAGTTAGAGACACTGGGCACCACCAGTGAGTCTGCCCAAAGCAGCTGGGGGCCATGGGGCGTTCCGACAAGCGTGCCACCAAGTACTTGAGCAATATGAGAGTGCTGGTGTATAAATTATCCAAAGCCCATTTAAATGCAATCAAGACAAAGTAGCACAAAAAAACCCAACCAAATATAGATACATGAGATGCTAGTGCCGAGGAAGAGTTATCCAGTAAGAAGAATATTTGAATGCAGACAAGGCAAAGCATAAAGATATATTTTAAGAAGAACGATGTTTGAATACAGACAAGGCAACTCATAAAGGTTAACTTTGAGTACAGATAAATGAAATAACAATGTGGGGAAGAAGTTTGAACTGACAAATGATATCAAGACCTCACAGTATATGCTACTGTGATATAGCCAAAGAACTGTGAAGTTTAATAAAGATACCTGGCAGGGGAGTATACAATGTGATCTATTAAGTTACACGAAACACTACCGAAAGATTGTTACAGAACTTATTGTTTAAGCAAGTAATTTGTGAATCCAACAATGCAACTGTTATATACAAGAGACACGTTTTGCCATTCTATCAAGAATCCAGGGGAAGGGGACCAACCTCTGGGTCCACAGACCTTTTACTTGGACAACATTTTTGTTGGAGCCATTTTAAATACTTTTGGTTTGGAACACTTTTTTTTGCTAATAGAGATATTCCCTTTCACCCTTTGTATTTTGTTTATAGTGTGAGGGCCAGGTTAGGACATTATGGACACATGGACAGTATTAGCTATCAACTTCCTGACACAGACAGATCCTTAGTTTTAGTTTATAGGCAGGGAAACTAAACCCCTCCTTAGCATAGACTGAGAGAGGTTTTATTCTAACCCATTTTCTTTCAATAAATCTTTTCTTGTTAAAACATGACCCTCTTGTGTCCTGCTCTCCTTTCTGACTCCTCACAGTACAGAGAGTGCACCCTTGTTGAATGCCTCTTTAGAATGGCTACCATGCCCTTTTCAAGCAAGTATTTCTCAAAGAACACAGCCTGGCTTTTCAGATTTGATCATTTTAGTAAGCACCCTCTGGATTCTGGAGACTATCAACTTAGTAAACTACAATTGATGTTCAGTAAGATTAGTGCTATTGAGTCCTTTTCCAGGCTTGGGGAGGGTCACCACCAGTGCTTCCTGGTATAAATGGTATAAACTGCCTTAAGTACACATTATACAATTTGGTGGCATCCAGTGATAGTCGCCTGGGAAAAGGTTGCCAGGGGGCAACACTGCACCAAATTTGCACTCGCACGAAAATCAAGTACTTTCTCCAAATATTCTAGGACTGGATTTGGGATGTTAATTATTGCCTGTCCTAGAATATGTGGGAGAAGGCTTTTAGGGGTGCGGGGAAAATAAATTGCCTACCTGGCGACTTTTTCCCAGGGGACATTTTCACATAGATGCAATTTGACTGTGAGACTGGCCAGTGTCGTAACACAACATTTGCCCCCCCCCCCCCTGCGAGCCATGCTAAGGGTCCCCTCAACTTGGCAACAAATCACGGGTCGCGCCACACTCTGGGCCGGCCTAGATTACCACTCTTGCACAATACGTACAAACACACTGCTGAAGGTGTATGCTGCACACTGCACTAGGAGAAAGATATATGTATGTGTTTTAATGCAATATACAGCACACTTTCTGAGACAAATTGGCTAAAAAGCCAGAGTGTTTGCAATTGTTCTGTAGGGTAACACCAATCCAATATATGCAAGTCAACAACAGTGCACAGGAACATTAATGCTTTGCTATTAAAAATGCCATGCCACAATGAAAACATGTACAACTGGCTGCACAATGTAGACCAGTGTAGACACGTAAGAACATTACAGTAATGCATGCCAGGCCACATTTAGACATACCTAGACTGGTTGCACCAAAATGCCATTCGAAGCAATAACACTCATTAAGAAGTGAGCACAAATTCAAGCCCACGTCTCTGTAGCCTCTAACAACACTGCTGAACTCTTTAAAATCTGCAAGGAACTGGAAAATCCTGTTGCAGTCTCTACATCTCCTGTTCCCTCCCAGAACTTCTGTATGGCTCTGGCCTCTCACTTCTCTGCTAGAACTCAGGACATCCTGTCCTCTATCTCCTCTTCCGCTCCCTCTCTTGGCCCCCCTTTGGCCATCGCTCCCTCTCCTCCTCCTTTCTCCTCTTTCTCTCTGACAACACCTGACAAGGTTTGTAGACCAGTCTGATCTATGAAACTGTTGTCCAAACAGGTGCTTCCCTGCTCCCCCAGAACCATTAAGAACCATATTGACATCCTCGCTCCAGCCTTTGCAGATTTCTGTAATCAATATTTCACCACTGGAAATTTCCCCTCCCCCTTAAACACTTACTTGTGTGCCCACTCCTCAAGAAGCTGTCGGCCGATCCTACCAGTCCGGCAAACTTTTGCCCAATCTCCATCACCCCTTTCCTGGGAAAACTCTTTGAAAAGCTGGCCATCTCCCTGCTTACTCCCCACACTGAATCTGTTGGTTGTTTCCATGCCCATTAGTCTGGCTTCAGAGCTGCCAGAGGCACGGAAACTGCTCTCCTGAACACACGTGAAGATCTGACCTCTAACCTTGATTACAGAAATCCATCTGTCCTCATCCTCCTTGATCTTTCCTCTGCTTTCAACACGGTCACCAGGCCATCTTGATCAATTGACTCTGTGAGAACCTGGGCATCATGGATCAGGCTAGGAGTGGCTCACCTCCTTCCTCTTGGACCGCCCTTCCCAGTCCAACGTGGTCCCTTTCTCTCCACCACCTCTCTCTCTACCTGTGGCGTTCCCCAGGGCTTTATCCTTTCACCCTGTTTTTTCAACCTGCACTTGGCTCCTTTGGCCCACCTGATCTCTACCTTCTCCTCTAACGTTCAGTGTTATGCAGATGACACTCAGCTTTCCTTCAGGCTCCCCTCAGATTCCTCCCCTCTCGCACTCATTCCTGACTGTCTATCCACAAATTCAGAATTGGTGCACCTCTAACGATCTGTGCCTTAATACCATTAAGACGGAGATCCTTCTCATTGGGACCCCTACCCCTGCTTGGTTTCGCTTTTAACAAGGGTCCAGCAATTACTAACATTAAGCATTTCACTATTAGTACCTGCAATCAAATGCCAAATTATTTAGGCAATTGAAATCATGATGTGGGTTTAATACTTGCATGCCAGGGGAGTGACTGGAAGGGTGGAGAGGGAACAGGAGACTGCTAATTCTTACAGCAGTCCATAAGTGGGTGTTTTCAGACTGAAGGAGACAGTTAACTGCTTGTAACATTGAAGCTGCACTAGAATAGTCTCATTAAAATGAGTAAAGAAGTTAGATGCCCACACACAAATAGGTTTCACCCTCTGCCCGTGAAGTTAGCGCCTCCCGCGACAATGTAGGTTTTGTTGGGCCCCTGAAAAAAAAAAAACACACACACACACTCTCTCTCTCTCTCTCTCTCTCTCTCTCTCTCTCTCTCTCTCTCTCTCTCTCTCTCTCTCTCTCTCTCTCTCTCTCTCTCTCTTCTCCCCCCCCCCCCATCCATACATTTAAGTGTGCACCATTTCACCATACAGGCACACCCAGGCAGCCAATCGTAAATTTAAGTGTGCACCCTTTCACCACACAGGCAGCTACTTATACATTTAAGTGTGCACCCTATCACCATACAGGCACACCCAGCAAGCCACCCATACATTTAAGTGTGCACCCTATCACTGTACACGCACACCCAGCCACCTATAAATCTGTGTGCACCCTTTCACCATACACTCACACATCATGGGGTTGAGGGTAGCCCTATCACTTCAAGAAGAAATTGTTTCTTTTTGAAGTCACTCTGATTTCATAAAGAAATGATTTCCATTAAGGACAAACACCATAACGTAATCATTTCTTTACAAATTTTGAAGTCATAGGGCTCCCCCCACCACATGACATGGAGGCCTCCAGCGAGGGTCGGTCTTCCATGTCATGGGGTGGGACAGCCCTCGGGCTTCAAAAATAAAGTTTCTTTTTGTAGTCACTCTTCCTTCATAAAGAAATAATTTCTGTTATAGAAATAATTCTTTATGAATGCAGAGTAAACAAAAAAAAAAGATTTTGGTTATTTTTTAATTGTTTTATTTATTTTTTTACTCCAAGTGAGGCGCCCTCCCAGGACATGTGGTGGCAGGGCCCCCCACATTGCAGTGCTCTGGGGGGCTCTCATTACGCCAGTTAGACTGGCCATTCCCAGTATGTCTTATGCCCCTACTATCAACATTTGTCTTGGTCTCCAGGCCTGTGAATGATGGATCCAGCTCCTCCTCCTTTATAATCAATGTAGGTAAGGCAGCCTACTCAGGCATCTTGATGTGTCAAGTGACTGGAGCATCTCCATGGCTAGTTCATGAAGACCTATAACTGCTAAATTCCTCATTAACGTCATGTTATGTGGAGGTCACTGAGATATCGCCCCCACCGAAGTCCTGCCAGGCCCCAACGACACCCGTGCCTCCCGCGGATCAACTCGTGAGTTATTAAGTGCCCCTGCTGCCTTGTGCTCCACACTGAAGTGCGACCTGCCCGTGTGCCCCCTGTGCCCAAGATTGTCTCGATCCACCGGCAATCAGCTGTTTTCACGCTCTTACGGCAGGAAAGGAACCACAAGGCCCTTCTCAAGATGGCCTCCTCACACTTGCTGTGCATTGTTGCCTAGCAACAGTATTCACTGATGATTGGCCCCCCTCTCATGATATTCAGGAAGCTGCGACCGGAAGGCGGCAGCCAGCCCGACCACCTCATAAGGCCAGCGCCTGTCTCCTGCCTGTTATCTGCCGTACATGCTGTCTGCCAGACCCCCTGTTCAACGCGGTCTGTCGACAACCACAGGTTGTCTAAGTCTTTAATCCTACATCATCACCATTACACGTGCCAACAGACGGTGGAGAAGCAGATCTGATCCTCCAGCGACCAGGAACAATACTAGCTACACCTCTGCTAACAATTCCCACCACTGATCTAACGGTTGATACAATGCTGGACACAGGCACCTACGCCTACCCTACTGTCACAGCTTAGTAGCGATTATGTACACATTGCATATTTATGCCTGTGTGTTCCGTTTTAGTACTGATTTCCGATTCATGACCTGCGCGCCCATTCCCCAATGAGACTGTACAGCCTAGGGTTAGCATCCTGTATCCCACATACTTAACTCTCAACTACATGGCTTTCCCTGCCTCTGATTGCACATTCACCGCTTCTGCACGACCTGCCACCGTACTGCTGTAGTCCCCATGAGCTTCACCTCACCGTCTGCATGAATTTGTGCATCCGTATCTACATTGTATTGTTGCACTCGACCTCGCTGGTGAGCGAACCATTATCCTCCCACCGCCTATTGATGCCCACTCTGCACCTTGATACCTACACTGTGCCTATACGGCCTGTGAGACCTTCCTTGCAATACCGATTTTAGTTAATCTATGTGAAGCTGATTCTAGCCTACCCTGCAAAGCTGACTGTAGCTAACCCATGTAAACTTGATTTAATCTACCTCTGCAAAGTTGATTATAGTCAATATATGCAAAGTTGATTCTAGCCTACCTCTGCAAAGTTGATCCTAGTCAATATATGTAAGTTGATTCTAGCCTACCTCTGCAAAGTTGATTCGAGCCAATATATGTAAAGTTGATTCTGGCCTAACTCTGTAAGGTTGACTCTAGTCAATAGATGTAAGCTGATTCTAGCCCACCTCTGCAAAGCTGTTTGGCAAACGGCCCTAACCACTGCACTATGTACGCTAGCACCTTACTACTACTACCGCCATCCTGTTCCTCGTTCACCTAACATTGGCAATTATGGACCAAATCAAATACGGACCCTGCCCTACTATCTCTAGAAACATCAGGCTTCACACCAGATTCTCCCCTTTCTAGGAACCCAAACTGCCCGAAATGCAATTAAACCGCTGCACCGAGCTAAAAAACACTTGCAGGAATTTGCTGCAAGCATCTCCACAAAATGCTGTAACTATGATTGAACCCACCTCTACAACCTTGAACATCAAATGCCCGCTTAAAACCATGACAATAGCAGGAGCCCTAATCAACGCCAGATCAATCGTGGCCCATGCCACTGAAATAGCTGATATCCTAACCTCTGACAATCTTGACCTCCTAGCGATCACAGAAACCTGGTTACATGACACAGCAGGCCCAGCACTGTCACTGGCCATTCCAAATGAGTGCCAACTCCTAAGAATGGACAGACCTAACGCCAGAGGAGGTGGTTTAGCCATCATTGACAAATCTAACTTGGAACTAAGACTCACAACGCTACCACCACTAAAATCATGTGAATTACTATCTGCTAAACTGCCCATATCCCCGTTCCACAACCCTGACTATCTACCTTATTTACAGGCCACGAGGGCCCTTGGGTTCATTCGAAGAGGATATCTCTAGTCTGATAGCCAGCAACACCAAAGAAACATCTCAGATAATGATCCTTGGTGACCTCAATTTAGGACTCAACGATCCTGACAATAAACAGGCACAAGCTATTGCCACCATGTTCAATGAACATGGACTCTCACAAAAAGTCCTCACTCATACCCATGACAGAGGTAGGACCCTTGACTGGGTAGCCACCTCAAACTGCCCAACCAAAATCACTAAAATCACACCCCAAACCTGGACCGACCACTTCTTGATTGAATCCAGCCTAACACTCAACAAAGAAGTAAAAAAAGAAATAAATATGGCACCCCCTCCCTAACAGATCAAGAAATAACATAACAACCAATAACATCCTACCCTGTCTCCTTCCAGTGATTACCGCCCTACCAAGCAACTCTAACCCAGACACGCTGGTCGACCACTATAATGAAGCTATGACTAAAATCTTAGATGCCATTGCCCACTCAAGAACTGCAAGAGCAAACAACAAGCTCACCTGAACATTTGGTTCACTCCTCACCTAAAAGAACTTAGACTGGAAAAAAGGAAGTTAGAAACTATTTGGCATCACACCCCCACAAATGAAAATAAATTAAAACTCAAACTCGTTGTCACTAAATACAAAAATTAAATTATCCAAACCAAAAAAGAGGTCTATAATGAAAGGATCTCCAAAGCATCTTCCAAGACCAAGGAATTATTCACGATTCTATGCAAGCTAGAATCTCCTATAACTCCACCGGATAATCTACCTAAAGATAAACAATGGTGCACCAATATTCAAAATGCCTTAGCAAATAAAAAACGCTGCAAACCAAAATCGCGTTAAAAAAAGCCTCACTCCCACCCACAGAAATCACTACGGCACCCCCTCTTAGCAACAAACCCGACCTACCACCATTCAAATTTTCCAAAATCTCTATTCAGGAAACAGAAAAAATCATTACCTCACTAAAACCCTCAAACTGCAAAGGCGACAGCTGCCCTGCCCAAATACTCAAGGATGCAGCCAGAGACTTAGCTCCATTTATCAACAAACTCATCAACGCTTCCTTTAGCTCAAGTACGGTCCCAAGTAGCCTAAAAGAATCTTGGGTCTTACCCCTTCTTAAAAAAACAAACTTTAGACCCATCCATCCCAACAAACTACAGGCCCATTACCACTGTCCCTTTTCTCCTGAAGATAATCGACAGAGTGGCCTACCTACAAATTCAAAAATACCTGGAAACAAACCAACTACTGGGCTGCCGCCAATCAGGGTTCAGACCCCAACATGGAACAGAGACAGCCTTAATAGATCTCAAAGCCCAAATTGATGAACTTAACGATAAAGGAAACACAGCCATGTTACTCTTTCTTGATCTGTCAGTGGCCTTTGACCTGGTGGACTATGTAGTTTTATGCAAACGCCTAGCATTGGCAGCCCACTTCTCAAAAGAGGCTATAGCCTGGGTCCAGTAAGCATGAGAGTTTTCTCCACGGCAGCCTCTGCAGACCGAATCATAACAACATGTGGAGTCCCCCAAGGCTCATGTGTCTTGCCCACTATGTACAATATCTTCACTAAGCCTCTATTTGATAAATTGGACAGGCTGGGTATCACCTACACTAATTATGCAGATGATACCCAGATCCTTATACCCCTTACGGGCAATTTTACATCGGATACAGCCTTAGTGAATGAAATCTACATCCTCATTCAGGCATCGATGGCAACCCACGGCCTCTGCCTGAATGACGATAAAACGGAGATCTTAATCCTCGGCTCAGCCAACAATCTACAAAAACTCAACGACATCTACAATGCTTTCAACATCGACGGCAACATAATTACTGTTGCCAAAGAAGTGAAGACTCTAGGCTTTTATCTGGATTCCACAATCTCCCTAAGAAAACAAGTAAACTCCCTGGCCTCATCTACTGCCTACACCGGAAAAATCATCAAAGCATGAACACCCTTTCTCTCACCAGCTATCTGTATCATCCTAGCCAATGCCCTCATCCTTTCAAAGTTGGACTACTGCAACGCACTTTATGCAGGAGCTAATAAATCTATCACAAACAAATTACAAACTCTGCAAAACAATGTGCTTAGAACGGCCCTGAACCTCCCTTCTAGAGAGCACATCTCCAACGCCAGAAGAAATCACAATTGGAAATCACAATTGGATAAACAACTTTAATTTGTGCCGGCCTATCTAAAGAAGTCTCCTAACCCTTGGTTTAGATCTTCTTTTCTGAGATTTCGCTTACATCTACTTCCTACTCGAGAAATTCTAGCCATTAGAGATAAGGAAGGGGGGACTCTTCCAATCTGTGACAG
The DNA here is from genome assembly GCF_040938575.1 of Ambystoma mexicanum. Lineage (NCBI taxonomy): Eukaryota > Metazoa > Chordata > Amphibia > Caudata > Ambystomatidae > Ambystoma > Ambystoma mexicanum. Next base: position 688,077,257 of record NC_090930.1, read on the forward strand.
GTGCCTCAGTAACGAAGTCCAGACTATTAAACATCTATTATCCGATTGTCTTGGGACTTGGAGTATTAGGGCTAGATACTTTAACAGATTTGTTCACGATGAGTCTAGTCTTAGTACTGATGATTTTTGGGCGAGATTGTCTTCTGGTAATGAGATGACCCTTTCGGTTGAGGTAGGAAGAGTTCTAAAGGATCTAGAGTTAATAACAGACCGAATTGTTTGACTTGTAATAATGTATGTTTCGTTTATTATGTTATTCGGCTGTATAGTGAAGAAAAATATATATATATATATATTTTATCTGTTTTATTTCTGTGTTTTGTCTTGTTTAAATGTGCTAAAAAGTCAATTTTTGGCTGCCGCACAATAAATAAATAATAATTAAAAAAAACAATTGGCTAAAGATCACTGATCGGATCTTCCTCAAAATGGTCACTTTAACCTTTAGATGCCTAAACAACGCAGCACCGGCTTACCTGAACGAAAAAAATAACCAGAAAACCCTCTACACGCCCAACTAGAACAGTCAACTCCTACTGTCTCCAAATCCCCAGATTCCGCCTACAAAAAACAGGTGGAACCAGCTTCCCAGTAAAAGCAGCTCAGCAATGGAATGCTCTACCAGTTGAGTTAAGAAGGGACCAATCTTACAATAGCTTTAGGCGCAACACCCGCATCTGACTACATCACAAAGACATATAACCTATAGCTACATATGTTCGCTCTCTACTCTCTCTGTCTCAACCAGTAATCATGCACTAACGATTATTACCTATGCACATGCTCATACCTGTAACTCTCCAAGCTGTAAATTATTACTGTTACTACTTTTCACATGTACATACCTGCAACTATGTGAATTGTAACTTTATTTGTACCTGTATATACTTAGCTATCCAAATGTAACCAAGCCATAAGTAACGTTTTTATGTTGCGCGCCCAGTTACCTAAGGGTTTAGGATTCCCTATAAATAATAAACAAACAAACATATCACCCCAGTGTATTTAAGTGTCAGTTGGTTTAGGACTCTCTTGTTAATACTCATGACTAGAGTCTTTCCCACCATCTTTCCTTCACCATGGTCCCTGCACTCAAATTTGCCTAGAGCCTCTAACACAGCTTTTCGCTGGGATTGTTTTCTCACATCCCCTACAACCCCATCGCTTGGCTATTTTTTCTATCCTAAATGACTATTGGCCTCATTCTGAGTTGGGCGGTAAGCGATACCGGGCACTGCTAAGGAGACCAGTGCCGGTAATCATTTACTGCCCAATTCTGAAGTCCCTTAGCGGAACTGCAAGGGACGTGTGGTCGGACCACACGTTCTTTACAGGTCCCGTTAGGGGACCAGCGCGCTAATTACGGATCTGCTATTAGCAGGCCCGTAATTAGCGCCTTCCTCATTCCCATTGAGCCCTATGGGGGCTCAAATGGGAATGGGGAATGGCATTTGGAATGGGGACTTACTGGGTCCGCCATTGGCGGAATGTCCCGGTAAGTCCCCACTCCACCATACCCGACCCGGACACGATTTTGGATGCAGCCATGGCGCTAATAGCGCCATGGCTACCTCCAAAGTCGTAATGAGGCCCAATGATATCCTAGTTGGGAAATGTTTTCAATGTTCTACTCAGTCCATTTTGCCACCATGTGAGGGAAAAAAATACCCATCCCCCCCACATGACAGTTGTGAAGTCCTCCCACAAAGTTTTCACCTCTGCCACTGATGCCTCATTATTAATGAAATATAGATTATTTGGAGAACTGGTCATCAAGTGCATCTGGTCTGGGCTGGGCTCCTAGCTGTTGAAATCAACAGTATTTATTTCTTATGAGCCAAAAACGTACATGAGCCACAGATATAGCAATAGTGCAGCCATTACCTTGGGATGGCATGGTGACAGCTGAACTGTTTGTGGGAGGTCCGGAAAGATTGGTTGGTATGCACATTGCGATGCTCGAAATGCCTTATGGAGCGACAATGCCTCCTAGTTCTTGTCCGACCACGTCTGTGTGTGAGTTTTCCTTATGTTTTCCGCAACAGAGGTCCAGCCTGGACCTCTGGCAGAGCAGCACTTCATTCATCTTTTGGTGAACGCCACCCATGGGATACCCTTATGGCACCCATGGGGGAGAATACACCCTTGTACCCCTTATGTGTGTTTCTGGGCACCTGTGTGTTGCCCATACAGCACGGTATGGGCTGGTGGCAGCTACATGCTGACTTGCCAGTGGCTCTGAGTGTCCTTCATTTTGGGATACCCATGTCCTGCCATAGGAATCAGTGGATTCCTAAATAAAGGCAAGATGGCCATTCTTGGTTTCTATTGCTTTTTACCTTGTTTCACAAAGTTCTGGGAAGCCCTGTCTCTGTTTCCTTTCCTCCTGACTGGCTGTTGGGTGGAAATACCATATATGGCTCTGGGGTTGCCTCCTCTCAGACTGACTGGAGCCTTCCCAGGGTCTGTGTACTGTGGGCACACCCTAGGGGTGGGACCTGTATAAATGGAGTCTGAAGTTAACTCACTTTCTCTATTGATGGTGTCTGGTTTCTGTGTGTGACATAATGAATGAGACAGCCCTGACTGAAACTGATATGAATGCAGTGTAGTGTGCTGAAAGGCTGGGTGCTTGACCCAATCCACGGTCTTTGTTATGGGTGTCTGGGTGGGATGAATGTCCTGAATGCCTGTGAGCCTGACTGGCTGCCTGCCTGCATGAATGCCCTTCTGCGTGATTGGCTGACTGAGCCTGGCTCAGCCATAGTGAATAGATAGATATGTTTATCTAGGGACCTCTAACTTAACAATTTGTTCAGAAGCTGATTTCGAAGCTTAGCACGAAGAAGCTGTTCCTTGACGCCCAGCTGGAGAAGAGGTCTGCTGCTGCAGTTTCTTCACTATAATCTGAAAGCTGCCATGGTATTCCAAGGACTGATCCAAAGAGGACCTGCGATGGAGACCTATCCCCAGCAACGAGGGACCATCATGCAAACTGCTACTCTTCACCGAAAGTGCCCTCCAAGCCAGTCTTGTGTGCCTGCTGTCCGGAGAAGGGGTCTTTGTGAATCCTGAAGAGGAGTGCCCAGACATCTCGAGTTGATGGAGTCCATTGGTGTTGCCCAGGGTCCGAAGGTGCATTTTGTGACCGCCAGAAGCCTTTGTTGTCTACCGCCCAGAAGAGGGGGACCCTGGCATAGTGCTGCTGGACACCCGGTGCTGCAAAAAAAGTTCCAAACTGCCTAAGAACATTTCAAGGGACATCCTTGCCATCATCATTGACCATTTTTTCCCAGTGGAAAGAGTCTAGAGTTGCTGAGTGCAGAGGAAGGTCTGTTGTGGGTATCCCTCCACCAGAAGCTAACAAAGACGTTCCAAGGGTCCAGACTTGGCAAGGGTCCATGGTCCACTCCAGTATCAGGTCCAGGTTACCAGAAGCCGTCCAGAGGTCCGTGCTGCGGCTGCAGAACCGAAAGTTGGAAAACAGCTCTATTCCGAAACCAGACACCAAAAGTGACTTAGACACCCGTTGCTGCCAGAAGTCATCGAAAGGTCCCAGATGTCTTACTCTCATCTGCCAGGCCTTTAAGGACACCACAGCAAGTTTCATCTTCACAGGACTTCTACAGTGTGAGAAATCGTTGACCAAAGGAGAGCACCACGAAAAGTAAAAATGCTGCACTTCAAAAAGACTTTGGTTCCATTTTTCCCATGGACTCAGAATTCCCAATGGCTCCTTCTTCCAAGGGGGTGGGGTCCATCTTCGGAGGCAATCGTAGAGTGAAACCGGGAAACTTTAACACTTTGCCTGCCAAGGCTCCAAAGGTACTGTGACGAGGAAGAGCATCTTCCAGCCTCAGAAGTCATCCAGGGGTCACAGGATTTGTCTTGGATCCTGTTCTCCTGTGGCCTCTCGGGTACTTTTGAATGGTAGAACCTTTTAAAAGAAAGTAGAAGGTTATTGAACAATATTGGACTGGGTTGTAAAAGACAAGATGAGTTACTCCCTAACTTTTCCATTACAGGTTTCCCAAGTGGGGTGGGATCTTCACACAGAATTGTATATCTAGTCTAGAGAAAGCATTCTGCCTCTGTTCACAACTAACCTCCCTTTCTTCCCTATTGTATGCTGATGCACTGAACCTAAGAATTCACGTGCCTGTTTAAAACTGTCTGCAGTTAGTGCATCTATTACTGAATTTAAGTATTGTATGCCACCACTTAGTGTATACATTTGACATTCTTTGAATAAGTATTTCCAAGTACAACGTGTCGAGCGCTCGCTTGGACATCTATGCAGAGCTTGCTGACAAAGGTTTGAATCCCGGCAGGTCCAAACTCAGCCTTTCATCCTTCCGAGGTCGATAAATGAGCGCCACACACTGTGGGTAATAACAAGCAGCGCTCAGATGCCTGAGGGTTCGTAGCGCTATATAAATGCAAAATTATTAAATTATTATTATTACTGAATCTTATTTTATAAAACGAAGGTGTGTTATCATCTAACCTAGTGTGTGGGCATTCCTTTGTGGGCTATTTGGAGATTCACTCTACTTAAGAACCAGCCTGCATCACCTCATGAAAGCTTAACCCTGGCTGCTAGTCCATTGCTACCAAATTGAGAGCCCTGGCTGAGGTGTTCTGTGTCTTTACCCTACCATATAGAGGGCAGATGTACAGATACCCCCTTCAGTCTTTACACACCTAGTGACCATCAGGATGCGAGAGCATGGTGCTATCTTATGGCTGAGGCGCAGGTATGCCCAGCGACACGCCCCATGTTATCATACAAAGATGTGTTTTACTGCCTGAATACTGGAACAGAGATCACATGGGTGCTGGGGGCAGATCCAGTCTTGCAACATATAATAGAGCAATCTGTATGAGGCAGTTGTCTATATTGCGTGGGTAGGTTGAGCAGAATTGTACAGGTCTCAAATTCTGCTGTAAAGCCATGGCCTTCAAGGTTGGAGTATGCTCTGTTTTAAAGTTCATTGTTAATGTAACCGACAAAATATATCATACTGACTCTTTATTGTGTAAAGCCCTACAAAAACCTTAATTTTCTGTGTTTATTTGACTATCGTTTTATGCAAGATCTCATGTCAAGAAACCTTATATTAGACTCCGACACCATACTGATTGACATATATACTGTTCATTTTTGCAATCAATGGCCCATCTTTGAGAAAAAGACCTTCCATCAGGATTTAGGTATTGATGGTGAGTTGTTTGAGTTTTGCTTTAAACTGGCTCAATTTTTTCTAGGAGACAAATTACAGTTTTGGGGAGGGATCCAGATTGCAGATCATGATTGACTTCTGCTCTCGACAGTCAGTGGGAAACAAACCTCCCAGGGGCTTTTCAGACGAAAAACTAGAGATTTAGGCATCAACACCACCAGCTCAAGATCGGCCAGCAAGGAAATAGATGGGGTTTAGATAAATCTGACTTCAGCCTATAGTGCAAGTTCCAGAGCAGAACTAACACACAAGAATTCCTGAAGTTCCTGGTGGGTAGACACCATTTTGGATGACAATGTTGAGAGCCAGACCAGAAACACAGAGCTGTATAGGATTCCTGGCTTGCATTGACAAGAAACCCTGCTATTTTCATGCATTTACCAAAGCACATTAAATCTTTTTTCTGGGCCAGAAAGTCCCACTTTTACAATGGTTCCAGTCCCTCATTTTTGGCCTGCTTCTATATGTTGTAGAATTAATTAAGCCTGTTTTACCCACGATTTCACATATTTTCTTTTCCATTGGTTTGGATAACCACTAGGGGCCATAATGTAATTTTGTTAAGTTAGATTCCAAGTTTTCTCTGGTGTGTGGTAAAACATGGAGTTTGGTGTGTGGGTAAGGTAAGGCAGGGAAAGAGCATATAAATGCCTCTGCTCCTACTTGCCATTTCTTGACCAGGAAAAGTGGACTCACATATGACTAGTGAATGGAAAGAAGGAATCCAGCAGATGGATGTCATGGTGTAACTTGCATGTTTTAATCCATGGTTTTAAAATGTTTTTTTGATAACTGCCCTTAAAGGTTCTGGGCTTTGATAGTTGTTTTGCCTTTATATCTAATTTGTTTACAGTGGTTGGTTAAACCCCCACCTGTCTACTGGCTCACCAATCCCTACAGCACTTGTGAGTATATTTTTAGGTTTTACTGTACCATATTTTAGATGGTACATATCATTAATTAGTTGTAGGATTTAGATTTCTAGAAGTGTGTAGAAGAGTAAGATGCTAGAACTATATTCAACCACATTGTTGCTACTATTGGAGACTGCACATTGTTTGACTATTCTCTTTTAATGCTCATATATTATCTCTACAACAAAATGTGTAAACATAAATGCTAAAATAGAGCAACAAGGAGGCACTATCTTACTGGTGTAAATGCTTGTTGTTTTAATGATACAACTGCCTAGGTATATTATGGATGACATTGAATGTTATTCATTCCCACAATTTTAATAGGTATTGGTTCCTGGATGTTTTAGGGATTTACCCACTGTAATGTTGCTGTCCAATAGTTTACCTGTCCAGTGCTCAGGGAAAGTAGTTTCTCTTGCACGAATCACAGCAATCACACTTTCTCCAGAACCTTGTGTTGGGTATAGCATTATTCTAATGCAAAACCTGCCACAGCTCCAGGTGAGTATTTTGAATGTGTTTGGGGTGAACTGGCAATTGGCATATGATGGAAGGCATGAAAGTAGCAGTATCTGCCCAAGTTCCAAAAGCCACAGAAACATGCACAAAATGTATCTGATTGGCCTGGGAAGTGAGAAAAATAAGTTGGATCAGGCATGCCATCAGCCAACAGACACACTGAAAGAATTGTCTGTGGTGGAGAGCTGGTCTACAAACCATCACCGATACCACCGCAAGTATTGAGCCACAGGGTGTCCGGTCACTCATTTTGGCACGAGGACACCACAAAGAAATGAGAGACTGCGAGGTGGGAAAGCCAACAAAGAGAATGCGCTGGTGGTCCGGGACAAGAGAGAAGGTCGCTGAGGATCAAGGCTCCCAAAGGCGTTCTCCTCCAGAAGCGAAGGTAATAAGAACAGGAGTCATGAGAGGCGTCAAGGGAATCGTTATACCGTACAAGAAACTTGTCTCTGTAGAAGTCCTGAGACAAAGTTAACCTTGAAACAAGTGAACTACAAATGTTGTGGCGAAAGAGAGAGAATTATTGAAAACCTGAATACTGAAAGAAAAAACACAGTGGATACAAATACCATGGGAAAAGGGGAAAGTCATCACATATTCTGTACAAGAGCAACATAATACCAAAGTGGGAGAATGTTATGAGTCAGAGTTTGGAATAACTAGACTATTGTACCACATAGAAGTTCAAGTAGACCAAAGCAAGCTGAGCTATAATATCTGAGGAGGGAATACCTGCCTGAGTTATACCATCCAGGAATGCGCGGAGAGTTACAGCCAAGAAAAAAGATCTTATAAAAGGTCTCCAAGAGGGATAACCAAAGAGGAAGGAAAACTCAATAGTGCTTTTGAAGAGTCACAGTCACTGATCCAAGAAATCACGAGAACCTCTTTAAGGATTATATATCATTCAAGAACCATGCAGACTGGTATTAGAAGTTCCTTAAGAAGAAAGGAGTCATTGTAACGCTCACCTGGTATCCACAGGGACGTCACTCTGCCTGTTCTGACCTCTTACGACCTCAAACCCTTCCCTGGAGGCTATTCGACTGGGGACTGTGCCTTGTTTTCTTGGATAGTGTGCTCTCCGTCCTGCTTTCAACGCAGGGGCGCGTTGATTGATGCGGGCTCGTTGCTGCCTAGTTACTTCCCTGGCAAGAGTCCGACAGGTAAGTATAATGAGTCTTTTGAACAGTTCTCTAACTTGGTTCCTTTCCTTCCTTAGATGATGGCCGGCATCCGGGGATGGCGGCGGGCTACTGAGATGAGTAGCGCTGAAGGTGAGTGAGAGCGCGATGCACCACTTTCGTATTTGCATTGAACTGAGTTCTTTTAATGTGTCTTTTAGGTGCTGCAATGTTTTCATCGTGGATGCCGGTTATGAAGAACAAATGCGGAAGGTAAGCGCGGTATGCATGTTTCCATGCTAACCTGGAGAATCTTTTGCCTCTTGCAGATGGATGAGAAGTTCCGGAGACAGAGTTCTCCCAGAGCGGCTGGGATTCAGTAAGCATTTGAAGCTCATACAGTATTTAAAAATAAGCGAAGATTTGCAGAATGCTTACTAATGCCTTTTTTCTGTTCTTTTCCCTTTTCCTTAGGAAGCGGGGCGCGGGATGGGAATGACACCGTCGAAGATGCCCGCAGAACAGAAGGAGCGATGAATGATGGGCAGAAGCGCCGGAAGGTAAGGCTGTTCCTAACAGTGTTCTTGCAGGAGCTGAGCGCAGAAGAAAGATGCAGGCCTACTGGAGACCGATCCGAACACGGTGAGTGTCACGTTGCAGGTGCAGAAAACGCAAAGCATGTTTCTCAGCCTGGGTGTCTCTTAAATAGTCCCTGGGTATCCCAGGTGTCTCTGGGCTGAACCACACCCAAAAGACTAGACCGTACATGCAGTTCTGGGAACCGAAATATGTGGGGGCATCCATCTTGTCCCCATCAATGCACTACAAGTCCAATCCCCAATGTTATCCTATGGGAGTGAGTGAGTCTGGTGCCACAAGCACCAAGTCCGACTCCAAGTGGGTCTTTGGAGGGATGGAGAGGCCCTTGAGGGCCTTGTAGGTGATCGTGGCCTGGCTCTAGCCTGACATCTTGGAGGGCTGGGGACATGAGGGGCAGGAATCATGACAGTCATTCTCAGAGCCCAAGTCAGTTTTCATAGTGGTGGGGTCAGTTAGGGTAGTTTTGGACGGCAGACTCATTTCTTTGGACATTTTCAACTGACGATGAGCACCTTAGTTAGTGATCTAGGCAGGAACCAACCATAGTGATAGGGTAAGTTGGGTCTTCTCATCTTACTTTAATAAAATACCAAGAAGCATGTCCTCAGAGCTGCCGTGTCCTCCTTCTGGCTCACCACAGCGTCCATCCAGACTGTGAAGATTATGACACTGGGATGCCTCTTGTATTCTTCTTTGATTAGCCATTGGTAATTGTAAATCAACAGAAAAGAAGGTTGGTGTCAGGAGAATATTCACCTCCCTGGGGGTCATTACGACCTTGGAGGTAACCATGCCGCAATTTGCGGCATGGTTACCCCCTTACCGGGTCCGGGTTCCTTGAATGAGGAATTACTGGGCCATTCCAAACTTGGAGGACCCGGTAATTCTTCATTCAAGGAACCCGGACCAGGTACATCCCCATTCCCATTCGAGCCCACATAGGGCTCAATGGGGAGGGAGCTAACAACCGGCCCGTTAAAAACGGGCCGGTTGTTAGCTCCCTGGTCTGCTGGTTTTACCAGGCGACCTTTGCGGGTCCTGCGAGTAGACTCGTAATGGAGCGGTAAGGGATTGACGGCATGGCACCATTACCGGCGCTGTTAACCCCTTACTGCCAACGTCTTAATGACACCCCTGTCTTTAATAGAACCTAAACCTCCTGCCACATAAGTGAGGGAATTATTGAAAGAAAAGAGAATTCTTGTGAGTGTAAAGCATTTGTAGCACATTACATGCAACATGCAAATGTGACTTGTAAAGTACCCTTGGCTTTTCTTCCCCTGTGCACACACTCTCCTCACCTGAGTCTTCCGAGTCGATGGTCTCTTGAAGGCCTCGACGTGCCAGGTATCTCTCTCCTTTTTAAGGTGCGTGGGCTTGTCACGGAGTGAAGCCACAGTGACCGTTGGGTAAGAAACAGCGGCACCGGGACCTTCCTTCCGGAATCAAGCCAGAAATGCATGGAAAAACCCGTAAGGGAAAAAAAACCCTGATCAGAGGTGCCAAGACTCTTGACGGGTGGCCGGTGGTTCAATAGGTGGTAAAGCAATAGGGGATCTCCAACACTGAGGTAGTAGCCCTCAATGCATCCAAGTCCAATGGTAACACCAGGCCGTACGAGCTGACGGAGAAGGCAGCAACAGGAAGCTGCGGAAGTAGCAAACTCTTCCGAAAGGGTCTTCAGGGAAGCACAGAAGTATGTCCACAAACTGCCTGGCCCAGTAGAACGAGGAAAAATGAAGGTAAGTGGAAGAGAGCGAGAGAATATGAGTGAAGAAGCAAGAGGGAGAAAGAGAGAGAGAGAGAGAGAGAGAGAGAGAGAGAGAGACCGCTGGAGGGAAAAGGCACAGCAAGCGCCGCTCAGGTAAGCGGCAGAGAAAATGAATCGACGAAAAGAGCCGTGTTCCGAGGACGGGAACACCAAAAGTAAAACACGAAGAGAAACTCCTCTGGAAATCCAAGGCGGGGAGCAGAGGACTAGCGAGGGACCCAAAGTCGAGAGATAAACAAACAGTGGGGGTTGCAACGCAACGTTCTGCCGGGAGGCGGGGTCTTAAATACTCCTGGCAGCGTTGCGTACCGTGCTTGGAGCAGGCGGCAGTGAACACAGAGAAGGGACTAAAGCACCCTTCCTCTGTGGCTCCTCAAACTCCAACGCGGAAGTAATCGCCAGTCACGGCGATGTGCGTGACTGCGAATGACAGTATGCCCCCCCCTAGAGTGCAACCAACCAGGCTTACCCGGGTGCAGGCGATGGAACCTGGCCAACAGCTGAGGGGCATGTACTTGAGAAGCCGGCTCCCAGGAATCCTCCGATTCCGGGTATCCCTTCCATGACAGGAGGTATTCCAACCGACCATGAGAAAACCTAGAATCACGGACGGCGGAAACCTCGTATTCCTCTTGGTCGGTTGCAGTGACAGGAAGATCCCGGTTGAGAGACCGGCGATGTGGATCTGGATAGTAAGGTTTAAGAAGAGAGGCATGAAAGACAGGGTGTATTCGTCTAAGAGATGGAGAGAGTTGTAGACGGAAGGCAACAGGATTGACCTTGGTGAGAATGGGGAAAGGGCCCAAGAAACGTGGAGACAGTTTAGAAGGTCTTGTCCATCTGGGAAGGAATCTGGTGGACAACCACACCTTGTCTTCAGGTTTCCATGAAGGTGCTTCTCTACGATGCTTGTCAGCTCCAGCCTTGTTCCACCATCTGCTATTCTCCAAACTTAGCAACGCGTTGTTCCTGGCCTCCCGAATATTCCTTAACACCTCTTCGGCGGTTGGAGAGTTGGAAAAACTGGGCACCTTGGGCATTAGGTATCGCGGGTGAACTCTGTAGGTACAAAAGAAAAGGGAAAAACCTGTGGCAGTGTGCCTGGAATTGTTGTAAACAAATTCCGCAGTAGGGAGTAGAGAGACCCAATTCTCTTGATGCTGAGATATGAAGCATCGTAAGTATTGCTCCAGAGTCGCGTTAAGTCGTTCCGTTTGGCCATTAGTTTGCGGGTGGAAGCCAGAGGAAAGAGCCTTTTCTATTCCCAATCGAGTACATAAAGCTGTCCAGAATTTAGAAATGTACTGACTTCCTCGATCAGCTATGATCTTGTCGGGGAGGCCATGAAGTTTGAAAACATCTCGAGCAAATGTCTCTGCCATCTTAGTGGCAGAAGGGAGTCCCGGAAGAGGAGAGAAATGAGCTAATTTGGATAGAGTGTCCACCGTGACCATGATACATGTGCATGACTCGGATTCAGGAAGCTCCACTATGAAGTCCGTGGAGATGAGTCGCCACGGGCGAGTCGGCATCTCTGCTTGGGTGAGAAGCCCTAGGGGCTTACCAGAGGCATATTTGGCTCTGGCACAAGTCGGGCAGGTCTTCGCATAATTTAACACTTCTCTCCTGATGTTAGGCCAAAGAAACGACCTCGAGATAAGTTCCAACGTGCCGTCTCCACTTCTGTGTCCGCCTAGGCGTGAGTCATGACACCATTTTAGGACTTTCCGGCGTAGCGGCCCTTCAGGGATATACCACCTTTTCTTGTAGAAGACCCAACCGTCCTTGATTTGGAAGGGGGAGTCAGAGGAAAAAGAGATATGAGGTGCCTCATGTGCGACAGCAGCCTTGACTTCCTGAAGGAAAGAACCCACCGTGGCTAGGATCTGATTTCTGTGAAACAATGGTTCAGTCTTGACCACTACTGATTCCGAGTGAGAGTCCTTGCGAGACAAAGCGTCAGCTAGACGATTGAGTGACCCAGGGATGTACGTGATCTGAAAGTTGTACTGAGAAAATAGGTAGGCCCATCTAGCCTGCCTGGAGTTCGAACATTCCATGTCCTGTAAGGCCTTCAGATTCTTGTGGTCGGTGCGAATGAGGAACCGATGACGGGCACCCATGAGAAGGTGCCTCCATTCCTCACAAGCCAACTTCATTGCCAATAATTCTTTCTCCAGAACAGAGTAGTTGAGTTGGCTGGGAGAAAGAGTCTTAGAGAGATAGGCGACAGGATGTTCCAACTCCTTGATAGTCTGAAGTAAGACAGCCCCAACCGCTATAGCGGAGGCGTCTGTTTCCAGAATAAAAGGAAGTGTTTGGTCGGGATGTTGCAGAATCGGGGCGGAACAGAAGAGGGTTTTCAAGTGACAGAAACTTTCTTCCGCCTCAATGGACCAAGAGAAAGGATAGGCCGTTTTCTTCAGGAGACGAGTGATGGGAAACACCACCTCCGAAAAGTTGGGAATGAATCTCCGGTAGTAATTTGAAAGACCCAAGAACCTCTGGACTTCCCGGACGGATGTCGGGGCTGGCCAGTCGAGAATGACTTGCACCTTGTCGGGATCCCTAGTGATCCCTCCTTCTGACAATACATAGCCCAGATAGTGTACTGAAGATACGGCGAATCTGCACTTCTCCTCCTTGACCATTAGATTGTTTTCCTTGAGCCGATCCAGAACTTGTCGTACTTGTTCGATGTGCTCTCTCATGTTAGGGGAATACACCAAGATATCATCCAAATAGATGATGACAGAGATGGAGAGCATGTCGGAGAACATTCGGTCCATGAACCTCTGAAATATCGCTGGGGCGTTCACCAAACCGAACGGCATTACCTTGTATTCAAATAAGCCCAGGGGAGTACGAAACGCGGTTTTCCACTCATTGCCCTTGGCAACCCGCAACAGATGGTATGCGTTGCGAAGATCCAGTTTAGTAAAGACTCGAGCACCTTGCACAGTCTCGATAATGTCCGTGATAAGGGGCATAGGATACCGGTCACGGACAGTCACCTTATTTAGGCCCCTGTAGTCAATGCAGGGTCTAAGGTCGGCGGAATCTCTCTTCTTAATGAAAGACAAAGGGGCTCCTGCTGGAGACTTTGAAGGTTGGATGAGACCATTCTCCATGTTGGTATCTATGTATCTCCGAAGAACCTGTCTCTCGGTCTGGGTGAGAGCGAACATCCGTCCGAAAGGTACCAAGGCATTGGGTTCCAGATCGATGGTACAGTCCTCTGGCCGATGAGGTGGAAGTCTGGCATGGAGGCATTCTTGAAAAACTTCGGAAAACCCAGAGCAGAAGTTGGGTAAAGCATGGACACCCACATGGCTGTTGGAAAACACTTTGACTGGCTGCAGATCAGCTCGACCTTCCAGTGAAAAACAGTTGGATGCGCAATATGGGGAACTGAAGCTTATCTGATTCTCGGTCCAGTTAATCAAAGGATTGTGTCGACAGAGCCATGGGATGCCGAAGATGATAGGGAAATGGGCGGCCCTGATTATATCAAAGCACAATACTTCCTTATGTTGGTTGACAGTCAAGGATAGATCCTCAGTGGTATGGGTGATGGGACCTGAAGACAAAGGCGAACCGTCCACACCTTCCACCTTCTGACCTCCTGCCCGTGGGATCCTCCGGAGACCCACCCTGGCTGCCCACAGGGTTTCAACAAAGTTCCCTGCTGCGCCACAGTCCAATAGAGCCAGTGTTTCCACCTGATGGTTTCCGAGGTTGAGTTGTACGGGAATCACCATCAGTCTGGAGTCTTCTTTGGATTCGGGTGAGGTCACTGGCAGAGAGACATAGGGACGATGAAGATTTCCTGAAGACCCCCGGTCGCTTGTCCCTACTGACACCGAGTGTAGTCGTTTCCCGACCTCTTGTTTGGCAGTTCCGTACAGTCTTTGAGGAAATGTTGATCTGATCCGCAGTAGGCACATAGTCCCTTCTCTCTTCTGCAACGTCTTTCTGCTGCGGACAAAGGCGCCCTGGTAGGACCAATCTGCATTGGTTCTTCGGAAGAAATGTTAGTAGAGCGACCAGGGAGAACATGTGCAGAGGTGCCTGGGGTATAGCCAGGGTTTCTTTGCTTGCGACGTTCAGCCCTTCTCTCTTGTAGTCGGTATTCAATATGAAGGGCAGCAGAAAGCAGATCTGAGAAAGTAGGAGAACGAGGGGATCTGGCCAACTCGTCTTTAATTTCATCCTTCAGTCCTCTTCTGAAAATGGCATACTGCGCTGTTTCGGGCCATCCTTCTCCGGCTGCTAATGTCTTGAAAGAGGAGATGTATGACAAAACATCTAGCGAGCCTTGTCTGACATCCAACAGGTCTTCGCAGGCTGTAAAAGAGAGCTCTGGTCACTCGAAGGTCTGTTTGAGAAGATTCTGAAATCCAGAAAAATCCTGCAGAATGATGTTTCCGCTAGTCACCAATGGTGTGGCCCAGGACAGAGCGTTTCCTGTCATATTAGAGATTAGGAAACCCACTCGGGCCTGGTCTGTAGCAAAGGTACGGGGTCTGAATGTGAAATACACCACGCATGCTTCTAGAAACTCCTTCACCTTCTTGGGGGAGCCATCGAATTTCCCAGAGGACAGTGCCATGGGTGGCAATTCCGAGGGAGTCGGTTCCCTAGCCGTTACCATCTGTTTGAGCAGAGCGTTCTCGGTCTTGACTCCTTGTAGCTCCTGGGACATGGCCTGGAAAGCCTTCCATAGCTCTTGGACCTGTTCCTCAGCTGACATCGTAACACTCTTTGGCGTTGCAATCTGTGACTTGTAAAGTACCCTTGGCTTTTCTTCCCCTGTGCACACACTCTCCTCACCTGAGTCTTCCGAGTCGATGGTCTCTTGAAGGCCTTGACGTGCCAGGTAGTCTCTCTCCTTTTTAAGGTGCGAGTGCTTGTCACGGAGTGAAGTCACAGTGACCGCTGGGTAAGAAACAGCGGCACCGGGACCTTCCTTCCGGAATCAAGCCAGAAATGCAGGGAAAAACCCGTAAGGAAAAAAAACCCTGATCAGAGGTGCCAAGACTCTTGACAGGTGGCCGGTGGTTCAATAGATGGTAAAGCAATAGGGGATCTTCAACACTGAGGTAGTAGCCCTCAATACGTCCAAGTCCAATGGTAACAGCAGGCCGTACGAGCTGACGGAGAAGGCAGCAACAGGAGGCTGCGGAAGTAGCAAACTCTTCCGCCCAGTAGAACGAGGAAAAATGAAGGTAAGTGGAAGAGAGTGAGAGAATATGAGAGAGAGAGAGAGAGAGAGAGAGAGAGAGAGAGAGAGAAAAAGAAAAAAAAAGAAAAAAAGAAAAAGAGCGCTGCTCAGGTAAGCGGCGGAGAAAATGAATAGACGAAAAGAGCCGTGTTCCGAGGACGGGAACACCAAAAGTAAAACACGAAGAAACACTCCTCTGGAGATCCAAGGCGGGGAGCAGAGGACTAGCGAGGGACCCAAAGTCGAGAGATAAACAAACAGTGGGGGTTGCAACGCAATGTCCTGCCGGGAGGCGGGGTCTTAAATACTCCCGGCAGCGTTGCGTACCGTGCTTGGAGCAGGCGGCAGTGAACACAGAGAAGGGACTAAAGCACCCTTCCTCTGTGGCTCCTCAAACTCCAACGCGGAAGTAATCGCCAGTCACGGTGATGTGCGTGACTACGAATGACAGCAAATTACTTTCATGATAAAATGTATTAAAAATGATTCTTGATACCAATCTACCTTCATGACGCCTTTAATTCTACTGCACAGTAAACAAGATTTGAATGCCAGGGCACCACAAGATGGAGTCCTAAATGAGGAAATGTCACTTCCTGCTTCCTTCATTATCCAATGCACCCAACGTGTCAAAGTTGTTGAAGAAGCTGGGAGGTGCAGTTTTCTTGATGAAATTAGTATCTGAGACACTTAACGAAGTTTTAAGAGTGGTGTTTTGGATTCATAGTATTAAAGAGACTGTACCGCATGTAATTTTCCTCCGCTGGGAATAAGGGGTGAGAAATGGAGGTAAACATGCATTTAGTGTGTTGTCTAAGAAAAACATGAAACTGCTTTTGGAGAAAACGCTCTTGAGCCTGATTTACAAATTATTTTTCAATGGGGGTTTCCCACGACAGCCAGGGAAGCATTGCAGTTTTGTAAAATGACTACTGATTTGAATGTGGTCTATTTTGTATCAAAGTATATTCACAGGGCATGGTTGAGGAGGAAAGAGTATTGTACAGTGCCACCCTTACGTGTACTGATTGGAATGGGACAAGTGTTAAGTGACTATTTTGATTTGGGATTTACATTTTTTTTAATTGTAATATGTGTTTTAAAAATGTTATATATCAATTCATACTGTATTTGTACAATATGCCTAAAAGGCTTTTTGCCGAATAAAGGTTGTTTATGATGATTATCCTGCTGTGGGATAGAATCCATATCCTGATGAAAGGCCCAAAGCCACCGAAATGGAAGGCCTTCATGTTAGGGAGAATTCTCTTATAAGGCTAATTTCCCAAACCTAGTGAGTCCCCCAGCAGCTTTGCTGGATTTTTGGGGTTTGTTTTTTCTCCTGATAAGAATGAGACTCTTTTCCACCCACTCTTAGGCATGATTTGAGGTATGTCTTTGACTTTTTGTGTGCTTATGGGCTATGGGGTCTTTTACTCCATAGGGTATCATCTGTTTTTCATGTGTGTTACACAGCACCCTCAGTGCAGTAACACAGAGGTGTCATAGTGACCCCCAAACATAGACTCCATACCCTGGGACTGACTACTGTCTCCCAGGGCATGTAAAGTCACCATTGACGTTACTAGTCCAAAATTGTGAACAGAACCAGTACAAACCATCATATTGGGGAAGTACTGGAAGGGATTAATTTGATTGCCCCTGGGTCTGTTTTCAAGGAGGCACTGTCCAGTCCCCCTTTGTCAAGTTTCTGGCTTGTGGCAGTGGTTACCACGCAAAATATTCCACCGGAATATATCCCATGGGACTTTCCCATTGATTTTAAACGCACCACTTTTTGATGCAATGTTAAAGTTACTGCCGGTTTATTTATTTAATATTAAATCAACGGTTGGGTCTTTTTGCCAGAACTCTTTTCTAAAATGGCGTTCGTGTCCGTCTCTGTAACTCTAACCAAGGTCGAGTCCTTTGTTCCACTTTTTGGCGGGCTTCTCCACAGAGGCCCTCCAAATGGTGCCACTCTGTCTGGGTTCCACAGGATGTGAGGGGAGGGGAATTGGCACCCTGGACTGTGTTGCCTTAGCAACCCAAGTCACACTCTATTCTGATTGGCCCAGTGGTGAGCCGCCCGGCTCACCACTTAGCATGTGTGAGTGACAGCTAGGCTGTTGAATGGGGGTTTTTCTGCATAAAAGCAGGGCCTTTGGGACTGGAATTTCAGAAGTCGCCACAGGACCTAAGAATCCGAAGAGGGAAGAAGCTGAGCCATCTGCAACAACGACACCACCGGTGGAGCCCTACTGCAACGACAAGATCTTCTGCTGGAAGAGTCTTCTCCCTCTGAGCTGGTGGGATCAACCAGTTCGCCACTTCGCCTTCCAAAGACGTCTCTTGGTCGACTCGCCCGTGCCAAGCACCCCAGCGACCGAATAGCCAAGCTTCACCACTTTGACCGCAGGAACGCACCTTTTACCGACGAACTCCGCGGCTGGTCTCTTCCCTGGGCAGTGCAACGACTACAAGTTTCCTCCTCGACGAGATCTTCTCTTCCCCTGGTCGGAACCACGACTTGCATCCACTGCCAGGAACAACTGCCGCCGCTGGAGCTTTCTCTCTCTTTGAGGTACTGTGTTCCACCTGGCCTCCCTTTCTTCGGATTGCTAAAGGTGACCCTTAAATCCTTGGCTTTCCAACTGGGTTGGCTCCAGACCTTCTAGCTTTACTTCTCGAATCACCCCATCATCTTTTGAACACTCTGCAAAGACTTTTAGTGCATTTTAAACCGTGTGATCCTGGGCACATTTCGCTTTGCTCCATTTAAAGTGGGCCTGGCCTATGAACTTTGGCTCTACAGTGTATACTGCCTTCACTGACTTGCTTTGGACTTAGAAAAGTGTTGGGAACTGTTCTATTTCTATGCTCTGCCTTTTTATCTCCCTTTAACCTAATTATTGGAGTGCCATCTAAGTTACACGCTCACCTGTGTTTTGACAAAAAGTGGTGTTTTAACTTAGACTTGTCTAGTAATTACTAGGGGAGGTGTAAATACTTGTCTGATTGTGTTTTGAACTTGCTTTGACTTATAGTGCTAGTGTATTTTCTAAAGTGTGTGTTAAATAAGTATATACTTTTGATACAAAGCTCTGGTCAGTGTTTGCTTGTTCCACTGTGTTTTTGGCCCTATTGTGTATACTCTATATACTAGCTGACTCTTCTTGAGAGAAATCTGACTGCTCAGCCACAGCTACCAGGTAAATCTGGGTGGTACAGGCTGCTACCAATTGGGTTTACTGCTTACTCCTGTAGTCTTAATCTTTTTGCAGTGTTCCCTAAGGGAACTGCACAGGATTCTGCCTAACACTTCATAAAAGCTGAAGAAGAGCCGGAAGTGACCGTCAGCAGCGGCTTTGTGGTGTTATGATTAATGCAGCCTGAAAGGCAACCAGGCAGGCAGAATAGAGTGTAATCCTGCCCAGATCCACCAAAGGAATCCCCAGGGTAAGGGGATGAAAGCGTAAGATTTGCCATTCACGTGACCTCAGAGTGAAGGGGGATTGCGGTAAATACTTGCCCCAGTTGGATAGAATTGGATCCACAACTGCACATTTCAGGGAAGCCACACCTCTATGGATGACAAGTAACAGTCTCAAATAAAAGTGCTGGTGTGCTTAAAACTTTATTAGGCTACAGGTTAACCGAAGGACATTTTTGGGAATGGACGCCCTGACATCTGTATTCTTAGATTAGGGATTTGGGCATTGTACTAAGTACACTGGGTCCTACTAGTCTAGAACCTGTCGCCTGTTTAGATTTCCCTTATATCCTGACACTGTAATTATAGAAGTGCCTCTTTTGTATTTGTGTTTCCATAGCATAGAACATGTACCTATTTCTCCCCTGACCCTCACACTCAGTTTAAAATGGGTTTAATAGGGCTACCAACGAGTGGGACGTGTGAGAGTGTGACGAGCTCTAGTCATGGAGTTGCAGCTGAGACCCCTGGTGACTTCTTTGTGACCTTTGGCACTCCCTCTGCAACCCCTGGTCAAGGATTGCAGAAGCAGTGTGAAAAACCAAAAAGAAAGTGGGTCCTTACAGTCCTCTTTAACTTTTGGAATTCACTCTGTTGAGTTTCTCACTCTAATGTGCTCTAAATGCAAAACTGCAGCTGGAGATTAGTATTTGTCTATGTAGGGTTGACAGGCTGGATGCCCCTGAGCCAGAGCTTCTTATTTCGAGTTAGCAATTTATAATAAGAGTGTTTTATGGAAGGTGCTTTGGCGAAAGCGCAACATAAGAAATGGATTATTATAAAAGCCTAAGTGTTCGCATCAATACATCCAAGCATAGGCTCGGAGTGTCATGGAGGCAGTTGCGCTGGCCCATCTTATCACTTGCGCAGATCAGGGGGCAATTCTGCACCTCCTGAATGCACAAACGCGATGTGCTTATAAATGGGCAGACATTCGAGTCACCCCCATACGCCTGTTGGGAACAGGTGCAAGGCTTGTGCAAATCATGACCGGGGAATTTCTGATCCGTGCAGGAATTTTTCTTTAAGTGTTACATCCACGGTTTACACCGTGGCTGTCCCATTTGCATTACCATCTCCAAATGAGGAAGGAAAATATATATTTATTTTAGCATTTCACAGAGACAAGGAACTGTGGTGGTTATGGATCATTTGAGGCTGAGCTTGACACAGGATGCAATCCATTACATGCAAGGCTGCTCCTACATTAAAGGGCATTATAAGGGCATTTGAGGTTGCACTTCACATATGAAGGCTGCAATTAGACATTTGATGCTCTACTTTACATGTGGCTACCATGCCAGATGTACGAGGCGTTAACTGACATTCTGCGGCATTACTGGACATTTGAGGTTGCACTTCATAGAAGCAACTGGATATATAAAGCTGTAACTAATATATTTTGACTGTGCTTAGACTGTAAGGCTATGACAGGCATTAGATGGCAATACCCTCAAATATAGTCTACATTTGGCATACTGTATTGCGGCAGCACCTGGGAATGTGGGGATTTACTTGGCACATGATTACTAGAGCTGACATGCAGCTAAAATTGGTATAAGATGGCAGTAAATGGCTACATGAGGCTGTAGTGGAATAAACAAGCTGTGTCCTTGGCCTTCCCCCTCCTCATAACATGATCCCCTCCCACAGCATGTCAGGGCAGTACACTAGTTAAAATGTGGTTGGTATAAAAGAAATGCCTATGTCTGCATTAGTACTGGTTTGGTATTTTATGAAAGAAAGCTTATGTATATTTTTTTACACCGTCAGTCACTTCAGGTGAATGGCCTTGGCATTAAATGCCATTGTGATGTTATTTCATGTGATGTAATCAGGGTCAAAGGTCCTATGGCATCATGACCTGTGATGTCATGAGGTGTGTGATGTCACTTCAACTACCCCAGCCATTTTGGTGAATTGACGTCCCTGGCTTAATGTTCTATGTAGTCATGCGGTGCCAGCATGAACCGCGTGCACACCATCAGACACGCATCCACACACGCGGTTATGAGAAGAAGCGTCACCACACGTTATAAATAGGCTGGACCGCAGTCCACGTGCCCAATGACAAGTGTGATCTGGTTTATTAGCAGCGGAGCCGCTAGGTTGCATGCATAGCTGCTGCTAAGCAGTCCTGGGAGATTGAGCCTCACCACTGAAGGAGGATCGTGCTGCCTGCCTGCCTCCTGAAGCCCACACAGGCCCCACCAGCCTCTTAGGCAGCAGAGGGACATCGCCCACCTGAGGTAGGACATAGCTGGCGATGAGGACGGGATGGCCGGCTCTAATTAATCTGTCACCCCTCTGTGCCACATACACCCACTAAACCATCATCAGCCACCATAACCATCAGCAGATTGTATGCATAGGGAGCACCATCAGCTTTAGGGCCCAAATGGGCCACGCTTCAAACGGCGAGGCTAAGTGAACATTAACGGAACACTTCATCCCTCAGGCCAGTGCTGATTTCGAACATTTTCAGTAAAGGCAAGCCAGGCAATCTGCTCTCAAACCAATGGATACTTTTCATGCTCAAGTTCACCACACGCCGTCCACCTGCAAGCTCGTCGATAGGATGGTTGAAGTCGAGGCCCAGCTCATCCAGGGATGCCATTCTAACAACCTCTGCTGGCAGACTCGAAAGGAACCAGGCCCGAACCTACAACGCATTCTGGTGGTAGCCCACTTGCATGAGTTCAGAGAGGTGAGGGCTGGAAAAATGGAAGCAGCGTTCCAGTCAGTCACTTCCAAGAAGTTCAAGCAGTCAGGAATCAGACCCTGAACTACAAGCTGAGAGCACTGACCCAAGTCCCGACGGCTGGAAAATCATGTCACCACTGTGAAGGGAGGGCTGCTCCCTCACTGAGGCCATTGCCCAGCAAGAGGCGATGAATGCCCCAAATGTGCTCCCATTGGGCATTTCACCAAAGTTTGTAAATCGGGCACTTTTCTACTGACCCCCAGAATGCCAATGATGAGCATGTTGTTTTCATGATCTCTGCCCTAGGCCACACGCCAAGCAAGAGAAAACAACCATGGTGTTGAATTCTCATCGGGGCGACCCGGTGCCTGTTTTAATATATACAGGAGCCTCAGTAAACGTGATGAGTATGTCCCAATTTGCACTACTGAAGCCATGCCTTGTCCTGAGACGCATGGAAGTAAGTATGCATCTTTTTGCACAGCAGGCAGACCAACTATTCACCTGCAAGCAGTCGCCGGAGTGACATTTCAACATGACACTGTGACCAGTGACGGTAAGGTGTATGTCACGCCAACAGACACCGCAACTCTGTTAATCTGTGATGCGGCAAAATATCTGCTGCTAGTCAAATTTGCATTTGGAGGGCACATAGAGTATATTGAAGTCATTCCCCTCTAGCCAGTGGCAGATTAAAGACAAAGGGCACCGTGAGCAACATTGACAGAGGGCTCTGGGGAAGCGGGACTTTGGGGCAGAGCTTAGGATGGCGTGACTTAATTGGTGGTCATGGGTGCAGCAATGATGAACTCAAGGACAAATGTTCCATGTTCTTTAATGTGTCTTTTTCTATCATTGGAGTGTGTTTAGAGGTATGGCTCTGGCTGGTAACGGCCTATTCACATCACCAGTTATTTTTTACATCTGGATTTGTCCAGGATCACTCGATTTGACACATGTTTTGGATGACATGCGTAACGTCATCCATTTAGTTAAATAAGGATATGTTCGATGGAGACATTCCAACTCTCAATAGACATTTCACAGAGACATGCCCTTTCAGTGGAAAAAGCTCCCGCATCCATGGGCCCATGGCACTTCAAGTGGGAAATAATCCATCCCCTTCCATCCGCTCCTCCTTTCCAAAACCTCAGGCTGTCCCGTACCCTTCCCAAATGTTCTCCTCTCTTCTTGCACCCGCTCTCTTGTTTCCTTCGATGAGCCCCCACTCCTTTCACTTTCCATTCACTATCTTCCCTCAGTCTCCAACCCCACTCACCTTCTATTTCCTCTCCCATTCCCATAAGAGAAACGATTGCCACAACATGAAAACTGAAAACTGTACACCTCGGTCCCCTGAACAAAAGATTGAGAAGAGACTCCCACTTAATGGTGCCCTAAGAATCGAAGTTATGTACCTTTTGCTCAACATGTGTGCATTCATTGAGTTATAAAAACAGACCAACCCCAAAGCAAAAGAGAAGGCTGAAAAGTGGCATGAAAACATCAATTGACTGATTTTTCTCTTCCCATCTGCTCTCTCGTTCTTGTTCCATCCTCTCCCCCTTCACCTTCCCCTTCACCTTTTCACCCTATGGTCAACTTCCATTCACTCCTCCATAACACCATTCCACCCACCCACACCATGTCCTCTTTGTCTGGCAAAGTAGACGCAAGAATGAAGCTTGATCCCCTCTGGGAGGGCCTAGCAATGAAGGCTCCAGCCCTTATTCCATATCAGCATCAGCATGCTTCCAGAAGTGCCTCCCTAAACACTCTGGCTAGTCTCAGCAGGCCACAGAGAAGGGGCTTCGTTGTAGAAGCATGGTAATCAAAAGAAGTACGGGGTAGTTTTGCTTTGAATCTAAATTGCATAACGCATACACTTCTGTTTGCACTTTTGAGCAAAAGGTCCCTGCTGTACAATTTTTAACAAAGGGGGCCTTCTGTACGATTTTGAGTCAAAAGGACCCCTCTGTGCAATTATGGCAAAGCGTCCCTTCTGTGCAATTTAGAGGCAAAAGGGCACCCATTTCGAGGTAAAGGGCCCCTCTGGCAATTTAGAGGTCAAAGGTCCTCTCTGTCCAATTTTAATTATTTCTACTAGTTCAGGGAAAAGTAAAACGAAGACAAATTCTTCACTTTTCCACTACATGTCTGGAAAAGTGTAAATGCCTCCCCCAATTTACAAATGTGAGAGCCATGTACTATGGATTATTTACCAGGTGTAAAACTCAGGTGTATTCCATAGCAATCCATTGGTTTTCCACCAGCATAAAAATACATGCTGGAGGAAAACCAAAGATTTGTCAGGCAGACCTGGAAATGCAATAAAATGTGTTACCTGTGCTGTACATAATCCTGCAGGGTGTAAACATGTGGCTGTAAATGCTTTTACTACTACATTTTCCACTCTTCAGGGCTTGGTAAATGACCCCCTATTATTGTAGCTATAATACCCCCATTGTGAATGAAGCCTACAAGTTCCAGCATGAAATTGTATGAGAACCTACAGTTTCCTAAAGACGAAAAGTGAAGTACGATAAGGTCATTCTTTCACACAGCTTGTTCTCTACCACTAACATTTCTAATCACCCAACAATCACACTTGAATAGCTTATTAAAACATTATGTAATTTTAAACATAAAGTGCCACAGCAATAGTCACTGCTAGTTAGCTGTTCCCATCACTAATCATTCCCTGTTGTAAAAGCCCTGCTGCTGAGACATTTGCAAAAGAGACTACCTCGCTGGGAGTCGTGTGAAGCCCTGGCTGTTCGTCTTTGAGGTGAGAGAGACAGAGCAGGGGGGCCCGTGGGCATTTGTACCTTGTCCCACTGCTATGTTTTGGGAATCTAGCTCAAAACCGCCTTTGATGACATTGGATGTTTGTGCACCCATGAAGTTCGTCTACACATAGAACAGACAATCCAACCTGTAGCTCTCAAGCACCGGTGCATTCCATTCCACCTGTGCCCCAAAATGGAAGAGAGAAGAGGAGCTGCATAAGTTGGAAGAAGTGGCAATAATCGAGAGAGCACATGGACCCACATCGTCGGTGTCATCGATTGTGGTGGCCAGAAAGTCCAAGAGCCCAGAGAAGCTCTGTATCTGTGCTGACATGTGGCTCACCAACAGGGCTGTGAAAAGGGAAAGGCACCCAACTTCCATAATCGATGCTGGTGGACATCCAAGGCTCACAGTTCTTCTCCAAACTTGACGAGAGGGCAGGTTACCACCAGATCCCACTACACGAAGGGTGGAGATACAAAACATTTTCCTCACTCATTGGGTTGCTCAGATATAGGTGTTTGAGTTCCGGTGTGTTGTTGCTGGCAGATTTTTCTCAAAACACAAAATGGGGTGTTGTGGCAGAGATCCCGGAAGTCATCAGTTTCAGCTATGGCATTAAGATATTCACCAAGTCATACTCGGAACACATCATTGGCTTGGGAACTATCCTGCAGAGATTTCACAAGCATGGCCTTACTCTTAATAGAGAGAAATGCAAGTTCCTCAAGGTCCACTTGGAATTCTTTAGCTTAGTCATTCAGAAATTGGGCGTGTCTGCAGACCCCCAAAACAAGATGGACATAAAGTCTGCAACTGCGCTGCAAAACCAATTGGAAATGTGCAGTTTCCTCAAAATTATAAATGACTGTGGCAGGTTCATTCCACACCTTACATCTCTATCAGAACTGCTCTATAGGGGCAGTGGGGCAAACCACAGCAAGATGCATTTGAAGCTGCAAAAAATGTCCAGGTGGACGACATGAAAATATTGTACTTTGGCCTGCAAAAACCCACGTAATTCACATTTTCAACACATACATTATAGAAAGTCAGAATTCTATTAAAGACACAGAGGCGAAGGATTATGCTACCTCTCATCTTTACTTTCTAGAGCAGCATTAAATAACAATACCAAACTGAAACATAAAGTGAAAACTACAAATCCCAACGTAGTTTGAGTCTTTAGTAGTTCTCATTGTTATTGGTCTTTAACATAAACACGTGCTCTTTCTACACCAATAGTCCATATCCAACACTACAAACACCCATCTTAGTTCCTCCTCTTTCTATCACTGATCTTCTCAACTTTTGCGTCCCAACTGGTAAATGCTTAACTGGTAATGAACTCCAAGCTGAAAATCACGTCCCTGTCTGTTATCTGCCATGGAACCTGAAATATAAACCATATTGCAGAAATGTTTTCCATCTGGATCGGTAATCGTGCTACATCAAACATTTGCTTAACATAATTGCATCACACATTGCATAATAACATTTATCATTGCTCATGATTATTAGGGTGGGATAATCCTTTACCACTGTGTCGTTAATAGTATTATGACTTTCTATAATGTATGTGTTGAAAATCTGAATTCTATGTCAAGACCCGGAGGCTCGGATTCGAACACACTATCTACATCCCAAAACTGGTTATATTTCTCTTTAGGAGGTCAGATCAGTCTCACACCCTTTAGCAGTCTGCATGTCAATGGGTGTTCCCTGACTGCCAGTCCTTCTACCTGTGTGTGTCACGCTGATATCGCTAAGCGGGCTGTATTGATGGTCCTGTATGCTTTGTCTTTTGCTGCCATCTGTGCTAAGAAATTCACTACGTGAACAGCATCGGTTCTAGCGGGATGAATGTTCCTCTCCTTGCACCAGCTATGCCAGTTTGCCTATGCTGACCTGTAAGCCTTCCTGGTCCCCAGAGTCCAGGACTCCTCGATGTGTTCAGCCTTGCTTGATAATCCTGACCTAGACCAGGATCCCCTGAGATTGCCCACGCAATGAGGCTGAGGCTGCCTGACCTCACCAGCGAATCACTTTCCCCTGCAGGGTCCCGAATGATAAGGTTGAGTTTGAGAAGAGCAATCGGATTGTCATGCGCCATCTCCAGCAGATCTGTGAACCATGCTTGGAGCCTCCAATCCGGGGTTTTCAGAGACATCGACACCTGAGGTCCTCTCACTTGGGCCAGCATTCTCGCCATCATCAAAAATGGTGGGAATGCATACTCCAAGAACGGGCCAAAAGTCTGCAGAAATGTGTCTGTCGCCTCTGTCGCAGGATCTGGCCTCCAGCTGAAAAAATGAGGTAATTGTCTGTTCAACCTCAATGCAAATAGGTCTCTCTGAAATGGACCCCATCTTGCCATCTGGAACACTCTTTCATCCAGGTTCCAATCGCTGTCATCTCAGAGGAACTTGGAGTTCCAGTCGGCTACTTCATTTGGTGACCCGGTAGGTATTCTGCTGTCACTAACAGCCTTCTCTGGAGACAAAAGTGACAGAAATCATTTGCCAGTTCCGCCAACATCCTGGAACTCATGCTGCCTAGTCTGTATATGTACCTGACTGCAGACACATTGTCCATCTTGAGGAGAATACAACATTGAGCCCTCTCCTGTGTCCAGCATTTCACTGCAAACGAGCCCGCAAGTAGCTCTAGGCAGTTGCTGTGTCACCAACTCCTTCTCTGACCGACTGCCTCCTGTCGACAGATCTCCATATTGGGCTCCTCAGCCCCATCTGCTGGCATCAGACTCTATTATCAGGTCCCAGTACGAGCTAAATGTTGTTCTTCCATTCCATCCTTCCATGTGATGCAGCCACCACTCCAGTTCTTCTCTCACCTCCTGTGATATGGCCACCTTTTGGTCATAAGATACGCCCCTCCGGAGAGATTCAATCTTAAATCTCTTAAGGGCTCTGTAGTGGAATGGTCCTGGGAAGATCGATTGGATTGAAGACGCCAAGCATCCCACCAGTCTGGCTATCTCCCGCAGTGACATCATCTCCCTTGTGTGTTCCTGATTTCTTCTATGATGTCATTCACCTTGAGTATAGGTAGGCTAAGTGTCCCTCGAGAGGTGTCCACTATGATCCCCTGAAACTCCATCGTCCATTCGGGTTGGAGGAGGGATTTCTCAGAGTTCACTAAAAAACCTAATCCATTGTGGAGTCTACCTGTTTCTTTATCACCTCTTTGTCTTGACACATTATGCAAATGTTGTCCAGATAGATGATCAGGTGTATTCCCTGCTCTCTTAAATACATCACTACTGGCTTCATCAACTTGTAAAGCACCATGGGGCTGATGCCAGCCCGAAGTGCAAACATGTGAATTCCCATATCTGCTCTTTCCATCTGAATCTTAGAAATTTCCTCCGTTCTACTGCAACTGGCACTGTCAGGTATGCATCCCTGAGATCTATTCTAACAAGCCAGTCACCTCGCTGTAAAATGTCTCTTAAGAGGTGAATTCCCTCCATCGTGAAATGTCTGTAGAGCACAAAGCTGTTCAACCCTCTGAGATTTATAACTGCTCTCAGTTTGTACTTCTCTTTTACTAGAAACCTATTGCTTATGAAGTTCCCTGCCAGGTCTGACACTAGTGCTATGGCGGCCTTCTGCACTAAAGCCTCTAATTCTGCATCTAGTAGTGATTTGTCTGCTGTGCTCTGTATCAACTCGTTTGGCCACTTTTCTTGTATTGAGCTGGAATGAAAGTCAATGAAAGTCAACCCAAGCATCTGATGATATATCGTACCAGTGTTCTACGCATTGGGCTAGCCTCCCACAGGCACTGCCTCTCTCACACCGTGCACCTGCACTTTTGCTCTCACCTGAGTTAGACTGTTGTTGGTGATCTGTCTGTCTCCAGCCCCCTCCCCTCCCTCTTAATGGGAAGAATGGGTTGGGTTTTTGCTCGTTTTGCCTCCACTGACTTCTGTTGTTAAAGGACCTGTTGAACGTATAAGGGCTGGCTTATTGGCCCCTTCCTCTGCCAGCCCGCCCAAAAATGTGTTTGCCAAACACCCTTTTCAGTGACACCTGTGCCTTATTGATGGCAGCATATGAATTGGCAAACTTTGTTAACTCCTTTATGAAGGAGTTGCCAAATAGCTTTCCTTTAGCCGCTGCTGCATCTGATGTGGCTAACTCGCTGAGTTTATGGCCTATCTTTACGAGGACTAATCTTCGCCCCTGCCTTTAATGCATTGTTGGCGTTGCCTAACAGGCAGATCACCCTCTGAGCCCAACCTGTCATTATTGTTGGATCTATAGTCTTGTTCTTCTCTTTAGCCTAATCAGCCATCTGTAGTATCTTGGTAAGAGGCACGACAATAGCTAGCATCTTGTCCTGGCAGGAACGCCAGGACCTATCCAGATCCTTCTTAATATCCTTCGCATATTTGCTTATAAATGTTACCATCTTGTCATCAATCTTCGGCATCTCTGCTATTCCCTCCGGAAGATGGTGCCTCAGGCGTTCCGGCCTAAGCTTGTTCCTGGCCTCCTTTGTTAGTGCCATCCTAAGATGCTTCTTTATATATGAGGATATTTTAGACAGCAGTTCCCACTGAGCAAATTGCGGGTGAATTAGAGCATCTGGGTGAAAGTAATACCCGGCATCTTCCTCTATGTCTGTGGCTTTCTTTTTCTTAGGAGCTATTTTCTTCCTCCTCTTACTGGAAGATAATATAATTTCTACCTCCTCTTCCGAGGAGTGATCTTGCCAATCATCACCCTCCTCCAAACTCCCTGAGGATGTGTCATGCCACCTACTCTCTTTCCTCCTGGGCCTCACTGCCTTTCTCTTACTCTCAATTTTCTGTGGCGTGCCTGAGGCGGGGGTCTTGGCATGTCGTGCCTTACAGACTTGTTTTCTTGCCCTTTTCTGGTTCCCCTGTACTTATGCCCCTCTGAGTTCTTCCATAACTTGTGAGAACTTCAGCCAGTCCTCCATAATGGCCAATTGATGGGAACCCCCCAAACTGGCTCCCATAGCCTTCTAAAGTACTTGTCCCATGCTGGGGTGGGACCTCTTCTGGCTCACTGGTGGCCTTCTTTCCTCACTGGAGTTGGACATTCTCTGTACCTTCTCTATGGGAGTTGCACAGATAATGAAACACAGGGGTCTGTGCGGTGATCCAGACAATGGCTATTTCGCAAAAAACAGGTTTTACATGGGACTGTGCCCATCAATAATTGGCTTTTTTGCAATTTATAATCAATGATCAGCAGGTGGCACTGCTACGCTCCATCGAGCGATATAACAGAATGAAGCTTGAGGCTTCGTTTTGCTCTGCTCACTGCGCTTATCTCTCTGATTGCACTGGTCTGTCCTTATCACACGATCCGCTTGTTAAATTGTCTTTGTATAAGCACTCTCTGTCCCTCACCTTCGGCTGGACTACCGGCAGTCACGGAATTCTGAGTAGAGGTGCGATGGAACTATGCATCCCCGACATGCCTCACTCGAGTTCCGTGGCAGCACTGCCCCCTGATTGTCGGCCCTGCTTCCAATGGTCTCTGGAGCCTCTGCTCTGAGAGACCGACAAAATCAACATAAACTGCTTGAGGATATGCTCTGCCGCACCTATCTAGCACGCTGTGCTCACGCTGAGCCTCCGCTCAACGTTAGTGCTGCTGCAATTATTATAACCACAAGTGCCACTTCACATATAAGCAAAAGTATACTTAACTGGCTGCCCAAGCAGCAAAGAAAGAGGAGGAATTAAGATGGTGGGTAGTGTTTGAAGTGCTGGATATGGACTATTGGTGTAGAAAGATCACGTGTTTATGTTAAGGACCAATAGGAAGGGAGGATAGCTCTGTGGCAACGCGCGGTTCTTGGAAGCAAGACCATGCTGAGCAAACGCATGTTCGAATCCCGGATAACGTAGGATTGAATCCCGGACCTGCGCTTGAAGATTAAAAAAACAGTGCATTATAAATAACCTGCAATGAAACTAGCGCCTGTAAATAAATGCAAAAATAAATAAATAACAATGAAAACTACTAAAGCCTCAAACTACGTTGGAATTTTTAGTTTTCGCTTTTTTTCATTTTGGTATTATTTAATGCTGCTAGAGAAAGTAAAGAGGGAAAGCATAAAGCTGGGAACGCCCTCCCACTCAGCCTAAGAAAGGAAGTCTCTCACAGCATTTAGAAAGGCGCTCAAAACCAAGTTATTCAATTAGACTGTACCTGAATGCCTCTATTGATGGTAGATGTTCCCCTGTAACCTTGGAACTCCTCCACAAAATTGGGCCTCATTACGGGTCGGACAGTCCAGAAATAACAGTGGTGGTAAAACTGCCGCCAATGTTATTTCCGGACCGCCCGATCTCAAATCCTGCAGGCGGGAGGTGGCGTTCCCGCCAGGTCTGACCTGGCGGGTTTAACCCCGCCACCTGCAGGCGGACGTGGAAACACCAGCACCATCACGAGATGCTGGCGGTGTTTCCGCTTCCCAATCCTATTGGGCCTCATTACGACCCTGGCGGAAGACCATGGTGCTATTAGCACCATGGTAGATGCCGGAGTCCGCCTTGGCGGAATGGGGAATTACCACCCCATTCCGAGGTTGGCGGGGCAGTAATTCCCCATGCTGCCATGGCCCTTCCCCATTCCCATTTTTGCCCCATAGGGCTCAATGGGAATGGGGAAGGCGCTAAGTACGGTGCCGCAAATTGCGGCACCGTACTTAGCACCAAGGTCCCTTTGCGGGTCCCTACTTTAACGGCTGGAATTCCCAGGACACCAGGGTCGTAATGCCTTGGTAATTCCGGGAGTCACGGAGGCGGAATGGTAATACAAGTCTGGCGGTAACCGAGCCGGAAAAACCGGCTGGTTGCCACCGGACTCGTAATGAGGCCCATTGTCTTGGTTACTCTACAATCATGTCTGTAATATGTTTTTAAGCTGTGTCTAAGTAAATGTACTGTAACAGCGCCACGATGCCTCAGGGCCGTTTGTGCTCTTTATAAATCCAAATAAATAAAGAAATAAAATAAATAAATAATCCAAGCCTCCGGGTCTTGGCATAGAATTGATTGTTGAGGCTGGCCTGCATGGCCTGGGAGCAGTTCTGATGCAACAGTGATTGATGCAATCTTGCCTACTGTATTTGTGACTAGAGTGAACGCTGTAATTAGCAGTATTTAGAGAGGGTATTATGAGCACATGAAGTCAGCCTATGGACAGGGAGGTTACACCTCTGGAATCGGTGGTCATTCTGCTATAGCCATTGCTATAATACAATAAAGGATTATGGGCGATCCACTTTCGTGTGGCCTATGCACTTGCACTGCTTTTCTCTGCTATTGGCGCCATCTTGGGTACCTGTGCTCCATCTGTTACTCGTTCACATCGGACGCATCTAACATGTTTAAGGCGTGCTGTTCTACAGCGCTGCGATACTCTCACATTTATGTGGTTTATAAAAATGTACGATACACGGAATTGCTTGTATTTCATTTAATAACGTATCGGATCATCAGATCATTATTTTGGTCATGCTAGAATACATTTTTATTGCCAGAGAAACGAGACTCATTATGAGGGAAAAAATGAATTGGAAGAATGGGGATAGCAAGACTGCGGTGATACCACCAGAGGGTGCTCTACGTAATTTCAAATAAAAGTGTTTCTGCTGGTCTCCTATTCGGCTGTGGGAAATTGATTTTTTCTTCTGAACAACATGGCATGCAATCCATTTTTTTTGCTTTGTTCCCGTGATTCCTTTCCTGGCTTTTAATGAAATGTACTGTGTCAGACAGAGGCAAAATTGCTATTTGATAGGTGAACCGAGTTTCTCAAGGCATACGCAGTGAAGGAGGAAAATGTATGTTTTCATTGTTGTCCTTGGCGTTCTGTTATTGAGAATGCGCATTATTCTTCCTTTTTATTCAATTACATGGAGTAGAATAAGAAACGGCCTGCGTCCCGTGATAAAATGCAAATAGCGGTATGCCGGAACCTTCGGCATATTGCATTCCAAGGTGACAAATGCTTGCTGGGGTTTTTTAAAGCATGGAAGAACAATGGCTTAATCTGCGTGAGGAAAAAAAGTGATAAGAGCAGCAGAAAATATATTTTTTCCTCCAGCAGGTTCTGAGTTATGAGCACATGCTGTTGGACATGAAAAAGTGGCA